>NW_027363456.1:0-600000 GCF_046119375.1 Phyllobates terribilis
CATTCAGTCAGTAGCTTCAATCATTTCTGGACGTTTTTCAATGGCAAAATCAATGAATATTGTAAATGCACAAACAGTAATTTCTCCGCATTGCAAGGTGCAATTCTGAAATTTTTTGCTTTTTCCTGCTCCTCTTAGCATGATAAAGAAGATTCAAAGAGAGTGAGATGCCAGCTCCTTTCATTCAGTCAGTAGCTTCAATCATTTCTGGTATATGAATAACATGATGTTTTTCAATGGCAAAAATCAATGAATATTGTAAATGCACAAACAGTAATTTCTCCGCATTGCAAGTTGCAATTCTGAAATTTTTTGCTTTTTCCTGCTCCTCTTAGCATGATAAAGAAGATTCAAAGAGAGTGAGATGCCAGCTCCTTTCATTCAGTCAGTAGCTTCAATCATTTCTGGACGTTTTTCAATGGCAAAAATCAATGAATATTGTAAATGCACAAACAGTAATTTCTCCGCATTGCAAGGTGCAATTCTGAAATTTTTTGCTTTTTCCTGCTCCTCTTAGCATGATAAAGAAGATTCAAAGAGAGTGAGATGCCAGCTCCTTTCATTCAGTCAGTAGCTTCAATCATTTCTGGACGTTTTTCAATGGCAAAAATCAATGAATATTGTAAATGCACAAACAGTAATTCTCCGCATTGCAAGGTGCAATTCTGAAATTTTTTGCTTTTTCCTGCTCCTCTTAGCATGATAAAGAAGATTCAAAGAGAGTGAGATGCCAGCTCCTTTCATTCAGTCAGTAGCTTCAATCATTTCTGGTATATGAATAACATGATGTTTTTCAATGGCAAAAATCAATGAATATTGTAAATGCACAAACAGTAATTTCTCCGCATTGCAAGGTGCAATTCTGAAATTTTTTGCTTTTTCTGCTCCTCTTAGCATGATAAAGAAGATTCAAAGAGAGTGAGATGCCAGCTCCTTTCATTCAGTCAGTAGCTTCAATCATTTCTGGACGTTTTTCAATGGCAAAAATCAATGAATATTGTAAATGCACAAACAGTAATTTCTCCGCATTGCAAGGTGCAATTCTGAAATTTTTTGCTTTTTCCTGCTCCTCTTAGCATGATAAAGAAGATTCAAAGAGAGTGAGATGCCAGCTCCTTTCATTCAGTCAGTAGCTTCAAACATTTCTGGTATATGAATAACATGATGTTTTTCAATGGCAAAAATCAATGAATATTGTAAATGCACAAACAGTAATTTCTCCGCATTGCAAGGTGCAATTCTGAAATTTTTTGCTTTTTCCTGCTCCTCTTAGCATGATAAAGAAGATTCAAAGAGAGTGAGATGCCAGCTCCTTTCATTCAGTCAGTAGCTTCAATCATTTCTGGACGTTTTTCAATGGCAAAAATCAATGAATATTGTAAATGCACAAACAGTAATTTCTCCGCATTGCAAGGTGCAATTCTGAAATTTTTTGCTTTTTCCTGCTCCTCTTAGCATGATAAAGAAGATTCAAAGAGAGTGAGATGCCAGCTCCTTTCATTCAGTCAGTAGCTTCAATCATTTCTGGACGTTTTTCAATGGCAAAAATCAATGAATATTGTAAATGCACAAACAGTAATTTCTCCGCATTGCAAGGTGCAATTCTGAAATTTTTTGCTTTTTCCTGCTCCTCTTAGCATGATAAAGAAGATTCAAAGAGAGTGAGATGCCAGATCCTTTCATTCAGTCAGTAGCTTCAATCATTTCTGGTATATGAATAACATGATGTTTTTCAATGGCAAAAATCAATGAATATTGTAAATGCACAAACAGTAATTTCTCCGCATTGCAAGGTGCAATTCTGAAATTTTTTGCTTTTTCCTGCTCCTCTTAGCATGATAAAGAAGATTCAAAGAGAGTGAGATGCCAGCTCCTTTCATTCAGTCAGTAGCTTCAATCATTTCTGGACGTTTTTCAATGGCAAAAATCAATGAATATTGTAAATGCACAAACAGTAATTTCTCCGCATTGCAAGGTGCAATTCTGAAATTTTTTGCTTTTTCCTGCTCCTCTTAGCATGATAAAGAAGATTCAAAGAGAGTGAGATGCCAGCTCCTTTCATTCAGTCAGTAGCTTCAATCATTTCTGGTATATGAATAACATGATGTTTTTCAATGGCAAAAATCAATGAATATTGTAAGATGCACAAACAGTAATTTCTCCGCATTGCAAGGTGCAATTCTGAAATTTTTGCTTTTTCCTGCTCCTCTTAGCATGATAAAGAAGATTCAAAGAAAGTGAGATGCCAGCTCCTTTCATTCAGTCAGTAGCTTCAATCATTTCTGGACGTTTTTCAATGGCAAAAATCAATGAATATTGTAAATGCACAAACAGTAATTTCTCCGCATTGCAAGGTGCAATTCTGAAATTTTTTGCTTTTTCCTGCTCCTCTTAGCATGATAAAGAAGATTCAAAGAGAGTGAGATGCCAGCTCCTTTCATTCAGTCACTAGCTTCAATCATTTCTGGTATATGAATAACATGATGTTTTTCAATGGCAAAAATCAATGAATATTGTAAATGCACAAACAGTAATTTCTCCGCATTGCAAGTTGCAATTCTGAAATTTTTTGCTTTTTCCTGCTCCTCTTAGCATGATAAAGAAGATTCAAAGAGAGTGAGATGCCAGCTCCTTTCATTCAGTCAGTAGCTTCAATTCATTTCTGGACGTTTTTCAATGGCAAAAATCAATGAATATTGTAAATGCACAAACAGTAATTTCTCCGCATTGCAAGGTGCAATTCTGAAATTTTTTGCTTTTTCCTGCTCCTCTTAGCATGATAAAGAAGATTCAAAGAGAGTGAGATGCCAGCTCCTTTCATTCAGTCAGTAGCTTCAATCATTTCTGGACGTTTTTCAATGGCAAAAATCAATGAATATTGTAAATGCACAAACAGTAATTTCTCCGCATTGCAAGGTGCAATTCTGAAATTTTTTGCTTTTTCCTGCTCCTCTTAGCATGATAAAGAAGATTCAAAGAGAGTGAGATGCCAGCTCCTTTCATTCAGTCAGTAGCTTCAATCATTTCTGGTATATGAATAACATGATGTTTTTCAATGGCAAAAATCAATGAATATTGTAAATGCACAAACAGTAATTTCTCCGCATTGCAAGGTGCAATTCTGAAATTTTTTGCTTTTTCCTGCTCCTCTTAGCATGATAAAGAAGATTCAAAGAGAGTGAGATGCCAGCTCCTTTCATTCAGTCAGTAGCTTCAATCATTTCTGGACGTTTTTCAATGGCAAAAATCAATGAATATTGTAAATGCACAAACAGTAATTTCTCCGCATTGCAAGGTGCAATTCTGAAATTTTTTGCTTTTTCCTGCTCCTCTTAGCATGATAAAGAAGATTCAAAGAGAGTGAGATGCCAGCTCCTTTCATTCAGTCAGTAGCTTCAAACATTTCTGGTATATGAATAACATGATGTTTTTCAATGGCAAAAATCAATGAATATTGTAAATGCACAAACAGTAATTTCTCCGCATTGCAAGGTGCAATTCTGAAATTTTTTGCTTTTTCCTGCTCCTCTTAGCATGATAAAGAAGATTCAAAGAGAGTGAGATGCCAGCTCCTTTCATTCAGTCAGTAGCTTCAATCATTTCTGGACGTTTTTCAATGGCAAAAATCAATGAATATTGTAAATGCACAAACAGTAATTTCTCCGCATTGCAAGGTGCAATTCTGAAATTTTTTGCTTTTTTCCTGCTCCTCTTAGCATGATAAAGAAGATTCAAAGAGAGTGAGATGCCAGCTCCTTTCATTCAGTCAGTAGCTTCAATCATTTCTTATGAGATGTTTTTCAATGGCAAAAATCAATGAATATTGTAAATGCACAAACAGTAATTTCTCCGCATTGCAAGGTGCAATTCTGAAATTTTTTGCTTTTTCCTGCTCCTCTTAGCATGATAAAGAAGATTCAAAGAGAGTGAGATGCCAGCTCCTTTCATTCAGTCAGTAGCTTCAATCATTTCTGGACGTTTTTCAATGGCAAAAATCAATGAATATTGTAAATGCACAAACAGTAATTTCTCCGCATTGCAAGGTGCAATTCTGAAATTTTTTGCTTTTTCCTGCTCCTCTTAGCATGATAAAGAAGATTCAAAGAGAGTGAGATGCCAGCTCCTTTCATTCAGTCAGTAGCTTCAATCATTTCTGGACGTTTTTCAATGGCAAAAATCAATGAATATTGTAAATGCACAAACAGTAATTTCTCCGCATTGCAAGGTGCAATTCTGAAATTTTTTGCTTTTTCCTGCTCCTCTTAGCATGATAAAGAAGATTCAAAGAGAGTGAGATGCCAGCTCCTTTCATTCAGTCAGTAGCTTCAATCATTTCTGGTATATGAATAACATGATGTTTTTCAATGGCAAAAATCAATGAATATTGTAAATGCACAAACAGTAATTTCTCCGCATTGCAAGGTGCAATTCTGAAATTTTTTGCTTTTTCCTGCTCCTCTTAGCATGATAAAGAAGATTCAAAGAGAGTGAGATGCCAGCTCCTTTCATTCAGTCAGTAGCTTCAATCATTTCTGGACGTTTTTCAATGGCAAAAATCAATGAATATTGTAAATGCACAAACAGTAATTTCTCCGCATTGCAAGGTGCAATTCTGAAATTTTTTTGCTTTTTCCTGCTCCTCTTAGCATGATAAAGAAGATTCAAAGAGAGTGAGATGCCAGCTCCTTTCATTCAGTCAGTAGCTTCAATCATTTCTGGTATATGAATAACATGATGTTTTTCAATGGCAAAAATCAATGAATATTGTAAATGCACAAACAGTAATTTCTCCGCATTGCAAGTTGCAATTCTGAAATTTTTTGCTTTTTCCTGCTCCTCTTAGCATGATAAAGAAGATTCAAAGAGAGTGAGATGCCAGCTCCTTTCATTCAGTCAGTAGCTTCAATCATTTCTGGACGTTTTTCAATGGCAAAAATCAATGAATATTGTAAATGCACAAACAGTAATTTCTCCGCATTGCAAGGTGCAATTCTGAAATTTTTTGCTTTTTCCTGCTCCTCTTAGCATGATAAAGAAGATTCAAAGAGAGTGAGATGCCAGCTCCTTTCATTCAGTCAGTAGCTTCAATCATTTCTGGAACATGATGTTTTTCAATGGCAAAAATCAATGAATATTGTAAATGCACAAACAGTAATTTCTCCGCATTGCAAGGTGCAATTCTGAAATTTTTTGCTTTTTCCTGCTCCTCTTAGCATGATAAAGAAGATTCAAAGAGAGTGAGATGCCAGCTCCTTTCATTCAGTCAGTAGCTTCAATCATTTCTGGACGTTTTTCAATGGCAAAAATCAATGAATATTGTAAATGCACAAACAGTAATTTCTCCGCATTGCAAGGTGCAATTCTGAAATTTTTTGCTTTTTCCTGCTCCTCTTAGCATGATAAAGAAGATTCAAAGAGATGAGATGCCAGCTCCTTTCATTCAGTCAGTAGCTTCAATCATTTCTGGTATATGAATAACATGATGTTTTTCAATGGCAAAAATCAATGAATATTGTAAATGCACAAACAGTAATTTCTCCGCATTGCAAGGTGCAATTCTGAAATTTTTGGCTTTTTCCTGCTCCTCTTAGCATGATAAAGAAGATTCAAAGAGAGTGAGATGCCAGCTCCTTTTCATTCAGTCAGTAGCTTCAATCATTTCTGGATGTTTTCAATGGCAAAAATCAATGAATATTGTAAATGCACAAACAGTAATTTCTCCGCATTGCAAGGTGCAATTCTGAAATTTCTTGCTTTTTCCTGCTCCTCTTAGCATGATAAAGAAGATTCAAAGAGAGTGAGATGCCAGCTCCTTTCATTCAGTCAGTAGCTTCAATCATTTCTGGACGTTTTTCAATGGCAAAAATCAATGAATATTGTAAATGCACAAACAGTAATTTCTCCGCATTGCAAGGTGCAATTCTGAAATTTTTTGCTTTTTCCTGCTCCTCTTAGCATGATAAAGAAGATTCAAAGAGAGTGAGATGCCAGCTCCTTTCATTCAGTCAGTAGCTTCAAACATTTCTGGTATATGAATAACATGATGTTTTTCAATGGCAAAAATCAATGAATATTGTAAATGCACAAACAGTAATTTCTCCGCATTGCAAGGTGCAATTCTGAAATTTTTTGCTTTTTCCTGCTCCTCTTAGCATGATAAAGAAGATTCAAAGAGAGTGAGATGCCAGCTCCTTTCATTCAGTCAGTAGCTTCAATCATTTCTGGTATATGAATAACATGATGTTTTTCAATGGCAAAAATCAATGAATATTGTAAATGCACAAACAGTAATTTCTCCGCATTGCAAGGTGCAATTCTGAAATTTTTTGCTTTTTCCTGCTCCTCTTAGCATGATAAAGAAGATTCAAAGAGAGTGAGATGCCAGCTCCTTTCATTCAGTCAGTAGCTTCAATCATTTCTGGACGTTTTTCAATGGCAAAAATCAATGAATATTGTAAATGCACAAACAGTAATTTCTCCGCATTGCAAGGTGCAATTCTGAAATTTTTTGCTTTTTCCTGCTCCTCTTAGCATGATAAAGAAGATTCAAAGAGAGTGAGATGCCAGCTCCTTTCATTCAGTCAGTAGCTTCAATCATTTCTGGACGTTTTTCAATGGCAAAAATCAATGAATATTGTAAATGCACAAACAGTAATTTCTCCGCATTGCAAGGTGCAATTCTGAAATTTTTTGCTTTTTCCTGCTCCTCTTAGCATGATAAAGAAGATTCAAAGAGAGTGAGATGCCAGCTCCTTTCATTCAGTCAGTAGCTTCAAACATTTCTGGTATATGAATAACATGATGTTTTTCAATGGCAAAAATCAATGAATATTGTAAAAGCACAAACAGTAATTTCTCCGCATTGCAAGGTGCAATTCTGAAATTTTTTGCTTTTTCCTGCTCCTCTTAGCATGATAAAGAAGATTCAAAGAGAGTGAGATGCCAGCTCCTTTCATTCAGTCAGTAGCTTCAATCATTTCTGGACGTTTTTCAATGGCAAAAATCAATGAATATTGTAAATGCACAAACAGTAATTTCTCCGTATTGCAAGGTGCAATTCTGAAATTTTTTGCTTTTTCCTGCTCCTCTTAGCATGATAAAGAAGATTCAAAGAGAGTGAGATGCCAGCTCCTTTCATTCAGTCAGTAGCTTCAATCATTTCTGGTATATGAATAACATGATGTTTTTCAATGGCAAAAATCAATGAATATTGTAAATGCACAAACAGTAATTTCTCCACATTGCAAGGTGCAATTCTGAAATTTTTTGCTTT
This sequence comes from Phyllobates terribilis, assembly GCF_046119375.1. Lineage (NCBI taxonomy): Eukaryota > Metazoa > Chordata > Amphibia > Anura > Dendrobatidae > Phyllobates > Phyllobates terribilis. The sequence goes on from NW_027363456.1 coordinate 7,274, forward strand.
TTCCTGCTCCTCTTAGCATGATAAAGAAGATTCAAAGAGAGTGAGATGCCAGCTCCTTTCATTCAGTCAGTAGCTTCAATCATTTCTGGACGTTTTTCAATGGCAAAAATCAATGAATATTGTAAATGCACAAACAGTAATTTCTCCGCATTGCAAGGTGCAATTCTGAAATTTTTTGCTTTTTCCTGCTCCTCTTAGCATGATAAAGAATATTCAAAGAGAGCGAGATGCCAGCTCCTTTCATTCAGTCAGTAGCTTCAATCATTTCTGGTATATGAATAACATGATGTTTTTCAATGGCAAAAATCAATGAATATTGTAAATGCACAAACAGTAATTTCTCCGCATTGCAAGGTGCAATTCTGAAATTTTTTGCTTTTTCCTGCTCCTCTTAGCATGATAAAGAAGATTCAAAGAGAGTGAGATGCCAGCTCCTTTCATTCAGTCAGTAGCTTCAATCATTTCTGGACGTTTTTCAATGGCAAAAATCAATGAATATTGTAAATGCACAAACAGTAATTTCTCCGCATTGCAAGGTGCAATTCTGAAATTTTTTGCTTTTTCCTGCTCCTCTTAGCATGATAAAGAAGATTCAAAGAGAGTGAGATGCCAGCTCCTTTCATTCAGTCAGTAGCTTCAAACATTTCTATTATATGAATAACATGATGTTTTTCAATGGCAAAAATCAATGAATATTGTAAATGCACAAACAGTAATTTCTCCGCATTGCAAGGTGCAATTCTGAAATTTTTTGCTTTTTCCTGCTCCTCTTAGCATGATAAAGAAGATTCAAAGAGAGTGAGATGCCAGCTCCTTTCATTCAGTCAGTAGCTTCAATCATTTCTGGACGTTTTTCAATGGCAAAAATCAATGAATATTGTAAATGCACAAACAGTAATTTCTCCGCATTGCAAGGTGCAATTCTGAAATTTTTTGCTTTTTCCTGCTCCTCTTAGCATGATAAAGAAGATTCAAAGAGAGTGAGATGCCAGCTCCTTTCATTCAGTCAGTAGCTTCAATCATTTCTGGACGTTTTTCAATGGCAAAAATCAATGAATATTGTAAATGCACAAACAGTAATTTCTCCGCATTGCAAGGTGCAATTCTGAAATTTTTTGCTTTTTTCTGCTCCTCTTAGCATGATAAAGAAGATTCAAAGAGAGTGAGATGCCAGCTCCTTTCATTCAGTCAGTAGCTTCAATCATTTCTGGTATATGAATAACATGATGTTTTTCAATGGCAAAAATCAATGAATATTGTAAATGCACAAACAGTAATTTCTCCGCATTGCAAGGTGCAATTCTGAAATTTTTTGCTTTTTCCTGCTCCTCTTAGCATGATAAAGAAGATTCAAAGAGAGTGAGATGCCAGCTCCTTTCATTCAGTCAGCAGCTTCAATCATTTCTGGACATTTTTCAATGGCAAAAATCAATGAATATTGTAAATGCACAAACAGTAATTTCTCCGCATTGCAAGGTGCAATTCTGAAATTTTTTGCTTTTTCCTGCTCCTCTTAGCATGATAAAGAAGATTCAAAGAGAGTGAGATGCCAGCTCCTTTCATTCAGTCAGTAGCTTCAAACATTTCTGGTATATGAATAACATGATGTTTTTCAATGGCAAAAATCAATGAATATTGTAAAAGCACAAACAGTAATTTCTCCGCATTGCAAGGTGCAATTCTGAAATTTTTTGCTTTTTCCTGCTCCTCTTAGCATGATAAAGAAGATTCAAAGAGAGTGAGATGCCAGCTCCTTTCATTCAGTCAGTAGCTTCAATCATTTCTGGACGTTTTTCAATGGCAAAAATCAATGAATATTGTAAATGCACAAACAGTAATTTCTCCGCATTGCAAGGTGCAATTCTGAAATTTTTTGCTTTTTCCTGCTCCTCTTAGCATGATAAAGAAGATTCAAAGAGAGTGAGATGCCAGCTCCTTTCATTCAGTCAGTAGCTTCAATCATTTCTGGTATATGAATAACATGATGTTTTTCAATGGCAAAAATCAATGAATATTGTAAATGCACAAACAGTAATTTCTCCGCATTGCAAGTTGCAATTCTGAAATTTTTTGCTTTTTCCTGCTCCTCTTAGCATGATAAAGAAGATTCAAAGAGAGTGAGATGCCAGCTCCTTTCATTCAGTCAGTAGCTTCAATTATTTCTGGACGTTTTTCAATGGCAAAAATCAATGAATATTGTAAATGCACAAACAGTAATTTCTCCGCATTGCAAGGTGCAATTCTGAAATTTTTTGCTTTTTCCTGCTCCTCTTAGCATGATAAAGAAGATTCAAAGAGAGTGAGATGCCAGCTCCTTTCATTCAGTCAGTTGCTTCAATCATTTCTGGACGTTTTTCAATGGCAAAAATCAGTGAATATTGTAAATGCACAAACAGTAATTTCTCCGCATTGCAAGGTGCAATTCTGAAATTTTTTGCTTTTTCCTGCTCCTCTTAGCATGATAAAGAAGATTCAAAGAGAGTGAGATGCCAGCTCCTTTCATTCAGTCAGTAGCTTCAATCATTTCTGGACGTTTTTCAATGGCAAAAATCAATGAATATTGTAAATGCACAAACAGTAATTTCTCCGCATTGCAAGGTGCAAGTCTGAAATTTTTTGCTTTTTCCTGCTCCTCTTTGCATGATAAAGAAGATTCAAAGAGAGTGAGATGCCAGCTCCTTTCATTCAGTCAGTAGCTTCAATCATTTCTGGTATATGAATAACATGATGTTTTTCAATGGCAAAAATCAATGAATATTGTAAATGCACAAACAGTAATTTCTCCGCATTGCAAGGTGCAATTCTGAAATTTTTGGCTTTTTCCTGCTCCTCTTAGCATGATAAAGAAGATTCAAAGAGAGTGAGATGCCAGCTCCTTTCATTCAGTCAGTAGCTTCAATCATTTCTGGATGTTTTTCAATGGCAGAAATCAATGAATATTGTAAATGCACAAACAGTAATTTCTCCGCATTGCAAGGTGCAATTCTGAAATTTCTTGCATTTTCCTGCTCCTCTTAGCATGATAAAGAAGATTCAAAGAGAGTGAGATGCCAGCTCCTTTCATTCAGTCAGTAGCTTCAATCATTTCTGGACGTTTTTCAATGGCAAAAATCAATGAATATTGTAAATGCACAAACAGTAATTTCTCCGCATTGCAAGGTGCAATTCTGAAATTTTTTGCTTTTTCCTGCTCCTCTTAGCATGATAAAGAAGATTCAAAGAGAGTGAGATGCCAGCTCCTTTCATTCAGTCAGTAGCTTCAAACATTTCTGGTATATGAATAACATGATGTTTTTCAATGGCAAAAATCAATGAATATTGTAAATGCACAAACAGTAATTTCTCCGCATTGCAAGGTGCAATTCTGAAATTTTTTGCTTTTTCCTGCTCCTCTTAGCATGATAAAGAAGATTCAAAGAGAGTGAGATGCCAGCTCCTTTCATTCAGTCAGTAGCTTCAATCATTTCTGGACGTTTTTCAATGGCAAAAATCAATGAATATTGTAAATGCACAAACAGTAATTTCTCCGCATTGCAAGGTGCAATTCTGAAATTTTTTGCTTTTTCCTGCTCCTCTTAGCATGATAAAGAAGATTCAAAGAGAGTGAGATGCCAGCTTCTTTCATTCAGTCAGTAGCTTCAAACATTTCTGGGATATGAATAACATGATGTTTTTCAATGGCAAAAATTAATGAATATTGTAAATGCACAAACAGTAATTTCTCCGCATTGCAAGGTGCAATTCTGAAATTTTTTGCTTTTTCCTGCTCCTCTTAGCATGATAAAGAAGATTCAAAGAGAGTGAGATGCCAGCTCCTTTCATTCAGTCAGTAGCTTCAATCATTTCTGGACGTTTTTCAATGGCAAAAATCAATGAATATTGTAAATGCACAAACAGTAATTTCTCCGCATTGCAAGGTGCAATTCTGAAATTTTTTGCTTTTTCCTGCTCCTCTTAGCATGATAAAGAAGATTCAAAGAGAGTGAGATGCCAGCTCCTTTCATTCAGTCAGTAGCTTCAATCATTTCTGGACGTTTTTCAATGGCAAAAATCAATGAATATTGTAAATGCACAAACAGTAATTTCTCCGCATTGCAAGGTGCAATTCTGAAATTTTTTGCTTTTTCCTGCTCCTCTTAGCATGATAAAGAAGATTCAAAGAGAGTGAGATGCCAGCTCCTTTCATTCAGTCAGTAGCTTCAATCATTTCTGGTATATGAATAACATGATGTTTTTCAATGGCAAAAATCAATGAATATTGTAAATGCACAAACAGTAATTTCTCCGCATTGCAAGTTGCAATTCTGAAATTTTTTGCTTTTTCCTGCTCCTCTTAGCATGATAAAGAAGATTCAAAGAGAGTGAGATTCCAGCTCCTTTCATTCAGTCAGTAGCTTCAATCATTTCTGGACGTTTTTCAATGGCAAAAATCAATGAATATTGTAAATGCACAAACAGTAATTTCTCCGCATTGCAAGGTGCAATTCTGAAATTTTTTGCTTTTTCCTGCTCCTCTTAGCATGATAAAGAAGATTCAAAGAGAGTGAGATGCCAGCTCCTTTCATTCAGTCAGTAGCTTCAATCATTTCTGGACGTTTTTCAATGACAAAAATCAATGAATATTGTAAATGCACAAACAGTAATTTCTCCGCATTGCAAGATGCAATTCTGAAATTTTTTGCTTTTTCCTGCTCCTCTTAGCATGATAAAAAAGATTCAAAGAGAGTGAGATGCCAGCTCCTTTCATTCAGTCAGTAGCTTCAATCATTTCTGGACGTTTTTCAATGGCAAAAATCAATGAATATTGTAAATGCACAAACAGTAATTTCTCCGCATTGCAAGGTGCAATTCTGAAATTTTTTGCTTTTTCCTGCTCCTCTTAGCATGATAAAGAAGATTCAAAGAGAGTGAGATGCCAGCTCCTTTCATTCAGTCAGTAGCTTCAATCATTTCTGGTATATGAATAACATGATGTTTTTCAATGGCAAAAATCAATGAATATTGTAAATGCACAAACAGTAATTTCTCCGCATTGCAAGGTGCAATTCTGAAATTTTTTGCTTTTTCCTGCTCCTCTTAGCATGATAAAGAAGATTCAAAGAGAGTGAGATGCCAGCTCCTTTCATTCAGTCAGTAGCTTCAATCATTTCTGGACGTTTTTCAATGGCAAAAATCAATGAATATTGTAAATGCACAAACAGTAATTTCTCCGCATTGCAAGGTGCAATTTTGAAATTTTTTGCTTTTTCCTGCTCCTCTTAGCATGATAAAGAAGATTCAAAGAGAGTGAGATGCCAGCTCCTTTCATTCAGTCAGTAGCTTCAGTCATTTCTGGACGTTTTTCAATGGCAAAAATCAATGAATATTGTAAATGCACAAACAGTAATTTCTCCGCATTGCAAGGTGCAATTCTGAAATTTTTTGCTTTTTCCTGCTCCTCTTAGCATGATAAAGAAGATTCAAAGAGAGTGAGATGCCAGCTCCTTTCATTCAGTCAGTAGCTTCAAACATTTCTGGTATAAACATTTCTGGACGTTTTTCAATGGCAAAAATCAATGAATATTGTAAATGCACAAACAGTAATATCTCCACATTGCAAGGTGCAATTCTGAAATTTTTTGCTTTTTCCTGCTAATCCTAGCATGATAAAGAAGATTCAAATAGAGTGAGATGCCAGTTCCTTTCATTCAGTCAGTAGCTTCAAACATTTCTGGACGTTTTTCAATGGCAAAATTCAATGAATATTGTAAATGCACAAACAGTAATATCTCCACATTGCCAGGTGCAATTCTGAAATTTTTTGCTTTTTCCTGCTAATCCTAGCATGATAAAGAAGATTCAAAGAGAGTGAGATGCCAGCTCCTATCATTCAGTCAGTAGCTTCAATCATTTCTGGACGTTTTTCAATGGCAAAAATCAATGAATATTGTAAATGCACAAACAGTAATTTCTCCGCATTGCAAGGTGCAATTCTGAAATTTTTTGCTTTTTCCTGCTCCTCTTAGCATGATAAAGAAGATTCAAAGAGAGTGAGATGCCAGCTCCTTTCATTCAGTCAGTAGCTTCAAACATTTCTGGACGTTTTTCAATGGCAAAAATCAATGAATATTGTAAATGCACAAACAGTAATTTCTCCGCATTGCAAGGTGCAATTCTGAAATTTTTTGCTTTTTCCTGCTCCTCTTAGCATGATAAAGAAGATTCAAAGAGAGTGAGATGCCAGCTCCTTTCATTCAGTCAGTAGCTTCAATCATTTCTGGTATATGAATAACATGATGTTTTTCAATGGCAAAAATCAATGAATATTGTAAATGCACAAACAGTAATTTCTCCGCATTGCAAGGTGCAATTCTGAAATTTTTTGCTTTTTCCTGCTCCTCTTAGCATGATAAAGAAGATTCAAAGAGAGTGAGATGCCAGCTCCTTTCATTCAGTCAGTAGCTTCAATCATTTCTGGACGTTTTTCAATGGCAAAAATCAATGAATATTGTAAATGCACAAACAGTAATTTCTCCGCATTGCAAGATGCAATTCTGAAATTTTTTGCTTTTTCCTGCTCCTCTTAGCATGATAAAGAAGATTCAAAGAGAGTGAGATGCCAGCTCCTTTCATTCAGTCAGTAGCTTCAGTCATTTCTGGACATTTTTCAATGCAAAAATCAATGAATATTGTAAATGCACAAACAGTAATTTCTCCGCATTGCAAGGTGCAATTCTGAAATTTTTTGCTTTTTCCTGCTCCTCTTAGCATGATAAAGAAGATTCAAAGAGAGTGAGATGCCAGCTCCTTTCATTCAGTCAGTAGCTTCAATCATTTCTGGTATATGAATAACATGATGTTTTTCAATGGCAAAAATCAATGAATATTGTAAATGCACAAACAGTAATTTCTCCGCATTGCAAGGTGCAATTCTGAAATGTTTTGCTTTTTCCTGCTCCTCTTAGCATGATAAAGAAGATTCAAAGAGAGTGAGATGCCAGCTCCTTTCATTCAGTCAGTAGCTTCAATCATTTCTGGATGTTTTTCAATGGCAAAAATCAATGAATATTATAAATGCACAAACAGTAATTTCTCCGCATTGCAAGGTGCAATTCTGAAATTTCTTGCATTTTCCTGCTCCTCTTAGCATGATAAAGAAGATTCAAAGAGAGTGAGATGCCAGCTCCTTTCATTCAGTCAGTAGCTTCAATCATTTCTGGACGTTTTTCAATGGCAAAAATCAATGAATATTGTAAATGCACAAACAGTAATTTCTCCGCATTGCAAGGTGCAATTCTGAAATTTTTTGCTTTTTCCTGCTCCTCTTAGCATGATAAAGAAGATTCAAAGAGAGTGAGATGCCAGCTCCTTTCATTCAGTCAGTAGCTTCAAACATTTCTGGTATATGAATAACATGATGTTTTTCAATGGCAAAAATCAATGAATATTGTAAATGCACAAACAGTAATTTCTCCGCATTGCAAGGTGCAATTCTGAAATTTTTTGCTTTTTCCTGCTCCTCTTAGCATGATAAAGAAGATTCAAAGAGAGTGAGATGCCAGCTCCTTTCATTCAGTCAGTAGCTTCAATCATTTCTGGACGTTTTTCAATGGCAAAAATCAATGAATATTGTAAATGCACAAACAGTAATTTCTCCGCATTGCAAGGTGCAATTCTGAAATTTTTTGCTTTTTCCTGCTCCTATTAGCATGATAAAGAAGATTCAAAGAGAGTGAGATGCCAGCTTCTTTCATTGTCAGTAGCTTCAAACATTTCTGGGATATGAATAACATGATGTTTTTCAATGGCAAAAATTAATGAATATTGTAAATGCACAAACAGTAATTTCTCCGCATTGCAAGGTGCAATTCTGAAATTTTTTGCTTTTTCCTGCTCCTCTTAGCATGATAAAGAAGATTCAAAGAGAGTGAGATGCCAGCTCCTTTCATTCAGTCAGTAGCTTCAATCATTTCTGGACGTTTTTCAATGGCAAAAATCAATGAATATTGTAAATGCACAAACAGTAATTTCTCCGCATTGCAAGGTGCAATTCTGAAATTTTTTGCTTTTTCCTGCTCCTCTTAGCATGATAAAGAAGATTCAAAGAGAGTGAGATGCCAGCTCCTTTCATTCAGTCAGTAGCTTCAATCATTTCTGGACGTTTTTCAATGGCAAAAATCAATGAATATTGTAAATGCACAAACAGTAATTTCTCCGCATTGCAAGGTGCAATTCTGAAATTTTTTGCTTTTTCCTGCTCCTCTTAGCATGATAAAGAAGATTCAAAGAGAGTGAGATGCCAGCTCCTTTCATTCAGTCAGTAGCTTCAATCATTTCTGGTATATGAATAACATGATGTTTTTCAATGGCAAAAATCAATGAATATTGTTAATGCACAAACAGTAATTTCTCCGCATTGCAAGTTGCAATTCTGAAATTTTTTGCTTTTTCCTGCTCCTCTTAGCATGATAAAGAAGATTCAAAGAGAGTGAGATTCCGGCTCCTTTCATTCAGTCAGTAGCTTCAATCATTTCTGGACGTTTTTCAATGGCAAAAATCAATGAATATTGTAAATGCACAAACAGTAATTTCTCCGCATTGCAAGGTGCAATTCTGAAATTTTTTGCTTTTTCCTGCTCCTCTTAGCATGATAAAGAAGATTCAAAGAGAGTGAGATGCCAGCTCCTTTCATTCAGTCAGTAGCTTCAATCATTTCTGGACGTTTTTCAATGGCAAAAATCAATGAATATTGTAAATGCACAAACAGTAATTTCTCCGCATTGCAAGATGAAATTCTGAAATTTTTTTGCTTTTTCCTGCTCCTCTTAGCATGATAAAGAAGATTCAAAGAGAGTGAGATGCCAGCTCCTTTCATTCAGTCAGTAGCTTCAATCATTTCTGGACGTTTTTCAATGGCAAAAATCAATGAATATTGTAAATGCACAAACAGTAATTTCTCCGCATTGCAAGGTGCAATTCTGAAATTTTTTCCTTTTTCCTGCTCCTCTTAGCATGATAAAGAAGATTCAAAGAGAGTGAGATGCCAGCTCCTTTCATTCAGTCAGTAGCTTCAATCATTTCTGGTATATGAATAACATGATGTTTTTCAATGGCAAAAATCAATGAATATTGTAAATGCACAAACAGTAATTTCTCCGCATTGCAAGGTGCAATTCTGAAATTTTTTGCTTTTTCCTGCTCCTCTTAGCATGATAAAGAAGATTCAAAGAGAGTGAGATGCCAGCTCCTTTCATTCAGTCAGTAGCTTCAATCATTTCTGGACGTTTTTCAATGGCAAAAATCAATGAATATTGTAAATGCACAAACAGTAATTTCTCCGCATTGCAAGGTGCAATTCTGAAATTTTTTGCTTTTTCCTGCTCCTCTTAGCATGATAAAGAAGATTCAAAGAGAGTGAGATGCCAGCTCCTTTCATTCAGTCAGTAGCTTCAGTCATTTCTGGAAGTTTTTCAATGGCAAAAATCAATGAATATTGTAAATGCACAAACAGTAATTTCTCCGCATTGCAAGGTGCAATTCTGAAATTTTTTGCTTTTTCCTGCTCCTCTTAGCATGATAAAGAAGATTCAAAGAGAGTGAGATGCCAGCTCCTTTCATTCAGTCAGTAGCTTCAAACATTTCTGGTATAAACATTTCTGGACGTTTTTCAATGGCAAAAATCAATGAATATTGTAAATGCACAATCAGTAATATCTCCACATTGCAAGGTGCAATGCTGAAATTTTTTTTGCTTTTTCCTGCTAATCCTAGCATGATAAAGAAGATTCAAATAGAGTGAGATGCCAGCTCCTTTCATTCAGTCAGTAGCTTCAATCATTTCTGGACGTTTTTCAATGGCAAAAATCAATGAATATTGTAAATGCACAAACAGTAATATCTCCACATTGCAAGGTGCAATTCTGAAATTTTTTGCTTTTTCCTGCTAATCCTAGCATGATAAAGAAGATTCAAAGAGAGTGAGATGTCAGCTCCTTTCATTCAGTCAGTAGCTTCAAACATTTCTGGTATATGAATAACATGATGTTTTTCAATGGCAAAAATCAATGAATATTGTAAATGCACAAACAGTAATATCTCCACATTGCAAGGTGCAATTCTGAAATTTTTTGCTTTTTCCTGCTAATCCTAGCATGATAAAGAAGATTCAAAGAGAGTGAGATGCCAGCTCCTTTCATTCAGTCAGTAGCTTCAAACATTTCTGGACGTTTTTCAATGGCAAAAATCAATAAATATTGTAAATGCACAAACAGTAATATCTCCACATTGCAAGGTGCAATTCTGAAATTTTTTGCTTTTTCCTGCTACTCCTAGCATGATAAAGAAGATTCAAAGAGAGTGAGATGCCAGCTCCTTTCATTCAGTCAGTAGCTTCAATCATTTCTGGACGTTTTTCAATGGCAAAAATCAATGAATATTGTAAATGCACAAACAGTAATTTCTCCGCATTGCAAGGTGCAATTCTGAATTTTTTTGCTTTTTCCTGCTCCTCTTAGCATGGTAAAGAAGATTCAAAGAGAGTGAGATGCCAGCTCCTTTCATTCAGTCAGTAGCTTCAGTCATTTCTGGACGTTTTTCAATGGCAAAAATCAATGAATATTGTAAATGCACAAAAAGTAATTTCTCCGCATTGCAAGGTGCAATTCTGAAATTTTTTGCTTTTTCCTGCTCCTCTTAGCATGATAAAGAAGATTCAAAGAGAGTGAGATGCCAGCTCCTTTCATTCAGTCAGTAGCTTCAAACATTTCTGGTATAAACATTTCTGGACGTTTTTCAATGGCAAAAATCAATGAATATTGTAAATGCACAAACAGTAATATCTCCACATTGCAAGGTGCAATTCTGAAATTTTTTGCTTTTTCCTGCTAATCCTAGCATGATAAAGAAGATTCAAATAGAGTGAGATGCCAGCTCCTTTCATTCAGTCAGTAGCTTCAAACATTTCTGGACGTTTTTCAATGGCAAAATTCAATGAATATTGTAAATGCACAAACAGTAATATCTCCACATTGCAAGGTGCAATTCTGAAATTTTTTGCTTTTTCCTGCTAATCCTAGCATGATAAAGAAGATTCAAAGAGAGTGAGATGCCAGCTCCTTTCATTCAGTCAGTAGCTTCAATCATTTCTGGACGTTTTTCAATGGCAAAAATCAATGAATATTGTAAATGCACAAACAGTAATTTCTCCGCATTGCAAGGTGCAATTCTGAAATTTTTTGCTTTTTCCTGCTCCTCTTAGCATGATAAAGAAGATTCAAAGAGAGTGAGATGCCAGCTCCTTTCATTCAGTCAGTAGCTTCAATCATTTCTGGATGTTTTTCAATGGCAAAAATCAATGAATATTGTAAATGCACAAACAGTAATTTCTCCGCATTGCAAGGTGCAATTCTGAAATTTTTTGCTTTTTCCTGCTCCTCTTAGCATGATAAAGAAGATTCAAAGAGAGTGAGATGCCAGCTCCTTTCATTCAGTCAGTAGCTTCAATCATTTCTGGTATATGAATAACATGATGTTTTTCAATGGCAAAAATCAATGAATATTGTAAATGCACAAACAGTAATTTCTCCGCATTGCAAGGTGCAATTCTGAAATTTTTTGCTTTTTCCTGCTCCTCTTAGCATGATAAAGAAGATTCAAAGAGAGTGAGATGCCAGCTCCTTTCATTCAGTCAGTAGCTTCAATCATTTCTGGACGTTTTTCAATGGCAAAAATCAATGAATATTGTAAATGCACAAACAGTAATTTCTCCGCATTGCAAGATGCAATTCTGAAATTTTTTGCTTTTTCCTGCTCCTCTTAGCATGATAAAGAAGATTCAAAGAGAGTGAGATGCCAGCTCCTTTCATTCAGTCAGTAGCTTCAGTCATTTCTGGACGTTTTTCAATGGCAAAAATCAATGAATATTGTAAATGCACAAACAGTAATTTCTCCGCATTGCAAAGTGCAATTCTGAAATTTTTTGCTTTTTCCTGCTCCTCTTAGCATGATAAAGAAGATTCAAAGAGAGTGAGATGCCAGCTCCTTTCATTCAGTCAGTAGCTTCAAACATTTCTGGTATAAACATTTCTGGATGTTTTTCAATGGCAAAAATCAATGAATATTGTAAATGCACAAACAGTAATATCTCCACATTGCAAGGTGCAATGCTGAAATTTTTTGCTTTTTCCTGCTAATCCTAGGATGATAAAGAAGATTCAAATAGAGTGAGATGCCAGCTCCTTTCATTCAGTCAGTAGCTTCAAACATTTCTGGACGTTTTTCAATGGCAAAAATCAATGAATATTGTAAATGCACAAACAGTAATATCTCCACATTGCAAGGTGCAATTCTGAATTTTTTTGCTTTTTCCTGCTAATCCTAGCATGATAAAGAAGATTCAAAGAGAGTGAGATGTCAGCTCCTTTCATTCAGTCAGTAGCTTCAAACATTTCTGGTATATGAATAACATGATGTTTTTCAATGGCAAAAATCAATGAATATTGTAAATGCACAAACAGTAATATCTCCACATTGCAAGGTGCAATTCTGAAATTTTTTGCTTTTTCCTGCTAATCCTAGCATGATAAAGAAGATTCAAAGAGAGTGAGATGCCAGCTCCTTTCATTCAGTCAGTAGCTTCAAACATTTCTGGACGTTTTTCAATGGCAAAAATCAATGAATATTGTAAATGCACAAACAGTAATTTCTCCGCATTGCAAGGTGCAATTCTGAAATTTTTTGCTTTTTCCTGCTCCTCTTAGCATGATAAAGAAGATTCAAAGAGAGTGAGATGCCAGCTCCTTTCATTCAGTCAGTAGCTTCAATCATTTCTGGACGTTTTTCAATGGCAAAAATCAATGAATATTGTAAATGCACAAACAGTAATTTCTCCGCATTGCAAGGTGCAATTCTGAAATTTTTTGCTTTTTCCTGCTCCTCTTAGCATGATAATGAAGATTCAAAGAGAGTGAGATGCCAGCTCCTTTCATTCAGTCAGTAGCTTCAATCATTTCTGGTATATGAATAACATGATGTTTTTCAATGGCAAAAATCAATGAATATTGTAAATGCACAAACAGTAATTTCTCCGCATTGCAAGTTGCAATTCTGAAATTTTTTGCTTTTTCCTGCTCCTCTTAGCATGATAAAGAAGATTCAAAGAGAGTGAGATGCCAGCTCCTTTCATTCAGTCAGTAGCTTCAATCATTTCTGGACGTTTTTCAATGGCAAAAATCAATGAATATTGTAAATGCACAAACAGTAATTTCTCCGCATTGCAAGGTGCAATTCTGAAATTTTTTGCTTTTTCCTGCTCCTCTTAGCATGATAAAGAAGATTCAAAGAGAGTGAGATGCCAGCTCCTTTCATTCAGTCAGTAGCTTCAATCATTTCTGGACGTTTTTCAATGGCAAAAATCAATGAATATTGTAAATGCACAAACAGTAATTTCTCCGCATTGCAAGGTGCAATTCTGAAATTTTTTGCTTTTTCCTGCTCCTCTTAGCATGATAAAGAAGATTCAAAGAGAGTGAGATGCCAGCTCCTTTCATTCAGTCAGTAGCTTCAATCATTTCTGGACGTTTTTCAATGGCAAAAATCAATGAATATTGTAAATGCACAAACAGTAATTTCTCCGCATTGCAAGGTGCAATTCTGAAATTTTTTGCTTTTTCCTGCTCCTCTTAGCATGATAAAGAAGATTCAAAGAGAGTGAGATGCCAGCTCCTTTCATTCAGTCAGTAGCTTCAATCATTTCTGGTATATGAATAACATGATGTTTTTCAATGGCAAAAATCAATGAATATTGTAAATGCACAAACAGTAATTTCTCCGCATTGCAAGGTGCAATTCTGAAATTTTTTGCTTTTTCCTGCTCCTCTTAGCATGATAAAGAAGATTCAAAGAGCGTGAGATGCCAGCTCCTTTCATTCAGTCAGTAGCTTCAATCATTTCTGGATGTTTTTCAATGGCAAAAATCAATGAATATTGTAAATGCACAAACAGTAATTTCTCCGCATTGCAAGGTGCAATTCTGAAATTTTTTGCTTTTTCCTGCTCCTCTTAGCATGATAAAGAAGATTCAAAGAGAGTGAGATGCCAGCTCCTTTCATTCAGTCAGTATCTTCAGTCATTTCTGGACGTTTTTCAATGGCAAAAATCAATGAATATTGTAAATGCACAAACAGTAATTTCTCCGCATTGCAACGTGCAATTCTGAAATTTTTTGCTTTTTCCTGCTCCTCTTAGCATGATAAAGAAGATTCAAAGAGAGTGAGATGCCAGCTCCTTTCATTCAGTCAGTAGCTTCAAACATTTCTGGTATAAACATTTCTGGACGTTTTTCAATGGCAAAAATCAATGAATATTGTAAATGCACAAACAGTAATATCTCCACATTGCAAGGTGCAATTCTGAAATTTTTTGCTTTTTCCTGCTAATCCTAGCATGATAAAGAAGATTCAAATAGAGTGAGATGCCAGCTCCTTTCATTCAGTCAGTAGCTTCAAACATTTCTGGACGTTTTTCAATGGCAAAATTCAATGAATATTGTAAATGCACAAACAGTAATATCTCCACATTGCAAGGTGCAATTCTGAAATTTTTTGCTTTTTCCTGCTAATCCTAGCATGATAAAGAAGATTCAAAGAGAGTGAGATGCCAGCTCCTTTCATTCAGTCAGTAGCTTCAATCATTTCTGGACGTTTTTCAATGGCAAAAATCAATGAATATTGTAAATGCACAAACAGTAATTTCTCCGCATTGCAAGGTGCAATTCTGAAATTTTTTGCTTTTTCCTGCTCCTCTTAGCATGATAAAGAAGATTCAAAGAGAGTGAGATGCCAGCTCCTTTCATTCAGTCAGTAGCTTCAATCATTTCTGGACGTTTTTCAATGGCAAAAATCAATGAATATTGTAACTGCACAAACAGTAATTTCTCCGCATTGCAAGGTGCAATTCTGAAATTTTTTGCTTTTTCCTGCTCCTCTTAGCATGATAAAGAAGATTCAAAGAGAGTGAGATGCCAGCTCCTTTCATTCAGTCAGTAGCTTCAATCATTTCTGGTATATGAATAACATGATGTTTTTCAATGGCAAAAATCAATGAATATTGTAAATGCACAAACAGTAATTTCTCCGCATTGCAAGGTGCAATTCTGAAATTTTTTGCTTTTTCCTGCTCCTCTTAGCATGATAAAGAAGATTCAAAGAGAGTGAGATGCCAGCTCCTTTCATTCAGTCAGTAGCTTCAATCATTTCTGGACGTTTTTCAATGGCAAAAATCAATGAATATTGTAAATGCACAAACAGTAATTTCTCCGCATTGCAAGGTGCAATTCTGAAATTTTTTGCTTTTTCCTGCTCCTCTTAGCATGATAAAGAAGATTCTAAGAGAGTGAGATGCCAGCTCCTTTCATTCAGTCAGTAGCTTCAATCATTTCTGGACGTTTTTCAATGGCAAAAATCAATGAATATTGTAAATGCACAAACAGTAATTTCTCCGCATTGCAAGGTGCAATTCTGAATTTTTTTGCTTTTTCCTGATCCTCTTAGCATGATAAAGAAGATTCAAAGAGAGTGAGATGCCAGTTCCTTTCATTCAGTCAGTAGCTTCAATCATTTCTGGTATATGAATAACATGATGTTTTTCAATGGCAAAAATCAATGAATATTGTAAATGCACAAACAGTAATTTCTCCGCATTGCAAGGTGCAATTCTGAAATTTTTTGCTTTTTCCTGCTCCTCTTAGCATGATAAAGAAGATTCAAAGAGAGTGAGATGCCAGCTCCTTTCATTCAGTCAGTAGCTTCAAACATTTCTGGTATATGAATAACATGATGTTTTTCAATGGCAAAAATCAATGAATATTGTAAATGCACAAACAGTAATTTCTCCGCATTGCAAGGTGCAATTCTGAAATTTTTTGCTTTTTCCTGCTCCTCATAGCATGATAAAGAAGATTCAAAGAGAGTGAGATGCCAGCTCCTTTCATTCAGTCAGTATCTTCAGTCATTTCTGGACGTTTTTCAATGGCAAAAATCAATGAATATTGTAAATGCACAAACAGTAATTTCTCCGCATTGCAACGTGCAATTCTGAAATTTTTTGCTTTTTCCTGCTCCTCTTAGCATGATAAAGAAGATTCAAAGAGAGTGAGATGCCAGCTCCTTTCATTCAGTCAGTAGCTTCAAACATTTCTGGTATAAACATTTCTGGACGTTTTTCAATGGCAAAAATCAATGAATATTGTAAATGCACAAACAGTAATATCTCCACATTGCAAGGTGCAATTCTGAAATTTTTTGCTTTTTCCTGCTAATCCTAGCATGATAAAGAAGATTCAAATAGAGTGAGATGCCAGCTCCTTTCATTCAGTCAGTAGCTTCAAACATTTCTGGACGTTTTTCAATGGCAAAATTCAATGAATATTGTAAATGCACAAACAGTAATATCTCCACATTGCAAGGTGCAATTCTGAAATTTTTTGCTTTTTCCTGCTAATCCTAGCATGATAAAGAAGATTCAAAGAGAGTGAGATGCCAGCTCCTTTCATTCAGTCAGTAGCTTCAATCATTTCTGGACGTTTTTCAATGGCAAAAATCAATGAATATTGTAAATGCACAAACAGTAATTTCTCCGCATTGCAAGGTGCAATTCTGAAATTTTTTGCTTTTTCCTGCTCCTCTTAGCATGATAAAGAAGATTCAAAGAGAGTGAGATGCCAGCTCCTTTCATTCAGTCAGTAGCTTCAATCATTTCTGGACGTTTTTCAATGGCAAAAATCAATGAATATTGTAACTGCACAAACAGTAATTTCTCCGCATTGCAAGGTGCAATTCTGAAATTTTTTGCTTTTTCCTGCTCCTCTTAGCATGATAAAGAAGATTCAAAGAGAGTGAGATGCCAGCTCCTTTCATTCAGTCAGTAGCTTCAATCATTTCTGGTATATGAATAACATGATGTTTTTCAATGGCAAAAATCAATGAATATTGTAAATGCACAAACAGTAATTTCTCCGCATTGCAAGGTGCAATTCTGAAATTTTTTGCTTTTTCCTGCTCCTCTTAGCATGATAAAGAAGATTCAAAGAGAGTGAGATGCCAGCTCCTTTCATTCAGTCAGTAGCTTCAATCATTTCTGGACGTTTTTCAATGGCAAAAATCAATGAATATTGTAAATGCACAAACAGTAATTTCTCCGCATTGCAAGGTGCAATTCTGAAATTTTTTGATTTTCCTGCTCCTCTTAGCATGATAAAGAAGATTCTAAGAGAGTGAGATGCCAGCTCCTTTCATTCAGTCAGTAGCTTCAATCATTTCTGGACGTTTTTCAATGGCAAAAATCAATGAATATTGTAAATGCACAAACAGTAATTTCTCCGCATTGCAAGGTGCAATTCTGAATTTTTTTGCTTTTTCCTGATCCTCTTAGCATGATAAAGAAGATTCAAAGAGAGTGAGATGCCAGTTCCTTTCATTCAGTCAGTAGCTTCAATCATTTCTGGTATATGAATAACATGATGTTTTTCAATGGCAAAAATCAATGAATATTGTAAATGCACAAACAGTAATTTCTCCGCATTGCAAGGTGCAATTCTGAAATTTTTTGCTTTTTCCTGCTCCTCTTAGCATGATAAAGAAGATTCAAAGAGAGTGAGATGCCAGCTCCTTTCATTCAGTCAGTAGCTTCAAACATTTCTGGTATATGAATAACATGATGTTTTTCAATGGCAAAAATCAATGAATATTGTAAATGCACAAACAGTAATTTCTCCGCATTGCAAGGTGCAATTCTGAAATTTTTTGCTTTTTCCTGCTCCTCTTAGCATGATAAAGAAGATTCAAAGAGAGTGAGATGCCAGCTCCTTTCATTCAGTCAGTAGCTTCAATCATTTCTGGACGTTTTTCAATGGCAAAAATCAATGAATATTGTAAATGCACAAACAGTAATTTCTCCGCATTGCAAGGTGCAATTCTGAAATTTTTTGCTTTTTCCTGCTCCTCTTAGCATGATAAAGAAGATTCAAAGAGAGTGAGATGCCAGCTCCTTTCATTCAGTCAGTAGCTTCAGTCATTTCTGGACGTTTTTCAATGGCAAAAATCAATGAATATTGTAAATGCACAAACAGTAATTTCTCCGCATTGCAAGGTGCAATTCTGAAATTTTTTGCTTTTTCCTGCTCCTCTTAGCATGATAAAGAAGATTCAAAGAGAGTGAGATGCCAGCTCCTTTCATTCAGTCAGTAGCTTCAAACATTTCTGGTATAAACATTTCTGGACGTTTTTCAATGGCAAAAATCAATGAATATTGTAAATGCACAAACAGTAATATCTCCACATTGCAAGGTGCAATTCTGAAATTTTTTGCTTTTTCCTGCTAATCCTAGCATGATAAAGAAGATTCAAATAGAGTGAGATGCCAGCTCCTTTCATTCAGTCAGTAGCTTCAAACATTTCTGGACGTTTTTCAATGGCAAAATTCAATGAATATTGTAAATGCACAAACAGTAATATCTCCACATTGCAAGGTGCAATTCTGAAATTTTTTGCTTTTTCCTGCTAATCCTAGCATGATAAAGAAGATTCAAAGAGAGTGAGATGCCAGCTCCTTTCATTCAGTCAGTAGCTTCAATCATTTCTGGACATTTTTCAATGGCAAAAATCAATGAATATTGTAAATGCACAAACAGTAATTTCTCCGCATTGCAAGGTGCAATTCTGAAATTTTTTGCTTTTTCCTGCTCCTCTTAGCATGATAAAGAAGATTCAAAGAGAGTGAGATGCCAGCTCCTTTCATTCAGTCAGTAGCTTCAATCATTTCTGGTATATGAATAACATGATGTTTTTCAATGGCAAAAATCAATGAATATTGTAAATGCACAAACAGTAATTTCTCCGCATTGCAAGGTGCAATTCTGAAATTTTTTGCTTTTTCCTGCTCCTCTTAGCATGATAAAGAAGATTCAAAGAGCGTGAGATGCCAGCTCCTTTCATTCAGTCAGTAGCTTCAATCATTTCTGGATGTTTTTCAATGGCAAAAATCAATGAATATTGTAAATGCACAAACAGTAATTTCTCCGCATTGCAAGGTGCAATTCTGAAATTTTTTGCTTTTTCCTGCTCCTCTTAGCATGATAAAGAAGATTCAAAGAGAGTGAGATGCCAGCTCCTTTCATTCAGTCAGTAGCTTCAGTCATTTCTGGACGTTTTTCAATGGCAAAAATCAATGAATATTGTAAATGCACAAACAGTAATTTCTCCGCATTGCAACGTGCAATTCTGAAATTTTTTGCTTTTTCCTGCTCCTCTTAGCATGATAAAGAAGATTCAAAGAGAGTGAGATGCCAGCTCCTTTCATTCAGTCAGTAGCTTCAAACATTTCTGGTATAAACATTTCTGGACGTTTTTCAATGGCAAAAATCAATGAATATTGTAAATGCACAAACAGTAATATCTCCACATTGCAAGGTGCAATTCTGAAATTTTTTGCTTTTTCCTGCTAATCCTAGCATGATAAAGAAGATTCAAATAGAGTGAGATGCCAGCTCCTTTCATTCAGTCAGTAGCTTCAAACATTTCTGGACGTTTTTCAATGGCAAAATTCAATGAATATTGTAAATGCACAAACAGTAATATCTCCACATTGCAAGGTGCAATTCTGAAATTTTTTGCTTTTTCCTGCTAATCCTAGCATGATAAAGAAGATTCAAAGAGAGTGAGATGCCAGCTCCTTTCATTCAGTCAGTAGCTTCAATCATTTCTGGACGTTTTTCAATGGCAAAAATCAATGAATATTGTAAATGCACAAACAGTAATTTCTCCGCATTGCAAGGTGCAATTCTGAAATTTTTTGCTTTTTCCTGCTCCTCTTAGCATGATAAAGAAGATTCAAAGAGAGTGAGATGCCAGCTCCTTTCATTCAGTCAGTAGCTTCAATCATTTCTGGACGTTTTTCAATGGCAAAAATCAATGAATATTGTAACTGCACAAACAGTAATTTCTCCGCATTGCAAGGTGCAATTCTGAAATTTTTTGCTTTTTCCTGCTCCTCTTAGCATGATAAAGAAGATTCAAAGAGAGTGAGATTCCAGCTCCTTTCATTCAGTCAGTAGCTTCAATCATTTCTGGTATATGAATAACATGATGTTTTTCAATGGCAAAAATCAATGAATATTGTAAATGCACAAACAGTAATTTCTCCGCATTGCAAGGTGCAATTCTGAAATTTTTTGCTTTTTCCTGCTCCTCTTAGCATGATAAAGAAGATTCAAAGAGAGTGAGATGCCAGCTCCTTTCATTCAGTCAGTAGCTTCAATCATTTCTGGACGTTTTTCAATGGCAAAAATCAATGAATATTGTAAATGCACAAACAGTAATTTCTCCGCATTGCAAGGTGCAATTCTGAAATTTTTTGCTTTTTCCTGCTCCTCTTAGCATGATAAAGAAGATTCTAAGAGAGTGAGATGCCAGCTCCTTTCATTCAGTCAGTAGCTTCAATCATTTCTGGACGTTTTTCAATGGCAAAAATCAATGAATATTGTAAATGCACAAACAGTAATTTCTCCGCATTGCAAGGTGCAATTCTGAATTTTTTTGCTTTTTCCTGATCCTCTTAGCATGATAAAGAAGATTCAAAGAGAGTGAGATGCCAGTTCCTTTCATTCAGTCAGTAGCTTCAATCATTTCTGGTATATGAATAACATGATGTTTTTCAATGGCAAAAATCAATGAATATTGTAAATGCACAAACAGTAATTTCTCCGCATTGCAAGGTGCAATTCTGAAATTTTTTGCTTTTTCCTGCTCCTCTTAGCATGATAAAGAAGATTCAAAGAGAGTGAGATGCCAGCTCCTTTCATTCAGTCAGTAGCTTCAAACATTTCTGGTATATGAATAACATGATGTTTTTCAATGGCAAAAATCAATGAATATTGTAAATGCACAAACAGTAATTTCTCCGCATTGCAAGGTGCAATTCTGAAATTTTTTGCTTTTTCCTGCTCCTCTTAGCATGATAAAGAAGATTCAAAGAGAGTGAGATGCCAGCTCCTTTCATTCAGTCAGTAGCTTCAATCATTTCTGGACGTTTTTCAATGGCAAAAATCAATGAATATTGTAAATGCACAAACAGTAATTTCTCCGCATTGCAAGGTGCAATTCTGAAATTTTTTGCTTTTTCCTGCTCCTCTTAGCATGATAAAGAAGATTCAAAGAGAGTGAGATGCCAGCTCCTTTCATTCAGTCAGTAGCTTCAAACATTTCTGGTATATGAATAACATGATGTTTTTCAATGGCAAAAATCAATGAATATTGTAAATGCACAAACAGTAATTTCTCCGCATTGCAAGGTGCAATTCTGAAATTTTTTGCTTTTTCCTGCTCCTCTTAGCATGATAAAGAAGATTCAAAGAGAGTGAGATGCCAGCTCCTTTCATTCAGTCAGTAGCTTCAATCATTTCTGGACGTTTTTCAATGGCAAAAATCAATGAATATTGTAAATGCACAAACAGTAATTTCTCCGCATTGCAAGGTGCAATTCTGAAATTTTTTGCTTTTTCCTGCTCCTCTTAGCATGATAAAGAAGATTCAAAGAGAGTGAGATGCCAGCTCCTTTCATTCAGTCAGTAGCTTCAGTCATTTCTGGACGTTTTTCAATGGCAAAAATCAATGAATATTGTAAATGCACAAACAGTAATTTCTCCGCATTGCAAGGTGCAATTCTGAAATTTTTTGCTTTTTCCTGCTCCTCTTAGCATGATAAAGAAGATTCAAAGAGAGTGAGATGCCAGCTCCTTTCATTCAGTCAGTAGCTTCAAACATTTCTGGTATAAACATTTCTGGACGTTTTTCAATGGCAAAAATCAATGAATATTGTAAATGCACAAGCAGTAATATCTCCACATTGCAAGGTGCAATTCTGAAATTTTTTGCTTTTTCCTGCTAATCCTAGCATGATAAAGAAGATTCAAATAGAGTGAGATGCCAGCTCCTTTCATTCAGTCAGTAGCTTCAAACATTTCTGGACGTTTTTCAATGGCAAAATTCAATGAATATTGTAAATGCACAAACAGTAATATCTCCACATTGCAAGGTGCAATTCTGAAATTTTTTGCTTTTTCCTGCTAATCCTAGCATGATAAAGAAGATTCAAAGAGAGTGAGATGCCAGCTCATTTCATTCAGTCAGTAGCTTCAATCATTTCTGGACATTTTTCAATGGCAAAAATCAATGAATATTGTAAATGCACAAACAGTAATTTCTCCGCATTGCAAGGTGCAATTCTGAAATTTTTTGATTTTTCCTGCTCCTCTTAGCATGATAAAGAAGATTCAAAGAGAGTGAGATGCCAGCTCCTTTCATTCAGTCAGTAGCTTCAATCATTTCTGGTATATGAATAACATGATGTTTTTCAATGGCAAAAATCAATGAATATTGTAAATGCACAAACAGTAATTTCTCCGCATTGCAAGGTGCAATTCTGAAATTTTTTGCTTTTTCCTGCTCCTCTTAGCATGATAAAGAAGATTCAAAGAGCGTGAGATGCCAGCTCCTTTCATTCAGTCAGTAGCTTCAATCATTTCTGGATGTTTTTCAATGGCAAAAATCAATGAATATTGTAAATGCACAAACAGTAATTTCTCCGCATTGCAAGGTGCAATTCTGAAATTTTTTGCTTTTTCCTGCTCCTCTTAGCATGATAAAGAAGATTCAAAGAGAGTGAGATGCCAGCTCCTTTCATTCAGTCAGTAGCTTCAGTCATTTCTGGACGTTTTTCAATGGCAAAAATCAATGAATATTGTAAATGCACAAACAGTAATTTCTCCGCATTGCAACGTGCAATTCTGAAATTTTTTGCTTTTTCCTGCTCCTCTTAGCATGATAAAGAAGATTCAAAGAGAGTGAGATGCCAGCTCCTTTCATTCAGTCAGTAGCTTCAAACATTTCTGGTATAAACATTTCTGGACGTTTTTCAATGGCAAAAATCAATGAATATTGTAAATGCACAAACAGTAATATCTCCACATTGCAAGGTGCAATTCTGAAATTTTTTGCTTTTTCCTGCTAATCCTAGCATGATAAAGAAGATTCAAATAGAGTGAGATGCCAGCTC
This sequence comes from Phyllobates terribilis, assembly GCF_046119375.1. Taxonomy (NCBI): domain Eukaryota; kingdom Metazoa; phylum Chordata; class Amphibia; order Anura; family Dendrobatidae; genus Phyllobates; species Phyllobates terribilis. The sequence goes on from NW_027363456.1 coordinate 30,359, forward strand.
CTTTCATTCAGTCAGTAGCTTCAAACATTTCTGGACGTTTTTCAATGGCAAAATTCAATGAATATTGTAAATGCACAAACAGTAATATCTCCACATTGCAAGGTGCAATTCTGAAATTTTTTGCTTTTTCCTGCTAATCCTAGCATGATAAAGAAGATTCAAAGAGAGTGAGATGCCAGCTCCTTTCATTCAGTCAGTAGCTTCAATCATTTCTGGACGTTTTTCAATGGCAAAAATCAATGAATATTGTAAATGCACAAACAGTAATTTCTCCGCATTGCAAGGTGCAATTCTGAAATTTTTTGCTTTTTCCTGCTCCTCTTAGCATGATAAAGAAGATTCAAAGAGAGTGAGATGCCAGCTCCTTTCATTCAGTCAGTAGCTTCAATCATTTCTGGACGTTTTTCAAAGGCAAAAATCAATGAATATTGTAACTGCACAAACAGTAATTTCTCCGCATTGCAAGGTGCAATTCTGAAATTTTTTGCTTTTTCCTGCTCCTCTTAGCATGATAAAGAAGATTCAAAGAGAGTGAGATGCCAGCTCCTTTCATTCAGTCAGTAGCTTCAATCATTTCTGGTATATGAATAACATGATGTTTTTCAATGGCAAAAATCAATGAATATTGTAAATGCACAAACAGTAATTTCTCCGCATTGCAAGGTGCAATTCTGAAATTTTTTGCTTTTTCCTGCTCCTCTTAGCATGATAAAGAAGATTCAAAGAGAGTGAGATGCCAGCTCCTTTCATTCAGTCAGTAGCTTCAATCATTTCTGGACGTTTTTCAATGGCAAAAATCAATGAATATTGTAAATGCACAAACAGTAATTTCTCCGCATTGCAAGGTGCAATTCTGAAATTTTTTGCTTTTTCCTGCTCCTCTTAGCATGATAAAGAAGATTCTAAGAGAGTGAGATGCCAGCTCCTTTCATTCAGTCAGTAGCTTCAATCATTTCTGGACGTTTTTCAATGGCAAAAATCAATGAATATTGTAAATGCACAAACAGTAATTTCTCCGCATTGCAAGGTGCAATTCTGAATTTTTTTGCTTTTTCCTGATCCTCTTAGCATGATAAAGAAGATTCAAAGAGAGTGAGATGCCAGTTCCTTTCATTCAGTCAGTAGCTTCAATCATTTCTGGTATATGAATAACATGATGTTTTTCAATGGCAAAAATCAATGAATATTGTAAATGCACAAACAGTAATTTCTCCGCATTGCAAGGTGCAATTCTGAAATTTTTTGCTTTTTCCTGCTCCTCTTAGCATGATAAAGAAGATTCAAAGAGAGTGAGATGCCAGCTCCTTTCATTCAGTCAGTAGCTTCAAACATTTCTGGTATATGAATAACATGATGTTTTTCAATGGCAAAAATCAATGAATATTGTAAATGCACAAACAGTAATTTCTCCGCATTGCAAGGTGCAATTCTGAAATTTTTTGCTTTTTCCTGCTCCTCTTAGCATGATAAAGAAGATTCAAAGAGAGTGAGATGCCAGCTCCTTTCATTCAGTCAGTAGCTTCAATCATTTCTGGACGTTTTTCAATGGCAAAAATCAATGAATATTGTAAATGCACAAACAGTAATTTCTCCGCATTGCAAGGTGCAATTCTGAAATTTTTTGCTTTTTCCTGCTCCTCTTAGCATGATAAAGAAGATTCAAAGAGAGTGAGATGCCAGCTCCTTTCATTCAGTCAGTAGCTTCAGTCATTTCTGGACGTTTTTCAATGGCAAAAATCAATGAATATTGTAAATGCACAAACAGTAATTTCTCCGCATTGCAAGGTGCAATTCTGAAATTTTTTGCTTTTTCCTGCTCCTCTTAGCATGATAAAGAAGATTCAAAGAGAGTGAGATGCCAGCTCCTTTCATTCAGTCAGTAGCTTCAAACATTTCTGGTATAAACATTTCTGGACGTTTTTCAATGGCAAAAATCAATGAATATTGTAAATGCACAAACAGTAATATCTCCACATTGCAAGGTGCAATTCTGAAATTTTTTGCTTTTTCCTGCTAATCCTAGCATGATAAAGAAGATTCAAATAGAGTGAGATGCCAGCTCCTTTCATTCAGTCAGTAGCTTCAAACATTTCTGGACGTTTTTCAATGGCAAAATTCAATGAATATTGTAAATGCACAAACAGTAATATCTCCACATTGCAAGGTGCAATTCTGAAATTTTTTGCTTTTTCCTGCTAATCCTAACATGATAAAGAAGATTCAAAGAGAGTGAGATGCCAGCTCCTTTCATTCAGTCAGTAGCTTCAATCATTTCTGGACGTTTTTCAATGGCAAAAATCAATGAATATTGTAAATGCACAAACAGTAATTTCTCCGCATTGCAAGGTGCAATTCTGAAATTTTTTGCTTTTTCCTGCTCCTCTTAGCATGATAAAGAAGATTCAAAGAGAGTGAGATGCCAGCTCCTTTCATTCAGTCAGTAGCTTCAATCATTTCTGGACGTTTTTCAATGGCAAAAATCAATGAATATTGTAAATGCACAAACAGTAATTTCTCCGCATTGCAAGGTGCAATTCTGAAATTTTTTGCTTTTTCCTGCTCCTCTTAGCATGATAAAGAAGATTCAAAGAGAGTGAGATGTCAGCTCCTTTCATTCAGTCAGTAGCTTCAATCATTTCTGGTATATGAATAACATGATGTTTTTCAATGGCAAAAATCAATGAATATTGTAAATGCACAAACAGTAATTTCTCCGCATTGCAAGGTGCAATTCTGAAATTTTTTGCTTTTTCCTGCTCCTCTTAGCATGATAAAGAAGATTCAAAGAGAGTGAGATGCCAGCTCCTTTCATTCAGTCAGTAGCTTCAATCATTTCTGGATGTTTTTCAATGGCAAAAATCAATGAATATTGTAAATGCACAAACAGTAATTTCTCCGCATTGCAAGGTGCAATTCTGAAATTTTTTGCTTTTTCCTGCTCCTCTTAGCATGATAAAGAAGATTCAAAGAGAGTGAGATGCCAGCTCCTTTCATTCAGTCAGTAGCTTCAGTCATTTCTGGACGTTTTTCAATGGCAAAAATCAATGAATATTGTAAATGCACAAACAGTAATTTCTCCGCATTGCAAGGTGCAATTCTGAAATTTTTTGCTTTTTCCTGCTCCTCTTAGCATGATAAAGAAGATTCAAAGAGAGTGAGATGCCAGGTCCTTTCATTCAGTCAGTAGCTTCAATCATTTCTGGACGTTTTTCAATGGCAAAAATCAATGAATATTGTAAATGCACAAACAGTAATTTCTCCGTATTGCAAGGTGCAATTCTGAAATTTTTTGCTTTTTCCTGCTCCTCTTAGCATGATAAAGAAGATTCAAAGAGAGTGAGATGCCAGCTCCTTTCATTCAGTCAGTAGCTTCAATCATTTCTGGACGTTTTTCAATGGCAAAAATCAATGAATATTGTAAATGCACAAACAGTAATTTCTCCGCATTGCAAATTGCAATTCTGAAATTTTTTGCTTTTTCCTGCTCCTCTTAGCATGATAAAGAAGATTCAAAGAGAGTGAGATGCCAGCTCCTTTCATTCAGTCAGTAGCTTCAATCATTTCTGGATGTTTTTCAATGGCAAAAATCAATGAATATTGTAAATTCACAAACAGTAATTTCTCCGCATTGCAAGGTGCAATTCTGAAATTTTTTGCTTTTTCCTGCTCCTCTTAGCATGATAAAGAAGATTCAAAGAGAATGAGATGCCAGCTGCTTTCATTCAGTCAGTAGCTTCAATCATTTCTGGTATATGAATAACATGATGTTTTTCAATGGCAAAAATCAATGAATATTGTAAATGCACAAACAGTAATTTCTCCGCATTGCAAGGTGCAATTCTGAAATTTTTTGCTTTTTCCTGCTCCTCTTAGCATGATAAAGAAGATTCAAAGAGAGTGAGATGCCAGCTCCTTTCATTCAGTCAGTAGCTTCAATCATTTCTGGATGTTTTTCAATGGCAAAAATCAATGAATATTGTAAATGCACAAACAGTAATTTCTCCGCATTGCAAGGTGCAATTCTGAAATTTTTTGCTTTTTCCTGCTCCTCTTAGCATGATAAAGAAGATTCAGAGAGTGAGATGCCAGCTCCTTTCATTCAGTCAGTAGCTTCAGTCATTTCTGGACGTTTTTCAATGGCAAAAATCAATGAATATTGTAAATGCACAAACAGTAATTTCTCCGCATTGCAAGGTGCAATTCTGAAATTTTTTGCTTTTTCCTGCTCCTCTTAGCATGATAAAGAAGATTCAAAGAGAGTGAGATGCCAGCTCCTTTCATTCAGTCAGTAGCTTCAAACATTTCTGGTATAAACATTTCTGGACGTTTTTCAATGGCAAAAATCAATGAATATTGTAAATGCACAAACAGTAATATCTCCACATTGCAAGGTGCAATTCTGAAATTTTTTGCTTTTTCCTGCTCCTCTTAGCATGATAAAGAAGATTCAAAGAGAGTGAGATGCCAGCTCCTTTCATTCAGTCAGTAGCTTCAATCATTTCTGGACGTTTTTCAATGGCAAAAATCAATGAATATTGTAAATGCACAAACAGTAATTTCTCCGCATTGCAAGGTGCAATTCTGAAATTTTTTGCTTTTTCCTGCTCCTCTTAGCATGATAAAGAAGATTCAAAGAGAGTGAGATGCCAGCTCCTTTCATTCAGTCAGTAGCTTCAATCATTTCTGGTATATGAATAACATGATGTTTTTCAATGGCAAAAATCAATGAATATTGTAAATGCACAAACAGTAATTTCTCCGCATTGCAAGGTGCAATTCTGAAATTTTTTGCTTTTTCCTGCTCCTCTTAGCATGATAAAGAAGATTCAAAGAGAGTGAGATGCCAGCTCTTTTCATTCAGTCAGTAGCTTCAATCATTTCTGGACGTTTTTCAATTGCAAAAATCAATGAATATTGTAAATGCACAAACAGTAATTTCTCCGCATTGCAAGGTGCAATTCTGAAATTTTTTGCTTTTTCCTGCTCCTCTTAGCATGATAAAGAAGATTCAAAGAGAGTGAGATGCCAGCTCCTTTCATTCAGTCAGTAGCTTCAGTCATTTCTGGACGTTTTTCAATGGCAAAAATCAATGAATATTGTAAATGCACAAACAGTAATTTCTCCGTATTGCAAGGTGCAATTCTGAAATTCTTTGCTTTTTCCTGCTCCTCTTAGCATGATAAAGAAGATTCAAAGAGAGTGAGATGCCAGCTCCTTTCATTCAGTCAGTAGCTTCAAACATTTCTGGTATAAACATTTCTGGACGTTTTTCAATGGCAAAAATCAATGAATATTGTAAATGCACAAACAGTAATATCTCCACATTGCAAGGTGCAATTCTGAAATTTTTTGCTTTTTCCTGCTAATCCTAGCATGGTAAAGAAGATTCAAATAGAGTGAGATGCCAGCTCCTTTCATTCAGTCAGTAGCTTCAAACATTTCTGGACGTTTTTCAATGGCAAAAATCAATGAATATTGTAAATGCACAAACAGTAATATCTCCACATTGCAAGGTTCAATTCTGAAATTTTTTGCTTTTTCCTGCTAATCCTAGCATGATAAAGAAGATTCAAAGAGAATGAGATGCCAGCTCCTTTCATTCAGTCAGTAGCTTCAAACATTTCTGGTATATGAATAACATGATGTTTTTCAATGGCAAAAATCAATAAATATTGTAAATGCACAAACAGTAATATCTCCATATTGCAAGGTGCAATTCTGAAATTTTTTGCTTTTTCCTGCTAATCCTAGCATGATAAAGAAGATTCAAAGAGAGTGAGATGCCAGCTCCTTTCATTCAGTCAGTAGCTTCAAACATTTCTGGACGTTTTTCAATGGCAAAAATCAATGAATATTGTAAATGCAAAAACAGTAATATCTCCACATTGCAAGGTGCAATTCTGAAATTTTTTGCTTTTTCCTGCTACTCCTAGCATGATAAAGAAGATTCAAAGAGAGTGAGATGCCAGCTCCTTTCATTCAGTCAGTAGCTTCAAACATTTCTGGACGTTTTTCAATGGCAAAAATCAATGAATATTGTAAATGCACAAACAGTAATATCTCCACATTGCAAGGTGCAATTCTGAAATTTTTTGCTTTTTCCTGCTAATCCTAGCATGATAAAGAAGATTCAAAGAGAGTGAGATGCCAGCTCCTTTCATTCAGTCAGTAGCTTCAAACATTTCTGGACGTTTTTCAATGGCAAAAATCTATGAATATTGTAAATGCACAAACAGTAATTTCTCCGCATTGCAAGGTGCAATTCTGAAATTTTTTGCTTTTTCCTGCTCCTCTTAGCATGATAAAGATTCAAAGAGAGTGAGATGCCAGCTCCTTTCATTCAGTCAGTAGCTTCAATCATTTCTGGACGTTTTTCAATGGCAAAAATCAATGAATATTGTAAATGCACAAGCAGTAATTTCTCCGCATTGCAAGGTGCAATTCTGAAATTTTTTGCTTTTTCCTGCTCCTCTTAGCATGATAAAGAAGATTCAAAGAGAGTGAGATGCCAGCTCCTTTCATTCAGTCAGTAGCTTCAATCATTTCTGGACGTTTTTCAATGGCAAAAATCAATGAATATTGTAAATGCACAAACAGTAATTTCTCCGCATTGCAAGGTGCAATTCTGAAATTTTTTGCTTTTTCCTGCTCCTCTTAGCATGAAAAAGAAGATTCAAAGAGAATGAGATGCCCGCTCCTTTCATTCAGTCAGTAGCTTCAATCATTTCTGGTATATGAATAACATGATGTTTTTCAATGGCAAAAATCAATGAATATTGTAAATGCACAAACAGTAATTTCTCCGCATTGCAAGGTGCAATTCTGAATTTTTTTGCTTTTTCCTGCTCCTCTTAGCATGATAAAGAAGATTCAAAGAGAGTGAGATGCCAGCTCCTTTCATTCAGTCAGTAGCTTCAATCATTTCTGGACGTTTTTCAATGGCAAAAATCAATGAATATTGTAAATGCACAAACAGTAATTTCTCCGCATTGCAAGGTGCAATTCTGAAATTTTTTGCTTTTTCCTGCTCCTCTTAGCATGATAAAGAAGATTCAAAGAGAGTGAGATGCCAGCTCCTTTCATTCAGTCAGTAGCTTCAAACATTTCTGGTATATGAATAACATGATGTTTTTCAATGGCAAAAATCAATGAATATTGTAAATGCACAAACAGTAATTTCTCCGCATTGCAAGGTGCAATTCTGAAATTTTTTGCTTTTTCCTGCTCCTCTTAGCATGATAAAGAAGATTCAAAGAGAGTGAGATGCCAGCTCCTTTCATTCAGTCAGTAGCTTCAATCTTTTCTGGACGTTTTTCAATGGCAAAAATCAATGAATATTGTAAATGCACAAACAGTAATTTCTCCGCATTGCAAGGTGCAATTCTGAAATTTTTTGCTTTTTCCTGCTCCTCTTAGCATGATAAAGAAGATTCAAAGAGAGTGAGATGCCAGCTCCTTTCATTCAGTCAGTAGCTTCAATCATTTCTGGTATATGAATAACATGATGTTTTTCAATGGCAAAAATCAATGAATATTGTAAATGCACAAACAGTAATTTCTCCGCATTGCAAGGTGCAATTCTGAAATTTTTTGCTTTTTCCTGCTCCTCTTAGCATGGTAAAGAAGATTCAAAGAGAGTGAGATGCCAGCTCCTTTCATTCAGTCAGTAGCTTCAATCATTTCTGGACGTTTTTCAATGGCAAAAATCAATGAATATTGTAAATGCACAAACAGTAATTTCTCCGCATTGCAAGGTGCAATTCTGAAATTTTTTGCTTTTTCCTGCTCCTCTTAGCATGATAAAGAAGATTCAAAGAGAGTGAGATGCCAGCTCCTTTCATTCAGTCAGTAGCTTCAATCATTTCTGGGTATGAATAACATGATGTTTTTCAATGGCAAAAATCAATGAATATTGTAAATGCACAAACAGTAATTTCTCCACATTGCAAGGTGCAATTCTGAAATTTTTTGCTTTTTCCTGCTCCTCTTAGCATGATAAAGAAGATTCAAAGAGAGTGAGATGCCAGCTCCTTTCATTCAGTCAGTAGCTTCAATCATTTCTGGACGTTTTTCAATGGCAAAAATCAATGAATATTGTAAATGCACAAACAGTAATTTCTCCGCATTGCAACGTGCAATTCTGAAATTTTTTGCTTTTTCCTGCTCCTCTTAGCATGATAAAGAAGATTCAAAGAGAGTGAGATGCCAGCTCCTTTCATTCAGTCAGTAGCTTCAATCATTTCTGGACGTTTTTCAATGGCAAAAATCAATGAATATTGAAAATGCACAAACAGTAATTTCTCCGCATTGCAAGGTGCAATTCTGAATTTTTTTGCTTTTTCCTGCTCCTCTTAGCATGATAAAGAAGATTCAAAGAGAGTGAGATGCCAGCTCCTTTCATTCAGTCAGTAACTTCAAACATTTCTGGTATAAACATTTCTGGACGTTTTTCAATGGCAAAAATCAATGAATATTGTAAATGCACAAACAGTAATATCTCCACATTGCAAGGTGCAATTCTGAAATTTTTTGCTTTTTCCTGCTAATCCTAGCATGATAAAGAATATTCAAATAGAGTGAGATGCCAGCTCCTTTCATTCAGTCAGTAGCTTCAAACATTTCTGGACGTTTTTCAATGGCAAAAATCAATGAATATTGTAAATGCACAAACAGTAATATCTCCACATTGCAAGGTGCAATTCTGAAATTTTTTGCTTTTTCCTGCTAATCCTAGCATGATAAAGAAGATTCAAAGAGAGTGAGATGCCAGGTCCTTTCATTCAGTCAGTAGCCTCAAACATTTCTGCTATATGAATAACATGATGTTTTTTAATGGCAAAAATCAATGAATATTGTAAATGCACAAACAGTAATATCTCCACATTGCAAGGTGCAATTCTGAAATTTTTTGCTTTTTCCTGCTAATCCTAGCATGATAAAGAAGATTCAAAGAGAGTGAGATGCCAGCTCCTTTCATTCAGTCAGTAGCTTCAAACATTTCTGGACGTTTTTCAATGGCAAAAATCAATGAATATTGTAAATGCACAAACAGTAATATCTCCACATTGCAAGGTGCAATTCTGAAATTTTTTGCTTTTTCCTGCTACTCCTAGCATGATAAAGAAGATTCAAAGAGAGTGAGATGCCAGCTCCTTTCATTCAGTCAGTAGCTTCAAACATTTCTGTACGTTTTTCAATGGCAAAAATCAATGAATATTGTAAATGCACAAACAGTAATATCTCCACATTGCAAGGTGCAATTCTGAAATTTTTTGCTTTTTCCTGCTAATCCTAGCATGATAAAGAAGATTCAAAGAGAGTGAGATGCCAGCTCCTTTCATTCAGTCAGTAGCTTCAAACATTTCTGGACGTTTTTCAATGGCAAAAATCAATGAATATTGTAAATGCACAAACAGTAATATCTTCACATTGCAAGGTGCAATTCTGAAATTTTTTGCTTTTTCCTGCTAATCCTAGCATGAAAAAGAAGATTCAAAGAGAGTGAGATGCCAGCTCCTTTCATTCAGTCAGTAGCTTCAATCATTTCTGGACGTTTTTCAATGGCAAAAATCAATGAATATTGTAAATGCACAAACAGTAATTTCTCCGCATTGCAACGTGCAATTCTGAAATTTTTTGCTTTTTCCTGCTCCTCTTAGCATGATAAAGAAGATTCAAAGAGAGTGAGATGCCCGCTCCTTTCATTCAGTCAGTAGCTTCAATCATTTCTGGTATATGAATAACATGATGTTTTTCAATGGCAAAAATCAATGAATATTGTAAATGCACAAACAGTAATTTCTCCGCATTGCAAGGTGCAATTCTGAATTTTTTTGCTTTTTCCTGCTCCTCTTAGCATGATAAAGAAGATTCAAAGAGAGTGAGATGCCAGCTCCTTTCATTCAGTCAGTAGCTTCAATCATTTCTGGACGTTTTTCAATGGCAAAAATCAATGAATATTGTAAATGCACAAACAGTAATTTCTCCGCATTGCAAGGTGCAATTCTGAAATTTTTTGCTTTTTCCTGCTCCTCTTAGCATGATAAAGAAGATTCAAAGAGAGTGAGATGCCAGCTCCTTTCATTCAGTCAGTAACTTCAAACATTTCTGGTATAAACATTTCTGGACGTTTTTCAATGGCAAAAATCAATGAATATTGTAAATGCACAAACAGTAATATCTCCACATTGCAAGGTGCAATTCTGAAATTTTTTGCTTTTTCCTGCTAATCCTAGCATGATAAAGAATATTCAAATAGAGTGAGATGCCAGCTCCTTTCATTCAGTCAGTAGCTTCAAACATTTCTGGACGTTTTTCAATGGCAAAAATCAATGAATATTGTAAATGCACAAACAGTAATATCTCCACATTGCAAGGTGCAATTCTGAAATTTTTTGCTTTTTCCTGCTAATCCTAGCATGATAAAGAAGATTCAAAGAGAGTGAGATGCCAGGTCCTTTCATTCAGTCAGTAGCCTCAAACATTTCTGCTATATGAATAACATGATGTTTTTTAATGGCAAAAATCAATGAATATTGTAAATGCACAAACAGTAATATCTCCACATTGCAAGGTGCAATTCTGAAATTTTTTGCTTTTTCCTGCTAATCCTAGCATGATAAAGAAGATTCAAAGAGAGTGAGATGCCAGCTCCTTTCATTCAGTCAGTAGCTTCAAACATTTCTGGATGTTTTTCAATGGCAAAAATCAATGAATATTGTAAATGCACAAACAGTAATATCTCCACATTGCAAGGTGCAATTCTGAAATTTTTTGCTTTTTCCTGCTACTCCTAGCATGATAAAGAAGATTCAAAGAGAGTGAGATGCCAGCTCCTTTCATTCAGTCAGTAGCTTCAAACATTTCTGTACGTTTTTCAATGGCAAAAATCAATGAATATTGTAAATGCACAAACAGTAATATCTCCACATTGCAAGGTGCAATTCTGAAATTTTTTGCTTTTTCCTGCTAATCCTAGCATGATAAAGAAGATTCAAAGAGAGTGAGATGCCAGCTCCTTTCATTCAGTCAGTAGCTTCAAACATTTCTGGACGTTTTTCAATGGCAAAAATCAATGAATATTGTAAATGCACAAACAGTAATATCTTCACATTGCAAGGTGCAATTCTGAAATTTTTTGCTTTTTCCTGCTAATCCTAGCATGAAAAAGAAGATTCAAAGAGAGTGAGATGCCAGCTCCTTTCATTCAGTCAGTAGCTTCAATCATTTCTGGACGTTTTTCAATGGCAAAAATCAATGAATATTGTAAATGCACAAACAGTAATTTCTCCGCATTGCAACGTGCAATTCTGAAATTTTTTGCTTTTTCCTGCTCCTCTTAGCATGATAAAGAAGATTCAAAGAGAGTGAGATGCCCGCTCCTTTCATTCAGTCAGTAGCTTCAATCATTTCTGGTATATGAATAACATGATGTTTTTCAATGGCAAAAATCAATGAATATTGTAAATGCACAAACAGTAATTTCTCCGCATTGCAAGGTGCAATTCTGAATTTTTTTGCTTTTTCCTGCTCCTCTTAGCATGATAAAGAAGATTCAAAGAGAGTGAGATGCCAGCTCCTTTCATTCAGTCAGTAGCTTCAATCATTTCTGGACGTTTTTCAATGGCAAAAATCAATGAATATTGTAAATGCACAAACAGTAATTTCTCCGCATTGCAAGGTGCAATTCTGAAATTTTTTGCTTTTTCCTGCTCCTCTTAGCATGATAAAGAAGATTCAAAGAGAGTGAGATGCCAGCTCCTTTCATTCAGTCAGTAGCTTCAAACATTTCTGGTATATGAATAACATGATGTTTTTCAATGGCAAAAATCAATGAATATTGTAAATGCACAAACAGTAATTTCTCCGCATTGCAAGGTGCAATTCTGAAATTTTTTGCTTTTTCCTGCTCCTCTTAGCATGATAAAGAAGATTCAAAGAGAGTGAGATGCCAGCTCCTTTCATTCAGTCAGTAGCTTCAATCTTTTCTGGACGTTTTTCAATGGCAAAAATCAATGAATATTGTATATGCACAAACAGTAATTTCTCCGCATTGTAAGGTGGAATTCTGAAATTTTTTGCTTTTTCCTGCTCCTCTTAGCATGATAAAGAAGATTCAAAGATAGTGAGATGCCAGCTTCTTTCATTCAGTCAGTAGCTTCAAACATTTCTGGTAAATGAATAACATGATGTTTTTCAATGGCAAAAATCAATGAATATTGTAAATGCACAAAGAGTAATTTCTCCGCATTGCAAGGTGCAATTCTGAAATTTTTTGCTTTTTACTGCTCCTCTTAGCATGATAAAGAAGACTCAAAGAGAGTTACATGCCAGCTCCTTTCATTCAGTCAGTAGCTTCAATCATTTCTGGACGTTTTTCAATGGCAAAAATCAATGAATATTGTAAATGCACAAACAGTAATTTCTCCGCATTGCAAGGTGCAATTCTGAAATTTTTTGCTTTTTCCTGCTCCTCTTAGCATGATAAAGAAGATTCAAAGAGAGTGAGATGCCAGCTCCTTTCATTCAGTCAGTAGCTTCAATCATTTCTGGACATTTTTCAATGGCAAAAATCAATGAATATTGTAAATGCACAAACAGTAATTTCTCCGCATTGCAAGGTGCAATTCTGAAATTTTTTGCTTTTTCCTGCTCCTCTTAGCATGATAAAGAAGATTCAAAGAGAGTGAGATGCCAGCTCCTTTCATTCAGTCAGTAGCTTCAATCATTTCTGGTATATGAATAACATGATGTTTTTCAATGGCAAAAATCAATGAATATTGTAACTGCACAAACAGTAATTTCTCCGCATTGCAAGGTGCAATTCTGAAATTTTTTGCTTTTTCCTGCTCCTCTTAGCATGGTAAAGAAGATTCAAAGAGAGTGAGATGCCAGCTCCTTTCATTCAGTCAGTAGCTTCAATCATTTCTGGACGTTTTTCAATGGCAAAAATCAATGAATATTGTAAATGCACAAACAGTAATTTCTCCGCATTGCAAGGTGCAATTCTGAAATTTTTTGCTTTTTCCTGCTCCTCTTAGCATGATAAAGAAGATTCAAAGAGATTGAGATGCCAGCTCCTTTCATTCAGTCAGTAGCTTCAATCATTTCTGGACGTTTTTCAATGGCAATAATCAATGAATATTGTAAATGCACAAACAGTAATTTCTCCGCATTGCAAGGTGCAATTCTGAAATTTTTTGCTTTTTCCTGCTCCTCTTAGCATGATAAAGAAGATTCAAAGAGAGTGAGATGCCAGCTCCTTTCATTCAGTCAGTAGCTTCAATCATTTCTGGTATATGAATAACATGATGTTTTTCAATGGCAAAAATCAATGAATATTGTAAATGCACAAACAGTAATTTCTCCGCATTGCAAGGTGCAATTCTGAAATTTTTTGCTTTTTCCTGCTCCTCTTAGCATGATAAAGAAGATTCAAAGAGATTGAGATGCCAGCTCCTTTCATTCAGTCAGTAGCTTCAATCATTTCTGGACGTTTTTCAATGGCAATAATCAATGAATATTGTAAATGCACAAACAGTAATTTCTCCGCATTGCAAGGTGCAATTCTGAAATGTTTTGCTTTTTCCTGCTCCTCTTAGCATGATAAAGAAGATTCAAAGAGAGTGAGATGCCAGCTCCTTTCATTCGGTCAGTAGCTTCAATCATTTCTGGGTATGAATAACATGATGTTTTTCAATGGCAAAAATCAATGAATATTGTAAATGCACAAACAGTAATTTCTCCACATTGCAAGGTGCAATTCTGAAATTTTTTGCTTTTTCCTGCTCCTCTTAGCATGATAAAGAAGATTCAAAGAGAGTGAGATGCCAGCTCTTTTCATTCAGTCAGTAGCTTCAATCATTTCTGGACGTTTTTCAATGGCAAAAATCAATGAATATTGTATATGCACAAACAGTAATTTCTCCGCATTGTAAGGTGGAATTCTGAAATTTTTTGCTTTTTCCTGCTCCTCTTAGCATGATAAAGAAGATTCAAAGATAGTGAGATGCCAGCTTCTTTCATTCAGTCAGTAGCTTCAAACATTTCTGGTAAATGAATAACATGATGTTTTTCAATGGCAAAAATCAATGAATATTGTAAATGCACAAAGAGTAATTTCTCCGCATTGCAAGGTGCAATTCTGAAATTTTTTGCTTTTTCCTGCTCCTCTTAGCATGATAAAGAAGACTCAAAGAGAGTTACATGCCAGCTCCTTTCATTCAGTCAGTAGCTTCAATCATTTCTGGACGTTTTTCAATGGCAAAAATCAATGAATATTGTAAATGCACAAACAGTAATTTCTCCGCATTGCAAGGTGCAATTCTGAAATTTTTTGCTTTTTCCTGCTCCTCTTAGCATGATAAAGAAGATTCAAAGAGAGTGAGATGCCAGCTCCTTTCATTCAGTCAGTAGCTTCAATCATTTCTGGACGTTTTTCAATGGCAAAAATCAATGAATATTGTAAATGCACAAACAGTAATTTCTCCGCATTGCAAGGTGCAATTCTGAAATTTTTTGCTTTTTCCTGCTCCTCTTAGCATGATAAAGAAGATTCAAAGAGAGTGAGATGCCAGCTCCTTTCATTCAGTCAGTAGCTTCAATCATTTCTGGTATATGAATAACATGATGTTTTTCAATGGCAAAAATCAATGAATATTGTAACTGCACAAACAGTAATTTCTCCGCATTGCAAGGTGCAATTCTGAAATTTTTTGCTTTTTCCTGCTCCTCTTAGCATGGTAAAGAAGATTCAAAGAGAGTGAGATGCCAGCTCCTTTCATTCAGTCAGTAGCTTCAATCATTTCTGGACGTTTTTCAATGGCAAAAATCAATGAATATTGTAAATGCACAAACAGTAATTTCTCCGCATTGCAAGGTGCAATTCTGAATTTTTTTGCTTTTTCCTGCTCCTCTTAGCATGATAAAGAAGATTCAAAGAGAGTGAGATGCCAGCTCCTTTCATTCAGTCAGTAGCTTCAATCACTTCTGGACGTTTTTCAATGGCAAAAATCAATGAATATTGTAAATGCACAAACAGTAATTTTTCCGCATTGCAAGGTGCAATTCTGAAATTTTTTGCTTTTTCCTGCTCCTCTTAGCATGATAAAGAAGATTCAAAGAGAGTGAGATGCCAGCTCCTTTCATTCAGTCAGTAGCTTCAATCATTTCTGGTATATGAATAACATGATGTTTTTCAATGGCAAAAATCAATGAATATTGTAAATGCACAAACAGTAATTTCTCCGCATTGCAATGTGCAATTCTGAAATTTTTTGCTTTTTCCTGCTCCTCTTAGCATGGTAAAGAAGATTCAAAGAGAGTGAGATGCCAGCTCCTTTCATTCAGTCAGTAGCTTCAATCATTTCTGGACGTTTTTCAATGGCAAAAATCAATGAATATTGTAAATGCACAAACAGTAATTTCTCCGCATTGCAAGGTGCAATTCTGAAATTTTTTGCTTTTTCCTGCTCCTCTTAGCATGATAAAGAAGATTCAAAGAGAGTGAGATGCCAGCTCCTTTCATTCAGTCAGTAGCTTCAATCATTTCTGGACGTTTTTCAATGGCAAAAATCAATGAATATTGTAAATGCACAAACAGTAATTTCTCCGCATTGCAAGGTGCAATTCTGAAATTTTTTGCTTTTTCCTGCTCCTCTTAGCATGATAAAGAAGATTCAAAGAGAGTGAGATGCCAGCTCCTTTCATTCAGTCAGTAGCTTCAATCATTTCTGGACGTTTTTCAATGGCAAAAATCAATGAATATTGTAAATGCACAAACAGTAATTTCTCCGCATTGCAAGGTGCAATTCTGAAATTTTTTGCTTTTTCCTGCTCCTCTTAGCATGATAAAGAAGATTCAAAGAGAGTGAGATGCCAGCTCCTTTCATTCAGTCAGTAGCTTCAATCATTTCTGGTATATGAATAACATGATGTTTTTCAATGGCAAAAATCAATGAATATTGTAACTGCACAAACAGTAATTTCTCCGCATTGCAAGGTGCAATTCTGAAATTTTTTGCTTTTTCCTGCTCCTCTTAGCATGGTAAAGAAGATTCAAAGAGAGTGAGATGCCAGCTCCTTTCATTCAGTCAGTAGCTTCAATCATTTCTGGACGTTTTTCAATGGCAAAAATCAATGAATATTGTAAATGCACAAACAGTAATTTCTCCGCATTGCAAGGTGCAATTCTGAATTTTTTTGCTTTTTCCTGCTCCTCTTAGCATGATAAAGAAGATTCAAAGAGAGTGAGATGCCAGCTCCTTTCATTCAGTCAGTAGCTTCAATCACTTCTGGACGTTTTTCAATGGCAAAAATCAATGAATATTGTAAATGCACAAACAGTAATTTCTCCGCATTGCAAGGTGCAATTCTGAAATTTTTTGCTTTTTCCTGCTCCTCTTAGCATGATAAAGAAGATTCAAAGAGAGTGAGATGCCAGCTCCTTTCATTCAGTCAGTAGCTTCAATCATTTCTGGTATATGAATAACATGATGTTTTTCAATGGCAAAAATCAATGAATATTGTAAATGCACAAACAGTAATTTCTCCGCATTGCAAGGTGCAATTCTGAAATTTTTTGCTTTTTCCTGCTCCTCTTAGCATGGTAAAGAAGATTCAAAGAGAGTGAGATGCCAGCTCCTTTCATTCAGTCAGTAGCTTCAATCATTTCTGGACGTTTTTCAATGGCAAAAATCAATGAATATTGTAAATGCACAAACAGTAATTTCTCCGCATTGCAAGGTGCAATTCTGAAATTTTTTGCTTTTTCCTGCTCCTCTTAGCATGATAAAGAAGATTCAAAGAGAGTGAGATGCCAGCTCCTTTCATTCAGTCAGTAGCTTCAATCATTTCTGGACGTTTTTCAATGGCAAAAATCAATGAATATTGTAAATGCACAAACAGTAATTTCTCCGCATTGCAAGGTGCAATTCTGAAATTTTTTGCTTTTTCCTGCTCCTCTTAGCATGATAAAGAAGATTCAAAGAGAGTGAGATGCCAGCTCCTTTCATTCAGTCAGTAGCTTCAATCATTTCTGGACATTTTTCAATGGCAAAAATCAATGAATATTGTAAATGCACAAACAGTAATTTCTCCGCATTGCAAGGTGCAATTCTGAATTTTTTTGCTTTTTCCTGCTCCTCTTAGCATGATAAAGAAGATTCAAAGAGAGTGAGATGCCAGCTCCTTTCATTCAGTCAGTAGCTTCAAACATTTCTGGTATAAACATTTCTGGACGTTTTTCAATGGCAAAAATCAATGAATATTGTAAATGCACAAACAGTAATATGTCCACATTGCAAGGTGCAATTCTGAAATTTTTTGCTTTTTCCTGCTAATCCTAGCATGATAAAGAAGATTCAAAGAGAGTGAGATGCCAGCTCCTTTCATTCAGTCAGTAGCTTCAATCATTTCTGGTATATGAATAACATGATGTTTTTCAATGGCAAAAATCAATGAATATTGTAAATGCACAAACAGTAATTTCTCCGCATTGCAAGGTGCAATTCTGAAATTTTTTGCTTTTTCCTGCTCCTCTTAGCATGGTAAAGAAGATTCAAAGAGAGTGAGATGCCAGCTCCTTTCATTCAGTCAGTAGCTTCAATCATTTCTGGACGTTTTTCAATGGCAAAAATCAATGAATATTGTAAATGCACAAACAGTAATTTCTCCGCATTGCAAGGTGCAATTCTGAAATTTTTTGCTTTTTCCTGCTCCTCTTAGCATGATAAAGAAGATTCAAAGAGAGTGAGATGCCAGCTCCTTTCATTCAGTCAGTAGCTTCAATCATTTCTGGACGTTTTTCAATGGCAAAAATCAATGAATATTGTAAATGCACAAACAGTAATTTCTCCGCATTGCAAGGTGCAATTCTGAAATGTTTTGCTTTTTCCTGCTCCTCTTAGCATGATAAAGAAGATTCAAAGAGAGTGAGATGCCAGCTCCTTTCATTCAGTCAGTAGCTTCAATCATTTCTGGGTATGAATAACATGATGTTTTTCAATGGCAAAAATCAATGAATATTGTAAATGCACAAACAGTAATTTCTCCACATTGCAAGGTGCAATTCTGAAATTTTTTGCTTTTTCCTGCTCCTCTTAGCATGATAAAGAAGATTCAAAGAGAGTGAGATGCCAGCTCCTTTCATTCAGTCAGTAGCTTCAATCATTTCTGGACGTTTTTCAATGGCAAAAATCAATGAATATTGTAAATGCACAAACAGTAATGTCTCCGCATTGCAAGGTGCAATTCTGAAATTTTT
This sequence comes from Phyllobates terribilis, assembly GCF_046119375.1. Taxonomy (NCBI): domain Eukaryota; kingdom Metazoa; phylum Chordata; class Amphibia; order Anura; family Dendrobatidae; genus Phyllobates; species Phyllobates terribilis. The sequence goes on from NW_027363456.1 coordinate 48,621, forward strand.
TGCTTTTTCCTGCTCCTCTTAGCATGATAAAGAAGATTCAAAGTGAGTGAGATGCCAGCTCCTTTCATTCAGTCAGTAGCTTCAATCATTTCTGGACATTTTTCAATGGCAAAAATCAATGAATATTGTAAATGCACAAACAGTAATTTCTCCGCATTGCAAGGTGCAATTCTGAATTTTTTTGCTTTTTCCTGCTCCTCTTAGCATGATAAAGAAGATTCAAAGAGAGTGAGATGCCAGCTCCTTTCATTCAGTCAGTAGCTTCAAACATTTCTGGTATAAACATTTCTGGACGTTTTTCAATGGCAAAAATCAATGAATATTGTAAATGCACAAACAGTAATATCTCCACATTGCAAGGTGCAATTCTGAAATTTTTTGCTTTTTCCTGCTAATCCTAGCATGATAAAGAATATTCAAATAGGGTGAGATGCCAGCTCCTTTCATTCAGTCAGTAGCTTCAAACATTTCTGGACGTTTTTCAATGGCAAAAATCAATGAATATTGTAAATGCACAAACAGTAATATCTCCACATTGCAAGGTGCAATTCTGAAATTTTTTGCTTTTTCCTGCTAATCCTATCATGATAAAGAAGATTCAAAGAGAGTGAGATGCCAGGTCCTTTCATTCAGTCAGTAGCCTCAAACATTTCTGGTATATGAATAACATGATGTTTTTCAATGGCAAAAATCAATGAATATTGTAAATGCACAAACAGTAATATCTCCACATTGCAAGGTGCAATTCTGAAATTTTTTGCTTTTTCCTGCTAATCCTAGCATGATAAAGAAGATTCAAAGAGAGTGAGATGCCAGCTCCTTTCATTCAGTCAGTAGCTTCAAACATTTCTGGACGTTTTTCAATGGCAAAAATCAATGAATATTGTAAATGCACAAACAGTAATATCTCCACATTGCAAGGTGCAATTCTGAAATTTTTTGCTTTTTCCTGCTACTCCTAGCATGATAAAGAAGATTCAAAGAGAGTGAGATGCCAGCTCCTTTCATTCAGTCAGTAGCTTCAAACATTTCTGGACGTTTTTCAATGGCAAAAATCAATGAATATTGTAAATGCACAAACAGTAATATCTCCACATTGCAAGGTGCAATTCTGAAATTTTTTGCTTTTTCCTGCTAATCCTAGCATGATAAAGAAGATTCAAATAGAGTGAGATGCCAGCTCCTTTCATTCAGTCAGTAGCTTCAAACATTTCTGGACGTTTTTCAATGGCAAAAATCAATGAATATTGTAAATGCACAAACAGTAATATCTAAACATTGCAAGGTGCAATTCTGAAATTTTTTGCTTTTTCCTGCTAATCCTAGCATGATAAAGAAGATTCAAAGATAGTGAGATGCCAGATCCTTTCATTCAGTCAGTAGCTTCAAACATTTCTGGTATATGAATAACATGATGTTTTTCAATGGCAAAAATCAATGAATATTGTAAATGCACAAACAGTAATTTCTCCACATTGCAAGGTGCAATTCTAAAATTTTTTGCTTTTTCCTGCTAATCCTAGCATGATAAAGAACATTCAAAGTGAGTGAGATGCCAGCTCCCTTCATTCAGTCAGTAGCTTCAAACATTTCTGGACGTTTTTCAATGGCAAAAATCAATGAATACTGTAAATGCACAAACAGTAAGATCTCCACATTGCAAGGTGCAATTCTGAAACCTTGCAATGCGGAGAAATTACTGTTTGTGCATTTACAATATTCATTGATTTTTGCCATTGAAAAACGTCCAGAAATGATTGAAGCTACTGACTGAATGATAGGAGCTGGCATCTCACTCTCTTTGAATCTTCTTTATCATGCTAAGAGGAGCAGGAAAAAGCAAAAAATTTCAGAATTGCACCTTGCAATGCGGAGAAATTACTGTTTGTGCATTTACAATATTCATTGATTTTTGCCATTGAAAAACATCATGTTATTCATATACCAGAAATGTTTGAAGCTACTGACTGAATGAAAGGAGCTGGCATCTCACTCTCTTTGAATCTTCTTTATCATGCTAAGAGGAGCAGGAAAAAGCAAAAAATTTCAGAATTGCACCTTGCAATGCGGAGAAATTACTGTTTGTGCATTTACAATATTCATTGATTTTTGCCATTGAAAAACGTCCAGAAATGATTGAAGCTACTGACTGAATGAAAGGAGCTGGCATCTCACTCTCTTTGAATCTTCTTTATCATGCTAAGAGGAGCAGGAAAAAGCAAAAAATTTCAGAATTGCACCTTGCAATGCGGAGAAATTACTGTTTGTGCATTTACAATATTCATTGATTTTTGCCATTGAAAAACGTCCAGAAATGATTGAAGCTACTGACTGAATGAAAGGAGCTGGCATCTCACTCTCTTTGAATCTTCTTTATCATGCTAAGAGGAGCAGGAAAAAGCAAAAAAATTCAGAATTGCACCTTGCAATGCGGAGAAATTACTGTTTGTGCATTTACAATATTCATTGATTTTTGCCATTGAAAAACATGTTATTCATATACCAGAAATGATTGAAGCTACTGACTGAATGAAAGGAGCTGGCATCTCAGTCTCTTTGAATCTTCTTTTTCATGCTAAGAGGAGCAGGAAAAAGCAAAAAATTTCAGAATTGCATCTTGCAATGCGGAGAAATTACTGTTTGTGCATTTACAATATTCATTGATTTTTGCCATTGAAAAACATCCAGAAATGATTGAAGCCACTGACTGAATGAAAGGAGCTGGCATCTCACTCTCTTTGAATCTTCTTTATCATGCTAAGAGGAGCAGGAAAAAGCAAAAAATTTCAGAATTGCACCTTGCAATGCGGAGAAATTACTGCTTGTGCATTTACAATATTCATTGATTTTTGCCATTGAAAAACGTCCAGAAATGATTGAAGCTACTGACTGAATGAAAGGAGCTGGCATCTCACTCTCTTTGAATCTTCTTTATCATGCTAAGAGGAGCAGGAAAAAGCAAAAAATTTCAGAATTGCATCTTGCAATGCGGAGAAATTACTGTTTGTGCATTTACAATATTTATTGATTTTTGCCATTGAAACACGTCCAGAAATGTTTGAAGCTACTGACTGAATGAAAGGAGCTGGCATCTCACTCTCTTTGAATCTTCTTTATCATGCTAGGATTAGCAGGAAAAAGCAAAAAATTTCAGAATTGCACCTTGCAATGTGGAGATATTACTGTTTGTGCATTTACAATATTCATTGATTTTTGCCATTGAAAAACGTCCAGAAATGTTTGAAGCTACTGACTGAATGAAAGGAGCTGGCATCTCACTCTCTTTGAATCTTCTTTATCATGCTAGGGTTAGCAGGAAAAAGCAAAAAATTTCAGAATTGCACCTTTCAATGTGGAGATATTACTGTTTGTGCATTTACAATATTCATTGATTTTTGCCATTGAAAAACGTCCAGAAATGTTTATACCAGAAATGTTTGAAGCTACTGACTGAATGAAAGGAGCTGGCATCTCACTCTCTTTGAATCTTATTTATCATGCTAAGAGGAGCAGGAAAAAGCAAAAAATTTCAGAATTGCACCTTGCAATGCGGAGAAATTACTGTTTGTGCATTTACAATATTCATTGATTTTTGCCATTGAAAAACATCATGTTATTCATATACCAGAAATGATTGAAGCTACTGACTGAATGAAAGGAGCTGGCATCTCACTCTCTTTGAATCTTCTTTATCATGCTAGGATTAGCAGGAAAAAGCAAAAAATTTCAGAATTGCACCTTGAAATGTGGAGATATTACTGTTTGTGCATTTACAATATTCATTGATTTTTGCCATTGAAAAACGTCCAGAAATGTTTGAAGCTACTGACTGAATGAAAGGAGCTGGCATCTCACTCTCTTTGAATCTTCTTTATCATGCTAGGATTAGCAGGAAAAAGCAAAAAATTTCAGAATTGCACCTTGCAATGTGGAGATATTACTGTTTGTGCATTTACAATATTCATTGATTTTTGCCATTGAAAAACGTCCAGAAATGTTTGAAGCTACTGACTGAATGAAAGGAGCTGGCATCTCACTCTCTTTGAATCTTCTTTATCATGCTAGGAGTAGCAGGAAAAAGCAAAAAATTTCAGAATTGCACCTTGCAATGTGGAGATATTACAGTTTGTGCATTTACAATATTCATTGATTTTTTCCATTGAAAAACGTCCAGAAATGTTTGAAGCTACTGACTGAATGAAAGGAGCTGGCATCTCACTCTCTTTGAATCTTCTTTATCATGCTAGGATTAGCAGGAAAAAGCAAAAAATTTCAGAATTGCACCTTGCAATGTGGAGATATTACTGTTTGTGCATTTACAATATTCATTGATTTTTGCCATTGAAAAACATCATGTTATTCATATACCAGAAATGTTTGAAGCTACTGACTGAATGAAAGGAGCTGGCATCTCACTCTCTTTGAATCTTCTTTATCATGCTAGGATTAGCAGGAAAAAGCAAAAAATTTCAGAATTGCACCTTGCAATGTGGAGATATTACTGTTTGTGCATTTACAATATTCATTGATTTTTGCCATTGAAAAACGTCCAGAAATGTTTGAAGCTACTGACTGAATGAAAGGAGCTGGCATCTCACTCTATTTGAATCTTCTTTATCATGCTAGGATTAGCAGGAAAAAGCAAAAAATTTCAGAATTGCACCTTGCAATGTGGAGATATTACTGTTTGTGCATTTACAATATTCATTGATTTTTGCCATTGAAAAACGTCCAGAAATGTTTATACCAGAAATGTTTGAAGCTACTGACTGAATGAAAGGAGCTGGCATCTCACTCTCTTTGAATCTTCTTTATCATGCTAAGAGGAGCAGGAAAAAGCAAAAAAATTCAGAATTGCACCTTGCAATGCGGAGAAATTACTGTTTGTGCATTTACAATATTCATTGATTTTTGCCATTGAAACACGTCCAGAAATGTTTGAAGCTACTGACTGAATGAAAGGAGCTGGCATCTCACTCTCTTTGAATCTTCTTTATCATGATAGGATTAGCAGGAAAAAGCAAAAAATTTCAGAATTGCACCTTGCAATGTGGAGATATTACTGTTTGTGCATTTACAATATTCATTGATTTTTGCCATTGAAAAACGTCCAGAAATGTTTATACCAGAAATGTTTGAAGCTACTGACTGAATGAAAGGAGCTGGCATCTCACTCTCTTTGAATCTTCTTTATCATGCTAAGAGGAGCAGGAAAAAGCAAAAAAATTCAGAATTGCACCTTGCAATGCGGAGAAATTACTGTTTGTGCATTTACAATATTCATTGATTTTTGCCATTGAAAAACATCATGTTATTCATATACCAGAAATGATTGAAGCTACTGACTGAATGAAAGGAGCTGGCATCTCACTCTCTTTGAATCTTCTTTATCATGCTAGGATTAGCAGGAAAAAGCAAAAAATTTCAGAATTGCACCTTGCAATGTGGAGATATTACTGTTTGTGCATTTACACTATTCATTGATTTTTGCCATTGAAAAACGTCCAGAAATGTTTGAAGCTACTGACTGAATGAAAGGAGCTGGCATCTCACTCTCTTTGAATCTTCTTTATCATGCTAGGATTAGCAGGAAAAAGCAAAAAATTTCAGAATTGCACCTTGCAATGTGGAGATATTACTGTTTGTGCATTTACAATATTCATTGATTTTTGCCATTGAAAAACGTCCAGAAATGTTTGAAGCTACTGACTGAATGAAAGGAGCTGGCATATCACTCTCTTTGAATCTTCTTTATCATGCTAGGAGTAGCAGGAAAAAGCAAAAAATTTCAGAATTGCACCTTGCAATGTGGAGATATTACTGTTTGTGCATTTACAATATTCATTGATTTTTTCCATTGAAAAACGTCCAGAAATATTTGAAGCTACTGACTGAATGAAAGGAGCTGGCATCTCACTCTCTTTGAATCTTCTTTATCATGCTAGGATTAGCAGGAAAAAGCAAAAAATTTCAGAATTGCACCTTGCAATGTGGAGATATTACTGTTTGTGCATTTACAATATTCATTGATTTTTGCCATTGAAAAACATCATGTTATTCATATACCAGAAATGTTTGAAGCTACTGACTGAATGAAAGGAGCTGGCATTTCACTCTCTTTGAATCTTCTTTATCATGCTAGGATTAGCAGGAAAAAGCAAAAAATTTCAGAATTGCACCTTGCAATGTGGAGATATTACTGTTTGTGCATTTACAATATTCATTGATTTTTGCCATTGAAAAACGTCCAGAAATGTTTGAAGCTACTGACTGAATGAAAGGAGCTGGCATCTCACTCTATTTGAATCTTCTTTATCATGCTAGGATTAGCAGGAAAAAGCAAAAAATTTCAGAATTGCACCTTGCAATGTGGAGATATTACTGTTTGTGCATTTACAATATTCATTGATTTTTGCCATTGAAAAACGTCCAGAAATGTTTATACCAGAAATGTTTGAAGCTACTGACTGAATGAAAGGAGCTGGCATCTCACTCTCTTTGAATCTTCTTTATCATGCTAAGAGGAGCAGGAAAAAGCAAAAAAATTCAGAATTGCACCTTGCAATGCGGAGAAATTACTGTTTGTGCATTTACAATATTCATTGATTTTTGCCATTGAAAAACGTCCAGAAATGATTGAAGCTACTGACTGAATGAAAGGAGTTGGCATCTCACTCTCTTTGAATCTTCTTTACCATGCTAAGAGGAGCAGGAAAAAGCAAAAAATTTCAGAATTGCACCTTGCAATGCGGAGAAATTACTGTTTGTGCATTTACAATATTCATTGATTTTTGACATTGAAAAACATCATATTATTCATATACCAGAAATAATTGAAGCTACTGACTGAATGAAAGGAGCTGGCATCTCACTCTCTTTGAATCTTCTTTATCATGCTAAGAGGAGCAGGAAAAAGCAAAAAATTTCAGAATTGCACCTTGCAATGCGGAGAAATTACTGTTTGTGCATTTACAATATTCATTGATTTTTGCCATTGAAAAATGTCCAGAAATGATTGAAGCTACTGACTGAATGAAAGGAGCTGGCATCTCACTCTCTTTGAATCTTCTTTATGATGCTAAGAGGAGCAGGAAAAAGCAAAAAATTTCAGAATTGCACCTTGCAATGCGGAGAAATTACTGTTTGTGCATTTACAATATTCATTGATTTTTGCCATTGAAAAACGTCCAGAAATGATTGAAGCTACTGACTGAATGAAAGGAGCTGGCATCTCACTCTCTTTGAATCTTCTTTATCATGCTAAGAGGAGCAGGAAAAAGCAAAAAATTTCAGAATTGCACCTTGCAATGCGGAGAAATTACTGTTTGTGCATTTACAATATTCATTGATTTTTGCCATTGAAAAACATCATGTTATTCATATACCAGAAATGATTGAAGCTACTGACTGAATGAAAGGAGCTGGCATCTCACTCTCTTTGAATCTTCTTTATCATGCTAAGAGGAGCAGGAAAAAGCAAAAAATTTCAGAATTGCACCTTGCAATGCGGAGAAATTACTGTTTGTGCATTTACAATATTCATTGATTTTTGCCATTGAAAAACGTCCAGAAATGATTGAAGCTACTGACTGAATGAAAGGAGCTGGCATCTCACTCTTTTTGAATCTTCTTTATCATGCTAAGAGGAGCAGGAAAAAGCAAAAAATTTCAGAATTGCACCTTGCAATGCGGAGAAATTACTGTTTGTGCATTTACAATATTCATTGATTTTTGCCATTGAAAAACGTCCAGAAATGATTGAAGCTACTGACTGAATGAAAGGAGCTGGCATCTCACTCTCTTTGAATCTTCTTTATCATGGTAAGAGGAGCAGGAAAAAGCAAAAAATTTCAGAATTGCAACTTGCAATGCGGAGAAATTACTGTTTGTGCATTTACAATATTCATTGATTTTTGCCATTGAAAAACGTCCAGAAATGATTGAAGCTACTGACTGAATGAAAGGAGCTGGCATCTCACTCTCTTTGAATCTTCTTTATCATGCTAAGAGGAGCAGGAAAAAGCAAAAAATTTCAGAATTGCACCTTGCAATGCGGAGAAATTACTGTTTGTGCATTTACAATATTCATTGATTTTTGCCATTGAAAAACGTCCAGAAATGATTGAAGCTACTGACTGAATGAAAGGAGCTGGCATCTCACTCTCTTTGAATCTTCTTTATCATGCTAAGAGGAGCAGGAAAAAGCAAAAAATTTCAGAATTGCAACTTGCAATGCGGAGAAATTACTGTTTGTGCATTTACAATATTCATTGATTTTTGCCATTGAAAAACATCATGTTATTCATATACCAGAAATGTTTGAAGCTACTGACTGAATGAAAGAAGCTGGAATCTCACTATCTTTGAATCTTCTTTATCATGCTAAGAGGAGCAGGAAAAAGCAAAAAATTTCAGAATTGCACCTTACAATGCGGAGAAATTACTGTTTGTGCATTTACAATATTCATTGATTTTTGCCATTGAAAAACATCCAGAAATGATTGAAGCTACTGACTGAATGAAAGGAGCTGGCATCTCACTCTCTTTGAATCTTCTTTATCATGCTAAGAGGAGCAGGAAAAAGCAAAAAATTTCAGAATTGCACCTTGCAATGCGGAGAAATTACTGTTTGTGCATTTACAATATTCATTGATTTTTGCCATTGAAAAACGTCCAGAAATGTTTGAAGCTACTGACTGAATGAAAGGAGCTGGCATCTTACTCTCTTTGAATCTTCTTTATCATGCTAGGATTAGCAGGAAAAAGCAAAAAATTTCAGAATTGCACCTTGCAATGTGGAGATATTACTGTTTGTGCATTTACAATATTCATTGATTTTTGCCATTGAAAAACGTCCAGAAATGTTTGAAGCTACTGACTGAATGAAAGGAGCAGGCATCTCACTCTCTTTGAATCTTCTTTATCATGCTAGGAGTAGCAGGAAAAAGCAAAAAATTTCAGAATTGCACCTTGCAATGTGGAGATATTACTGTTTGTGCATTTACAATATTCATTGATTTATGCCATTGAAAAACGTCCAGAAATGTTTGAAGCTACTGACTGAATGAAAGGAGCTGGCATCTCACTCTCTTTGAATCTTCTTTACCATGCTAGGATTAGCAGGAAAAAGCAAAAAATTTCAGAATTGCACCTTGCAATGTGGAGATATTACTGTTTGTGCATTTACAATATTCATTGATTTTTGCCATTGAAAAACGTCCAGAAATGTTTGAAGCTACTGACTGAATGAAAGGAGCTGGCATCTCACTCTATTTGAATCTTCTTTATCATGCTAGGATTAGCAGGAAAAAGCAAAAAATTTCAGAATTGCACCTTGCAATGTGGAGATATTACTGTTTGTGCATTTACAATATTCATTGATTTTTGCCATTGAAAAACGTCCAGAAATGTTTATACCAGAAATGTTTGAAGCTACTGACTGAATGAAAGGAGCTGGCATCTCACTCTCTTTGAATCTTCTTTATCATGCTAAGAGGAGCAGGAAAAAGCAAAAAATTTCAGAATTGCACCTTGCAATGCGGAGAAATTACTGTTTGTGCATTTACAATATTCATTGATTTTTGCCATTGAAAAACGTCCAGAAATGATTGAAGCTACTGACTGAATGAAAGGAGCTGGCATCTCACTCTCTTTGAATCTTCTTTATCATGCTAAGAGGAGCAGGAAAAAGCAAAAAATTTCAGAATTGCACCTTGCAATGCGGAGAAATTACTGTTTGTGCATTTACAATATTCATTGATTTTTGCCATTGAAAAACATCATGTTATTCATATACCAGAAATGATTGAAGCTACTGACTGAATGAAAGGAGCTGGCATCTCACTCTCTTTGAATCTTCTTTATCATGCTAAGAGGAGCAGGAAAAAGCAAAAAATTTCAGAATTGCACCTTGCAATGCGGAGAAATTACTGTTTGTGCATTTACAATATTCATTGATTTTTGCCATTGAAAAACATCCAGAAATGATTGAAGCTACTGACTGAATGAAAGGAGCTGGCATCTCACTCTCTTTGAATCTTCTTTATCATGCTAAGAGGAGCAGGAAAAAGCAAAAAATTTCAGAATTGCACCTTGCAATGCGGAGAAATTACTGTTTGTGCATTTACAATATTCATTGATTTTTGCCATTGAAAAACGTCCAGAAATGATTGAAGCTACTGACTGAATGAAAGGAGCTGGCATCTCACTCTCTTTGAATCTTCTTTATCATGCTAAGAGGAGCAGGAAAAAGCAAAAAATTTCAGAATTGCACCTTGCAATGCGGAGAAATTACTGTTTGTGCATTTACAATATTCATTGATTTTTGCCATTGAAAAACGTCCAGAAATGATTGAAGCTACTGACTGAATGAAAGGAGCTGGCATCTCACTCTCTTTGAATCTTCTTTATCATGCTAAGAGGAGCAGGAAAAAGCAAAAAATTTCAGAATTGCACCTTGCAATGCGGAGAAATTACTGTTTGTGCATTTACAATATTCATTGATTTTTGCCATTGAAAAACATCATGTTATTCATATACCAGAAATGATTGAAGCTACTGACTGAATGAAAGGAGCTGGCATCTCACTCTCTTTGAATCTTCTTTATCATGCTAAGAGGAGCAGGAAAAAGCAAAAAATTTCAGAATTGCACCTTGCAATGCGGAGAAATTACTGTTTGTGCATTTACAATATTCATTGATTTTTGCCATTGAAAAACATCCAGAAATGATTGAAGCTACTGACTGAATGAAAGGAGCTGGCATCTCACTCTCTTTGAATCTTCTTTATCATGCTAAGAGGAGCAGGAAAAAGCAAAAAATTTCAGAATTGCACCTTGCAATGCGGAGAAATTACTGTTTGTGCATTTACAATATTCATTGATTTTTGCCATTGAAAAACGTCCAGAAATGATTGAAGCTACTGACTGAATGAAAGGAGCTGGCATCTCACTCTCTTTGAATCTTCTTTATCATGCTAAGAGGAGCAGGAAAAAGCAAAAAATTTCAGAATTGCAACTTGCAATGCGGAGAAATTACTGTTTGTGCATTTACAATATTCATTGATTTTTGCCATTGAAAAACATCATGTTATTCATATACCAGAAATGATTGAAGCTACTGACTGAATGAAAGGAGCTGGCATCTCACTCTCTTTGAATCTTCTTTATCATGCTAAGAGGAGCAGGAAAAAGCAAAAAATTTCAGAATTGCACCTTGCAATGCGGAGAAATTACTGTTTGTGCATTTACAATATTCATTGATTTTTGCCATTGAAAAACGTCCAGAAATGATTGAAGCTACTGACTGAATGAAAGGAGCTGGCATCTCACTCTCTTTGAATCTTCTTTATCATGCTAAGAGGAGCAGGAAAAAGCAAAAAATTTCAGAATTGCACCTTGCAATGCGGAGAAATTACTGTTTGTGCATTTACAATATTCATTGATTTTTGCCATTGAAAAACGTCCAGAAATGATTGAAGCTACTGACTGAATGAAAGGAGCTGGCATCTCACTCTCTTTGAATCTTCTTTATCATGCTAAGAGGAGCAGGAAAAAGCAAAAAATTTCAGAATTGCACCTTGCAATGCGGAGAAATTACTGTTTGTGCATTTACAATATTCATTGATTTTTGCCATTGAAAAACATCATGTTATTCATATCCCAGAAATGTTTGAAGCTACTGACTGAATGAAAGAAGCTGGCAACTCACTCTCTTTGAATCTTCTTTATCATGCTAAGAGGAGCAGGAAAAAGCAAAAAATTTCAGAATTGCACCTTGCAATGCGGAGAAATTACTGTTTGTGCATTTACAATATTCATTGATTTTTGCAATTGAAAAACGTCCAGAAATGATTGAAGCTACTGACTGAATGAAAGGAGCTGGCATCTCACTCTCTTTGAATCTTCTTTATCATGTTAAGAGGAGCAGGAAAAAGCAAAAAATTTCAGAATTGCACCTTGCAATGCGGAGAAATTACTGTTTGTGCATTTACAATATTCATTGATTTTTGCCATTGAAAAACGTCCAGAAATGATTGAAGCTACTGACTGAATGAAAGGAGCTGTTATCTCACTCTCTTTGAATCTTGTTTATCATGCTAAGAGGAGCAGGAAAAAGCAAAAAATTTCAGAATTGCACCTTGCAATGCGGAGAAATTACTGTTTGTGCATTTACAATATTCATTGATTTTTGCCATTGAAAAACATCATGTTATTCATATACCAGAAATGATTGAAGCTACTGACTGAATGAAAGGAGCTGGCATCTCACACTCTTTGAATCTTCTTTATCATGCTAAGAGGAGCAGGAAAAAGTAAAAAATTTCAGAATTGCACCTTGCAATGCGGAGAAATTACTGTTTGTGCATTTACAATATTCAATGATTTTTGCCATTGAAAAACGTCCAGAAATGATTGAAGCTACTGACTGAACGAAAGGAGCTGGCATCTCACTCTCTTTGAATCTTCTTTATCATGCTAAGAGGAGCAGGAAAAAGCAAAAAATTTCAGAATTGCACCTTGCAATGCGGAGAAATTACTGTTTGTGCATTTACAATATTCATTGATTTTTGCCATTGAAAAACATCATGTTATTCATATACCAGAAATGTTTGAAGCTACTGACTGAATGAAAGGAGCTGGCATCTCACTCTCTTTGAATCTTCTTCATAATGCTAAGAGGAGCAGGAAAAAGCAAAAAATTTCAGAATTGCACCTTGCAATGCGGAGAAATTACTGTTTGTGCATTTACAATATTCATTGATTTTTGCCATTGAAAAACGTCCAGAAATGATTGAAGCTACTGACTGAATGAAAGGAGCTGGCATCTCACTCTCTTTGAATCTTCTTTATCATGCTAAGAGGAGCAGGAAAAAGCAAAAAATTTCAGAATTGCACCTTGCAATGCGGAGAAATTACTGTTTGTGCATTTACAATATTCATTGATTTTTGCCATTGAAAAACATCATGTTATTCATATACCAGAAATGTTTGAAGCTACTGACTGAATGAAAGGAGCTGGCATCTCACTCTCTTTGAATCTTCTTTATCATGCTAAGAGGAGCAGGAAAAAGCAAAAAATTTCAGAATTGCACCTTGCAATGCGGATAAATTACTGTTTGTGCATTTACAATATTCATTGATTTTTGCCATTGAAAAATGTCCAGAAATGATTGAAGCTACTGACTGAATGAAAGGAGCTGGCATCTCACTCTCTTTGAATCTTGTTTATCATGCTAAGAGGAGCAGGAAAAAGCAAAAAATTTCAGAATTGCACCTTGCAATGCGGAGAAATTACTGTTTGTGCATTTACAATATTCATTGATTTTTGCCATTGAAAAACGTCCAGAAATTATTGAAGCTACTGACTGAATGAAAGGAGCTGGCATCTCACTCTCTTTGAAACTTCTTTATCATGCTAAGAGGAGCAGGAAAAAGCAAAAATTTTCAGAATTGCACCTTGCAATGCGGAGAAATTACTGTTTGTGCATTTACAATATTCATTGATTTTTGCCATTGAAAAACGTCCAGAAATGATTGAAGCTACTGACTGAATGAAAGGAGCTGGCATCTCACTCTCTTTGAATCTTCTTTATCATGCTAAGAGGAGCAGGAAAAAGCAAAAAATTTCAGAATTGCACCTTGCAATGCGGAGAAATTACTGTTTGTGCATTTACAATATTCATTGATTTTTGCCATTGAAAAACATCATGTTATTCATATACCAGAAATGTTTGAAGCTACTGACTGAATGAAAGGAGCTGGCATCTCACTCTCTTTGAATCTTCTTTATCATGCTAAGAGGAGCAGGAAAAAGCAAAAAATTTCAGAATTGCACCTTGCAATGCGGAGAAATTACTGTTTGTGCATTTACAATATTCATTGATTTTTGCCATTGAAAAACATCATGTTATTCATATACCAGAAATGATTGAAGCTACTGACTGAATGAAAGGAGCTGGCATCTCACTCTCTTTGAATCTTCTTTATCATGCTAAGAGGAGCAGGATAAAGCAAAAAATTTCAGACTTGCACCTTGCAATGCGGAGAAATTACTGTTTGTGCATTTACAATATTCATTGATTTTTGCCATTGAAAAACATCATGTTATTCATATACCAGAAATGATTGAAGCTACTGACTGAATGAAAGGAGCTGGCATCTCACACTCTTTGAATCTTCTTTATCATGCTAAGAGGAGCAGGAAAAAGTAAAAAATTTCAGAATTGCACCTTGCAATGCGGAGAAATTACTGTTTGTGCATTTACAATATTCAATGATTTTTGCCATTGAAAAACGTCCAGAAATGATTGAAGCTACTGACTGAACGAAAGGAGCTGGCATCTTACTCTCTTTGAATCTTCTTTATCATGCTAAGAGGAGCAGGAAAAAGCAAAAAATTTCAGAATTGCACCTTGCAATGCGGAGAAATTACTGTTTGTGCATTTACAATATTCATTGATTTTTGCCATTGAAAAACATCATGTTATTCATATACCAGAAATGTTTGAAGCTACTGACTGAATGAAAGGAGCTGGCATCTCACTCTCTTTGAATCTTCTTCATAATGCTAAGAGGAGCAGGAAAAAGCAAAAAATTTCAGAATTGCACCTTGCAATGCGGAGAAATTACTGTTTGTGCATTTACAATATTCATTGATTTTTGCCATTGAAAAACGTCCAGAAATGATTGAAGCTACTGACTGAATGAAAGGAGCTGGCATCTCACTCTCTTTGAATCTTCTTTATCATGCTAAGAGGAGCAGGAAAAAGCAAAAAATTTCAGAATTGCACCTTGCAATGCGGAGAAATTACTGTTTGTGCATTTACAATATTCATTGATTTTTGCCATTGAAAAACATCATGTTATTCATATACCAGAAATGTTTGAAGCTACTGACTGAATGAAAGGAGCTGGCATCTCACTCTCTTTGAATCTTCTTTATCATGCTAAGAGGAGCAGGAAAAAGCAAAAAATTTCAGAATTGCACCTTGCAATGCGGATAAATTACTGTTTGTGCATTTACAATATTCATTGATTTTTGCCATTGAAAAATGTCCAGAAATGATTGAAGCTACTGACTGAATGAAAGGAGCTGGCATCTCACTCTCTTTGAATCTTGTTTATCATGCTAAGAGGAGCAGGAAAAAGCAAAAAATTTCAGAATTGCACCTTGCAATGCGGAGAAATTACTGTTTGTGCATTTACAATATTCATTGATTTTTGCCATTGAAAAACGTCCAGAAATTATTGAAGCTACTGACTGAATGAAAGGAGCTGGCATCTCACTCTCTTTGAAACTTCTTTATCATGCTAAGAGGAGCAGGAAAAAGCAAAAATTTTCAGAATTGCACCTTGCAATGCGGAGAAATTACTGTTTGTGCATTTACAATATTCATTGATTTTTGCCATTGAAAAACGTCCAGAAATGATTGAAGCTACTGACTGAATGAAAGGAGCTGGCATCTCACTCTCTTTGAATCTTCTTTATCATGCTAAGAGGAGCAGGAAAAAGCAAAAAATTTCAGAATTGCACCTTGCAATGCGGAGAAATTACTGTTTGTGCATTTACAATATTCATTGATTTTTGCCATTGAAAAACATCATGTTATTCATATACCAGAAATGTTTGAAGCTACTGACTGAATGAAAGGAGCTGGCATCTCACTCTCTTTGAATCTTCTTTATCATGCTAAGAGGAGCAGGAAAAAGCAAAAAATTTCAGAATTGCACCTTGCAATGCGGAGAAATTACTGTTTGTGCATTTACAATATTCATTGATTTTTGCCATTGAAAAACATCATGTTATTCATATACCAGAAATGATTGAAGCTACTGACTGAATGAAAGGAGCTGGCATCTCACTCTCTTTGAATCTTCTTTATCATGCTAAGAGGAGCAGGATAAAGCAAAAAATTTCAGACTTGCACCTTGCAATGCGGAGAAATTACTGTTTGTGCATTTACAATATTCATTGATTTTTGCCATTGAAAAACATCATGTTATTCATATACCAGAAATGTTTGAAGCTACTGATTGAATGAAAGGAGCTGGCATCTCACTCTCTTTGAATCTTCTTTATCATGCTAAGAGGAGCAGGAAAAAGCAAAAAATTTCAGACTTGCACCTTGCAATGCGGAGAAATTACTGTTTGTGCATTTACAATATTCATTGATTTTTGCCATTGAAAAACATCATGTTATTCATATACCAGAAATGTTTGAAGCTACTGACTGAATGAAAGGAGCTGGCATCTCACTCTCTTTGAATCTTCTTTATCATGCTAAGAGGAGCAGGAAAAAGCAAAAAATTTCAGAATTGCACCTTGCAATGCGGAGAAATTACTGTTTGTGCATTTACAATATTCATTGATTTTTGCCATTGAAAAACGTCCAGAAATGATTGAAGCTACTGACTGAATGAAAGGAGCTGGAATCTCACTCTCTTTGAATCTTCTTTATCATGCTAAGAGGAGCAGGAAAAAGCAAAAAATTTCAGAATTGCACCTTGCAATGCGGAGAAATTACAGTTTGTGCATTTACAATATTCATTGATTTTTGCCATTGAAAAACATCCAGAAATGATTGAAGCTACTGACTGAATGAAAGGAGCTGGCATCTCACTCTCTTTGAATCTTGTTTATCATGCTAAGAGGAGCAGGAAAAAGCAAAAAATTTCAGAATTGCACCTTGCAATGCGGAGAAATTACTGTTTGTGCATTTACAATATTCATTGATTTTTGCCATTGAAAAACATGTTATTCATATACCAGAAATGTTTGAAGCTCCTGACTGAATGAAAGGAGCTGGCACCTCACTCTCTTTGAATCTTCTTTATCATGCTAAGAGGAGCAGGAAAAAGCAAAAAATTTCAGAATTGCACCTTGCAATGCGGAGAAATTACTGTTTGTGCATTTACAATATTCATTGATTTTTGCCATTGAAAAACGTCCAGAAATGATTGAAGCTACTGACTGAATGAAAGGAGCTGGCATCTCACTCTCTTTGAATCTTCTTTATCATGCTAAGAGGAGCAGGAAAAAGCAAAAAATTTCAGAATTGCACCTTGCAATGCGGAGAAATTACTGTTTGTGCATTTACAATATTCATTGATTTTTGCCATTGAAAAATGTCCAGAAATGATTGAAGCTACTGACTGAATGAAAGGAGCTGGCATCTCACTCTCTTTGAATCTTCTTTATCATGCTAAGAGGAGCAGGAAAAAGCAAAAAATTTCAGAATTGCGCCTTGCAATGCGGAGAAATTACTGTTTGTGCATTTACAAAATTCATTGATTTTTGCCATTGAAAAACATCATGTTATTCATATACCAGAAATGATTGAAGCTACTGACTGAAGGAAAGGAGCTGGCATCTCACTCTCTTTGAATCTTCTTTATCATGCTAAGAGGAGCAGGAAAAAGCAAAAAATTTCAGAATTGCACCTTGCAATGCGGAGAAATTACTGTTTGTGCATTTACAATATTCATTGATTTTTGCCATTGAAAAACGTCCAGAAATGATTGAAGCTACTGACTGAATGAAAGGAGCTGGCATCTCACTCTCTTTGAATCTTCTTTATCATGCTAAGAGGAGCAGGAAAAAGTAAAAAATTTCAGAATTGCACCTTGCAATGCGGAGAAATTACTGTTTGTGCATTTACAATATTCAATGATTTTTGCCATTGAAAAACGTCCAGAAATGATTGAAGCTACTGACTGAATGAAAGGAGCTGGCATCTCACTCTCTTTGAATCTTGTTTATCATGCTAAGAGGAGCAGGAAAAAGCAAAAAATTTCAGAATTGCACCTTGCAATGTGGAGAAATTACTGTTTGTGCATTTACAATATTCATTGATTTTTGCCATTGAAAAACGTCCAGAAATGATTGAAGCTACTGACTGAATGAAAGGAGCTGGCATCTCACTCTCTTTGAATCTTCTTTATCATGCTAAGAGGAGCAGGAAAAAGCAAAAAATTTCAGAATTGCACCTTGCAATGCGGAGAAATTACTGTTTGTGCATTTACAATATTCATTGATTTTTGCTATTGAAAAACATCATGTTATTCATATACCAGAAATGATTGAAGCTACTGACTGAATGAAAGGAGCTGGCATCTCACTCTCTTTGAATCTTCTTTATCATGCTAAGAGGAGCAGGAAAAAGCAAAAAATTTCAGAATTGCACCTTGCAATGCGGAGAAATTACAGTTTGTGCATTTACAATATTCATTGATTTTTGCCATTGAAAAACGTCCAGAAATGATTGAAGCTACTGACTGAATGAAAGGAGCTGGCATCTCACTCTCTTTGAATCTTCTTTATCATGCTAAGAGGAGCAGGAAAAAGCAAAAAATTTCAGAATTGCACCTTGCAATGCGGAGAAATTACTGTTTGTGCATTTACAATATTCATTGATTTTTGCCATTGAAAAACGTCCAGAAATGATTGAAGGTACTGACTGAATGAAAGGAGCTGGCATATCACTCTCTTTGAATCTTCTTTATCATGCTAAGAGGAGCAGGAAAAAGCAAAAAATTTCAGAATTGCACCTTGCAATGCGGAGAAATTACTGTTTGTGCATTTACAATATTCATTGATTTTTGCCATTGAAAAACGTCCAGAAATGATTGAAGCTACTGACTGAATGAAAGGAGCTGGCATCTCACTCTCTTTGAATCTTCTTTATCATGCTAAGAGGAGCAGGAAAAAGCAAAAAATTTCAGAATTGCACCTTGCAATGCGGAGAAATTACTGTTTGTGCATTTACAATATTCATTGATTTTTGCCATTGAAAAATGTCCAGAAATGATTGAAGCTACTGACTGAATGAAAGGAGCTGGCATCTCCCTCTCTTTGAATCTTCTTTATCATGCTAAAAGGAGCAGGAAAAAGCAAAAAATTTCAGAATTGCGCCTTGCAATGCGGAGAAATTACTGTTTGTGCATTTACAAAATTCATTGATTTTTGCCATTGAAAAACATCATGTTATTCATATACCAGAAATGATTGAAGCTACTGACTGAAGGAAAGGAGCTGGCATCTCACTCTCTTTGTTTTACCATATTTTTTTTATTTTTAATAAACAATTTAACAGGGGAATAACACACGTAGCATAAAAGTAGTGACAAAAGAATATTCATAATAAGGGAAAAATTCTGAGGGAAAGGAAAGGGAAAGGGAACAAACGGGAATGGATAATCAGGAAAGATGGGAGAAATTTGTTCGTCAAATAGTATATACGATAATACAGAAATTTGAACACTTTAAACACACATTACTATCATTAGCAGAATTAAACATATTAATGAGCTAAACACGACACACATTAAGATGTTCCAGCGTTATGAGAGGGTTGAGGGAATTTAGTGAGCCAAATATCCCACTTCCTAGAAAATTTAAGTAAATTATTGTTGATAAGAGCAAATCTGAGTTCAAATATTCTATGGAGATTCATCTTATCAACTAAGTCCTCCAAAGTGGGGACATGTGACTTTCTCCAATAAAAAGCCAATGCGTTCTTACACACTGAAAATAAGTGAATCACCAAAGATCTTTCAAACGACTTATATGGTTCAAGATCTAAGGATAGTAAAGCCATTTGAGGGGTCAATACTACAGGTCTGCCTAAAAGGTCATCTACCAAAGAAGAGATCTGAGCCCATAGATTCCGGATTTTAGGGCAGCTCCAAAAGAGATGTAAAAGATCTCCCCTAAGGCCGCACTCCCTCCAACAAAGGGGAGAGTTGCTGGGCTTTATATGGTGAAGCCTGATTGGAGTGTAATACCATCTGGTTAGAATTTTGAAGTAAGCCTCTTGTAAGGGCATAGATATATTAGAGGCCTGAGAAAAAAGAACAGCACTCTCCCATTGATCGGATTGGAAATTGAGTTTTAGATCTTTTTCCCAGCGTATCATGTAGAGGTGTTTTTGGAAGGAAAGATCATTATTGAAGCTGTTATATATGTGTCTCAGGCTCCAAAAAATTTTGTGGGATGGGTTGCTTAACAGGTTCACCGAGGTTTCAGAAACAATAAGTTTACCAGAAATAAATTCCAGAATAATGCTCTTTAAATGAGAGTATAAAAAGAAATCAGAGGAAGGTAAGTTGAATCTTTTTTTAAGAGTTTGGAAAGGAATAAAGGCAGAAGCTTCATAGAAGTCTCCAATTTTCCTTAACCCTTTATTGTCCCACTGATCTGGAATGGAAGAGTTATACAGATCAGCAACAAAACCAATTGGAAAATTTTTGACAAAAGAAAACTTATCCCTATCAGAATCTCTTAGGGGACTCTTTTTCTTTCTTTTGGCGATTTTTTTCCAGGCGTCAATAATCGCCTGGAAAATAGGATGGGAAGAATCATGAGTGCACTGTTTAAAGAGATGCCTAAGTAACAATTCACGGGGAGAAGAACCATTATTTAAGAAGGTCTCCAGAGTCATCCAAGCTGGGGGACTGTCAGAATTAAACCAATTACTGCTCTGTTTGATGAGGTTTGCCAAATAGTAAGCGGAAATATTAGGGTGGCTCAGACCTCCGTTGCACTTATTCTTGTACAATATATCTGCAGATATCCTCGCACGTTTATTATCCCAGACATAGGAGTTAATCTGATTTTGAATTTTTTGAATAAAGATGTGAGAAATAGTTAGAGGTAAGTTGCGGAAAAAATACAAGATTTTGGGTAGAACAAACATCTTAATAGAGAGGACTCTACCCCACCATGACAGATCTCTTTTCAAAAATTCCATCAAATCTCCACGGACGATATCCTCAATCAGAACCAGGTTGTCAGAAATTGTTGAGTTAATAGTTTTACCAATACTGATCCCCAAATAAGTCAGATTGCGTTTAGCCAAACCGAAGGAAAATCTCGAGTGTAAAACCTCTCTCGTCTGACGGTCCAGATTAATGTTTAAAAGTTTAGACTTCTCATTATTGATCTTAAAATAAGAAATCTGAGAGAATAGTTCTAGAACCTTCGAAACTTCCGCAACCGAATTTACTGGGTCCAGCAAGGAAAGCATAACATCATCTGCAAAGAGGCCAATTTTAAATTCTCGAGATGGGGTAGAAATCCCCCTAATGTCAGTGTTTTCTCTAATCCTCTGTGCCAAAGGCTCCATAGCCAGGACAAAGAGAAGGGGGGAAAGTGGGCAACCCTGTCTAGTACCATTTGTGATAGGGATTGGATTTGAGAGATAATTGTTAACATAAATTTTTGCTTGGGGGTTAGAATAGAGGGCCATAATTGAAGAGAGAAATTTGTTATCAAAACCGAATTTAATAAGGGTGAGTTTAAGGTATAGCCAATTTAACCTGTCGAAAGCTTTTTCAGCGTCTAAAGCAAGCAATGAAGTTGGGAGTTTCGCCGTATTTATCACCTTAATAATATTCAGAAGTCTTCTAGAGCCATCAGTTGCTTGCCTCCCACCAACGAAGCCAATCTGATCATCGTTGATGAGAGATGGGAGAATAGTCGATAAACGATTGGCCAGAATTTTCGAATATATCTTAATATCAGTGTTAATTAGCGAAATGGGCCTATAATTTTTAACATTATCTCTCTCATCCTTAGACTTGGGTATTAGGGTAATGGTGGCTTCCAGCATTTCTGAGGGGAAGGAGCTTATTGAGGAAGCATGATTGAAAATTTTCGTGAGAGGGGAAGAAAGTAGGTCACAAAAAGTTTTATAATACTCATTGATGAACCCATCTGGACCCGGAGCCTTGAAATCTTTAAGTTGCTTTATTGTGTTAATAATTTCAAGGTTAGAAAAAGGCTTATTCAATGACTCGTGATCCAGAGGGCTCAATTTCGGTAGGTTAATGGAGGATAAAAATTTGTTGATTGCATCTGGGTGAGGATGGGAAATTAGAGGATCAGTTTTGATGTTGTAGAGTTTTTTGTAAAAATTTGCAAACTGGTTCACTATATCTTTAGGGTGGCAAAACGTTATTCCACTATTGTTTTTTATTTTATCTATTCTATTAATTGCTCTTTTACATTTGACTAGGCGGGCCATAAAGCGGGTAGGTTTATTTAGAGCCGCATAGTAATTAAATTTTGATTTCCGAATAATCGCATCATAGGAGGAAGAAATTTCTGATTTTAGCTCTACCCTTAAATTTGAGAGCTCTTTTTGAATTATTGGGGAAGGGGAAGGAAGATTTATTTGTTCTAGTTCTTTTTCCCTAATCAGTTTTTGAAGAAAATTAATTTTTGTTCTTTTTTCTTTTTTTTCAGATGAGGATATCTGCATTAGTACACCACGAAGGACAGCCTTGTGAGCGCACCAGCTGGAGAAAGGATTAGATAAGTCTGGGGTATCGTTCTCCCTAAAATAATCAGAAATAGCTTTTTCAATAATTTTTTGGTTTTTGGGGTTATGAATAAGTGAAGATCTACATTTCCAAAGAAATCCATTTTTAATAAGAGGACCAATATGAATTTCACATGACGTAGGGGCATGATCTGATAGAGACCTAAGGCCTATAGATACGTTAGAGAATTTGGGTAAAGAAAAGACATCAGTTATTATTAAGTCAATTCTAGAGGCCGTTTGGTGCGCATCCGAAAAGTGGGAGAATTCTTTGGAGGTAGTTTGCAGACATCTAAATGTATCAAATAGTTCGTTTTTATAAAGCCAATTATTAAGCGTTGGGTATAAATGACGGCTGGGGGAGGAAGAGTCCATATGCCCGTCTGGGACCATGTTGAAGTCTCCTAAAAAAATCAATTCACCTCTCCTAACCTCTTCAACCTTTCTGAAAACCTTGTTCAAAAAGGGTATTTGCTTTTTATTTGGGGCGTATAGGTTAACAACAGTGCACTCATGATTATTCAGTTTACAGAGCAATATATGGAACCTTCCATTGACATCTTTATGCTGATCTAAAAACTCAAATGGGACAGAATCTCTGATCACTGTAGCTACACCAGCTTTTTTCCGGTCGCTAGTGGATTCAAATATATGAGGGTAGCGTTTGTGGGTGAAGGTAGGGTGCTTTCCCTCGGCAAACCTTGTCTCCTGAAGACACGCAACATCAGCACCAAGATGACCCAATTCCTTCCAAAGGGAGAATCTCTTATTGGGACTGTTTAGGCCTCTTACATTATAGGTGATGATCTTGATAGGCATAGGTAAATTAATAATCAAAGTAAATCACAAGGAGAGGGGTCAGTTGGTCCAACAAATTCCCAAAAAATAAAAATCAACCGACAATCAAAGCTGGAATACAATATCTCTAATATTAATTCAAAGATAGTAATAACAATAACCAAGTATTCAAAGAAAAAGAAAAAACGAATCAAAAAATCTCCTGAGGGAACCTTCACCGAAAAGGTTCTCCCTCAGATTGGGGGGAAAAAAAAATGTGGACAAACCATGAAGGCTAAATGTAAAGAAGAATGATAAATTTATTATAGCATGTTAGGTGAGGTGATAAAATGAGTTTATTTTTAAAGGGGACTCCCGAGGGAGTAGTGTTTATCATTTCAGCGGTGGGGTGCCTTTGTAACTTTGTAGGGAATGTCTTTTATAAAATCAAAAAATTTAGGGCCTTCATCAGGATCTGTAAGAGTGAATGTTTTCCGGTTAAAGAAAATCAGCAACTTTACTGGAAAGCCCCACCTATACGGGATATTCATATCCCTCAGTCTATCTGTGGTCAATTTGTATGACCTTCTTGTATCCATGGTTTCTTTGGAAAAATCTGAGAAGATTTTTAGGTGCGAAAAAGGTTCTGGAAAAGTCCTGTTTTCCCTAATATAATTCAAGATTCTCTCTTTAGTCGAGAAAAAATGTAACCTAACTATTACATCCCTAGGAAGATCCGAGGAGATGGAGGTCGGACGAAATAGGCGATGGGCCCTATCGATGATAAGATCCTGCTCAGAGAGGGATGGGATTGTCTTGTAAAATAAGTCTTTGACAAAAGCCAAGACATCTGAGGGAGAAACATCCTCAGATATGCCTCTAATTTTCAAATTATTTCTCCTACTCCTATCCTCCAAATCCGCAACTTTTAATCTGAGTCTTTTAAGTTCTGATTTAATTTCTAGATTATCAGAAGAGACAGATTCTATCTTACTCTCCACCGTTTCAAGTCTTTTAGTGTTTTGCTCTAATTTAACTCCAAAAGCTTCCAAAGTAGATTTCATTGTGTCTACCTGTTTCTCGAAGCCCAGTTTCATATTTCTGTCAATCGTCTTTAAAAGATTGTCCAGATATAAACCAAGGTCGGTATTTCCCAAATCTTGAGAAATGGTCATTTTGACCGGGACACTAGGAGTAGGATCTGAGGACGAAGGGGAAAAGTCCCTTTTAGCACGTCTCTTATCTGGACTGGGATTGGGAGATGTGTCCGAGGATTCTTCATCCGAGCTCGAGGCCAGTGAAGAATATTTGTTGCTCCATTCTCCTGGGTCCCTTCTCTTTGATGAGATGGAAATATCCATCTCTTCCACTTTTTTTTCCTTAACTACAGTAGAAGGGGCAGGTTTCGCATCAGGAATTCTCTGTGGTTTTGGAGATAATATAGTTTTAGAAGATTCCTTGGTGGGAGAGCTTACTTTAGAACTCTGTCTGTCTTCCAGATTTCTATGAGGAGATCTGGACTTAAGAGGACTAATAGTATTGACAGCATCTTCTGATGGGTTTGAAAATGAAAAGCGTTGAGAGGACTTCGCTTTTACCGCACTAGATTTAAGGGGAGCTTCCAATGACTTTTGGGTATTTTTTTTTTTATTAGCCGCCATGATAAAATATCAGACCTATAAGTATATATATAGAAAAATATTAAAATGGCACTAGAAATAATTGACCTGAAGAGTGGACAAAAGACTTTAGAGTTGCAAAATAACTAGGAACAATGACTAGAAGAAATTTGCATAAACAAATATTATTCCGACAAGAGGCAAACAATACTCTTAAAAACTGCAGAGCTATGTACCCCCTAGAATGCAATCCTTTAAATGCAAATCACAGTCAAAAGTATCAAAAGAAATAATGAAAATTGACCTGAGGGATAAAAATAAAAGGCACATATAGTTCTGAACAGGAAACTAATTATTATGGAGATCAGCAGTTCTGTAGAGTTCCATAAGCACCAACTGTAGCATATAAACCAGGTAACGTGGTCACAGTATATATATATGAGGGCAGTAGCAGTTCCACTTAACCCTTCCCTCCCCCTCAGGGTCAAATTCAATGTTCAAGTTGCTGTCACACTATCCATTAGCTGTTAGACCGCTTTATATGTGCTGATATAAAATCAGCACCTTGGACAGCGGAGCAGAGCGGCACTGCAGCAGGGGGCGGGAGATTCAAATGTACCAGCTGGAGATAGATGCCGGTGGCAAGTGGGATCAAAGCAGCGCTGCAATGGGGGGGGTTGGCAGTCAATGAGAGTCAGTGGGGACCCGACACTAGAGGCACATAGGTGACAGAACGGCGCTGCGGGCAGAAGAAGGAGGCGGACCGTGGGTGCCGGCGGTGTCTGTCAGCTGGGAGCTGGAACATTCAAATAGTCCCGCAGTCAGAGGAGGGGGGAGCCACTACTAAGGGAACAGCCCTCGGATCTTCAGACACAGCTTGACAGCAGAGGGGGACACGGGCCGTGACAACCGGCGTTATCTGTCAGCCGGAGGACAAGAAGTACAGCGGCCCCACAGCAGAAGGGCAGACACCCTACCACCGGAACAGCCCCGGGATCGCGGAGATCAAGCTTCAGAGGAGGGAGAGACCGGCCGAGGACATCAGCGGTGTCTGACAGATGGGGTTGAAATAGGACAGAGCGGCCTCCCAGCAGCAGGAGAGGGATATCGCCGCTACTATATCAGCCCTGGGGTCACGGGGAGACCGACCGTGGACATCAGCGGCACCCGGGCACAGTAAAAGGAGCGGAGCGGACAACTCCTGAACAGAGGAGGGGGCACCGCCACCCCGGGAACAGCGCCGCTATGCAGAGAACAGTCACACAGGAGAGGAAGGAGCCGGGACACAGGTACCAGCGGTGGCAGACAGCTGAAGGGGGAAGAAAGGCACAGCGGCCTCTCAGCAGCAGAAGGGGACACCGCTGCCACCAGAGCAGCCCCGGGATCACGGACAACGGACCTTCAAAACCCGGTAAGAGCCCTGGCGTCAGCCTGGGCTTATATACCTTAACTTGATGGGTGCAGACCCGCTCCGTCTCCCGGTCTCCGCGTCGTTCGGGCTTGGGGTCCCGGTCTTCAGCTGGTGTCAGGGGTCTTGTCCCCAAAGTCCTGTAGAGGCAAGGAGGCTTGATCCAAGGAGCAGTGCTGTCAAAGTCTCTGGGGTCCGTGATCTATCCTGTACAACGCCGGCCGGTATTTTCAATTCAGGAGTCCTGTCACCGGTCGCAGCTGGTAGTGGGGTGGCTAGCAGGCAGGGACAGCTTGCAGGCTGGCGGTCCGGTTCAGTGGGGCCGTTTTCAGAGATACAGTGTCCTGTGGGTCTGGTTAGGACTCAGTCCTTGTTACTTCCCAGCACAGGCTGCAAAAGCTGAGGTACAGAACCGGCTTGTCCCGCAGCCACCGGCACCTCACAACAGCAGAGCAGGCTTTAAGGGCTCCGTGCCACCGTCTTCAAAGTATGAATCCTTTTCAAATTGTCCAATAACAGCTGATAAATGGTATTCCTAGGTCCAGAGGAAGGGAGTAGTGAGGGTCCCCTTGCAGAGACACACAGACCTGCAAGCCTGCAGGTCTATGTCACAATACCCACGACTGGAATGAAATCAAGGACGCACCTCACTGTTTCCAAATGAAATATCTCCTGGAATAGCGGGTCAGGGAGAGTCTTTTTAGTATCCAGATGATCCTTAGGCTTTAAGAAGTTTGTCCATGCCAAAATTGAGTGAATAAATCCTCTTAAGTTGCTTTTATCGTCGCTTTGTAGTTTTAGCCCTCATGGAGCTCAGACCTATGCTGCCATCCTGGTCTGTGCCTAAGCCACGCCCCATCTCACTCTCTTTGAATCTTCTTTATCATGCTAAGAGGAGCAGGAAAAAGCAAAAAATTTCAGAATTGCACCTTGCAATGCGGAGAAATTACTGTTTGTGCATTTACAATATTCATTGATTTTTGCCATTGAAAAACATCCAGAAATGATTGTAGCTACTGACTGAATGAAAGGAGCTGGCATCTCACTCTCTTTGAATCTTCTTTATCATGCTAAGAGGAGCAGGAAAAAGCAAAAAATTTCAGAATTGCACCTTGCAATGCGGAGAAATTACTGTTTGTGCATTTACAATATTCATTGATTTTTGCGATTGAAAAACATCATGTTATTCATATACCAGAAATGATTGAAGCTACTGACTGAATGAAAGGAGCTGGCATCTCACTCTCTTTGAATCTTCTTTATCATGCTAAGAGGAGCAGGAAAAAGTAAAAAATTTCAGAATTGCACCTTGCAATGCGGAGAATTTACTGTTTGTGCATTTACAATATTCAATGATTTTTGCCATTGAAAAACGTCCAGAAATGATTGAAGCTACTGACTGAATGAAAGGAGCTGGCATCTCACTCTCTTTGAATCTTGTTTATCATGCTAAGAGGAGCAGGAAAAAGCAAAAAATTTCAGAATTGCACCTTGCAATGCGGAGAAATTACTGTTTGTGCATTTACAATATTCATTGATTTTTGCCATTGAAAAACGTCCAGAAATGATTGAAGCTACTGACTGAATGAAAGGAGCTGGCATCTCACTCTCTTTGAATCTTCTTTATCATGCTAAGAGGAACAGGAAAAAACAAAAAATTTCAGAATTGCACCTTGCAATGCGGAGAAATTACTGTTTGTGCATTTACAATATTCATTGATTTTTGCCATTGAAAAACATCATGTTATTCATATACCAGAAATGATTGAAGCTACTGACTGAATGAAAGGAGATGGCATCTCACTCTCTTTGAATCTTGTTTATCATGCTAACAGGAGCAGGAAAAAGCAAAAAATTTCAGAATTGCACCTTGCAATGCGGAGAAATTACTGTTTGTGCATTTACAATATTCATTGATTTTTGCCATTGAAAAATGTCCAGAAATGATTGAAGCTACTGACTGAATGAAAGGAGCTGGCATCTCACTCTCTTTGAATCTTCTTTATCATGCTAAGAGGAGCAGGAAAAAGCAAAAAATTTCAGAATTGCACCTTGCAATGCGGAGAAATTACTGTTTGTGCATTTACAATATTCATTGATTTTTGCTATTGAAAAACATCATGTTATTCATATACCAGAAATGATTGAAGCTAATGACAGAATGAAAGGAGCTGGCATCTCACTCTCTTTGAATCTTCTTTATCATGCTAAGAGGAGCAGGAAAAAGCAAAAAATTTCAGAATTGCACCTTGCAATGCGGAGAAATTACAGTTTGTGCATTTACAATATTCATTGATTTTTGCCATTGAAAAACGTCCAGAAATGATTGAAGCTACTGACTGAATGAAAGGAGCTGGCATCTCACTCTCTTTGAATCTTCTTTATCATGCTAAGAGGAGCAGGAAAAAGCAAAAAATTTCAGAATTGCACCTTGCAATGCGGAGAAATTACTGTTTGTGCATTTACAATATTCATTGATTTTTGCCATTGAAAAACGTCCAGAAATGATTGAAGCTACTGACTGAATGAAAGGAGCTGGCATCTCACTCTCTTTGAATCTTCTTTATCATGCTAAGAGGAGCAGGAAAAAGCAAAAAATTTCAGAATTGCACCTTGCAATGCGGAGAAATTACTGTTTGTGCATTTACAATATTCATTCATTTTTGCCATTGAAAAACGTCCAGAAATGATTGAAGCTACTGACTGAATGAAAGGAGCTGGCATCTCACTCTCTTTGAATCTTCTTTATCATGCTAAGAGGAGCAGGAAAAAGTAAAAAATTTCAGAATTGCACCTTGCAATGCGGAGAAATTACTGTTTGTGCATTTACAATATTCAATGATTTTTGCCATTGAAAAACGTCCAGAAATGATTGAAGCTACTGACTGAATGAAAGGAGCTGGCATCTCACTCTCTTTGAATCTTGTTTATCATGCTAAGAGGAGCAGGAAAAAGCAAAAAATTTCAGAATTGCACCTTGCAATGCGGAGAAATTACTGTTTGTGCATTTACAATATTCATTGATTTTTGCCATTGAAAAACGTCCAGAAATGATTGAAGCTACTGACTGAATGAAAGGAGCTGGCATCTCACTCTCTTTGAATCTTCTTTATCATGCTAAGAGGAGCAGGAAAAAGCAAAAAATTTCAGAATTGCACCTTGCAATGCGGAGAAATTACTGTTTGTGCATTTACAATATTCATTGATTTTTGCCATTGAAAAACATCATGTTATTCATATACCAGAAATGATTGAAGCTACTGACTGAATGAAAGGAGATGGCATCTCACTCTCTTTGAATCTTGTTTATCATGCTAACAGGAGCAGGAAAAAGCAAAAAATTTCAGAATTGCACCTTGCAATGCGGAGAAATTACTGTTTGTGCATTTACAATATTCATTGATTTTTGCCATTGAAAAATGTCCAGAAATGATTGAAGCTACTGACTGAATGAAAGGAGCTGGCATCTCACTCTCTTTGAATCTTCTTTATCATGCTAAGAGGAGCAGGAAAAAGCAAAAAATTTCAGAATTGCACCTTGCAATGCGGAGAAATTACTGTTTGTGCATTTACAATATTCATTGATTTTTGCTATTGAAAAACATCATGTTATTCATATACCAGAAATGATTGAAGCTACTGACAGAATGAAAGGAGCTGGCATCTCACTCTCTTTGAATCTTCTTTATCATGCTAAGAGGAGCAGGAAAAAGCAAAAAATTTCAGAATTGCACCTTGCAATGCGGAGAAATTACAGTTTGTGCATTTACAATATTCATTGATTTTTGCCATTGAAAAACGTCCAGAAATGATTGAAGGTACTGACTGAATGAAAGGAGCTGGCATCTCACTCTCTTTGA
The DNA here is from genome assembly GCF_046119375.1 of Phyllobates terribilis. Taxonomy (NCBI): domain Eukaryota; kingdom Metazoa; phylum Chordata; class Amphibia; order Anura; family Dendrobatidae; genus Phyllobates; species Phyllobates terribilis. The sequence continues at coordinate 78,606 of NW_027363456.1, forward strand.
ATCTTCTTTATCATGCTAAGAGGAGCAGGAAAAAGCAAAAAATTTCAGAATTGCACCTTGCAATGCGGAGAAATTACTGTTTGTGCATTTACAATATTCATTGATTTTTGCCATTGAAAAACGTCCAGAAATGATTGAAGCTACTGACTGAATGAAAGGAGCTGGCATCTCACTCTCTTTGAATCTTCTTTATCATGCGAAGAGGAGCAGGAAAAAGCAAAAAATTTCAAAATTGCACCTTGCAATGCGGAGAAATTACTGTTTGTGCATTTACAATATTCATTGATTTTTGCCATTGAAAAATGTCCAGAAATGATTGAAGCTACTGACTGAATGAAAGGAGCTGGCATCTCACTCTCTTTGAATCTTCTTTATCATGCTAAGAGGAGCAGGAAAAAGCAAAAAATTTCAGAATTGCGCCTTGCAATGCGGAGAAATTACTGTTTGTGCATTTACAAAATTCATTGATTTTTGCCATTGAAAAACATCATGTTATTCATATACCAGAAATGATTGAAGCTACTGACTGAAGGAAAGGAGCTGGCATCTCACTCTCTTTGAATCTTCTTTATCATGCTAAGAGGAGCAGGAAAAAGCAAAAAATTTCAGAATTGCACCTTGCAATGCGGAGAAATTACTGTTTGTGCATTTACAATATTCATTGATTTTTGCCATTGAAAAACATCCAGAAATGATTGAAGCTACTGACTGAATGAAAGGAGCTGGCATCTCACTCTCTTTGAATCTTCTTTATCATGCTAAGAGGAGCAGGAAAAAGCAAAAAATTTCAGAATTGCACCTTGCAATGCGGAGAAATTACTGTTTGTGCATTTACAATATTCATTGATTTTTGCGAATGAAAAACATCATGTTATTCATATACCAGAAATGATTGAAGCTACTGACTGAATGAAAGGAGCTGGCATCTCACTCTCTTTGAATCTTCTTTATCATGCTAAGAGGAGCAGGAAAAAGTAAAAAATTTCAGAATTGCACCTTGCAATGCGGAGAAATTACTGTTTGTGCATTTACAATATTCAATGATTTTTGCCATTGAAAAACGTCCAGAAATGATTGAAGCTACTGACTGAATGAAAGGAGCTGGCATCTCACTCTCTTTGAATCTTGTTTATCATGCTAAGAGGAGCAGGAAAAAGCAAAAAATTTCAGAATTGCACCTTGCAATGCGGAGAAATTACTGTTTGTGCATTTACAATATTCATTGATTTTTGCCATTGAAAAACGTCCAGAAATGATTGAAGCTACTGACTGAATGAAAGGAGCTGGCATCTCACTCTCTTTGAATCTTCTTTATCATGCTAAGAGGAGCAGGAAAAAGCAAAAAATTTCAGAATTGCACCTTGCAATGCGGAGAAATTACTGTTTGTGCATTTACAATATTCATTGATTTTTGCCATTGAAAAACATGTTATTCATATACCAGAAATGTTTGAAGCTCCTGACTGAATGAAAGGAGCTGGCACCTCACTCTCTTTGAATCTTCTTTATCATGCTAAGAGGAGCAGGAAAAAGCAAAAAATTTCAGAATTGCACCTTGCAATGCGGAGAAATTACTGTTTGTGCATTTACAATATTCATTGATTTTTGCCATTGAAAAACGTCCAGAAATGATTGAAGCTACTGACTGAATGAAAGGAGCTGTCATCTCACTCTCTTTGAATCTTCTTTATCATGCTAAGAGGAGCAGGAAAAAGCAAAAAATTTCAGAATTGCACCTTGCAATGCGGAGAAATTACTGTTTGTGCATTTACAATATTCATTGATTTTTGCCATTGAAAAATGTCCAGAAATGATTGAAGCTACTGACTGAATGAAAGGAGCTGGCATCTCACTCTCTTTGAATCTTCTTTATCATGCTAGGATTAGCAGGAAAAAGCAAAAAATTTCAGAATTGCACCTTGCAATGTGGAGATATTACTGTTTGTGCATTTACAATATTCATTGATTTTTGCCATTGAAAAACATGTTTTTCATATACCAGAAATGTTTGAAGCTACTGACTGAATGAGAGGAGCTGGCATCTCACTCTCTTTGAATCTTCTTTATCATGCTAGGATTAACAGGAAAAAGCAAAAAATTTCAGAATTTCACCTTGCAATGTGGAGATATTACTGTTTGTGCATTTACAATATTCATTGATTTTTGCCATTGAAAAACATGTTTTTCATATACCAGAAATGTTTGAAGCTACTGACTGAATGAAAGGAGCTGGCATCTCACTCTCTTTGAATCTTCTTTATCATGCTAGGATTAACAGGAAAAAGCAAAAAATTTCAGAATTGCACCTTGCAATGTGGAGATATTACTGTTTGTGCATTTACAATATTCATTGATTTTTGCCATTGAAAAACATGTTTTTCATATACCAGAAATGTTTGAAGCTACTGACTGAATGAAAGGAGCTGGCATCTCACTCTCTTTGAATCTTCTTTATCATGCTAGGATTAACAGGAAAAAGCAAAAAATTTCAGAATTGCACCTTGCAATGTGGAGATATTACTGTTTGTGCATTTACAATATTCATTGATTTTTGCCATTGAAAAACGTCCAGAAATGTTTGAAGCTACTGACTGAATGAAAGGAGCTGGCATCTCACTCTCTTTGAATCTTCTTTATCATGCTAGGATTAGCAGGAAAAAGCAAAAAATTTCAGAATTGCACCTTGCAATGTGGAGATATTACTGTTTGTGCATTTACAATATTCATTGATTTTTGCCATTGAAAAACATGTTTTTCATATACCAGAAATGTTTGAAGCTACTGACTGAATGAAAGGAGCTGGCATCTCACTCTCTTTGAATCTTCTTTATCATGCTAGGATTAGCAGGAAAAAGCAAAAAATTTCAGAATTGCACCTTGCAATGTGGAGATATTACTGTTTGTGCATTTACAATATTCATTGATTTTTGCCATTGAAAAACGTTTTTCATATACCAGAAATGTTTGAAGCTACTGACTGAATGAAAGGAGCTGGCATCTCACTCTCTTTGAATCTTCTTTATCATGCTAGGATTAACAGGAAAAAGCAAAAAATTTCAGAATTGCACCTTGCAATGTGGAGATATTACTGTTTGTGCATTTACAATATTCATTGATTTTTGCCATTGAAAAACGTCCAGAAATGTTTGAAGCTACTGACTGAATGAAAGGAGCTGGCATCTCACTCTCTTTGAATCTTCTTTATCATGCTAGGATTAACAGGAAAAAGCTAAAAATTTCAGAATTGCACCTTGCAATGTGGAGATATTACTGTTTGTGCATTTACAATATTCATTGATTTTTGCCATTGAAAAACATGTTTTTCATATACCAGAATTGTTTGAAGCTACTGACTGAATGAAAGGAGCTGGCATCTCACTCTCTTTGAATCTTCTTTATCATGCTAGGATTAGCAGGAAAAAGCAAAAAATTTCAGAATTGCACCTTGCAATGTGGAGATATTACTGTTTGTGCATTTACAATATTCATTGATTTTTGCCATTGAAAAACATGTGTTTTTCATATACCAGAAATGTTTGAAGCTACTGACTGAATGAAAGGAGCTGGCATCTCACTCTCTTTGAATCTTCTTTATCATGCTAGGATTAGCAGGAAAAAGCAAAAAATTTCAGAATTGCACCTTGCAATGTGGAGATATTACTGTTTGTGCATTTACAATATTCATTGATTTTTGCCATTGAAAAACATGTTTTTCATATACCAGAAATGTTTGAAGCTACTGACTGAATGAAAGGAGCTGGCATCTCACTCTCTTTGAATCTTCTTTATCATGCTAGGATTAACAGGAAAAAGCAAAAAATTTCAGAATTGCACCTTGCAATGTGGAGATATTACTGTTTGTGCATTTACAATATTCATTGATTTTTGCCATTGAAAAACGTCCAGAAATGTTTGAAGCTACTGACTGAATGAAAGGAGCTGGCATCTCACTCTCTTTGAATCTTCTTTATCATGCTAGGATTAGCAGGAAAAAGCAAAAAATTTCAGAATTGCACCTTGCAATGTGGAGATATTACTGTTTGTGCATTTACAATATTCATTGATTTTTGCCATTGAAAAACATGTTTTTCATATACCAGAAATGTTTGAAGCTACTGACTGAATGAAAGGAGCTGGCATGTCACTCTCTTTGAATCTTCTTTATCATGCTAGGATTAACAGGAAAAAGCAAAAAATTTCAGAATTGCACCTTGCAATGTGGAGATATTACTGTTTGTGCATTTACAATATTCATTGATTTTTGCCATTGAAAAACATGTTTTTCATATACCAGAAATGTTTGAAGCTACTGACTGAATGAAAGGAGCTGGCATCTCACTCTCTTTGAATCTTCTTTATCATGCTAGGATTAACAGGAAAAAGCAAAAAATTTCAGAATTGCACCTTGCAATGTGGAGATATTACTGTTTGTGCATTTACAATATTCATTGATTTTTGCCATTGAAAAACGTCCAGAAATGTTTGAAGCTACTGACTGAATGAAAGGAGCTGGCATCTCACTCTCTTTGAATCTTCTTTATCATGCTAGGATTAGCAGGAAAAAGCAAAAAATTTCAGAATTGCACCTTGCAATGTGGAGATATTACTGTTTGTGCATTTAAAATATTCATTGATTTTTGCCATTGAAAAACATGTTTTTCATATACCAGAAATGTTTGAAGCTACTGACTGAATGAAAGGAGCTGGCATCTCACTCTCTTTGAATCTTCTTTATCATGCTAGGATTAACAGGAAAAAGCAAAAATTTTCAGAATTGCACCTTGCAATGTGGAGATATTACTGTTTGTGCATTTACAATATTCATTGATTTTTGCCATTGAAAAACATGTTTTTCATATACCAGAAATGTTTGAAGCTACTGACTGAATGAAAGGAGCTGGCATCTCACTCTCTTTGAATCTTCTTTATCATGCTAGGATTAACAGGAAAAAGCAAAAAATTTCAGAATTGCACCTTGCAATGTGGAGATATTACTGTTTGTGCATTTACAATATTCATTGATTTTTGCCATTGAAAAACGTCCAGAAATGTTTGAAGCTACTGACTGAATGAAAGGAGCTGGCATCTCACTCTCTTTGAATCTTCTTTATCATGCTAGGATTAACAGGAAAAAGCAAAAAATTTCAGAATTGCACCTTGCAATGTGGAGATATTACTGTTTGTGCATTTACAATATTCATTGATTTTTGCCATTGAAAAACGTCCAGAAATGTTTGAAGCTACTGACTGAATGAAAGGAGCTGGCATCTCAATCTCTTTGAATCTTCTTTATCATGCTAGGATTAGCAGGAAAAAGCAAAAAATTTCAGAATTGCACCTTGCAATGTGGAGATATTACTGTTTGTGCATTTACAATATTCATTGATTTTTGCCATTGAAAAACATGTTTTTCATATACCAGAAATGTTTGAAGCTACTGACTGAATGAAAGGAGCTGGCATCTCACTCTCTTTGAATCTTCTTTATCATGCTAGGATTAGCAGGAAAAAGCAAAAAATTTCAGAATTGCACCTTTCAATGTGGAGATATTACTGTTTGTGCATTTACAATATTCATTGATTTTTGCCATTGAAAAACATGTTTTTCATATACCAGAAATGTTTGAAGCTACTGACTGAATGAAAGGAGCTGGCATCTCACTCTCTTTGAATCTTCTTTATCATGCTAGGATTAACAGGAAAAAGCAAAAAATTTCAGAATTGCACCTTGCAATGTGGAGATATTACTGTTTGTGCATTTACAATATTCATTGATTTTTGCCATTGAAAAACGTCCAGAAATGTTTGAAGCTACTGACTGAATGAAAGGAGCTGGCATCTCAATCTCTTTGAATCTTCTTTATCATGCTAGGATTAACAGGAAAAAGCTAAAAATTTCAGAATTGCACCTTGCAATGTGGAGATATTACTGTTTGTGCATTTACAATATTCATTGATTTTTGCCATTGAAAAACATGTTTTTCATATACCAGAAATGTTTGAAGCTACTGACTGAATGAAAGGAGCTGGCATCTCACTCTCTTTGAATCTTCTTTATCATGCTAGGATTAGCAGGAAAAAGCAAAGAATTTCAGAATTGCACCTTGCAATGTGGAGATATTACTGTTTGTGCATTTACAATATTCATTGATTTTTGCCATTGAAAAACATGTTTTTCATATACCAGAAATGTTTGAAGCTACTGACTGAATGAAAGGAGCTGGCATCTCACTCTCTTTGAATCTTCTTTATCATGCTAAGAGGAGCAGGAAAAAGCAAAAAATTTCAGAATTGCACCTTGCAATGCGGAGAAATTACTGTTTGTGCATTTACAATATTCATTGATTTTTGCCATTGAAAAACGTCCAGAAATGATTGAAGCTACTGACTGAATGAAAGGAGCTGTCATCTCACTCTCTTTGAATCTTCTTTATCATGCTAAGAGGAGCAGGAAAAAGCAAAAAATTTCAGAATTGCACCTTGCAATGCGGAGAAATTACTGTTTGTGCATTTACAATATTCATTGATTTTTGCCATTGAAAAATGTCCAGAAATGATTGAAGCTACTGACTGAATGAAAGGAGCTGGCATCTCACTCTCTTTGAATCTTCTTTATCATGCTAGGATTAGCAGGAAAAAGCAAAAAATTTCAGAATTGCACCTTGCAATGTGGAGATATTACTGTTTGTGCATTTACAATATTCATTGATTTTTGACATTGAAAAACATGTTTTTCATATACCAGAAATGTTTGAAGCTACTGACTGAATGAAAGGAGCTGGCATCTCACTCTCTTTGAATCTTCTTTATCATGCTAGGATTAACAGGAAAAAGCAAAAAATTTCAGAATTTCACCTTGCAATGTGGAGATATTACTGTTTGTGCATTTACAATATTCATTGATTTTTGCCATTGAAAAACATGTTTTTCATATACCAGAAATGTTTGAAGCTACTGACTGAATGAAAGGAGCTGGCATCTCACTCTCTTTGAATCTTCTTTATCATGCTAGGATTAACAGGAAAAAGCAAAAAATTTCAGAATTGCACCTTGCAATGTGGAGATATTACTGTTTGTGCATTTACAATATTCATTGATTTTTGCCATTGAAAAACGTCCAGAAATGTTTGAAGCTACTGACTGAATGAAAGGAGCTGGCATCTCACTCTCTTTGAATCTTCTTTATCATGCTAGGATTAGCAGGAAAAAGCAAAAAATTTCAGAATTGCACCTTGCAATGTGGAGATATTACTGTTTGTGCATTTAAAATATTCATTGATTTTTGCCATTGAAAAACATGTTTTTCATATACCAGAAATGTTTGAAGCTACTGACTGAATGAAAGGAGCTGGCATCTCACTCTCTTTGAATCTTCTTTATCATGCTAGGGTTAACAGGAAAAAGCAAAAAATTTCAGAATTGCACCTTGCAATGTGGAGATATTACTGTTTGTGCATTTACAATATTCATTGATTTTTGCCATTGAAAAACATGTTTTTCATATACCAGAAATGTTTGAAGCTACTGACTGAATGAAAGGAGCTGGCATCTCACTCTCTTTGAATCTTCTTTATCATGCTAGGATTAACAGGAAAAAGCAAAAAATTTCAGAATTGCACCTTGCAATGTGGAGATATTACTGTTTGTGCATTTACAATATTCATTGATTTTTGCCATTGAAAAACGTCCAGAAATGTTTGAAGCTACTGACTGAATGAAAGGAGCTGGCATCTCACTCTCTTTGAATCTTCTTTATCATGCTAGGATTAACAGGAAAAAGCAAAAAATTTCAGAATTGCACCTTGCAATGTGGAGATATTACTGTTTGTGCATTTACAATATTCATTGATTTTTGCCATTGAAAAACGTCCAGAAATGTTTGAAGCTACTGACTGAATGAAAGGAGCTGGCATCTCACTCTCTTTGAATCTTCTTTATCATGCTAGGATTAGCAGGAAAAAGCAAAAAATTTCAGAACTGCACCTTGCAATGTGGAGATATTACTGTTTGTGCATTTACAATATTCATTGATTTTTGCCATTGAAAAACATGTTTTTCATATACCAGAAATGTTTGAAGCTACTGACTGAATGAAAGGAGCTGGCATCTCACTCTCTTTGAATCTTCTTTATCATGCTAGGATTAGCAGGAAAAAGCAAAAAATTTCAGAATTGCACCTTGCAATGTGGAGATATTACTGTTTGTGCATTTACAATATTCATTGATTTTTGCCATTGAAAAACATGTTTTTCATATACCAGAAATGTTTGAAGCTACTGACTGAATGAAAGGAGCTGGCATCTCACTCTCTTTGAATCTTCTTTATCATGCTAGGATTAACAGGAAAAAGCAAAAAATTTCAGAATTGCACCTTGCAATGTGGAGATATTACTGTTTGTGCATTTACAATATTCATTGATTTTTGCCATTGAAAAACGTCCAGAAATGTTTGAAGCTACTGACTGAATGAAAGGAGCTGGCATCTCACTCTCTTTGAATCTTCTTTATCATGCTAGGATTAACAGGAAAAAGCTAAAAATTTCAGAATTGCACCTTGCAATGTGGAGATATTACTGTTTGTGCACTTCCAATATTCATTGATTTTTGCCATTGAAAAACATGTTTTTCATATACCAGAAATGTTTGAAGCTACTGACTGAATGAAAGGAGCTGGCATCTCACTCTCTTTGAATCTTCTTTATCATGCTAGGATTAGCAGGAAAAAGCAAAGAATTTCAGAATTGCACCTTGCAATGTGGAGATATTACTGTTTGTGCATTTACAATATTCATTGATTTTTGCCATTGAAAAACATGTTTTTCATATACCAGAAATGTTTGAAGCTACTGACTGAATGAAAGGAGCTGGCATCTCACTCTCTTTGAATCTTCTTTATCATGCTAAGAGGAGCAGGAAAAAGCAAAAAATTTCAGAATTGCACCTTGCAATGCGGAGAAATTACTGTTTGTGCATTTACAATATTCATTGATTTTTGCCATTGAAAAACGTCCAGAAATGATTGAAGCTACTGACTGAATGAAAGGAGCTGTCATCTCACTCTCTTTGAATCTTCTTTATCATGCTAAGAGGAGCAGGAAAAAGCAAAAAATTTCAGAATTGCACCTTGCAATGCGGAGAAATTACTGTTTGTGCATTTACAATATTCATTGATTTTTGCCATTGAAAAATGTCCAGAAATGATTGAAGCTACTGACTGAATGAAAGGAGCTGGCATCTCACTCTCTTTGAATCTTCTTTATCATGCTAGGATTAGCAGGAAAAAGCAAAAAATTTCAGAATTGCACCTTGCAATGTGGAGATATTACTGTTTGTGCATTTACAATATTCATTGATTTTTGCCATTGAAAAACATGTTTTTCATATACCAGAAATGTTTGAAGCTACTGACTGAATGAAAGGAGCTGGCATCTCACTCTCTTTGAATCTTCTTTATCATGCTAGGATTAACAGGAAAAAGCAAAAAATTTCAGAATTTCACCTTGCAATGTGGAGATATTACTGTTTGTGCATTTACAATATTCATTGATTTTTGCCATTGAAAAACATGTTTTTCATATACCAGAAATGTTTGAAGCTACTGACTGAATGAAAGGAGCTGGCATCTCACTCTCTTTGAATCTTCTTTATCATGCTAGGATTAACAGGAAAAAGCAAAAAATTTCAGAATTGCACCTTGCAATGTGGAGATATTACTGTTTGTGCATTTACAATATTCATTGATTTTTGCCATTGAAAAACGTCCAGAAATGTTTGAAGCTACTGACTGAATGAAAGGAGCTGGCATCTCACTCTCTTTGAATCTTCTTTATCATGCTAGGATTAACAGGAAAAAGCTAAAAATTTCAGAATTGCACCTTGCAATGTGGAGATATTACTGTTTGTGCATTTACAATATTCATTGATTTTTGCCATTGAAAAACATGTTTTTCATATACCAGAAATGTTTGAAGCTACTGACTGAATGAAAGGAGCTGGCATCTCACTCTCTTTGAATCTTCTTTATCATGCTAGGATTAGCAGGAAAAAGCAAAAAATTTCAGAATTGCACCTTGCAATGTGGAGATATTACTGTTTGTGCATTTACAATATTCATTGATTTTTGCCATTGAAAAACATGTGTTTTTCATATACCAGAAATGTTTGAAGCTACTGACTGAATGAAAGGAGCTGGCATCTCACTCTCTTTGAATCTTCTTTATCATGCTAGGATTAGCAGGAAAAAGCAAAAAATTTCAGAATTGCACCTTGCAATGTGGAGATATTACTGTTTGTGCATTTACAATATTCATTGATTTTTGCCATTGAAAAACATGTTTTTCATATACCAGAAATGTTTGAAGCTACTGACTGAATGAAAGGAGCTGGCATCTCACTCTCTTTGAATCTTCTTTATCATGCTAGGATTAACAGGAAAAAGCAAAAAATTTCAGAATTGCACCTTGCAATGTGGAGATATTACTGTTTGTGCATTTACAATATTCATTGATTTTTGCCATTGAAAAACGTCCAGAAATGTTTGAAGCTACTGACTGAATGAAAGGAGCTGGCATCTCACTCTCTTTGAATCTTCTTTATCATGCTAGGATTAGCAGGAAAAAGCAAAAAATTTCAGAATTGCACCTTGCAATGTGGAGATATTACTGTTTGTGCATTTACAATATTCATTGATTTTTGCCATTGAAAAACATGTTTTTCATATACCAGAAATGTTTGAAGCTACTGACTGAATGAAAGGAGCTGGCATGTCACTCTCTTTGAATCTTCTTTATCATGCTAGGATTAACAGGAAAAAGCAAAAAATTTCAGAATTGCACCTTGCAATGTGGAGATATTACTGTTTGTGCATTTACAATATTCATTGATTTTTGCCATTGAAAAACATGTTTTTCATATACCAGAAATGTTTGAAGCTACTGACTGAATGAAAGGAGCTGGCATCTCACTCTCTTTGAATCTTCTTTATCATGCTAGGATTAACAGGAAAAAGCAAAAAATTTCAGAATTGCACCTTGCAATGTGGAGATATTACTGTTTGTGCATTTACAATATTCATTGATTTTTGCCATTGAAAAACGTCCAGAAATGTTTGAAGCTACTGACTGAATGAAAGGAGCTGGCATCTCACTCTCTTTGAATCTTCTTTATCATGCTAGGATTAGCAGGAAAAAGCAAAAAATTTCAGAATTGCACCTTGCAATGTGGAGATATTACTGTTTGTGCATTTACAATATTCATTGATTTTTGCCATTGAAAAACATGTTTTTCATATACCAGAAATGTTTGAAGCTACTGACTGAATGAAAGGAGCTGGCATCTCACTCTCTTTGAATCTTCTTTATCATGCTAGGATTAGCAGGAAAAAGCAAAAAATTTCAGAATTGCACCTTGCAATGTGGAGATATTACTGTTTGTGCATTTACAATATTCATTGATTTTTGCCATTGAAAAACGTTTTTCATATACCAGAAATGTTTGAAGCTACTGACTGAATGAAAGGAGCTGGCATCTCACTCTCTTTGAATCTTCTTTATCATGCTAGGATTAACAGGAAAAAGCAAAAAATTTCAGAATTGCACCTTGCAATGTGGAGATATTACTGTTTGTGCATTTACAATATTCATTGATTTTTGCCATTGAAAAACATCCAGAAATGTTTGAAGCTACTGACTGAATGAAAGGAGCTGGCATCTCACTCTCTTTGAGTCTTCTTTATCATGCTAGGATTAGCAGGAAAAAGCAAAAAATTTCAGAATTGCACCTTGCAATGTGGAGATATTACTGTTTGTGCATTTACAATATTCATTGATTTTTGCCATTGAAAAACATGTTTTTCATATACCAGAAATGTTTGAAGCTACTGACTGAATGAAAGGAGCTGGCATCTCACTCTCTTTGAATCTTCTTTATCATGCTAGGATTAGCAGGAAAAAGCAAAAAATTTCAGAATTGCACCTTGCAATGTGGAGATATTACTGTTTGTGCATTTACAATATTCATTGATTTTTGCCATTGAAAAACGTTTTTCATATACCAGAAATGTTTGAAGCTACTGACTGAATGAAAGGAGCTGGCATCTCACTCTCTTTGAATCTTCTTTATCATGCTAGGATTAACAGGAAAAAGCAAAAAATTTCAGAATTGCACCTTGCAATGTGGAGATATTACTGTTTGTGCATTTACAATATTCATTGATTTTTGCCATTGAAAAACGTCCAGAAATGTTTGAAGCTACTGACTGAATGAAAGGAGCTGGCATCTCACTCTCTTTGAATCTTCTTTATCATGCTAGGATTAACAGGAAAAAGCTAAAAATTTCAGAATTGCACCTTGCAATGTGGAGATATTACTGTTTGTGCATTTACAATATTCATTGATTTTTGCCATTGAAAAACATGTTTTTCATATACCAGAAATGTTTGAAGCTACTGACTGAATGAAAGGAGCTGGCATCTCACTCTCTTTGAATCTTCTTTATCATGCCAGGAAAAAGCAAAAAATTTCAGAATTGCACCTTGCAATGTGGAGATATTACTGTTTGTGCATTTACAATATTCATTGATTTTTGCCATTGAAAAACATGTGTTTTTCACATACCAGAAATGTTTGAAGCTACTGACTGAATGAAAGGAGCTGGCATCTCACTCTCTTTGAATCTTCTTTATCATGCTAGGATTAGCAGGAAAAAGCAAAAAATTTCAGAATTGCACCTTGCAATGTGGAGATATTACTGTTTGTGCATTTACAATATTCATTGATTTTTGCCATTGAAAAACATGTTTTTCATATACCAGAAATGTTTGAAGCTACTGACTGAATGAAAGGAGCTGGCAACTCACTCTCTTTGAATCTTCTTTTCATGCTAGGATTAACAGGAAAAAGCAAAAAATTTCAGAATTGCACCTTGCAATGTGGAGATATTACTGTTTGTGCATTTACAATATTCATTGATTTTTGCCATTGAAAAACGTCCAGAAATGTTTGAAGCTACTGACTGAATGAAAGGAGCTGGCATCTCACTCTCTTTGAATCTTCTTTATCATGCTAGGATTAGCAGGAAAAAGCAAAAAATTTCAGAATTGCACCTTGCAATGTGGAGATATTACTGTTTGTGCATTTACAATATTCATTGATTTTTGCCATTGAAAAACATGTTTTTCATATACCAGAAATGTTTGAAGCTACTGACTGAATGAAAGGAGCTGGCATGTCACTCTCTTTGAATCTTCTTTATCATGCTAGGATTAACAGGAAAAAGCAAAAAATTTCAGAATTGCACCTTGCAATGTGGAGATATTACTGTTTGTGCATTTACAATATTCATTGATTTTTGCCATTGAAAAACATGTTTTTCATATACCAGAAATGTTTGAAGCTACTGACTGAATGAAAGGAGCTGGCATCTCACTCTCTTTGAATCTTCTTTATCATGCTAGGATTAGCAGGAAAAAGCAAAAAATTTCAGAATTGCACCTTGCAATGTGGAGATATTACTGTTTGTGCATTTACAATATTCATTGATTTTTGCCATTGAAAAACATGTTTTTCATATACCAGAAATGTTTGAAGCTACTGACTGAATGAAAGGAGCTGGCATCTCACTCTCTTTGAATCTTCTTTATCATGCTAGGATTAACAGGAAAAAGCAAAAAATTTCAGAATTGCACCTTGCAATGTGGAGATATTACTGTTTGTGCATTTACAATATTCATTGATTTTTGCCATTGAAAAACGTCCAGAAATGTTTGAAGCTACTGACTGAATGAAAGGAGCTGGCATCTCACTCTCTTTGAATCTTCTTTATCATGCTAGGATTAGCAGGAAAAAGCAAAAAATTTCAGAATTGCACCTTGCAATGTGGAGATATTACTGTTTGTGCATTTACAATATTCATTGATTTTTGCCATTGAAAAACATGTTTTTCATATACCAGAAATGTTGAAGCTACTGACTGAATGAAAGGAGCTGGCATCTCACTCTCTTTGAATCTTCTTTATCATGCTAGGATTAGCAGGAAAAAGCAAAAAATTTCAGAATTGCACCTTGCAATGTGGAGATATTACTGTTTGTGCATTTACAATATTCATTGATTTTTGCCATTGAAAAACGTTTTTCATATACCAGAAATGTTTGAAGCTACTGACTGAATGAAAGGAGCTGGCATCTCACTCTCTTTGAATCTTCTTTATCATGCTAGGATTAACAGGAAAAAGCAAAAAATTTCAGAATTGCACCTTGCAATGTGGAGATATTACTGTTTGTGCATTTACAATATTCATTGATTTTTGCCATTGAAAAACGTCCAGAAATGTTTGAAGCTACTGACTGAATGAAAGGAGCTGGCATCTCACTCTCTTTGAATCTTCTTTATCATGCTAGGATTAACAGGAAAAAGCTAAAAATTTCAGAATTGCACCTTGCAATGTGGAGATATTACTGTTTGTGCATTTACAATATTCATTGATTTTTGCCATTGAAAAACATGTTTTTCATATACCAGAAATGTTTGAAGCTACTGACTGAATGAAAGGAGCTGGCATCTCACTCTCTTTGAATCTTCTTTATCATGCCAGGAAAAAGCAAAAAATTTCAGAATTGCACCTTGCAATGTGGAGATATTACTGTTTGTGCATTTACAATATTCATTGATTTTTGCCATTGAAAAACATGTGTTTTTCACATACCAGAAATGTTTGAAGCTACTGACTGAATGAAAGGAGCTGGCATCTCACTCTCTTTGAATCTTCTTTATCATGCTAGGATTAGCAGGAAAAAGCAAAAAATTTCAGAATTGCACCTTGCAATGTGGAGATATTACTGTTTGTGCATTTACAATATTCATTGATTTTTGCCATTGAAAAACATGTTTTTCATATACCAGAAATGTTTGAAGCTACTGACTGAATGAAAGGAGCTGGCAACTCACTCTCTTTGAATCTTCTTTTCATGCTAGGATTAACAGGAAAAAGCAAAAAATTTCAGAATTGCACCTTGCAATGTGGAGATATTACTGTTTGTGCATTTACAATATTCATTGATTTTTGCCATTGAAAAACGTCCAGAAATGTTTGAAGCTACTGACTGAATGAAAGGAGCTGGCATCTCACTCTCTTTGAATCTTCTTTATCATGCTAGGATTAGCAGGAAAAAGCAAAAAATTTCAGAATTGCACCTTGCAATGTGGAGATATTACTGTTTGTGCATTTACAATATTCATTGATTTTTGCCATTGAAAAACATGTTTTTCATATACCAGAAATGTTTGAAGCTACTGACTGAATGAAAGGAGCTGGCATGTCACTCTCTTTGAATCTTCTTTATCATGCTAGGATTAACAGGAAAAAGCAAAAAATTTCAGAATTGCACCTTGCAATGTGGAGATATTACTGTTTGTGCATTTACAATATTCATTGATTTTTGCCATTGAAAAACATGTTTTTCATATACCAGAAATGTTTGAAGCTACTGACTGAATGAAAGGAGCTGGCATCTCACTCTCTTTGAATCTTCTTTATCATGCTAGGATTAGCAGGAAAAAGCAAAAAATTTCAGAATTGCACCTTGCAATGTGGAGATATTACTGTTTGTGCATTTACAATATTCATTGATTTTTGCCATTGAAAAACATGTTTTTCATATACCAGAAATGTTTGAAGCTACTGACTGAATGAAAGGAGCTGGCATCTCACTCTCTTTGAATCTTCTTTATCATGCTAGGATTAACAGGAAAAAGCAAAAAATTTCAGAATTGCACCTTGCAATGTGGAGATATTACTGTTTGTGCATTTACAATATTCATTGATTTTTGCCATTGAAAAACGTCCAGAAATGTTTGAAGCTACTGACTGAATGAAAGGAGCTGGCATCTCACTCTCTTTGAATCTTCTTTATCATGCTAGGATTAGCAGGAAAAAGCAAAAAATTTCAGAATTGCACCTTGCAATGTGGAGATATTACTGTTTGTGCATTTACAATATTCATTGATTTTTGCCATTGAAAAACATGTTTTTCATATACCAGAAATGTTGAAGCTACTGACTGAATGAAAGGAGCTGGCATCTCACTCTCTTTGAATCTTCTTTATCATGCTAGGATTAGCAGGAAAAAGCAAAAAATTTCCGAATTGCACCTTGCAATGTGGAGATATTACTGTTTGTGCATTTACAATATTCATTGATTTTTGCCATTGAAAAACATGTTTTTCATATACCAGAAATGTTTGAAGCTACTGACTGAATGAAAGGAGCTGGCATCTCACTCTCTTTGAATCTTCTTTATCATGCTAGGATTAGCAGGAAAAAGCAAAAAATTTCAGAATTGCACCTTGCAATGTGGAGATATTACTGTTTGTGCATTTACAATATTCATTGATTTTTGCCATTGAAAAACATGTTTTTCATATACCTGAAATGTTTGAAGCTACTGACTGAATGAAAGGAGCTGGCATCTCACTCTTTGAATCTTCTTTATCATGCTAGGATTAGCAGGAAAAAGCAAAAAATTTCAGAATTGCACCTTGCAATGTGGAGATATTACTGTTTGTGCATTTACAATATTCATTGATTTTTGCCATTGAAAAACATGTTTTTCATATACCAGAAATGTTTGAAGCTACTGACTGAATGAAAGGAGCTGGCATCTCACTCTTTGAATCTTCTTTATCATGCTAGGATTAGCAGGAAAAAGCAAAAAATTTCAGAATTGCACCTTGCAATGTGGAGATATTACTGTTTGTGCATTTACAATATTCATTGATTTTTGCCATTGAAAAACATGTTTTTCATATACCAGAAATGTTTGAAGCTACTGACTGAATGAAAGGAGCTGGCATCTCACTCTCTTTGAATCTTCTTTATCATGCTAGGATTAACAGGAAAAAGCAAAAAATTTCAGAATTGCACCTTGCAATGTGGAGATATTACTGTTTGTGCATTTACAATATTCATTGATTTTTGCCATTGAAAAACGTCCAGAAATGTTTGAAGCTACTGACTGAATGAAAGGAGCTGGCATCTCACTCTCTTTGAATCTTCTTTATCATGCTAGGATTAGCAGGAAAAAGCAAAAAATTTCAGAATTGCACCTTGCAATGTGGAGATATTACTGTTTGTGCATTTACAATATTCATTGATTTTTGCCATTGAAAAACATCATGTTATTCATATACCAGAAATGTTTGAAGCTACTGACTGAATGAAAGGAGCTGGCATCTCACTCTCTTTGAATCTTCTTTATCATGCTAGGATTAGCAGGAAAAAGCAAAAAATTTCCGAATTGCACCTTGCAATGTGGAGATATTACTGTTTGTGCATTTACAATATTCATTGATTTTTGCCATTGAAAAACATGTTTTTCATATACCAGAAATGTTTGAAGCTACTGACTGAATGAAAGGAGCTGGCATCTCACTCTCTTTGAATCTTCTTTATCATGCTAGGATTAGCAGGAAAAAGCAAAAAATTTCAGAATTGCACCTTGCAATGTGGAGATATTACTGTTTGTGCATTTACAATATTCATTGATTTTTGCCATTGAAAAACATGTTTTTCATATACCAGAAATGTTTGAAGCTACTGACTGAATGAAAGGAGCTGGCATCTCACTCTCTTTGAATCTTCTTTATCATGCTAGGATTAGCAGGAAAAAGCAAAAAATTTCAGAATTGCACCTTGCAATGTGGAGATATTACTGTTTGTGCATTTACAATATTCATTGATTTTTGCCATTGAAAAACATCATGTTATTCATATACCAGAAATGTTTGAAGCTACTGACTGAATGAAAGGAGCTGGCATCTCACTCTCTTTGAATCTTCTTTATCATGCTAGGATTAGCAGGAAAAAGCAAAAAATTTCCGAATTGCACCTTGCAATGTGGAGATATTACTGTTTGTGCATTTACAATATTCATTGATTTTTGCCATTGAAAAACATGTTTTTCATATACCAGAAATGTTTGAAGCTACTGACTGAATGAAAGGAGCTGGCATCTCACTCTCTTTGAATCTTCTTTATCATGCTAGGATTAACAGGAAAAAGCAAAAAATTTCAGAATTGCACCTTGCAATGTGGAGATATTACTGTTTGTGCATTTACAATATTCATTGATTTTTGCCATTGAAAAACGTCCAGAAATGTTTGAAGCTACTGACTGAATGAAAGGAGCTGGCATCTCACTCTCTTTGAATCTTCTTTATCATGCTAGGATTAGCAGGAAAAAGCAAAAAATTTCAGAATTGCACCTTGCAATGTGGAGATATTACTGTTTGTGCATTTACAATATTCATTGATTTTTGCCATTGAAAAACATCATGTTATTCATATACCAGAAATGTTTGAAACTACTGACTGAATGAAAGGAGCTGGCATCTCACTCTCTTTGAATCTTCTTTATCATGCTAGGATTAGCAGGAAAAAGCAAAAAATTTCCGAATTGCACCTTGCAATGTGGAGATATTACTGTTTGTGCATTTACAATATTCATTGATTTTTGCCATTGAAAAACATGTTTTTCATATACCAGAAATGTTTGAAGCTACTGACTGAATGAAAGGAGCTGGCATCTCACTCTCTTTGAATCTTCTTTATCATGCTAGGATTAACAGGAAAAAGCTAAAAATTTCAGAATTGCACCTTGCAATGTGGAGATATTACTGTTTGTGCATTTACAATATTCATTGATTTTTGCCATTGAAAAACATGTTTTTCATATACCAGAAATGTTTGAAGCTACTGACTGAATGAAAGGAGCTGGCATCTCACTCTCTTTGAATCTTCTTTATCATGCTAGGATTAGCAGGAAAAAGCAAAAAATTTCAGAATTGCACCTTGCAATGTGGAGATATTACTGTTTGTGCATTTACAATATTCATTGATTTTTGCCATTGAAAAACATGTTTTTCATATACCAGAAATGTTTGAAGCTACTGACTGAATGAAAGGAGCTGGCATCTCACTCTCTTTGAATCTTCTTTATCATGCTAGGATTAACAGGAAAAAGCAAAAAATTTCAGAATTGCACCTTGCAATGTGGAGATATTACTGTTTGTGCATTTACAATATTCATTGATTTTTGCCATTGAAAAACGTCCAGAAATGTTTGAAGCTACTGACTGAATGAAAGGAGCTGGCATCTCACTCTCTTTGAATCTTCTTTATCATGCTAGGATTAGCAGGAAAAAGCAAAAAATTTCAGAATTGCACCTTGCAATGTGGAGATATTACTGTTTGTGCATTTACAATATTCATTGATTTTTGCCATTGAAAAACATCATGTTATTCATATACCAGAAATGTTTGAAGCTACTGACTGAATGAAAGGAGCTGGCATCTCACTCTCTTTGAATCTTCTTTATCATGCTAGGATTAGCAGGAAAAAGCAAAAAATTTCCGAATTGCACCTTGCAATGTGGAGATATTACTGTTTGTGCATTTACAATATTCATTGATTTTTGCCATTGAAAAACATGTTTTTCATATACCAGAAATGTTTGAAGCTACTGACTGAATGAAAGGAGCTGGCATCTCACTCTCTTTGAATCTTCTTTATCATGCTAGGATTAACAGGAAAAAGCAAAAAATTTCAGAATTGCACCTTGCAATGTGGAGATATTACTGTTTGTGCATTTACAATATTCATTGATTTTTGCCATTGAAAAACGTCCAGAAATGTTTGAAGCTACTGACTGAATGAAAGGAGCTGGCATCTCACTCTCTTTGAATCTTCTTTATCATGCTAGGATTAGCAGGAAAAAGCAAAAAATTTCAGAATTGCACCTTGCAATGTGGAGATATTACTGTTTGTGCATTTACAATATTCATTGATTTTTGCCATTGAAAAACATCATGTTATTCATATACCAGAAATGTTTGAAACTACTGACTGAATGAAAGGAGCTGGCATCTCACTCTCTTTGAATCTTCTTTATCATGCTAGGATTAGCAGGAAAAAGCAAAAAATTTCCGAATTGCACCTTGCAATGTGGAGATATTACTGTTTGTGCATTTACAATATTCATTGATTTTTGCCATTGAAAAACATGTTTTTCATATACCAGAAATGTTTGAAGCTACTGACTGAATGAAAGGAGCTGGCATCTCACTCTCTTTGAATCTTCTTTATCATGCTAGGATTAGCAGGAAAAAGCAAAAAATTTCAGAATTGCACCTTGCAATGTGGAGATATTACTGTTTGTGCATTTACAATATTCATTGATTTTTGCCATTGAAAAACATGTTTTTCATATACCAGAAATGTTTGAAGCTACTGACTGAATGAAAGGAGCTGGCATCTCACTCTCTTTGAATCTTCTTTATCATGCTAGGATTAACAGGAAAAAGCTAAAAATTTCAGAATTGCACCTTGCAATGTGGAGATATTACTGTTTGTGCATTTACAATATTCATTGATTTTTGCCATTGAAAAACATGTTTTTCATATACCAGAAATGTTTGAAGCTACTGACTGAATGAAAGGAGCTGGCATCTCACTCTCTTTGAATCTTCTTTATCATGCTAGGATTAGCAGGAAAAAGCAAAAAATTTCAGAATTGCACCTTGCAATGTGGAGATATTACTGTTTGTGCATTTACAATATTCATTGATTTTTGCCATTGAAAAACATGTTTTTCATATACCAGAAATGTTTGAAGCTACTGACTGAATGAAAGGAGCTGGCATCTCACTCTCTTTGAATCTTCTTTATCATGCTAGGATTAACAGGAAAAAGCAAAAAATTTCAGAATTGCACCTTGCAATGTGGAGATATTACTGTTTGTGCATTTACAATATTCATTGATTTTTGCCATTGAAAAACGTCCAGAAATGTTTGAAGCTACTGACTGAATGAAAGGAGCTGGCATCTCACTCTCTTTGAATCTTCTTTATCATGCTAGGATTAGCAGGAAAAAGCAAAAAATTTCAGAATTGCACCTTGCAATGTGGAGATATTACTGTTTGTGCATTTACAATATTCATTGATTTTTGCCATTGAAAAACATCATGTTATTCATATACCAGAAATGTTTGAAGCTACTGACTGAATGAAAGGAGCTGGCATCTCACTCTCTTTGAATCTTCTTTATCATGCTAGGATTAGCAGGAAAAAGCAAAAAATTTCCGAATTGCACCTTGCAATGTGGAGATATTACTGTTTGTGCATTTACAATATTCATTGATTTTTGCCATTGAAAAACATGTTTTTCATATACCAGAAATGTTTGAAGCTACTGACTGAATGAAAGGAGCTGGCATCTCACTCTCTTTGAATCTTCTTTATCATGCTAGGATTAGCAGGAAAAAGCAAAAAATTTCAGAATTGCACCTTGCAATGTGGAGATATTACTGTTTGTGCATTTACAATATTCATTGATTTTTGCCATTGAAAAACGTCCAGAAATGTTTGAAGCTACTGACTGAATGAAAGGAGCTGGCATCTCACTCTCTTTGAATCTTCTTTATCATGCTAGGATTAGCAGGAAAAAGCAAAAAATTTCAGAATTGCACCTTGCAATGTGGAGATATTACTGTTTGTGCATTTACAATATTCATTGATTTTTGCCATTGAAAAACATCATGTTATTCATATACCAGAAATGTTTGAAACTACTGACTGAATGAAAGGAGCTGGCATCTCACTCTCTTTGAATCTTCTTTATCATGCTAGGATTAGCAGGAAAAAGCAAAAAATTTCCGAATTGCACCTTGCAATGTGGAGATATTACTGTTTGTGCATTTACAATATTCATTGATTTTTGCCATTGAAAAACATGTTTTTCATATACCAGAAATGTTTGAAGCTACTGACTGAATGAAAGGAGCTGGCATCTCACTCTCTTTGAATCTTCTTTATCATGCTAGGATTAGCAGGAAAAAGCAAAAAATTTCAGAATTGCACCTTGCAATGTGGAGATATTACTGTTTGTGCATTTACAATATTCATTGATTTTTGCCATTGAAAAACATGTTTTTCATATACCAGAAATGTTTGAAGCTACTGACTGAATGAAAGGAGCTGGCATCTCACTCTCTTTGAATCTTCTTTATCATGCTAGGATTAACAGGAAAAAGCAAAAAATTTCAGAATTGCACCTTGCAATGTGGAGATATTACTGTTTGTGCATTTACAATATTCATTGATTTTTGCCATTGAAAAACGTCCAGAAATGTTTGAAGCTACTGACTGAATGAAAGGAGCTGGCATCTCACTCTCTTTGAATCTTCTTTATCATGCTAGGATTAGCAGGAAAAAGCAAAAAATTTCAGAATTGCACCTTGCAATGTGGAGATATTACTGTTTGTGCATTTACAATATTCATTGATTTTTGCCATTGAAAAACATCATGTTATTCATATACCAGAAATGTTTGAAGCTACTGACTGAATGAAAGGAGCTGGCATCTCACTCTCTTTGAATCTTCTTTATCATGCTAGGATTAGCAGGAAAAAGCAAAAAATTTCCGAATTGCACCTTGCAATGTGGAGATATTACTGTTTGTGCATTTACAATATTCATTGATTTTTGCCATTGAAAAACATGTTTTTCATATACCAGAAATGTTTGAAGCTACTGACTGAATGAAAGGAGCTGGCATCTCACTCTCTTTGAATCTTCTTTATCATGCTAGGATTAACAGGAAAAAGCAAAAAATTTCAGAATTGCACCTTGCAATGTGGAGATATTACTGTTTGTGCATTTACAATATTCATTGATTTTTGCCATTGAAAAACATCCAGAAATGTTTGAAGCTACTGACTGAATGAAAGGAGCTGGCATCTCACTCTCTTTGAATCTTCTTTATCATGCTAGGATTAGCAGGAAAAAGCAAAAAATTTCAGAATTGCACCTTGCAATGTGGAGATATTACTGTTTGTGCATTTACAATATTCATTGATTTTTGCCATTGAAAAACATCATGTTATTCATATACCAGAAATGTTTGAAACTACTGACTGAATGAAAGGAGCTGGCATCTCACTCTCTTTGAATCTTCTTTATCATGCTAGGATTAGCAGGAAAAAGCAAAAAATTTCCGAATTGCACCTTGCAATGTGGAGATATTACTGTTTGTGCATTTACAATATTCATTGATTTTTGCCATTGAAAAACATGTTTTTCATATACCAGAAATGTTTGAAGCTACTGACTGAATGAAAGGAGCTGGCATCTCACTCTCTTTGAATCTTCTTTATCATGCTAGGATTAGCAGGAAAAAGCAAAAAATTTCAGAATTGCACCTTGCAATGTGGAGATATTACTGTTTGTGCATTTACAATATTCATTGATTTTTGCCATTGAAAAACATGTTTTTCATATACCAGAAATGTTTGAAGCTACTGACTGAATGAAAGGAGCTGGCATCTCACTCTCTTTGAATCTTCTTTATCATGCTAGGATTAACAGGAAAAAGCTAAAAATTTCAGAATTGCACCTTGCAATGTGGAGATATTACTGTTTGTGCATTTACAATATTCATTGATTTTTGCCATTGAAAAACATGTTTTTCATATACCAGAAATGTTTGAAGCTACTGACTGAATGAAAGGAGCTGGCATCTCACTCTCTTTGAATCTTCTTTATCATGCTAGGATTAGCAGGAAAAAGCAAAAAATTTCAGAATTGCACCTTGCAATGTGGAGATATTACTGTTTGTGCATTTACAATATTCATTGATTTTTGCCATTGAAAAACATGTTTTTCATATACCAGAAATGTTTGAAGCTACTGACTGAATGAAAGGAGCTGGCATCTCACTCTCTTTGAATCTTCTTTATCATGCTAGGATTAACAGGAAAAAGCAAAAAATTTCAGAATTGCACCTTGCAATGTGGAGATATTACTGTTTGTGCATTTACAATATTCATTGATTTTTGCCATTGAAAAACGTCCAGAAATGTTTGAAGCTACTGACTGAATGAAAGGAGCTGGCATCTCACTCTCTTTGAATCTTCTTTATCATGCTAGGATTAGCAGGAAAAAGCAAAAAATTTCAGAATTGCACCTTGCAATGTGGAGATATTACTGTTTGTGCATTTACAATATTCATTGATTTTTGCCATTGAAAAACATCATGTTATTCATATACCAGAAATGTTTGAAGCTACTGACTGAATGAAAGGAGCTGGCATCTCACTCTCTTTGAATCTTCTTTATCATGCTAGGATTAGCAGGAAAAAGCAAAAAATTTCCGAATTGCACCTTGCAATGTGGAGATATTACTGTTTGTGCATTTACAATATTCATTGATTTTTGCCATTGAAAAACATGTTTTTCATATACCAGAAATGTTTGAAGCTACTGACTGAATGAAAGGAGCTGGCATCTCACTCTCTTTGAATCTTCTTTATCATGCTAGGATTAGCAGGAAAAAGCAAAAAATTTCAGAATTGCACCTTGCAATGTGGAGATATTACTGTTTGTGCATTTACAATATTCATTGATTTTTGCCATTGAAAAACGTCCAGAAATGTTTGAAGCTACTGACTGAATGAAAGGAGCTGGCATCTCACTCTCTTTGAATCTTCTTTATCATGCTAGGATTAGCAGGAAAAAGCAAAAAATTTCAGAATTGCACCTTGCAATGTGGAGATATTACTGTTTGTGCATTTACAATATTCATTGATTTTTGCCATTGAAAAACATCATGTTATTCATATACCAGAAATGTTTGAAACTACTGACTGAATGAAAGGAGCTGGCATCTCACTCTCTTTGAATCTTCTTTATCATGCTAGGATTAGCAGGAAAAAGCAAAAAATTTCCGAATTGCACCTTGCAATGTGGAGATATTACTGTTTGTGCATTTACAATATTCATTGATTTTTGCCATTGAAAAACATGTTTTTCATATACCAGAAATGTTTGAAGCTACTGACTGAATGAAAGGAGCTGGCATCTCACTCTCTTTGAATCTTCTTTATCATGCTAGGATTAACAGGAAAAAGCAAAAAATTTCAGAATTGCACCTTGCAATGTGGAGATATTACTGTTTGTGCATTTACAATATTCATTGATTTTTGCCATTGAAAAACATGTTTTTCATATACCAGAAATGTTTGAAGCTACTGACTGAATGAAAGGAGCTGGCATCTCACTCTTTGAATCTTCTTTATCATGCTAGGATTAGCAGGAAAAAGCAAAAAATTTCAGAATTGCACCTTGCAATGTGGAGATATTACTGTTTGTGCATTTACAATATTCATTGATTTTTGCCATTGAAAAACATGTTTTTCATATACCAGAAATGTTTGAAGCTACTGACTGAATGAAAGGAGCTGGCATCTCACTATCTTTGAATCTTCTTTATCATGCTAGGATTAACAGGAAAAAGCAAAAAATTTCAGAATTGCACCTTGCAATGTGGAGATATTACTGTTTGTGCATTTACAATATTCATTGATTTTTGCCATTGAAAAACATGTTTTTCATATACCAGAAATGTTTGAAGCTACTGACTGAATGAAAGGAGCTGGCATCTCACTCTCTTTGAATCTTCTTTATCATGCCAGGATTAACAGGAAAAAGCAAAAAATTTCAGAATTGCACCTTGCAATGTGGAGATATTACTGTTTGTGCATTTACAATATTCATTGATTTTTGCCATTGAAAAATGTCCAGAAATGTTTGAAGCTACTGACTGAATGAAAGGAGCTGGCATCTCACTCTCTTTGAATCTTCTTTATCATGCTAGGATTAGCAGGAAAAAGCAAAAAATTTCAGAATTGCACCTTGCAATGTGGAGATATTACTGTTTGTGCATTTACAATATTCATTGATTTTTGCCATTGAAAAACATGTTTTTCATATACCAGAAATGTTTGAAGCTACTGACTGAATGAAAGGAGCTGGCATCTCACTCTCTTTGAATCTTCTTTATCATGCTAGGATTAGCAGGAAAAAGCAAAAAATTTCAGAATTGCACCTTGCAATGTGGAGATATTACTGTTTGTGCATTTACAATATTCATTGATTTTTGCCATTGAAAAACATGTTTTTCATATACCAGAAATGTTTGAAGCTACTGACTGAATGAAAGGAGCTGGCATCTCACTCTCTTTGAATCTTCTTTATCATGCTAGGATTAACGGGAAAAATCAAAAAATTTCAGAATTGCACCTTGCAATGTGGAGATATTACTGTTTGTGCATTTACAATATTCATTGATTTTTGCCATTGAAAAACATGTTTTTCATATTCCAGAAATGCTTGAAGCTACTGACTGAATGAAAGGAGCTGGCATCTCACTCTCTTTGAATCTTCTTTATCATGCTAGGATTAACAGGAAAAAGCAAAAAATTTCAGAATTGCACCTTGCAATGTGGAGATATTACTGTTTGTGCATTTACAATATTCATTGATTTTTGCCATTGAAAAACGTCCAGAAATGTTTGAAGCTACTGACTGAATGAAAGGAGCTGGCATCTCACTCTCTTTGAATCTTCTTTATCATGCTAGGATTAGCAGGAAAAAGCAAAATTCAGAATTGCACCTTGCAATGTGGAGATATTACTGTTTGTGCATTTACAATATTCATTGATTTTTGCCATTGAAAAACGTTTTTCATATACCAGAAATGTTTGAAGCTACTGACTGAATGAAAGGAGCTGGCATCTCACTCTCTTTGAATCTTCTTTATCATGCTAGGATTAACAGGAAAAAGCAAAAAATTTCAGAATTGCACCTTGCAATGTGGAGATATTACTGTTTGTGCATTTACAATATTCATTGATTTTTGCCATTGAAAAACGTCCAGAAATGTTTGAAGCTACTGACTGAATGAAAGGAGCTGGCATCTCACTCTCTTTGAATCTTCTTTATCATGCTAGGATTAGCAGGAAAAAGCAAAAAATTTCAGAATTGCACCTTGCAATGTGGAGATATTACTGTTTGTGCATTTACAATATTCATTGATTTTTGCCATTGAAAAACATGTTTTTCATATACCAGAAATGTTTGAAGCTACTGACTGAATGAAAGGAGCTGGCATCTCACTCTCTTTGAATCTTCTTTATCATGCTAGGATTAACAGGAAAAAGCAAAAAATTTCAGAATTGCACCTTGCAATGTGGAGATATTACTGTTTGTGCATTTACAATATTCATTGATTTTTGCCATTGAAAAACATGTTTTTCATATACCAGAAATGTTTGAAGCTACTGACTGAATGAAAGGAGCTGGCATCTCACTCTCTTTGAATCTTCTTTATCATGCTAGGATTAACAGGAAAAAGCAAAAAATTTCAGAATTGCACCTTGCAATGTGGAGATATTACTGTTTGTGCATTTACAATATTCATTGATTTTTGCCATTGAAAAACGTCCAGAAATGTTTGAAGCTACTGACTGAATGAAAGGAGCTGGCATCTCACTCTCTTTGAATCTTCTTTATCATGCTAGGATTAGCAGGAAAAAGCAAAAAATTTCAGAATTGCACCTTGCAATGTGGAGATATAACTGTTTGTGCATTTACAATATTCATTGATTTTTGCCATTGAAAAACATGTTTTTCATATACCAGAAATGTTTGAAGCTACTGACTGAATGAAAGGAGCTGGCATCTCACTCTCTTTGAATCTTCTTTATCATGCTAGGATTAGCAGGAAAAAGCAAAAAATTTCAGAATTGCACCTTGCAATGTGGAGATATTACTGTTTGTGCATTTACAATATTCATTGATTTTTGCCATTGAAAAACATGTTTTTCATATACCAGAAATGTTTGAAGCTACTGACTGAATGAAAGGAGCTGGCATCTCACTCTCTTTGAATCTTCTTTATCATGCTAGGATTAACAGGAAAAATCAAAAAATTTCAGAATTGCACCTTGCAATGTGGAGATATTACTGTTTGTGCATTTACAATATTCATTGATTTTTGCCATTGAAAAACATGTTTTTCATATTCCAGAAATGTTTGAAGCTACTGACTGAATGAAAGGAGCTGGCATCTCACTCTCTTTGAATCTTCTTTATCATGCTAGGATTAACAGGAAAAAGCAAAAAATTTCAGAATTGCACCTTGCAATGTGGAGATATTACTGTTTGTGCATTTACAATATTCATTGATTTTTGCCATTGAAAAACGTCCAGAAATGTTTGAAGCTACTGACTGAATGAAAGGAGCTGGCATCTCACTCTCTTTGAATCTTCTTTATCATGCTAGGATTAGCAGGAAAAAGCAAAAAATTTCAGAATTGCACCTTGCAATGTGGAGATATTACTGTTTGTGCATTTACAATATTCATTGATTTTTGCCATTGAAAAACATGTTTTTCATATACCAGAAATGTTTGAAGCTACTGACTGAATGAAAGGAGCTGGCATCTCACTCTCTTTGAATCTTCTTTATCATGCTAGGATTAGCAGGAAAAAGCAAAAAATTTCAGAATTGCACCTTGCAATGTGGAGATATTACTGTTTGTGCATTTACAATATTCATTGATTTTTGCCATTGAAAAACATGTTTTTCATATACCAGAAATGTTTGAAGCTACTGACTGAATGAAAGGAGCTGGCATCTCACTCTCTTTGAATCTTCTTTATCATGCTAGGATTAACAGGAAAAAGCAAAAAATTTCAGAATTGCACCTTGCAATGTGGAGATATTACTGTTTGTGCATTTACAATATTCATTGATTTTAGCCATTGAAAAACGTCCAGAAATGTTTGAAGCTACTGACTGAATGAAAGGAGCTGGCATCTCACTCTCTTTGAATCTTCTTTATCATGCTAGGATTAACAGGAAAAAGCTAAAAATTTCAGAATTGCACCTTGCAATGTGGAAATATTACTGTTTGTGCATTTACAATATTCATTGATTTTTGCCATTGAAAAACATGTTTTTCATATACCAGAAATGTTTGAAGCTACTGACTGAATGAAAGGAGCTGGCATCTCAATCTCTTTGAATCTTCTTTATCATGCTAGGATTAGCAGGAAAAAGCAAAAAATTTCAGAATTGCACCTTGCATTGTGGAGATATTACTGTTTGTGCATTTACAATATTCATTGATTTTTGCCATTGAAAAACGTTTTTCATATACCAGAAATGTTTGAAGCTACTGACTGAATGAAAGGAGCTGGCATCTCACTCTCTTTGAATCTTCTTTATCATGCTAGGATTAGCAGGAAAAAGCAAAAAATTTCAGAATTGCACCTTGCAATGTGGAGATATTACTGTTTGTGCATTTACAATATTCATTGATTTTTGCCATTGAAAAACATGTTTTTCATATACCAGAAAAGTTTGAAGCTACTGACTGAATGAAAGGAGCTGGCATCTCACTCTGAATCTTCTTTATCATGCTAGGATTAACAGGAAAAAGCAAAAAATTTCAGAATTGCACCTTGCAATGTGGAGATATTACTGTTTGTGCATTTACAATATTCATTGATTTTTGCCATTGAAAAACATGTTTTTCATATACCAGAAATGTTTGAAGCTACTGACTGAATGAAAGGAGCTGGCATCTCACTCTCTTTGAATCTTCTTTATCATGCTAGGATTAACAGGAAAAAGCAAAAAATTTCAGAATTGCACCTTGCAATGTGGAGATATTACTGTTTGTGCATTTACAATATTCATTGATTTTTGCCATTGAAAAACGTCCAGAAATGTTTGAAGCTACTGACTGAATGAAAGGAGCTGGCATCTCACTCTCTTTGAATCTTCTTTATCATGCTAGGATTAGCAGGAAAAAGCAAAAAATTTCAGAATTGCACCTTGCAATGTGGAGATATTACTGTTTGTGCATTTACAATATTCATTGATTTTTGCCATTGAAAAACATGTTTTTCATATACCAGAAATGTTTGAAGCTACTGACTGAATGAAAGGAGCTGGCATCTCACTCTCTTTGAATCTTCTTTATCATGCTAGGATTAACAGGAAAAAGCAAAAAATTTCAGAATTGCACCTTGCATTGTGGAGATATTACTGTTTGTGCATTTACAATATTCATTGATTTTTGCCATTGAAAAACGTCCAGAAATGTTTGAAGCTACTGACTGAATGAAAGGAGCTGGCATCTCACTCTCTTTGAATCTTCTTTATCATGCTAGGATTAACAGGAAAAAGCTAAAAATTTCAGAATTGCACCTTGCAATGTGTAGATATTACTGTTTGTGCATTTACAATATTCATTGATTTTTGCCATTGAAAAACATGTTTTTCATATACCAGAAATGTTTGAAGCTACTGACGGAATGAAAGGAGCTGGCATCTCACTCTCTTTGAATCTTCTTTATCATGCTAGGATTAGCAGGAAAAAGCAAAAAATTTCAGAATTGCACCTTGCAATGTGGAGATATTACTGTTTGTGCATTTACAATATTCATTGATTTTTGCCATTGAAAAACATGTTTTTCATATACCAGAAATGTTTGAAGCTACTGACTGAATGAAAGGAGCTGGCATCTCACTCTCTTTGAATCTTCTTTATCATGCTAGGATTAGCAGGAAAAAGCAAAAAATTTCAGAATTGCACCTTGCAATGTGGAGATATTACTGTTTGTGCATTTACAATATTCATTGATTTTTGCCATTGAAAAACATGTTTTTCATATACCAGAAATGTTTGAAGCTACTGACTGAATGAAAGGAGCTGGCATCTCACTCTCTTTGAATCTTCTTTATCATGCTAGGATTAACAGGAAAAAGCAAAAAATTTCAGAATTGCACCTTGCAATGTGGAGATATTACTGTTTGTGCATTTACAATATTCATTGATTTTTGCCATTGAAAAACGTCCAGAAATGTTTGAAGCTACTGACTGAATGAAAGGAGCTGGCATCTCACTCTCTTTGAATCTTCTTTATCATGCTAGGATTAGCAGGAAAAAGCAAAAAATTTCAGAATTGCACCTTGCAATGTGGAGATATTACTGTTTGTGCATTTACAATATTTCAATGGCAAAAATCAATGAATATTGTAAATGCACAAACAGTAATTTATCCGCATTGCAAGGTGCAATTCTGAAATTTTTTGCTTTTTCCTGCTCCTCTTAGCATGATAAAGAAGATTCAAAGAGAGTGAGATGCCAGCTCCTTTCATTCAGTCAGTAGCTTCAAACATTTCTGGTATATGAATAACATGATGTTTTTCAATGGCAAAAATCAATGAATATTGTAAATGCACAAACAGTAATTTCTCCGCATTGCAAGGTGCAATTCTGAAATTTTTTGCTTTTTCCTGCTCCTCTTAGCATGATAAAGAAGATTCAAAGAGAGTGAGATGCCAGCTCCTTTCATTCAGTCAGTAGCTTCAATCATTTCTGGACGTTTTTCAATGGCAAAAATCAATAAATATTGTACATGCACAAACAGTAATTTCTCCGCATTGCAAGGTGCAATTCTGAAATTTTTTGCTTTTTCCTGCTCCTCTTAGCATGATAAAGAAGATTCAAAGAGAGTGAGATGCCAGCTCCTTTCATTCAGTCAGTAGCTTCAAACATTTCTGGTATATGAATAACATGATGTTTTTCAATGGCAAAAATCAATGAATATTGTAAATGCACAAACAGTAATTTCTCCGCATTGCAAGGTGCAATTCTGAAATTTTTTGCTTTTTCCTGCTCCTCTTAGCATGATAAAGAAGATTCAAAGAGAGTGAGATGCCAGCTCCTTTCATTCAGTCAGTAGCTTCAATCATTTCTGGACGTTTTTCAATGGCAAAAATCAATGAATATTGTAAATGCACAAACAGTAATTTCTCCGCATTGCAAGGTGCAATTCTGAAATTTTTTACTTTTTCCTGCTCCTCTTAGCATGGTAAAGAAGATTCAAAGAGAGTGAGATGCCAGCTCCTTTCATTCAGTCAGTAGCTTCAATCATTTCTGGTATATGAATAACATGATGTCTTTCAATGGCAAAAATCAATGAATATTGTAAATGCACAAACAGTAATTTCTCCGCATTGCAAGGTGCAATTCTGAAATTTTTTGCTTTTTCCTGCTCCTCTTAGCATGATAAAGAAGATTCAAAGAGAGTGAGATGCCAGCTCCTTTCATTCAGTCAGTAGCTTCAATCATTTCTGGACGTTTTTCAATGGCAAAAATCAATGAATATTGTAAATGCATAAACTAATTTCTCCGCATTGCAAGGTGCAATTCTGAAATTTTTTGCTTTTTCCTGCTCCTCTTAGCATGATAAAGAAGATTCAAAGAGAGTGAGATGCCAGCTCCTTTCATTCAGTCAGTAGCTTCAATCATTTCTGGTAAATGAATAACATGATGTTTTTCAATGGCAAAAATCAATGAATTTTGTAAATGCACAAACAGTAATTTCTCCGCATTGCAAGGCGCAATTCTGAAATTTTTTGCTTTTTCCTGCTCCTCTTAGCATGATAAAGAAGATTCAAAGAGAGTGAGATGCCAGCTCCTTTCATTCAGTCAGTAGCTTCAATCATTTCTGGACGTTTTTCAATGGCAAAAATCAATGAATATTGTAAATGCACAAACAGTAATTTCTCCGCATTGCAAGGTGCAATTCTGAAATTTTTTACTTTTTCCTGCTCCTCTTAGCATGGTAAAGAAGATTCAAAGAGAGTGAGATGCCAGCTCCTTTCATTCAGTCAGTAGCTTCAATCATTTCTGGTATATGAATAACATGATGTCTTTCAATGGCAAAAATCAATGAATATTGTAAATGCACAAACAGTAATTTCTCCGCATTGCAAGGTGCAATTCTGAAATTTTTTGCTTTTTCCTGCTCCTCTTAGCATGATAAAGAAGATTCAAAGAGAGTGAGATGCCAGCTCCTTTCATTCAGTCAGTAGCTTCAATCATTTCTGGACGTTTTTCAATGGCAAAAATCAATGAATATTGTAAATGCATAAACTAATTTCTCCGCATTGCAAGGTGCAATTCTGAAATTTTTTGCTTTTTCCTGCTCCTCTTAGCATGATAAAGAAGATTCAAAGAGAGTGAGATGCCAGCTCCTTTCATTCAGTCAGTAGCTTCAATCATTTCTGGTAAATGAATAACATGATGTTTTTCAATGGCAAAAATCAATGAATTTTGTAAATGCACAAACAGTAATTTCTCCGCATTGCAAGGCGCAATTCTGAAATTTTTTGCTTTTTCCTGCTCCTCTTAGCATGATAAAGAAGATTCAAAGAGAGTGAGATGCCAGCTCCTTTCATTCAGTCAGTAGCTTCAATCATTTCTGGACGTTTTTCAATGGCAAAAATCAATGAATATTGTAAATGCACAAACAGTAATTTCTCCGCATTGCAAGGTGCAATTCTGAAATTTTTTGCTTTTTCCTGCTCCTCTTAGCATGATAAAGAAGATTCAAAGAGAGTGAGATGCCAGCTCCTTTCATTCAGTCACTAGGTTCAATCATTTCTGGACGTTTTTCAATGGCAAAAATCAATGAATATTGTAAATGCACAAACAGTAATTTCTCCGCATTGCAAGGTGCAATTCTGAAATTTTTTGCTTTTTCCTGCTCCTCTTATCATGATAAAGAAGATTCAAAGAGAGTGAGGTGCCAGCTCCTTTCATTCAGTCAGTAGCTTCAAACATTTCTGGTATATGAATAACATGTTTTTCAATGGCAAAAATCAATGAATATTGTAAATGCACAAACAGTAATTTCTCCGCATTGCAAGGTGCAATTCTGAAATTTTTTGCTTTTTCCTGCTCCTCTTAGCATGATAAAGAAGATTCAAAGAGAGTGAGATGCCAGCTCCTTTCATTCAGTCAGTAGCTTCAATCATTTCTGGACGTTTTTCAATGTCAAAAATCAATGAATATTGTAAATGCACAAACAGTAATTTCTCCGCATTGCAAGGTGCAATTCTGAAATTTTTTGCTTTTTCCTGCTCCTCTTAGCATGATAAAGAAGATTCAAAGAGAGTGAGATGCCAGCTCCTTTCATTCAGTCAGTAGCTTCAATCATTTCTGGAAGTTTTTCAATGGCAAAAATCAATGAATATTGTAAATGCACAAACTGTAATTTCTCCGCATTGCAAGGTGCAATTCTGAAATTTTTTGCTTTTTCCTGCTCCTCTTAGCATGATAAAGAAGATTCAAAGAGAGTGAGATGCCAGCTCCTTTCATTCAGTCAGTAGCTTCAAACATTTCTGGTATATGAATAACATGATGTTTTTCAATGGCAAAAATCAATGAATATTGTAAATGCACAAACAGTAATTTCTCCGCATTGCAAGGTGCAATTCTGAAATTTTTTGCTTTTTCCTGCTCCTCTTAGCATGATAAAGAAGATTCAAAGAGAGTGAGATGCCAGCTCCTTTCATTCAGTCAGTAGCTTCAATCATTTCTGGACGTTTTTCAATGGCAAAAATCAATGAATATTGTAAATGCACAAACAGTAATTTCTCCGCATTGCAAGGTGCAATTCTGAAATTTTTTACTTTTTCCTGCTCCTCTTAGCATGGTAAAGAAGATTCAAAGAGAGTGAGATGCCAGCTCCTTTCATTCAGTCAGTAGCTTCAATCATTTCTGGTATATGAATAACATGATGTTTTTCAATGGCAAAAATCAATGAATATTGTAAATGCACAAACAGTAATTTCTCCGCATTGCAAGGTGCAATTCTGAAATTTTTTGCTTTTTCCTGCTCCTCTTAGCATGATAAAGAAGATTCAAAGAGAGTGAGATGCCAGCTCCTTTCATTCAGTCAGTAGCTTCAATCATTTCTGGACGTTTTTCAATGGCAAAAATCAATGAATATTGTAAATGCATAAACTAATTTCTCCGCATTGCAAGGTGCAATTCTGAAATTTTTTGCTTTTTCCTGCTCCTCTTAGCATGATAAAGAAGATTCAAAGAGAGTGAGATGCCAGCTCCTTTCATTCAGTCAGTAGCTTCAATCATTTCTGGTAAATGAATAACATGATGTTTTTCAATGGCAAAAATCAATGAATTTTGTAAATGCACAAACAGTAATTTCTCCGCATTGCAAGGCGCAATTCTGAAATTTTTTGCTTTTTCCTGCTCCTCTTAGCATGATAAAGAAGATTCAAAGAGAGTGAGATGCCAGCTCCTTTCATTCAGTCAGTAGCTTCAATCATTTCTGGACGTTTTTCAATGGCAAAAATCAATGAATATTGTAAATGCACAAACAGTAATTTCTCCGCATTGCAAGGTGCAATTCTGAAATTTTTTGCTTTTTCCTGCTCCTCTTAGCATGATAAAGAAGATTCAAAGAGAGTGAGATGCCAGCTCCTTTCATTCAGTCACTAGGTTCAATCATTTCTGGACGTTTTTCAATGGCAAAAATCAATGAATATTGTAAATGCACAAACAGTAATTTCTCCGCATTGCAAGGTGCAATTCTGAAATTTTTTGCTTTTTCCTGCTCCTCTTATCATGATAAAGAAGATTCAAAGAGAGTGAGGTGCCAGCTCCTTTCATTCAGTCAGTAGCTTCAAACATTTCTGGTATATGAATAACATGTTTTTCAATGGCAAAAATCAATGAATATTGTAAATGCACAAACAGTAATTTCTCCGCATTGCAAGGTGCAATTCTGAAATTTTTTGCTTTTTCCTGCTCCTCTTAGCATGATAAAGAAGATTCAAAGAGAGTGAGATGCCAGCTCCTTTCATTCAGTCAGTAGCTTCAATCATTTCTGGACGTTTTTCAATGTCAAAAATCAATGAATATTGTAAATGCACAAACAGTAATTTCTCCGCATTGCAAGGTGCAATTCTGAAATTTTTTGCTTTTTCCTGCTCCTCTTAGCATGATAAAGAAGATTCAAAGAGAGTGAGATGCCAGCTCCTTTCATTCAGTCAGTAGCTTCAATCATTTCTGGAAGTTTTTCAATGGCAAAAATCAATGAATATTGTAAATGCACAAACTGTAATTTCTCCGCATTGCAAGGTGCAATTCTGAAATTTTTTGCTTTTTCCTGCTCCTCTTAGCATGATAAAGAAGATTCAAAGAGAGTGAGATGCCAGCTCCTTTCATTCAGTCAGTAGCTTCAAACATTTCTGGTATATGAATAACATGATGTTTTTCAATGGCAAAAATCAATGAATATTGTAAATGCACAAACAGTAATTTCTCCGCATTGCAAGGTGCAATTCTGAAATTTTTTGCTTTTTCCTGCTCCTCTTAGCATGATAAAGAAGATTCAAAGAGAGTGAGATGCCAGCTCCTTTCATTCAGTCAGTAGCTTCAATCATTTCTGGACGTTTTTCAATGGCAAAAATCAATGAATATTGTAAATGCACAAACAGTAATTTCTCCGCATTGCAAGGTGCAATTCTGAAATTTTTTGCTTTTTCCTGCTCCTCTTAGCATGATAAAGAAGATTCAAAGAGAGTGAGATGCCAGCTCCTTTCATTCAGTCAGTAGCTTCAAACATTTCTGGTATATGAATAACATGATGTTTTTCAATGGCAAAAATCAATGAATATTGTAAATGCACAAACAGTAATTTCTCCGCATTGCAAGGTGCAATTCTGAAATTTTTTGCTTTTTCCTGCTCCTCTTAGCATGATAAAGAAGATTCAAAGAGAGTGAGATGCCAGCTCCTTTCATTCAGTCAGTAGCTTCAAACATTTCTGGACGTTTTTCAATTGCAAAAATCAATGGATATTGTAAATGCACAAACAGTAATTTCTCCGCATTGCAAGGTGCAATTCTGAAATTTTTTGCTTTTTCCTGCTCCTCTTAGCATGATAAAGAAGATTCAAAGAGAGTGAGATGCCAGCTACTTTCATTCAGTCAGTAGCTTCAATCATTTCTGGTATATGAATAACATGATGTTTTTCAATGGCAAAAATCAATGAATATTGTAAATGCACAAACAGTAATTTCTCCGCATTGCAAGGTGCAATTCTGAAATTTTTTGCTTTTTCCTGCTCCTCTTAGCATGATAAAGAAGATTCAAAGAGAGTGAGATGCCAGCTCCTTTCATTCAGTCAGTAGCTTCAAACATTTCTGGTATATGAATAACATGATGTTTTTCAATGGCAAAAATCAATGAATATTGTAAATGCACAAACAGTAATTTCTCCGCATTGCAAGGTGCAATTCTGAAATTTTTTGCTTTTTCCTGCTCCTCTTAGCATGATAAAGAAGATTCAAAGAGAGTGAGATGCCAGCTCCTTTCATTCAGTCAGTAGCTTCAATCATTTCTGGACGTTTTTCAATGGCAAAAATCAATGAATATTGTAAATGCACAAACAGTAATTTCTCCGCATTGCAAGGTGCAATTCTGAAATTTTTTGCTTTTTCCTGCTCCTCTTAGCATGATAAAGAAGATTCAAAGAGAGTGAGATGCCAGCTCCTTTCATTCAGTCAGTAGCTTCAAACATTTCTGGTATATGAATAACATGATGTTTTTCAATGGCAAAAATCAATGAATATTGTAAATGCACAAACAGTAATTTCTCCGCATTGCAAGGTGCAATTCTGAAATTTTTTGCTTTTTCCTGCTCCTCTTAGCATGATAAAGAAGATTCAAAGAGAGTGAGATGCCAGCTCCTTTCATTCAGTCAGTAGCTTCAAACATTTCTGGACGTTTTTCAATTACAAAAATCAATGGATATTGTAAATGCACAAACAGTAATTTCTCCGCATTGCAAGGTGCAATTCTGAAATTTTTTGCTTTTTCCTGCTCCTCTTAGCATGATAAAGAAGATTCAAAGAGAGTGAGATGCCAGCTACTTTCATTCAGTCAGTAGCTTCAATCATTTCTGGTATATGAATAACATGATGTTTTTCAATGGCAAAAATCAATGAATATTGTAAATGCACAAACAGTAATTTCTCCGCATTGCAAGGTGCAATTCTGAAATTTTTTGCTTTTTCCTGCTCCTCTTAGCATGATAAAGAAGATTCAAAGAGAGTGAGATGCCAGCTCCTTTCATTCAGTCAGTAGCTTCAAACATTTCTGGTATATGAATAACATGATGTTTTTCAATGGCAAAAATCAATGAATATTGTAAATGCACAAACAGTAATTTCTCCGCATTGCAAGGTGCAATTCTGAAATTTTTTGCTTTTTCCTGCTCCTCTTAGCATGATAAAGAAGATTCAAAGAGAGTGAGATGCCAGCTCCTTTCATTCAGTCAGTAGCTTCAAACATTTCTGGACGTTTTTCAATTGCAAAAATCAATGGATATTGTAAATGCACAAACAGTAATTTCTCCGCATTGCAAGGTGCAATTTTGAAATTTTTTGCTTTTTCCTGCTCCTCTTAGCATGATAAAGAAGATTCAAAGAGAGTGAGATGCCAGCTACTTTCATTCAGTCAGTAGCTTCAATCATTTCTGGTATATGAATAACATGATGTTTTTCAATGGCAAAAATCAATGAATATTGTAAATGCACAAACAGTAATTTCTCCGCATTGCAAGGTGCAATTCTGAAATTTTTTGCTTTTTCCTGCTCCTCTTAGCATGATAAAGAAGATTCAAAGAGAGTGAGATGCCAGCTCCTTTCATTCAGTCAGTAGCTTCAATCATTTCTGGTATATGAATAACATGATGTTTTTCAATGGCAAAAATCAATGAATATTGTAAATGCGCAAAGAGTAATTTATCCGCATTGCAAGGTGCAATTCTGAAATTTTTTGCTTTTTCCTGCTCCTCTTAGCATGATAAAGAAGATTCAAAGAGAGTGAGATGCCAGCTCCTTTCATTCAGTCAGTAGCTTCAAACATTTCTGGTATATGAATAACATGATGTTTTTCAATGGCAAAAATCAATGAATATTGTAAATGCACAAACAGTAATTTCTCCGCATTGCAAGGTGCAATTCTGAAATTTTTTGCTTTTTCCTGCTCCTCTTAGCATGATAAAGAAGATTCAAAGAGAGTGAGATGCCAGCTCCTTTCATTCAGTCAGTAGCTTCAATCATTTCTGGTATATGAATAACATGATGTTTTTCAATGGCAAAAATCAATGAATTTTGTAAATACACAAACAGCAATTTCTCCGCATTGCAAGGTGCAATTCTGAAATTTTTTGCTTTTTCCTGCTCCTCTTAGCATGATAAAGAAGATTCAAAGAGAGTGAGATGCCAGCTCCTTTCATTCAGTCAGTAGCTTCAATCATTTCTGGACGTTTTTCAATGGCAAAAATCAATGAATATTGTAAATGCAAAAACAGTAATTTCTCCGCATTGCAAGGTGCAATTCTGAAATTTTTTGCTTTTTCCTGCTCCTCTTAGCATGATAAAGAAGATTCAAAGAGAGTGAGATGCCAGCTCCTTTCATTCAGTCAGTAGCTTCAAAGATTTCTGGTATATGAATAACATGATGTTTTTCAATGGCAAAAATCAATGAATATTGTAAATGCACAAACAGTAATTTCTCCGCATTGCAAGGTGCAATTCTGAAATTTTTTGCTTTTTCCTGCTCCTCTTAGCATGATAAAGAAGATTCAAAGAGAGTGAGATGCCAGCTCCTTTCGTTCAGTCAGTAGCTTCAATCATTTCTGGACGTTTTTCAATGGTAAAAATCAATGAATATTGTAAATGCACAAACAGTAATTTCTCCGCATTGCAAGGTGCAATTCTGAAATTTTTTGCTTTTTCCTGCTCCTCTTAGCATGATAAAGAAGATTCAAAGAGAGTGAGATGCCAGCTCCTTTCATTCAGTCAGTAGCTTCAAACATTTCTGGTATATGAATAACATGATGTTTTTCAATGGCAAAAATCAATGAATATTGTAAATGCACAAACAGTAATTTCTCCGCATTGCAAGGTGCAATTCTGAAATTTTTTGCTTTTTCCTGCTCCTCTTAGCATGATAAAGAAGATTCAAAGAGAGTGAGATGCCAGCTCCTTTCATTCAGTCAGTAGCTTCAAACATTTCTGGTATATGAATAACATGATGTTTTTCAATGGCAAAAATCAATGAATATTGTAAATGCACAAACAGTAATTTCTCCGCATTGCAAGGTGCAATTCTGAAATTTTTTGCTTTTTCCTGCTCCTCTTAGCATGATAAAGAAGATTCAAAGAGAGTGAG
Organism: Phyllobates terribilis; assembly: GCF_046119375.1. Lineage (NCBI taxonomy): Eukaryota > Metazoa > Chordata > Amphibia > Anura > Dendrobatidae > Phyllobates > Phyllobates terribilis. Next base: position 118,568 of record NW_027363456.1, read on the forward strand.
ATGCCTGCTCCTTTCATTCAGTCAGTAGCTTCAATCATTTCTGGACGTTTTTCAATGGCAAAAATCAATGAATATTGTAAATGCACAAACAGTAATTTCTCCGCATTGCAAGGTGCAATTCTGAAATTTTTTGCTTTTTCCTGCTCCTCTTAGCATGATAAAGAGATTCAAAGAGAGTGAGATGCCAGCTCCTTTCATTCAGTCAGTAGCTTCAAACATTTCTGGTATATGAATAACATGATGTTTTTCAATGGTAAAAATCAATGAATATTGTAAATGCACAAACAGTAATTTCTCCGCATTGCAAGGTGCAATTCTGAAATTTTTTGCTTTTTCCTGCTCCTCTTAGCATGATAAAGAAGATTCAAAGAGATTTAGATGCCAGCTCCTTTCATTCAGTCAGTAGCTTCAATCATTTCTGGTATATGAATAACATGATGTTTTTCAATGGCAAAAATCAATGAATATTGTAAATGCACAAACAGTAATTTATCGGCATTGCAAGGTGCAATTCTGAAATTTTTTGCTTTTTCCTGCTCCTCTTAGCATGATAAAGAAGATTCAAAGAGAGTGAGATGCCAGCTCCTTTCATTCAGTCAGTAGCTTCAAACATTTCTGGTATATGAATAACATGATGTTTTTCAATGGCAAAAATCAATGAATATTGTAAATGCACAAACAGTAATTTCTCCGCATTGCAAGGTGCAATTCTGAAATTTTTTGCTTTTTCCTGCTCCTCTTAGCATGATAAATAAGATTCAAAGAGAGTGAGATGCCAGCTCCTTTCATTCAGTCAGTAGCTTCAATCATTTCTGGAAGTTTTTCAATGGCAAAAATCAATGAATATTGTAAATGCACAAACAGTAATTTCTCCGCATTGCAAGGTGCAATTCTGAAATTTTTTGCTTTTTCCTGCTCCTCTTAGCATGATAAAGAAGATTCAAAGAGAGTGAGATGCCAGCTCCTTTCATTCAGTCAGTAGCTTCAATAATTTCTGGACGTTTTTCAATGGCAAAAATCAATGAATATTGTAAATGCACAGACAGTTATTTCTCCGCATTGCAAGGTGCAATTCTGACATTTTTTGCTTTTTCCTGCTCCTCTTAGCATGATAAAGAAGATTCAAAGAGAGTGAGATGCCAGCTCCTTTCATTCAGTCAGTAGCTTCAATCATTTCTGGAAGTTTTTCAATGGCAAAAATCAATGAATATTGTAAATGCACAAACAGTAATTTCTCCGCATTGCAAGGTGCAATTCTGAAATTTTTTGCTTTTTCCTGCTCCTCTTAGCATGATAAAGAAGATTCAAAGAGAGTGAGATGCCAGCTCCTTTCATTCAGTCAGTAGCTTCAATCATTTCTGGACGTTTTTCAATGGCAAAAATCAATGAATATTGTAAATGCACAAACAGTAATTTCTCCGCATTGCAAGGTGCAATTCTGAAATTTTTTGCTTTTTCCTGCTCCTCTTAGCATGATAAAGAAGATTCAAAGAGAGTGAGATGCCAGCTCCTTTCATTCAGTCAGTAGCTTCAATCATTTCTGGAAGTTTTTCAATGGCAAAAATTAATGAATATTGTAAATGCACAAACAGTAATTTCTCCGCATTGCAAGGTGCAATTCTGAAATTTTTTGCTTTTTCCTGCTCCTCTTAGCATGATAAAGAAGATTCAAAGAGAGTGAGATGCCAGCTCCTTTCATTCAGTCAGTAGCTTCAATCATTTCTGGACGTTTTTCAATGGCAAAAATCAATGAATATTGTAAATGCACAAACAGTAATTTCTCCGCATTGCAAGGTGCAATTCTGAAATTTTTTGCTTTTTCCTGCTCCTCTTAGCATGATAAAGAAGATTCAAAGAGAGTGAGATGCCAGCTCCTTTCATTCAGTCAGTAGCTTCAATCATTTCTGGACGTTTTTCAATGGCAAAAATCAGTGAATATTGTAAATGCACAAACAGTAATTTCTCCGCATTGCAAGGTGCAATTCTGAAATTTTTTGCTTTTTCCTGCTCCTCTTAGCATGATAAAGAAGATTCAAAGAGAGTGAGATGCCAGCTCCTTTCATTCAGTCAGTAGCTTCAAACATTTCTGGTATATGAATAACATGATGTTTTTCAATGGCAAAAATCAATGAATATTGTAAATGCACAAACAGTAATTTCTCCGCATTGCAAGGTGCAATTCTGAAATTTTTTGCTTTTTCCTGCTCCTCTTAGCATGATAAAGAAGATTCAAAGAGAGTGAGATGCCAGCTCCTTTCATTCAGTCAGTAGCTTCAATCATTTCTGGACGTTTTTCAATGGCAAAAATCAATGAATATTGTAAATGCACAAACAGTAATTTCTCCGCATTGCAAGGTGCAATTCTGAAATTTTTTGCTTTTTCCTGCTCCTCTTAGCATGATAAAGAAGATTCAAAGAGAGTGAGATGCCAGCTCCTTTCATTCAGTCAGTAGCTTCAATCATTTCTGGAAGTTTTTCAATGGCAAAAATCAATGAATATTGTAAATGCACAAACAGTAATTTCTCCGCATTGCAAGGTGCAATTCTGAAATTTTTTGCTTTTTCCTGCTCCTCTTAGCATGATAAAGAAGATTCAAAGAGAGTGAGATGCCAGCTCCTTTCATTCAGTCAGTAGCTTCAAACATTTCTGGTATATGAATAACATGATGTTTTTCAATGGCAAAAATCAATGAATATTGTAAATGCACAAACAGTAATTTCTCCGCATTGCAAGGTGCAATTCTGAAATTTTTTGCTTTTTCCTGCTCCTCTTAGCATGATAAAGAAGATTCAAAGAGAGTGAGATGCCAGCTCCTTTCATTCAGTCAGTAGCTTCAATCATTTCTGGACATTTTTCAATGGCAAAAATCAATGAATATTGTAAATGCACAAAACAGTAATTTCTCCGCATTGCAAGGTGCAATTCTGAAATTTTTTGCTTTTTCCTGCTCCTCTTAGCATGATAAAGAAGATTCAAAGAGAGTGAGATGCCAGCTCCTTTCATTCAGTCAGTAGCTTCAAACATTTCTGGTATATGAATAACATGATGTTTTTCAATGGCAAAAATCAATGAATATTGTAAATGCACAAACAGTAATTTCTCCGCATTGCAAGGTGCAATTCTGAAATTTTTTGCTTTTTCCTGCTCCTCTTAGCATAATAAAGAAGATTCAAAGAGAGTGAGATGCCAGCTCCTTTCATTCAGTCAGTAGCTTCAATCATTTCTGGACGTTTTTCAATGGCAAAAATCAATGAATATTGTAAATGCACAAACAGTAATTTCTCTGCATTGCAAGGTGCAATTCTGAAATTTTTTGCTTTTTCCTGCTCCTCTTAGCATGATAAAGAAGATTCAAAGAGAGTGAGATGCCAGCTCCTTTCATTCAGTCAGTAGCTTCAATCATTTCTGGAAGTTTTTCAATGGCAAAAATCAATGAATATTGTAAATGCACAAACAGTAATTTCTCCGCATTGCAAGGTGCAATTCTGAAATTTTTTGCTTTTTCCTGCTCCTCTTAGCATGATAAAGAAGATTCAAAGAGAGTGAGATGCCAGCTCTTTTCATTCAGTCAGTAGCTTCAATCATTTCTGGACGTTTTTCAATGGCAAAAATCAATGAATATTGTAAATGCACAAACAGTAATTTCTCCGCATTGCAAGGTGCAATTCTGAAATTTTTTGCTTTTTCCTGCTCCTCTTAGCATGATAAAGAAGATTCAAAGAGAGTGAGATGCCAGCTCCTTTCATTCAGTCAGTAGCTTCAATCATTTCTGGACGTTTTTCAATGGCAAAAATCAATGAATATTGTAAATGCACAAACAGTAATTTCTCCGCATTGCAAGGTGCAATTCTGAAATTTTTTGCTTTTTCCTGCTCCTCTTAGCATGATAAAGAAGATTCAAAGAGAGTGAGATGCCAGCTCCTTTCATTCAGTCAGTAGCTTCAATCATTTCTGGACGTTTTTCAATGGCAAAAATCAATGAATATTGTAAATGCACAAACAGTAATTTCTCCGCATTGCAAGGTGCAATTCTGAAATTTTTTGCTTTTTCCTGCTCCTCTTAGCATGATAAAGAAGATTCAAAGAGAGTGAGATGCCAGCTCCTTTCATTCAGTCAGTAGCTTCAAACATTTCTGGTATATGAATAACATGATGTTTTTCAATGGCAAAAATCAATGAATATTGTAAATGCACAAACAGTAATTTCTCCGCATTGCAAGGTGCAATTCTGAAATTTTTTGCTTTTTCCTGCTCCTCTTAGCATGATAAAGAAGATTCAAAGAGAGTGAGATGCCAGCTCCTTTCATTCAGTCAGTAGCTTCAATCATTTCTGGAAGTTTTTCAATGGCAAAAATCAATGAATATTGTAAATGCACAAACAGTAATTTCTCCGCATTGCAAGGTGCAATTCTGAAATTTTTTGCTTTTTCCTGCTCCTCTTAGCATGATAAAGAAGATTCAAAGAGAGTGAGATGCCAGCTCCTTTCATTCAGTCAGTAGCTTCAATCATTTCTGGACGTTTTTCAATGGCAAAAATCAATGAATATTGTAAATGCACAAACAGTAATTTCTCCGCATTGCAAGGTGCAATTCTGAAATTTTTTGCTTTTTCCTGCTCCTCTTAGCATGATAAAGAAGATTCAAAGAGAGTGAGATGCCAGCTCCTTTCATTCAGTCAGTAGCTTCAATCATTTCTGGAAGTTTTTCAATGGCAAAAATTAATGAATATTGTAAATGCACAAACAGTAATTTCTCCGCATTGCAAGGTGCAATTCTGAAATTTTTTGCTTTTTCCTGCTCCTCTTAGCATGATAAAGAAGATTCAAAGAGAGTGAGATGCCAGCTCCTTTCATTCAGTCAGTAGCTTCAATCATTTCTGGACGTTTTTCAATGGCAAAAATCAATGAATATTGTAAATGCACAAACAGTAATTTCTCCGCATTGCAAGGTGCAATTCTGAAATTTTTTGCTTTTTCCTGCTCCTCTTAGCATGATAAAGAAGATTCAAAGAGAGTGAGATGCCAGCTCCTTTCATTCAGTCAGTAGCTTCAATCATTTCTGGACGTTTTTCAATGGCAAAAATCAGTGAATATTGTAAATGCACAAACAGTAATTTCTCCGCATTGCAAGGTGCAATTCTGAAATTTTTTGCTTTTTCCTGCTCCTCTTAGCATGATAAAGAAGATTCAAAGAGAGTGAGATGCCAGCTCCTTTCATTCAGTCAGTAGCTTCAAACATTTCTGGTATATGAATAACATGATGTTTTTCAATGGCAAAAATCAATGAATATTGTAAATGCACAAACAGTAATTTCTCCGCATTGCAAGGTGCAATTCTGAAATTTTTTGCTTTTTCCTGCTCCTCTTAGCATGATAAAGAAGATTCAAAGAGAGTGAGATGCCAGCTCCTTTCATTCAGTCAGTAGCTTCAATCATTTCTGGACGTTTTTCAATGGCAAAAATCAATGAATATTGTAAATGCACAAACAGTAATTTCTCCGCATTGCAAGGTGCAATTCTGAAATTTTTTGCTTTTTCCTGCTCCTCTTAGCATGATAAAGAAGATTCAAAGAGAGTGAGATGCCAGCTCCTTTCATTCAGTCAGTAGCTTCAATGATTTCTGGAAGTTTTTCAATGGCAAAAATCAATGAATATTGTAAATGCACAAACAGTAATTTCTCCGCATTGCAAGGTGCAATTCTGAAATTTTTTGCTTTTTCCTGCTCCTCTTAGCATGATAAAGAAGATTCAAAGAGAGTGAGATGCCAGCTCCTTTCATTCAGTCAGTAGCTTCAATCATTTCTGGACGTTTTTCAATGGCAAAAATCAATGAATATTGTAAATGCACAAACAGTAATTTCTCCGCATTGCAAGGTGCAATTCTGAAATTTTTTGCTTTTTCCTGCTCCTCTTAGCATGATAAAGAAGATTCAAAGAGAGTGAGATGCCAGCTCCTTTCATTCAGTCAGTAGCTTCAATCATTTCTGGAAGTTTTTCAATGGCAAAAATTAATGAATATTGTAAATGCACAAACAGTAATTTCTCCGCATTGCAAAGTGCAATTCTGAAATTTTTTGCTTTTTCCTGCTCCTCTTAGCATGATAAAGAAGATTCAAAGAGAGTGAGATGCCAGCTCCTTTCATTCAGTCAGTAGCTTCAATCATTTCTGGACGTTTTTCAATGGCAAAAATCAATGAATATTGTAAATGCACAAACAGTAATTTCTCCGCATTGCAAGGTGCAATTCTGAAATTTTTTGCTTTTTCCTGCTCCTCTTAGCATGATAAAGAAGATTCAAAGAGAGTGAGATGCCAGCTCCTTTCATTCAGTCAGTAGCTTCAATCATTTCTGGACGTTTTTCAATGGCAAAAATCAGTGAATATTGTAAATGCACAAACAGTAATTTCTCCGCATTGCAAGGTGCAATTCTGAAATTTTTTGCTTTTTCCTGCTCCTCTTAGCATGATAAAGAAGATTCAAAGAGAGTGAGATGCCAGCTCCTTTCATTCAGTCAGTAGCTTCAAACATTTCTGGTATATGAATAACATGATGTTTTTCAATGGCAAAAATCAATGAATATTGTAAATGCACAAACAGTAATTTCTCCGCATTGCAAGGTGCAATTCTGAAATTTTTTGCTTTTTCCTGCTCCTCTTAGCATGATAAAGAAGATTCAAAGAGAGTGAGATGCCAGCTCCTTTCATTCAGTCAGTAGCTTCAATCATTTCTGGACATTTTTCAATGGCAAAAATCAATGAATATTGTAAATGCACAAAACAGTAATTTCTCCGCATTGCAAGGTGCAATTCTGAAATTTTTTGCTTTTTCCTGCTCCTCTTAGCATGATAAAGAAGATTCAAAGAGAGTGAGATGCCAGCTCCTTTCATTCAGTCAGTAGCTTCAAACATTTCTGGTATATGAATAACATGATGTTTTTCAATGGCAAAAATCAATGAATATTGTAAATGCACAAACAGTAATTTCTCCGCATTGCAAGGTGCAATTCTGAAATTTTTTGCTTTTTCCTGCTCCTCTTAGCATGATAAAGAAGATTCAAAGAGAGTGAGATGCCAGCTCCTTTCATTCAGTCAGTAGCTTCAATCATTTCTGGACGTTTTTCAATGGCAAAAATCAATGAATATTGTAAATGCACAAACAGTAATTTCTCCGCATTGCAAGGTGCAATTCTGAAATTTTTTGCTTTTTCCTGCTCCTCTTAGCATGATAAAGAAGATTCAAAGAGAGTGAGATGCCAGCTCCTTTCATTCAGTCAGTAGCTTCAATCATTTCTGGAAGTTTTTCAATGGCAAAAATCAATGAATATTGTAAATGCACAAACAGTAATTTCTCCGCATTGCAAGGTGCAATTCTGAAATTTTTTGCTTTTTCCTGCTCCCCTTAGCATGATAAAGAAGATTCAAAGAGAGTGAGATGCCAGCTCCTTTCATTCAGTCAGTAGCTTCAATCATTTCTGGACGTTTTTCAATGGCAAAAATCAATGAATATTGTAAATGCACAAACAGTAATTTCTCCGCATTGCAAGGTGCAATTCTGAAATTTTTTGCTTTTTCCTGCTCCTCTTAGCATGATAAAGAAGATTCAAAGAGAGTGAGATGCCAGCTCCTTTCATTCAGTCAGTAGCTTCAAACATTTCTGGTATATGAATAACATGATGTTTTTCAATGGCAAAAATCAATGAATATTGTAAATGCACAAACAATAATTTCTCCGCATTGCAAGGTGCAATTCTGAAATTTTTTGCTTTTTCCTGCTCCTCTTAGCATGATAAAGAAGATTCAAAGAGAGTGAGATGCCAGCTCCTTTCATTCAGTCAGTAGCTTCAATCATTTCTGGACGTTTTTCAATGGCAAAAATCAATGAATATTGTAAATGCACAAACAGTAATTTCTCCGCATTGCAAGGTGCAATTCTGAAATTTTTTGCTTTTTCCTGCTCCTCTTAGCATGATAAAGAAGATTCAAAGAGAGTGAGATGCCAGCTCCTTTCATTCAGTCAGTAGCTTCAATCATTTCTGGACGTTTTTCAATGGCAAAAATCAATGAATATTGTAAATGCACAAACAGTAATTTCTCCGCATTGCAAGGTGCAATTCTGAAATTTTTTGCTTTTTCCTGCTCCTCTTAGCATGATAAAGAAGATTCAAAGAGAGTGAGATGCCAGCTCCTTTCATTCAGTCAGTAGCTTCAAACATTTCTGGTATATGAATAACATGATGTTTTTCAATGGCAAAAATCAATGAATATTGTAAATGCACAAACAGTAATTTCTCCGCATTGCAAGGTGCAATTCTGAAATTTTTTGCTTTTTCCTGCTCCTCTTAGCATGATAAAGAAGATTCAAAGAGAGTGAGATGCCAGCTCCTTTCGTTCAGTCAGTAGCTTCAATCATTTCTGGACATTTTTCAATGGCAAAAATCATTGAATATTGTAAATGCACAAACAGTAATTTCTCCGCATTGCAAGGTGCAATTCTGAAATTTTTTACTTTTTCCTGCTCCTCTTAGCATGATAAAGAAGATTCAAAGAGAGTGAGATGTCAGCTCCTTTCATTCAGTCAGTAGCTTCAATCATTTCTGGTATATGAATAACATGATGTTTTTCAATGGCAAAAATCAATGAATATTGTAAATGCACAAACAGTAATTTCTCCGCATTGCAAGGTGAAATTCTGAAATTTTTTGCTTTTTCCTGCTCCTCTTAGCATGATAAACAAGATTCAAAGAGAGTGAGATAACAGCTCCTTTCATTCAGTCAGTAGCTTCAATCATTTCTGGACGTTTTTCAATGGCAAAAATCAATGAATATTGTAAATGCACAAACAGTAATTTCTCCGCATTGCAAGGTGCAATTCTGAAATTTTTTGCTTTTTCCTGCTCCTCTTAGCATGATAAAGAAGATTCAAAGAGAGTGAGATGCCAGCTCCTTTCATTCAGTCAGTAGCTTCAATCATTTCTGGACGTTTTTCAATTGCAAAAATCAATGAATATTGTAAATGCACAAACAGTAATTTCTCCGCATTGCAAGGTGCAATTCTGAAATTTTTTGCTTTTTCCTGCTCCTCTTAGCATGATAAAGAAGATTCAAAGAGAGTGAGATGCCAGCTACTTTCATTCAGTCAGTAGATTCAATCATTTCTGGTATATGAATAACATGATGTTTTTCAATGGCAAAAATCAATGAATATTGTAAATGCACAAACAGTAATTTCTCCGCATTGCAAGGTGCAATTCTGAAATTTTTTGCTTTATCCTGCTCCTCTTAGCATGATAAAGAAGATTCAAAGAGAGTGAGATGCCAGCTCCTTTCATTCAGTCAGTAGCTTCAATCATTTCTGGAAGTTTTTCAATGGCAAAAATCAATGAATATTGTAAATGCACAAACAGTAATTTCTCCGCATTGCAAGGTGCAATTCTGAAATTTTTTGCTTTTTCCTGCTCCTCTTAGCATGATAAAGAAGATTCAAAGAGAGTGAGATGCCAGCTCCTTTCATTCAGTCAGTAGCTTCAATCATTTCTGGTATATGAATAACATGATGTTTTTCAATGGCAAAAATCAATGAATTTTGTAAATGCACAAACAGTAATTTCTCCGCATTGCAAGGTGCAATTCTGAAATTTTTTGCTTTTTCCTGCTCCTCTTAGCATGATAAAGAAGATTCAAAGAGAGTGAGATGCCAGCTCCTTTCATTCAGTCAGTAGATTCAATCATTTCTGGACGTTTTTCAATGGCAAAAATCAATGAATATTGTAAATGCACAAACACTAATTTCTCCGCATTGCAAGGTGCAATTCTGAAATTTTTTGCTTTTTCCTGCTCCTCTTAGCATGATAAAGAAGATTCAAAGAGAGTGAGATGCCAGCTCCTTTCATTCAGTCAGTAGCTTCAAACATTTCTGGTATATGAATAACATGATGTTTTTCAATGGCAAAAATCAATGAATATTGTAAATGCACAAACAGTAATTTCTCCGCATTGCAAGGTGCAATTCTGAAATTTTTTGCTTTTTCCTGCTCCTCTTAGCATGTTAAAGAAGATTCAAAGAGAGTGAGATGCCAGCTCCTTTCGGTCAGTCAGTAGCTTCAATCATTTCTGGACGTTTTTCAATGGTAAAAATCAATGAATATTGTAAATGCACAAACAGTAATTTCTCCGCATTGCAAGGTGCAATTCTGAAATTTTTTGCTTTTTCCTGCTCCTCTTAGCATGATAAAGAAGATTCAAAGAGAGTGAGATGCCAGCTCCTTTCATTCAGTCAGTAGCTTCAAACATTTCTGGTATATGAATAACATGATGTTTTTCAATGGCAAAAATCAATGAATATTGTAAATGCACAAACAGTAATTTCTCCGCATTGCAAGGTGCAATTCTGAAATTTTTTGCTTTTTCCTGCTCCTCTTAGCATGATAAAGAAGATTCAAAGAGAGTGAGATGCCAGCTCCTTTCATTCAGTCAGTAGCTTCAATCATTTCTGGACGTTTTTCAGTGGCAAAAATCAATGAATATTGTAAATGCACAAACAGTAATTTCTCCGCATTGCAAGGTGCAATTCTGAAATTTTTTGCTTTTTCCTGCTCCTCTTAGCATGATAAAGAAGATTCAAAGAGAGTGAGATGCCAGCTCCTTTCATTCAGTCAGTAGCTTCAAACATTTCTGGTATATGAATAACATGATGTTTTTCAATGGCAAAAATCAATGAATATTGTAAATGCACAAACAATAATTTCTCCGCATTGCAAGGTGCAATTCTGAAATTTTTTGCTTTTTCCTGCTCCTCTTAGCATGATAAAGAAGATTCAAAGAGAGTGAGATGCCAGCTCCTTTCATTCAGTCAGTAGCTTCAATCATTTCTGGACGTTTTTCAATGGCAAAAATCAATGAATATTGTAAATGCACAAACAGTAATTTCTCCGCATTGCAAGGTGCAATTCTGAAATTTTTTGCTTTTTCCTGCTCCTCTTAGCATGATAAAGAAGATTCAAAGACAGTGAGATGCCAGCTCCTTTCATTCAGTCAGTAGCTTCAATCATTTCTGGACGTTTTTCAATGGCAAAAATCAATGAATATTGTAAATGCACAAACAGTAATTTCTCCGCATTGCCAGGTGCAATTCTGAAATTTTTTGCTTTTTCCTGCTCCTCTTAGCATGATAAAGAAGATTCAAAGAGAGTGAGATGCCAGCTCCTTTCATTCAGTCAGTAGCTTCAAACATTTCTGGTATATGAATAACATGATGTTTTTCAATGGCAAAAATCAATGAATATTGTAAATGCACAAACAGTAATTTCTCCGCATTGCAAGGTGCAATTCTGAAATTTTTTGCTTTTTCCTGCTCCTCTTAGCATGATAAATAAGATTCAAAGAGAGTGAGATGCCAGCTCCTTTCATTCAGTCAGTAGCTTCAATCATTTCTGGACGTTTTTCAATGGCAAAAATCAATGAATATTGTAAATGCACAAACAGTAATTTCTCCGCATTGCAAGGTGCAATTCTGAAATTTTTTGCTTTTTCCTGCTCCTCTTAGCATGATAAAGAAGATTCAAAGAGAGTGAGATGCCAGCTGCTTTCATTCAGTCAGTAGCTTCAAACATTTCTGGTATATGAATAACATGTTTTTCAATGGCAAAAATCAATGAATATTGTAAATGCACAAACAGTAATTTCTCCGCATTGCAAGGTGCAATTCTGAAATTTTTTGCTTTATCCTGCTCCTCTTAGCATGATAAAGAAGATTCAAAGAGAGTGAGATGCCAGCTCCTTTCATTCAGTCAGTAGCTTCAATCATTTCTGGAAGTTTTTCAATGGCAAAAATCAATGAATATTGTAAATGCACAAACAGTAATTTCTCCGCATTGCAAGGTGCAATTCTGAAATTTTTTGCTTTTTCCTGCTCCTCTTAGCATGATAAAGAAGATTCAAAGAGAGTGAGATGCCAGCTCCTTTCATTCAGTCAGTAGCTTCAATCATTTCTGGTATATGAATAACATGATGTTTTTCAATGGCAAAAATCAATGAATTTTGTAAATGCACAAACAGTAATTTCTCCGCCTTGCAAGGTGCAATTCTGAAATTTTTTGCTTTTTCCTGCTCCTCTTAGCATGATAAAGAAGATTCAAAGAGAGTGAGATGCCAGCTCCTTTCATTCAGTCAGTAGATTCAATCATTTCTGGACGTTTTTCAATGGCAAAAATCAATGAATATTGTAAATGCACAAACACTAATTTCTCCGCATTGCAAGGTGCAATTCTGAAATTTTTTGCTTTTTCCTGCTCCTCTTAGCATGATAAAGAAGATTCAAAGAGAGTGAGATGCCAGCTCCTTTCATTCAGTCAGTAGCTTCAAACATTTCTGGTATATGAATAACATGATGTTTTTCAATGGCAAAAATCAATGAATATTGTAAATGCACAAACAGTAATTTCTCCGCATTGCAAGGTGCAATTCTGAAATTTTTTGCTTTTTCCTGCTCCTCTTAGCATGTTAAAGAAGATTCAAAGAGAGTGAGATGCCAGCTCCTTTCGGTCAGTCAGTAGCTTCAATCATTTCTGGACGTTTTTCAATGGTAAAAATCAATGAATATTGTAAATGCACAAACAGTAATTTCTCCGCATTGCAAGGTGCAATTCTGAAATTTTTTGCTTTTTCCTGCTCCTCTTAGCATGATAAAGAAGATTCAAAGAGAGTGAGATGCCAGCTCCTTTCATTCAGTCAGTAGCTTCAAACATTTCTGGTATATGAATAACATGATGTTTTTCAATGGCAAAAATCAATGAATATTGTAAATGCACAAACAGTAATTTCTCCGCATTGCAAGGTGCAATTCTGAAATTTTTTGCTTTTTCCTGCTCCTCTTAGCATGATAAAGAAGATTCAAAGAGAGTGAGATGCGAGCTCCTTTCATTCAGTCAGTAGCTTCAATCATTTCTGGATGTTTTTCAGTGGCAAAAATCAATGAATATTGTAAATGCACAAACAGTAATTTCTCCGCATTGCAAGGTGCAATTCTGAAATTTTTTGCTTTTTCCTGCTCCTCTTAGCATGATAAAGAAGATTCAAAGAGAGTGAGATGCCAGCTCCTTTCATTCAGTCAGTAGCTTCAAACATTTCTGGTATATGAATAACATGATGTTTTTCAATGGCAAAAATCAATGAATTTTGTAAATGCACAAACAATAATTTCTCCGCATTGCAAGGTGCAATTCTGAAATTTTTTGCTTTTTCCTGCTCCTCTTAGCATGATAAAGAAGATTCAAAGAGAGTGAGATGCCAGCTCCTTTCATTCAGTCAGTAGCTTCAAACATTTCTGGACGTTTTTCAATGGCAAAAATCAATGAATATTGTAAATGCACAAACAGTAATTTCTCCGCATTGCAAGGTGCAATTCTGAAATTTTTTGCTTTTTCCTGCTCCTCTTAGCATGATAAAGAAGATTCAAAGAGAGTGAGATGCCAGCTCCTTTCATTCAGTCAGTAGCTTCAATCATTTCTGTACGTTTTTCAATGGCAAAAATCAATGAATATTGTAAATGCACAAACAGTAATTTCTCCGCATTGCAAGGTGCAATTCTGAAATTTTTTGCTTTTTCCTGCTCCTCTTAGCATGATAAAGAAGATTCAAAGAGAGTGAGATGCCAGCTCCTTTCATTCAGTCAGTAGCTTCAATCATTTCTGGACGTTTTTCAATGTCAAAAATCAATGAATATTGTAAATGCACAAACAGTAATTTCTCCGCATTGCAAGGTGCAATTCTGAAATTTTTTGCTTTTTCCTGCTCCTCTTAGCATGATAAAGAAGATTCAAAGAGAGTGAGATGCCAGCTCCTTTCATTCAGTCAGTAGCTTCAAACATTTCTGGTATATGAATAACATGATGTTTTTCAATGGCAAAAATCAATGAATATTGTAAATGCACAAACAGTAATTTCTCCGCATTGCAAGGTGCAATTCTGAAATTTTTTGCTTTTTCCTGCTCCTCTTAGCATGATAAAGAAGATTCAAAGAGAGTGAGATGCCAGCTCCTTTCGTTCAGTCAGTAGCTTCAATCATTTCTGGACATTTTTCAATGGCAAAAATCATTGAATATTGTAAATGCACAAACAGTAATTTCTCCGCATTGCAAGGTGCAATTCTGAAATTTTTTACTTTTTCCTGCTCCTCTTAGCATGATAAAGAAGATTCAAAGAGAGTGAGATGTCAGCTCCTTTCATTCAGTCAGTAGCTTCAATCATTTCTGGTATATGAATAACATGATGTTTTTCAATGGCAAAAATCAATGAATATTGTAAATGCACAAACAGTAATTTCTCCGCATTGCAAGGTGAAATTCTGAAATTTTTTGCTTTTTCCTGCTCCTCTTAGCATGATAAACAAGATTCAAAGAGAGTGAGATAACAGCTCCTTTCATTCAGTCAGTAGCTTCAATCATTTCTGGACGTTTTTCAATGGCAAAAATCAATGAATATTGTAAATGCACAAACAGTAATTTCTCCGCATTGCAAGGTGCAATTCTGAAATTTTTTGCTTTTTCCTGCTCCTCTTAGCATGATAAAGAAGATTCAAAGAGAGTGAGATGCCAGCTCCTTTCATTCAGTCAGTAGCTTCAATCATTTCTGGACGTTTTTCAATTGCAAAAATCAATGAATATTGTAAATGCACAAACAGTAATTTCTCCGCATTGCAAGGTGCAATTCTGAAATTTTTTGCTTTTTCCTGCTCCTCTTAGCATGATAAAGAAGATTCAAAGAGAGTGAGATGCCAGCTACTTTCATTCAGTCAGTAGCTTCAATCATTTCTGGTATATGAATAACATGATGTTTTTCAATGGCAAAAATCAATGAATATTGTAAATGCACAAACAGTAATTTCTCCGCATTGCAAGGTGCAATTCTGAAATTTTTTGCTTTATCCTGCTCCTCTTAGCATGATAAAGAAGATTCAAAGAGAGTGAGATGCCAGCTCCTTTCATTCAGTCAGTAGCTTCAATCATTTCTGGAAGTTTTTCAATGGCAAAAATCAATGAATATTGTAAATGCACAAACAGTAATTTCTCCGCATTGCAAGGTGCAATTCTGAAATTTTTTGCTTTTTCCTGCTCCTCTTAGCATGATAAAGAAAATTCAAAGAGAGTGAGATGCCAGCTCCTTTCATTCAGTCAGTAGCTTCAATCATTTCTGGTATATGAATAACATGATGTTTTTCAATGGCAAAAATCAATGAATTTTGTAAATGCACAAACAGTAATTTCTCCGCATTGCAAGGTGCAATTCTGAAATTTTTTGCTTTTTCCTGCTCCTCTTAGCATGATAAAGAAGATTCAAAGAGAGTG
The DNA here is from genome assembly GCF_046119375.1 of Phyllobates terribilis. NCBI lineage: Eukaryota > Metazoa > Chordata > Amphibia > Anura > Dendrobatidae > Phyllobates > Phyllobates terribilis. The sequence goes on from NW_027363456.1 coordinate 133,908, forward strand.
AGATGCCAGCTCCTTTCATTCAGTCAGTAGATTCAATCATTTCTGGACGTTTTTCAATGGCAAAAATCAATGAATATTGTAAATGCACAAACACTAATTTCTCCGCATTGCAAGGTGCAATTCTGAAATTTTTTGCTTTTTCCTGCTCCTCTTAGCATGATAAAGAAGATTCAAAGAGAGTGAGATGCCAGCTCCTTTCATTCAGTCAGTAGCTTCAAACATTTCTGGTATATGAATAACATGATGTTTTTCAATGGCAAAAATCAATGAATATTGTAAATGCACAAACAGTAATTTCTCCGCATTGCAAGGTGCAATTCTGAAATTTTTTGCTTTTTCCTGCTCCTCTTAGCATGTTAAAGAAGATTCAAAGAGAGTGAGATGCCAGCTCCTTTCGGTCAGTCAGTAGCTTCAATCATTTCTGGACGTTTTTCAATGGTAAAAATCAATGAATATTGTAAATGCACAAACAGTAATTTCTCCGCATTGCAAGGTGCAATTCTGAAATTTTTTGCTTTTTCCTGCTCCTCTTAGCATGATAAAGAAGATTCAAAGAGAGTGAGATGCCAGCTCCTTTCATTCAGTCAGTAGCTTCAAACATTTCTGGTATATGAATAACATGATGTTTTTCAATGGCAAAAATCAATGAATATTGTAAATGCACAAACAGTAATTTCTCCGCATTGCAAGGTGCAATTCTGAAATTTTTTGCTTTTTCCTGCTCCTCTTAGCATGATAAAGAAGATTCAAAGAGAGTGAGATGCCAGCTCCTTTCATTCAGTCAGTAGCTTCAATCATTTCTGGACGTTTTTCAGTGGCAAAAATCAATGAATATTGTAAATGCACAAACAGTAATTTCTCCGCATTGCAAGGTGCAATTCTGAAATTTTTTGCTTTTTCCTGCTCCTCTTAGCATGATAAAGAAGATTCAAAGAGAGTGAGATGCCAGCTCCTTTCATTCAGTCAGTAGCTTCAAACATTTCTGGTATATGAATAACATGATGTTTTTCAATGGCAAAAATCAATGAATATTGTAAATGCACAAACAATAATTTCTCCGCATTGCAAGGTGCAATTCTGAAATTTTTTGCTTTTTCCTGCTCCTCTTAGCATGATAAAGAAGATTCAAAGAGAGTGAGATGCCAGCTCCTTTCATTCAGTCAGTAGCTTCAATCATTTCTGGACGTTTTTCAATGGCAAAAATCAATGAATATTGTAAATGCACAAACAGTAATTTCTCCGCATTGCAAGGTGCAATTCTGAAATTTTTTGCTTTTTCCTGCTCCTCTTAGCATGATAAAGAAGATTCAAAGACAGTGAGATGCCAGCTCCTTTCCTTCAGTCAGTAGCTTCAATCATTTCTGGACGTTTTTCAATGGCAAAAATCAATGAATATTGTAAATGCACAAACAGTAATTTCTCCGCATTGCCAGGTGCAATTCTGAAATTTTTTGCTTTTTCCTGCTCCTCTTAGCATGATAAAGAAGATTCAAAGAGAGTGAGATGCCAGCTCCTTTCATTCAGTCAGTAGCTTCAAACATTTCTGGTATATGAATAACATGATGTTTTTCAATGGCAAAAATCAATGAATATTGTAAATGCACAAACAGTAATTTCTCCGCATTGCAAGGTGCAATTCTGAAATTTTTTGCTTTTTCCTGCTCCTCTTAGCATGATAAATAAGATTCAAAGAGAGTGAGATGCCAGCTCCTTTCATTCAGTCAGTAGCTTCAATCATTTCTGGACGTTTTTCAATGGCAAAAATCAATGAATATTGTAAATGCACAAACAGTAATTTCTCCGCATTGCAAGGTGCAATTCTGAAATTTTTTGCTTTTTCCTGCTCCTCTTAGCATGATAAAGAAGATTCAAAGAGAGTGAGATGCCAGCTGCTTTCATTCAGTCAGTAGCTTCAAACATTTCTGGTATATGAATAACATGTTTTTCAATGGCAAAAATCACTGAATATTGTAAATGCACAAACAGTAATTTCTCCGCATTGCAAGGTGCAATTCTGAAATTTTTTGCTTTATCCTGCTCCTCTTAGCATGATAAAGAAGATTCAAAGAGAGTGAGATGCCAGCTCCTTTCATTCAGTCAGTAGCTTCAATCATTTCTGGAAGTTTTTCAATGGCAAAAATCAATGAATATTGTAAATGCACAAACAGTAATTTCTCCGCATTGCAAGGTGCAATTCTGAAATTTTTTGCTTTTTCCTGCTCCTCTTAGCATGATAAAGAAGATTCAAAGAGAGTGAGATGCCAGCTCCTTTCATTCAGTCAGTAGCTTCAATCATTTCTGGTATATGAATAACATGATGTTTTTCAATTGCAAAAATCAATGAATTTTGTAAATGCACAAACAGTAATTTCTCCGCCTTGCAAGGTGCAATTCTGAAATTTTTTGCTTTTTCCTGCTCCTCTTAGCATGATAAAGAAGATTCAAAGAGAGTGAGATGCCAGCTCCTTTCATTCAGTCAGTAGATTCAATCATTTCTGGACGTTTTTCAATGGCAAAAATCAATGAATATTGTAAATGCACAAACACTAATTTCTCCGCATTGCAAGGTGCAATTCTGAAATTTTTTGCTTTTTCCTGCTCCTCTTAGCATGATAAAGAAGATTCAAAGAGAGTGAGATGCCAGCTCCTTTCATTCAGTCAGTAGCTTCAAACATTTCTGGTATATGAATAACATGATGTTTTTCAATGGCAAAAATCAATGAATATTGTAAATGCACAAACAGTAATTTCTCCGCATTGCAAGGTGCAATTCTGAAATTTTTTGCTTTTTCCTGCTCCTCTTAGCATGTTAAAGAAGATTCAAAGAGAGTGAGATGCCAGCTCCTTTCGGTCAGTCAGTAGCTTCAATCATTTCTGGACGTTTTTCAATGGTAAAAATCAATGAATATTGTAAATGCACAAACAGTAATTTCTCCGCATTGCAAGGTGCAATTCTGAAATTTTTTGCTTTTTCCTGCTCCTCTTAGCATGATAAAGAAGATTCAAAGAGAGTGAGATGCCAGCTCCTTTCATTCAGTCAGTAGCTTCAAACATTTCTGGTATATGAATAACATGATGTTTTTCAATGGCAAAAATCAATGAATATTGTAAATGCACAAACAGTAATTTCTCCGCATTGCAAGGTGCAATTCTGAAATTTTTTGCTTTTTCCTGCTCCTCTTAGCATGATAAAGAAGATTCAAAGAGAGTGAGATGCGAGCTCCTTTCATTCAGTCAGTAGCTTCAATCATTTCTGGATGTTTTTCAGTGGCAAAAATCAATGAATATTGTAAATGCACAAACAGTAATTTCTCCGCATTGCAAGGTGCAATTCTGAAATTTTTTGCTTTTTCCTGCTCCTCTTAGCATGATAAAGAAGATTCAAAGAGAGTGAGATGCCAGCTCCTTTCATTCAGTCAGTAGCTTCAAACATTTCTGGTATATGAATAACATGATGTTTTTCAATGGCAAAAATCAATGAATATTGTAAATGCACAAAAAATAATTTCTCCGCATTGCAAGGTGCAATTCTGAAATTTTTTGCTTTTTCCTGCTCCTCTTAGCATGATAAAGAAGATTCAAAGAGAGTGAGATGCCAGCTCCTTTCATTCAGTCAGTAGCTTCAATCATTTCTGGACGTTTTTCAATGGCAAAAATCAATGAATATTGTAAATGCACAAACAGTAATTTCTCCGCATTGCAAGGTGCAATTCTGAAATTTTTTGCTTTTTCCTGCTCCTCTTAGCATGATAAAGAAGATTCAAAGAGAGTGAGATGCCAGCTCCTTTCATTCAGTCAGTAGCTTCAATCATTTCTGGACGTTTTTCAATGGCAAAAATCAATGAATATTGTAAATGCACAAACAGTAATTTCTCCGCATTGCAAGGTGCAATTCTGAAATTTTTTGCTTTTTCCTGCTCCTCTTAGCATGATAAAGAAGATTCAAAGAGAGTGAGATGCCAGCTCCTTTCATTCAGTCAGTAGCTTCAAACATTTCTGGTATATGAATAACATGATGTTTTTCAATGGCAAAAATCAATGAATATTGTAAATGCACAAACAGTAATTTCTCCGCATTGCAAGGTGCAATTCTGAAATTTTTTGCTTTTTCCTGCTCCTCTTAGCATGATAAAGAAGATTCAAAGAGAGTGAGATGCCAGCTCCTTTCATTCAGTCAGTAGCTTCAATCATTTCTGGACGTTTTTCAATGGCAAAAATCAATGAATATTGTAAATGCACAAACAGTAATTTCTCCGCATTGCAAGGTGCAATTCTGAAATTTTTTGCTTTTTCCTGCTCCTCTTAGCATGATAAAGAAGATTCAAAGAGAGTGAGATGCCAGCTGCTTTCATTCAGTCAGTAGCTTCAAACATTTCTGGTATATGAATAACATGATGTTTTTCAATGGCAAAAATCAATGAATATTGTAAATGCACAAACAGTAATTTCTCCGCATTGCAAGGTGCAATTCTGAAATTTTTTGCTTTTTCCTGCTCCTCTTAGCATGATAAAGAAGATTCAAAGAGAGTGAGTTGCCAGCTCCTTTCGTTCAGTCAGTAGCTTCAATCATTTCTGGACGTTTTTCAATGGCAAAAATCATTGAATATTGTAAATGCACAAACAGTAATTTCTCCGCATTGCAAGGTGCAATTCTGAAATTTTTTACTTTTTCCTGCTCCTCTTAGCATGATAAAGAAGATTCAAAGAGAGTGAGATGTCAGCTCCTTTCATTCAGTCAGTAGCTTCAATCATTTCTGGTATATGAATAACATGATGTTTTTCAATGGCAAAAATCAATGAATATTGTAAATGCACAAACAGTAATTTCTCCGCATTGCAAGGTGAAATTCTGAAATTTTTTGCTTTTTCCTGCTCCTCTTAGCATGATAAACAAGATTCAAAGAGAGTGAGATAACAGCTCCTTTCATTCAGTCAGTAGCTTCAATCATTTCTGGACGTTTTTCAATGACAAAAATCAATGAATATTGTAAATGCACAAACAGTAATTTCTCCGCATTGCAAGGTGCAATTCTGAAATTTTTTGCTTTTTCCTGCTCCTCTTAGCATGATAAAGAAGATTCAAAGAGAGTGAGATGCCAGCTCCTTTCATTCAGTCAGTAGCTTCAATCATTTCTGGACGTTTTTCAATTGCAAAAATCAATGAATATTGTAAATGCACAAACAGTAATTTCTCCGCATTGCAAGGTGCAATTCTGAAATTTTTTGCTTTTTCCTGCTCCTCTTAGCATGATAAAGAAGATTCAAAGAGAGTGAGATGCCAGCTACTTTCAATCAGTCAGTAGCTTCAATCATTTCTGGTATATGAATAACATGATGTTTTTCAATGGCAAAAATCTATGAATATTGTAAATGCACAAACAGTAATTTCTCCGCATTGCAAGGTGCAATTCTGAAATTTTTTGCTTTATCCTGCTCCTCTTAGCATGATAAAGAAGATTCAAAGAGAGTGAGATGCCAGCTCCTTTCATTCAGTCAGTAGCTTCAATCATTTCTGGAAGTTTTTCAATGGCAAAAATCAATGAATATTGTAAATGCACAAACAGTAATTTCTCCGCATTGCAAGGTGCAATTCTGAAATTTTTTGCTTTTTCCTGCTCCTCTTAGCATGATAAAGAAGATTCAAAGAGAGTGAGATGCCAGCTCCTTTCATTCAGTCAGTAGCTTCAATCATTTCTGGTATATGAATAACATGATGTTTTTCAATGGCAAAAATCAATGAATTTTGTAAATGCACAAACAGTAATTTCTCCGCATTGCAAGGTGCAATTCTGAAATTTTTTGCTTTTTCCTGCTCCTCTTAGCATGATAAAGAAGATTCAAAGAGAGTGAGATGCCAGCTCCTTTCATTCAGTCAGTAGATTCAATCATTTCTGGACGTTTTTCAATGGCAAAAATCAATGAATATTGTAAATGCACAAACACTAATTTCTCCGCATTGCAAGGTGCAATTCTGAAATTTTTTGCTTTTTCCTGCTCCTCTTAGCATGATAAAGAAGATTCAAAGAGAGTGAGATGCCAGCTCCTTTCATTCAGTCAGTAGCTTCAAACATTTCTGGTATATGAATAACATGATGTTTTTCAATGGCAAAAATCAATGAATATTGTAAATGCACAAACAGTAATTTCTCCGCATTGCAAGGTGCAATTCTGAAATTTTTTGCTTTTTCCTGCTCCTCTTAGCATGTTAAAGAAGATTCAAAGAGAGTGAGATGCCAGCTCCTTTCGGTCAGTCAGTAGCTTCAATCATTTCTGGACGTTTTTCAATGGTAAAAATCAATGAATATTGTAAATGCACAAACAGTAATTTCTCCGCATTGCAAGGTGCAATTCTGAAATTTTTTGCTTTTTCCTGCTCCTCTTAGCATGATAAAGAAGATTCAAAGAGAGTGAGATGCCAGCTCCTTTCATTCAGTCAGTAGCTTCAAACATTTCTGGTATATGAATAACATGATGTTTTTCAATGGCAAAAATCAATGAATATTGTAAATGCACAAACAGTAATTTCTCCGCATTGCAAGGTGCAATTCTGAAATTTTTTGCTTTTTCCTGCTCCTCTTAGCATGATAAAGAAGATTCAAAGAGAGTGAGATGCCAGCTCCTTTCATTCAGTCAGTAGCTTCAATCATTTCTGGACGTTTTTCAATGGCAAAAATCAATGAATATTGTAAATGCACAAACAGTAATTTCTCCGCATTGCAAGGTGCAATTCTGAAATTTTTTGCTTTTTCCTGCTCCTCTTAGCATGATAAAGAAGATTCAAAGAGAGTGAGATGCCAGCTCCTTTCATTCAGTCAGTAGCTTCAAACATTTCTGGTATATGAATAACATGATGTTTTTCAATGGCAAAAATCAATGAATATTGTAAATGCACAAACAGTAATTTCTCCGCATTGCAAGGTGCAATTCTGAAATTTTTTGCTTTTTCCTGCTCCTCTTAGCATGATAAAGAAGATTCAAAGAGAGTGAGATGCCAGCTCCTTTCATTCAGTCAGTAGCTTCAAAATTTCTGGTATATGAATAACATGATGTTTTTCAATGGCAAAAATCAATGAATATTGTAAATGCACAAACAGTAATTTCTCCGCATTGCAAGGTGCAATTCTGAAATTTTTTGCTTTTTCCTGCTCCTCTTAGCATGATAAAGAAGATTCAAAGAGAGTGAGATGCCAGCTCCTTTCATTCAGTCAGTAGCTTCAAACATTTCTGGTATATGAATAACATGATGTTTTTCAATGGCAAAAATCAATGAATATTGTAAATGCACAAACAGTAATTTCTCCGCATTGCAAGGTGCAATTCTGAAATTTTTTGCTTTTTCCTGCTCCTCTTAGCATGATAAAGAAGATTCAAAGAGAGTGAGATGCCAGCTGCTTTCATTCAGTCAGTAGCTTCAAACATTTCTGGTATATGAATAACATGATGTTTTTCAATGGCAAAAATTTCAGAATTGCACCTTGCAATGTGGAGATATTACTGTTTGTGCATTTACAATATTCATTGATTTTTGCCATTGAAAAACATGTTTTTCATATACCAGAAATGTTTGAAGCTACTGACTGAATGAAAGGAGCTGGCATCTCACTCTCTTTGAATCTTCTTTATCATGCTAGGATTAACAGGAAAAAGCAAAAAATTTCAGAATTGCACCTTGCAATGTGGAGATATTACTGTTTGTGCATTTACAATATTCATTGATTTTTGCCATTGAAAAACGTCCAGAAATGTTTGAAGCTACTGACTGAATGAAAGGAGCTGGCATCTCACTCTCTTTGAATCTTCTTTATCATGCTAGGATTAGCAGGAAAAAGCAAAAAATTTCTGAATTGCACCTTGCAATGTGGAGATATTACTGTTTGTGCATTTACAATATTCATTGATTTTTGCCATTGAAAAACATGTTTTTCATATACCAGAAATGTTTGAAGCTACTGACTGAATGAAAGGAGCTGGCATCTCACTCTCTTTGAATCTTCTTTATCATGCTAGGATTAGCAGGAAAAAGCAAAAAATTTCAGAATTGCACCTTGCAATGTGGAGATATTACTGTTTGTGCATTTACAATATTCATTGATTTTTGCCATTGAAAAACATGTTTTTCATATACCAGAAATGTTTGAAGCTACTGACTGAATGAAAGGAGCTGGCATCTCACTCTCTTTGAATCTTCTTTATCATGCTAGGATTAGCAGGAAAAAGCAAAAAATTTCAGAATTGCACCTTACAATGTGGAGATATTACTGTTTGTGCATTTACAATATTCATTGATTTTTGCCATTGAAAAACGTCCAGAAATGTTTGAAGCTACTGACTGAATGAAAGGAGCTGGCATCTCACTCTCTTTGAATCTTCTTTATCATGCTAGGATTAGCAGGAAAAAGCAAAAAATTTCAGAATTGCACCTTGCAATGTGGAGATATTACTGTTTGTGCATTTACAATATTCATTGATTTTTGCCATTGAAAAACATGTTTTTCATATACCAGAAATGTTTGAAGCTACTGACTGAATGAAAGGAGCTGGCATCTCACTCTCTTTGAATCTTCTTTATCATGCTAGGATTAGCAGGAAAAAGCAAAAAATTTCAGAATTGCACCTTGCAATGTGGAGATATTACTGTTTGTGCATTTACAATATTCATTGATTTTTGCCATTGAAAAACGTCCAGAAATGTTTGAAGCTACTGACTGAATGAAAGGAGCTGGCATCTCACTCTCTTTGAATCTTCTTTATCATGCTAGGATTAGCAGGAAAAAGCAAAAAATTTCAGAATTGCACCTTGCAATGTGGAGATATTACTGTTTGTGCATTTACAATATTCATTGATTTTTGCCATTGAAAAACGTTTTTCATATACCAGAAATGTTTGAAGCTACTGACTGAATGAAAGGAGCTGGCATCTCACTCTCTTGAATCTTCTTTATCATGCTAGGATTAACAGGAAAAAGCAAAAAATTTCAGAATTGCACCTTGCAATGTGGAGATATTACTGTTTGTGCATTTACAATATTCATTGATTTTTGCCATTGAAAAACGTCCAGAAATGTTTGAAGCTACTGACTGAATGAAAGGAGCAGGCATCTCACTCTCTTTGAATCTTCTTTATCATGCTAGGATTAACAGGAAAAAGCTAAAAATTTCAGAATTGCACCTTGCAATGTGGAGATATTACTGTTTGTGCATTTACAATATTCATTGATTTTTGCCATTGAAAAACATGTTTTTCATATGCCAGAAATGTTTGAAGCTACTGACTGAATGAAAGGAGCTGGCATCTCACTCTCTTTGAATCTTCTTTATCATGCTAGGATTAGCAGGAAAAAGCAAAAAATTTCAGAATTGCACCTTGCAATGCGGAGATATTACTGTTTGTGCATTTACAATATTCATTGATTTTTGCCATTGAAAAACATGTTTTTCATATACCAGAAATGTTTGAAGCTACTGACTGAATGAAAAGAGCTGGCATCTCACTCTCTTTGAATCTTCTTTATCATGCTAGGATTAGCAGGAAAAAGCAAAAAATTTCAGAATTGCACCTTGCAATGTGGAGATATTACTGTTTGTGCATTTACAATATTCATTGATTTTTGCTATTGAAAAACATGTTTTTCATATACCAGAAATGTTTGAAGCTACTGACTGAATGAAAGGAGCTGGCATCTCACTCTCTTTGAATCTTCTTTATCATGCTAGGATTAACAGGAAAAAGCAAAAAATTTCAGAATTGCACCTTGCAATGTGGAGATATTACTGTTTGTGCATTTACAATATTCATTGATTTTTGCCATTGAAAAACGTCCAGAAATGTTTGAAGCTACTGACTGAAACGAGCTGGCATCTCACTCTCTTTGAATCTTCTTTATCATGCTAGGATTAACAGGAAAAAGCTAAAAATTTCAGAATTGCACCTTGCAATGTGGAGATATTACTGTTTGTGCATTTACAATATTCATTGATTTTTGCCATTGAAAAACATGTTTTTCATATACCAGAAATGTTTGAAGCTACTGACTGAATGAAAGGAGCTGGCATCTCACTCTCTTTGAATCTTCTTTATCATGCTAGGATTAGCAGGAAAAAGCAAAAAATTTCAGAATTGCACCTTGCAATGTGGAGATATTACTTTTTGTGCATTTACAATATTCATTGATTTTTACCATTGAAAAACATGTTTTTCATATACCAGAAATGTTTGAAGCTACTGACTGAATGAAAGGAGCTGGCATCTCACTCTCTTTGAATCTTCTTTATCATGCTAGGATTAGCAGGAAAAAGCAAAAAATTTCAGAATTGCACCTTGCAATGTGGAGATATTACTGTTTGTGCATTTACAATATTCATTGATTTTTGCCATTGAAAAACATGTTTTTCATATACCAGAAATGTTTGAAGCTACTGACTGAATGAAAGAAGCTGGCATCTCACTCTCTTTGAATCTTCTTTATCATGCTAGGATTAACAGGAAAAAGCAAAAAATTTCAGAATTGCACCTTGCAATGTGGAGATATTACTGTTTGTGCATTTACAATATTCATTGATTTTTGCCATTGAAAAACGTCCAGAAATGCTTGAAGCTACTGACTGAATGAAAGGAGCTGGCATCTCACTCTCTTTGAATCTTCTTTATCATGCTAGGATTATCAGGAAAAAGCAAAAAATTTCAGAATTGCACCTTGCAATGTGGAGATATTACTGTTTGTGCATTTACAATAATCATTGATTTTTGCCATTGAAAAACATGTTTTTCATATACCAGAAATGTTTGAAGCTACTGACTGAATGAAAGGAGCTGGCATCTCACTCTCTTTGAATCTTCTTTATCATGCTAAGAGGAGCAGGAAAAAGTAAAAAATTTCAGAATTGCACCTTGCAATGCGGAGAAATTACTGTTTGTGCATTTATAATAATAAATGATTTTTGCCATTGAAAAACATCCAGAAATGATTGAAGCTACTGACTGAACGAAAGGAGCTGGCATCTCACTCTCTTTGAATCTTCTTTATCATGCTAAGAGGAGCAGGAAAAAGCAAAAAATTTCAGAATTGCACCTTGCAATGCGGACAAATTACTGTTTGTGCATTTACAATATTCATTGATTTTTGCCATTGAAAAACATCATGTTATTCATATACCAGAAATGTTTGAAGCTACTGACTGAATGAAAGGAGCTGGCATCTCACTCTCTTTGAATCTTCTTTATCATGCTAAGAGGAGCAGGAAAAAGCAAAAAATTTCAGAATTGCACCTTGCAATGCGGAGAAATTACTGTTTGTGCATTTACAATATTCATTGATTTTTGCCATTGAAAAACGTCCAGAAATGATTGAAGCTACTGACTGAATGAAAGGAGCTGGCATCTCACTCTCTTTGAATCTTCTTTATCATGCTAAGAGGAGCAGGAAAAAGCAAAAAATTTCAGAATTGCACCTTGCAATGCGGAGAAATTACTGTTTGTGCATTTACAATATTCATTGATTTTTGCCATTGAAAAACGTCCAGAAATGATTGAAGCTACTGACTGAATGAAAGGAGCTGGCATCTCACTCTCTTTGAATCTTGTTTATCATGCTAAGAGGAGCAGGAAAAAGCAAAAAATTTCAGAATTGCACCTTGCAATGCGGAGAAATTACTGTTTGTGCATTTACAATATTCATTGATTTTTGCCATTGAAAAACGTCCAGAAATGATTGAAGCTACTGACTGAATGAAAGGAGCTGGCATCTCACTCTCTTTGAATCTTCTTTATCATGCTAAGAGGAGCAGGAAAAAGCAAAAAATTTCAGAATTGCACCTTGCAATGCGGAGAAATTACTGTTTGTGCATTTACAATATTCATTGATTTTTGCCATTGAAAAACATCATGTTATTCATATACCAGAAATGATTGAAGCTACTGACTGAATGAAAGGAGCTGGCATCTCACTCTCTTTGAATCTTCTTTATCATGCTAAGAGGAGCAGGAAAAAGTAAAAAATTTCAGAATTGCACCTTGCAATGCGGAGAAATTACTGTTTGTGCATTTATAATATTCAATGATTTTTGCCATTGAAAAACGTCCAGAAATGATTGAAGCTACTGACTGAACGAAAGGAGCTGGCATCTCACTCTCTTTGAATCTTCTTTATCATGCTAAGAGGAGCAGGAAAAAGCAAAAAATTTCAGAATTGCACCTTGCAATGCGGAGAAATTACTGTTTGTGCATTTACAATATTCATTGATTTTTGCCATTGAAAAACATCATGTTATTCATATACCAGAAATGTTTGAAGCTACTGACTGAATGAAAGGAGCTGGCATCTCACTCTCTTTGAATCTTCTTTATCATGCTAAGAGGAGCAGGAAAAAGCAAAAAATTTCAGAATTGCACCTTGCAATGCGGAGAAATTACTGTTTGTGAATTTACAATATTCATTGATTTTTGCCATTGAAAAACGTCCAGAAATGATTGAAGCTACTGACTGAATGAAAGGAGCTGGCATCTCACTCTCTTTGAATCTTCTTTATCATGCTAAGAGGAGCAGGAAAAAGCAAAAAATTTCAGAATTGCACCTTGCAATGCGGAGAAATTACTGTTTGTGCATTTACAATATTCATTGATTTTTGCCATTGAAAAACATCCAGAAATGATTGAAGCTACTGACTGAATGAAAGGAACTGGCATCTCACTCTCTTTGAATCTTGTTTATCATGCTAAGAGGAGCAGGAAAAAGCAAAAAATTTCAGAATTGCACCTTGCAATGCGGAGAAATTACAGTTTGTGCATTTACAATATTCATTGATTTTTGCCATTGAAAAACGTCCAGAAATGATTGAAGCTACTGACTGAATGAAAGGAGCTGGCATCTCACTCTCTTTGAATCTTCTTTATCATGCTAAGAGGAGCAGGAAAAAGCAAAAAATTTCAGAATTGCACCTTGCAATGCGGAGAAATTACTGTTTGTGCATTTACAATATTCATTGATTTTTGCCTTTGAAAAACATCATGTTATTCATATACCAGAAATGATTGAAGCTACTGACTGAATGAAAGGAGCTGGCATCTCACTCTCTTTGAATCTTCTTTATCATGCTAAGAGGAGCAGGAAAAAGTAAAAAATTTCAGAATTGCACCTTGCAATGCGGAGAAATTACTGTTTGTGCATTTATAATATTCAATGATTTTTGCCATTGAAAAACGTCCAGAAATGATTGAAGCTACTGACTGAACGAAAGGAGCTGGCATCTCACTCTCTTTGAATCTTCTTTATCATGCTAAGAGGAGCAGGAAAAAGCAAAAAATTTCAGAATTGCACCTTGCAATGCGGAGAAATTACTGTTTGTGCATTTACAATATTCATTGATTTTTGCCATTGAAAAACATCCAGAAATGATTGAAGCTACTGACTGAATGAAAGGAGCTGGCATCTCACTCTCTTTGAATCTTCTTTATCATGCTAAGAGGAGCAGGAAAAAGCAAAAAATTTCAGAATTGCACCTTGCAATGCGGAGAAATTACTGTTTGTGCATTTACAATATTCATTGATTTTTGCCATTGAAAAACATCATGTTATTCATATACCAGAAATGTTTGAAGCTACTGACTGAATGAAAGGAGCTGACATCTCACTCTCTTTGAATCTTCTTTATCATGCTAAGAGGAGCAGGAAAAAGCAAAAAATTTCAGAATTGCACCTTGCAATGCGGAGAAATTACTGTTTGTGCATTTACAATATTCATTGATTTTTGCCATTGAAAAACATCCAGAAATGATTGAAGCTACTGACTGAATGAAAGGAGCTGGCATCTCACACTCTTTGAATCTTCTTTATCATGCTAAGAGGAGCAGGAAAAAGCAAAAAATTTCAGAATTGCACCTTGCAATGCGGAGAAATTACTTTTTGTGCATTTACAATATTCATTGATTTTTGCCATTGAAAAACATCATGTTATTCATATACCAGAAATGTTTGAAGCTACTGACTGAATGAAAGGAGCTGGCATCTCACTCTCTTTGAATCTTCTTTATCATGCTAAGAGGAGCAGGAAAAAGCAAAAAATTTCAGAATTGCACCTTGCAATGCGGAGAAATTACTGTTTGTGCATTTACAATATTCATTGATTTTTGCCATTGAAAAACATCATGTTATTCATATACCAGAAATGTTTGAAGCTACTGACTGAATGAAAGGAGCTGGCATCTCACTCTCTTTGAATCTTCTTTATCATGCTAAGAGGAGCAGGAAAAATCAAAAAATTTCAGAATTGCACCTTGCAATGTGGAGAAATTACTGTTTGTGCATTTACAATATTCATTGATTTTTACCATTGAAAAACGTCCAGAAATGATTGAAGCTACTGACTGAATGAAAGTAACTGGCATCTCACTCTCTTTGAATCTTCTTTATCATGCTAAGAGGAGCAGGAAAAAGCAAAAAATTTCAGACTTGCACCTTGCAATGCGGAGAAATTACTGTTTGTGCATTTACAATATTCATTGATTTTTGCCATTGAAAAACATCATGTTATTCATATACCAGAAATGTTTGAAGCTACTGACTGAATGAAAGGAGCTGGCATCTCACTCTCTTTGAATCTTCTTTATCATGCTAAGAGGAGCAGGAAAAAGCAAAAAATTTCAGAATTGCACCTTGCAATGCGGAGAAATTACTGTTTGTGCATTTACAATATTCATTGATTTTTGCCATTGAAAAACGTCCAGAAATGATTGAAGCTACTGACTGAATGAAAGGAGCTGGCATCTCACTCTCTTTGAATCTTCTTTATCATGCTAAGAGGAGCAGGAAAAATCAAAAAATTTCAGAATTGCACCTTGCAATGCGGAGAAATTACTGTTTGTGCATTTACAATATTCATTGATTTTTGCCATTGAAAAACATGTTATTCATATACCAGAAATGTTTGAAGCTACTGACTGAATGAAAGGAGCTGGCACCTCACTCTCTTTGAATCTTCTTTATCATGCTAAGAGGAGCGGGAAAAAGCAAAAAATTTCAGAATTGCACCTTGCAATGCGGAGAAATTACTGTTTGTGCATTTACAATATTCATTGATTTTTGCCATTGAAAAACGTCCAGAAATGATTGAAGGTACTGACTGAATGAAAGGAGCTGGCATCTCACTCTCTTTGAATCTTCTTTATCATGCTAAGAGGAGCAGGAAAAAGCAAAAAATTTCAGAATTGCACCTTGCAATGCGGAGAAATTACTGTTTGTGCATTTACAATATTCATTGATTTTTGCCACTGAAAAACGTCCAGAAATGATTGAAGCTACTAACTGAATGAAAGGAGCTGGCATCTCACTCTCTTTGAATCTTCTTTATCATGCTAAGAGGAGCAGGAAAAAGCAAAAAATTTCAGAATTGCACCTTGCAATGCGGAGAAATTACAGTTTGTGCATTTACAATATTCATTGATTTTTGCCATTGAAAAACATCCAGAAATGATTGAAGCTACTGACTGAATGAAAGGAGCTGGCATCTCACTCTCTTTGAATCTTCTTTATCATGCTAAGAGGAGCAGGAAAAAGCAAAAAATTTCAGAATTTCACCTTGCAATGCGGAGAAATTACTGTTTGTGCATTTACAATATTCATTGATTTTTGCCATTGAAAAACATCATGTTATTCATATACCAGAAATGTTTGAAGCTACTGACTGAATGAAAGGAGCTGGCATCTCACTCTCTTTGAATCTTCTTTATCATGCTAAGAGGAGCAGGAAAAAGCAAAAAATTTCAGAATTGCACCTTGCA
This sequence comes from Phyllobates terribilis, assembly GCF_046119375.1. Lineage (NCBI taxonomy): Eukaryota > Metazoa > Chordata > Amphibia > Anura > Dendrobatidae > Phyllobates > Phyllobates terribilis. The sequence goes on from NW_027363456.1 coordinate 149,680, forward strand.
ATGTGGAGAAATTACTGTTTGTGCATTTACAATATTCATTGATTTTTACCATTGAAAAACGTCCAGAAATGATTGAAGCTACTGACTGAATGAAAGTAGCTGGCATCTCACTCTCTTTGAATCTTCTTTATCATGCTAAGAGGAGCAGGAAAAAGCAAAAAATTTCAGACTTGCACCTTGCAATGCGGAGAAATTACTGTTTGTGCATTTACAATATTCATTGATTTTTGCCATTGAAAAACATCATGTTATTCATATACCAGAAATGTTTGAAGCTACTGACTGAATGAAAGGAGCTGGCATCTCACTCTCTTTGAATCTTCTTTATCATGCTAAGAGGAGCAGGAAAAAGCAAAAAATTTCAGAATTGCACCTTGCAATGCGGAGAAATTACTGTTTGTGCATTTACAATATTCATTGATTTTTGCCATTGAAAAACATCATGTTATTCATATACCAGAAATGTTTAAAGCTACTGACTGAATGAAAGGAGCTGGCATCTCACTCTCTTTGAATCTTCTTTATCATGCTAAGAGGAGCAGGAAAAAGCAAAAAATTTCAGAATTGCACCTTGCAATGCGGAGAAATTACTGTTTGTGCATTTACAATATTCATTGATTTTTGCCATTGAAAAACGTCCAGAAATGATTGAAGCTACTGACTGAATGAAAGGAGCCGGCATCTCACTCTCTTTGAATCTTCTTTATCATGCTAAGAGGAGCAGGAAAAATCAAAAAATTTCAGAATTGCACCTTGCAATGCGGAGAAATTACTGTTTGTGCATTTACAATATTCATTGATTTTTGCCATTGAAAAACATGTTATTCATATACCAGAAATGTTTGAAGCTACTGACTGAATGAAAGGAGCTGGCACCTCACTCTCTTTGAATCTTCTTTATCATGCTAAGAGGAGCGGGAAAAAGCAAAAAATTTCAGAATTGCACCTTGCAATGCGGAGAAATTACTGTTTGTGCATTTACAATATTCATTGATTTTTGCCATTGAAAAACATGTTATTCATATACCAGAAATGTTTGAAGCTACTGACTGAATGAAAGGAGCTGGCATCTCACTCTCTTTGAATCTTCTTTATCATGCTAAGAGGAGCAGGAAAAAGCAAAAAATTTCAGAATTGCACCTTGCAATGCGGAGAAATTACAGTTTGTGCATTTACAATATTCATTGATTTTTGCCATTGAAAAACATCCAGAAATGATTGAAGCTACTGACTGAATGAAAGGAGCTGGCATCTCACTCTCTTTGAATCTTCTTTATCATGCTAAGAGGAGCAGGAAAAAGCAAAAAATTTCAGAATTGCACCTTGCAATGCGGAGAAATTACTGTTTGTGCATTTACAATATTCATTGATTTTTGCCATTGAAAAACATCATGTTATTCATATACCAGAAATGTTTGAAGCTACTGACTGAATGAAAGGAGCTGGCATCTCACTCTCTTTGAATCTTCTTTATCATGCTAAGAGGAGCAGGAAAAAGCAAAAAATTTCAGAATTGCACCTTGCAATGTGGAGAAATTTCTGTTTGTGCATTTACAATATTCATTGATTTTTACCATTGAAAAACGTCCAGAAATGATTGAAGCTACTGACTGAATGAAAGTAGCTGGCATCTCACTCTCTTTGAATCTTCTTTATCATGCTAAGAGGAGCAGGAAAAAGCAAAAAATTTCAGACTTGCACCTTGCAATGCGGAGAAATTACTGTTTGTGCATTTACAATATTCATTGATTTTTGCCATTGAAAAACATCATGTTATTCATATACCAGAAATGTTTGAAGCTACTGACTGAATGAAAGGAGCTGGCATCTCACTCTCTTTGAATCTTCTTTATCATGCTAAGAGGAGCAGGAAAAATCAAAAAATTTCAGAATTGCACCTTGCAATGCGGAGAAATTACTGTTTGTGCATTTACAATATTCATTGATTTTTGCCATTGAAAAACATCATGTTATTCATATACCAGAAATGTTTGAAGCTACTGACTGAATGAAAGGAGCTGGCATCTCACTCTCTTTGAATCTTCTTTATCATGCTAAGAGGAGCAGGAAAAAGCAAAAAATTTCAGAATTGCACCTTGCAATGCGGAGAAATTACTGTTTGTGCATTTACAATATTCATTGATTTTTGCCATTGAAAAACGTCCAGAAATGATTGAAGCTACTGACTGAATGAAAGGAGCTGGCATCTCACTCTCTTTGAATCTTCTTTATCATGCTAAGAGGAGCAGGAAAAATCAAAAAATTTCAGAATTGCACCTTGCAATGCGGAGAAATTACTGTTTGTGCATTTACAATATTCATTGATTTTTGCCATTGAAAAACGTCCAGAAATGATTGAAGCTACTGACTGAATGAAAGGAGCCGGCATCTCACTCTCTTTGAATCTTCTTTATCATGCTAAGAGGAGCAGGAAAAATCAAAAAATTTCAGAATTGCACCTTGCAATGCGGAGAAATTACTGTTTGTGCATTTACAATATTCATTGATTTTTGCCATTGAAAAACATGTTATTCATATACCAGAAATGTTTGAAGCTACTGACTGAATGAAAGGAGCTGGCACCTCACTCTCTTTGAATCTTCTTTATCATGCTAAGAGGAGCGGGAAAAAGCAAAAAATTTCAGAATTGCACCTTGCAATGCGGAGAAATTACTGTTTGTGCATTTACAATATTCATTGATTTTTGCCATTGAAAAACATGTTATTCATATACCAGAAATGTTTGAAGCTACTGACTGAATGAAAGGAGCTGGCATCTCACTCTCTTTGAATCTTCTTTATCATGCTAAGAGGAGCAGGAAAAAGCAAAAAATTTCAGAATTGCACCTTGCAATGCGGAGAAATTACAGTTTGTGCATTTACAATATTCATTGATTTTTGCCATTGAAAAACATCCAGAAATGATTGAAGCTACTGACTGAATGAAAGGAGCTGGCATCTCACTCTCTTTGAATCTTCTTTATCATGCTAAGAGGAGCAGGAAAAAGCAAAAAATTTCAGAATTGCACCTTGCAATGCGGAGAAATTACTGTTTGTGCATTTACAATATTCATTGATTTTTGCCATTGAAAAACATCATGTTATTCATATACCAGAAATGTTTGAAGCTACTGACTGAATGAAAGGAGCTGGCATCTCACTCTCTTTGAATCTTCTTTATCATGCTAAGAGGAGCAGGAAAAAGCAAAAAATTTCAGAATTGCACCTTGCAATGTGGAGAAATTACTGTTTGTGCATTTACAATATTCATTGATTTTTACCATTGAAAAACGTCCAGAAATGATTGAAGCTACTGACTGAATGAAAGTAGCTGGCATCTCACTCTCTTTGAATCTTCTTTATCATGCTAAGAGGAGCAGGAAAAAGCAAAAAATTTCAGAATTGCACCTTGCAATGCGGAGAAATTACTGTTTGTGCATTTACAATATTCATTGATTTTTGCCATTGAAAAACATCATGTTATTCATATACCAGAAATGTTTGAAGCTACTGACTGAATGAAAGGAGCTGGCATCTCACTCTCTTTGAATCTTCTTTATCATGCTAAGAGGAGCAGGAAAAAGCAAAAAATTTCAGAATTGCACCTTGCAATGCGGAGAAATTACTGTTTGTGAATTTACAATATTCATTGATTTTTGCCATTGAAAAACGTCCAGAAATGATTGAAGCTACTGACTGAATGAAAGGAGCTGGCATCTCACTCTCTTTGAATCTTCTTTATCATGCTAAGAGGAGCAGGAAAAAGCAAAAAATTTCAGAATTGCACCTTGCAATGCGGAGAAATTACTGTTTGTGCATTTACAATATTCATTGATTTTTGCCATTGAAAAACATCCAGAAATGATTGAAGCTACTGACTGAATGAAAGGAACTGGCATCTCACTCTCTTTGAATCTTGTTTATCATGCTAAGAGGAGCAGGAAAAAGCAAAAAATTTCAGAATTGCACCTTGCAATGCGGAGAAATTACAGTTTGTGCATTTACAATATTCATTGATTTTTGCCATTGAAAAACGTCCAGAAATGATTGAAGCTACTGACTGAATGAAAGGAGCTGGCATCTCACTCTCTTTGAATCTTCTTTATCATGCTAAGAGGAGCAGGAAAAAGCAAAAAATTTCAGAATTGCACCTTGCAATGCGGAGAAATTACTGTTTGTGCATTTACAATATTCATTGATTTTTGCCTTTGAAAAACATCATGTTATTCATATACCAGAAATGATTGAAGCTACTGACTGAATGAAAGGAGCTGGCATCTCACTCTCTTTGAATCTTCTTTATCATGCTAAGAGGAGCAGGAAAAAGTAAAAAATTTCAGAATTGCACCTTGCAATGCGGAGAAATTACTGTTTGTGCATTTATAATATTCAATGATTTTTGCCATTGAAAAACGTCCAGAAATGATTGAAGCTACTGACTGAACGAAAGGAGCTGGCATCTCACTCTCTTTGAATCTTCTTTATCATGCTAAGAGGAGCAGGAAAAAGCAAAAAATTTCAGAATTGCACCTTGCAATGCGGAGAAATTACTGTTTGTGCATTTACAATATTCATTGATTTTTGCCATTGAAAAACATCCAGAAATGATTGAAGCTACTGACTGAATGAAAGGAGCTGGCATCTCACTCTCTTTGAATCTTCTTTATCATGCTAAGAGGAGCAGGAAAAAGCAAAAAATTTCAGAATTGCACCTTGCAATGCGGAGAAATTACTGTTTGTGCATTTACAATATTCATTGATTTTTGCCATTGAAAAACATCATGTTATTCATATACCAGAAATGTTTGAAGCTACTGACTGAATGAAAGGAGCTGACATCTCACTCTCTTTGAATCTTCTTTATCATGCTAAGAGGAGCAGGAAAAAGCAAAAAATTTCAGAATTGCACCTTGCAATGCGGAGAAATTACTGTTTGTGCATTTACAATATTCATTGATTTTTGCCATTGAAAAACATCCAGAAATGATTGAAGCTACTGACTGAATGAAAGGAGCTGGCATCTCACACTCTTTGAATCTTCTTTATCATGCTAAGAGGAGCAGGAAAAAGCAAAAAATTTCAGAATTGCACCTTGCAATGCGGAGAAATTACTTTTTGTGCATTTACAATATTCATTGATTTTTGCCATTGAAAAACATCATGTTATTCATATACCAGAAATGTTTGAAGCTACTGACTGAATGAAAGGAGCTGGCATCTCACTCTCTTTGAATCTTCTTTATCATGCTAAGAGGAGCAGGAAAAAGCAAAAAATTTCAGAATTGCACCTTGCAATGCGGAGAAATTACTGTTTGTGCATTTACAATATTCATTGATTTTTGCCATTGAAAAACATCATGTTATTCATATACCAGAAATGTTTGAAGCTACTGACTGAATGAAAGGAGCTGGCATCTCACTCTCTTTGAATCTTCTTTATCATGCTAAGAGGAGCAGGAAAAATCAAAAAATTTCAGAATTGCACCTTGCAATGTGGAGAAATTACTGTTTGTGCATTTACAATATTCATTGATTTTTACCATTGAAAAACGTCCAGAAATGATTGAAGCTACTGACTGAATGAAAGTAACTGGCATCTCACTCTCTTTGAATCTTATTTATCATGCTAAGAGGAGCAGGAAAAAGCAAAAAATTTCAGACTTGCACCTTGCAATGCGGAGAAATTACTGTTTGTGCATTTACAATATTCATTGATTTTTGCCATTGAAAAACATCATGTTATTCATATACCAGAAATGTTTGAAGCTACTGACTGAATGAAAGGAGCTGGCATCTCACTCTCTTTGAATCTTCTTTATCATGCTAAGAGGAGCAGGAAAAAGCAAAAAATTTCAGAATTGCACCTTGCAATGCGGAGAAATTACTGTTTGTGCATTTACAATATTCATTGATTTTTGCCATTGAAAAACGTCCAGAAATGATTGAAGCTACTGACTGAATGAAAGGAGCTGGCATCTCACTCTCTTTGAATCTTCTTTATCATGCTAAGAGGAGCAGGAAAAATCAAAAAATTTCAGAATTGCACCTTGCAATGCGGAGAAATTACTGTTTGTGCATTTACAATATTCATTGATTTTTGCCATTGAAAAACATGTTATTCATATACCAGAAATGTTTGAAGCTACTGACTGAATGAAAGGAGCTGGCACCTCACTCTCTTTGAATCTTCTTTATCATGCTAAGAGGAGCGGGAAAAAGCAAAAAATTTCAGAATTGCACCTTGCAATGCGGAGAAATTACTGTTTGTGCATTTACAATATTCATTGATTTTTGCCATTGAAAAACGTCCAGAAATGATTGAAGGTACTGACTGAATGAAAGGAGCTGGCATCTCACTCTCTTTGAATCTTCTTTATCATGCTAAGAGGAGCAGGAAAAAGCAAAAAATTTCAGAATTGCACCTTGCAATGCGGAGAAATTACTGTTTGTGCATTTACAATATTCATTGATTTTTGCCACTGAAAAACGTCCAGAAATGATTGAAGCTACTAACTGAATGAAAGGAGCTGGCATCTCACTCTCTTTGAATCTTCTTTATCATGCTAAGAGGAGCAGGAAAAAGCAAAAAATTTCAGAATTGCACCTTGCAATGCGGAGAAATTACAGTTTGTGCATTTACAATATTCATTGATTTTTGCCATTGAAAAACATCCAGAAATGATTGAAGCTACTGACTGAATGAAAGGAGCTGGCATCTCACTCTCTTTGAATCTTCTTTATCATGCTAAGAGGAGCAGGAAAAAGCAAAAAATTTCAGAATTTCACCTTGCAATGCGGAGAAATTACTGTTTGTGCATTTACAATATTCATTGATTTTTGCCATTGAAAAACATCATGTTATTCATATACCAGAAATGTTTGAAGCTACTGACTGAATGAAAGGAGCTGGCATCTCACTCTCTTTGAATCTTCTTTATCATGCTAAGAGGAGCAGGAAAAAGCAAAAAATTTCAGAATTGCACCTTGCAATGTGGAGAAATTACTGTTTGTGCATTTACAATATTCATTGATTTTTACCATTGAAAAACGTCCAGAAATGATTGAAGCTACTGACTGAATGAAAGTAGCTGGCATCTCACTCTCTTTGAATCTTCTTTATCATGCTAAGAGGAGCAGGAAAAAGCAAAAAATTTCAGACTTGCACCTTGCAATGCGGAGAAATTACTGTTTGTGCATTTACAATATTCATTGATTTTTGCCATTGAAAAACATCATGTTATTCATATACCAGAAATGTTTGAAGCTACTGACTGAATGAAAGGAGCTGGCATCTCACTCTCTTTGAATCTTCTTTATCATGCTAAGAGGAGCAGGAAAAAGCAAAAAATTTCAGAATTGCACCTTGCAATGCGGAGAAATTACTGTTTGTGCATTTACAATATTCATTGATTTTTGCCATTGAAAAACATCATGTTATTCATATACCAGAAATGTTTAAAGCTACTGACTGAATGAAAGGAGCTGGCATCTCACTCTCTTTGAATCTTCTTTATCATGCTAAGAGGAGCAGGAAAAAGCAAAAAATTTCAGAATTGCACCTTGCAATGCGGAGAAATTACTGTTTGTGCATTTACAATATTCATTGATTTTTGCCATTGAAAAACGTCCAGAAATGATTGAAGCTACTGACTGAATGAAAGGAGCCGGCATCTCACTCTCTTTGAATCTTCTTTATCATGCTAAGAGGAGCAGGAAAAATCAAAAAATTTCAGAATTGCACCTTGCAATGCGGAGAAATTACTGTTTGTGCATTTACAATATTCATTGATTTTTGCCATTGAAAAACATGTTATTCATATACCAGAAATGTTTGAAGCTACTGACTGAATGAAAGGAGCTGGCACCTCACTCTCTTTGAATCTTCTTTATCATGCTAAGAGGAGCGGGAAAAAGCAAAAAATTTCAGAATTGCACCTTGCAATGCGGAGAAATTACTGTTTGTGCATTTACAATATTCATTGATTTTTGCCATTGAAAAACATGTTATTCATATACCAGAAATGTTTGAAGCTACTGACTGAATGAAAGGAGCTGGCATCTCACTCTCTTTGAATCTTCTTTATCATGCTAAGAGGAGCAGGAAAAAGCAAAAAATTTCAGAATTGCACCTTGCAATGCGGAGAAATTACAGTTTGTGCATTTACAATATTCATTGATTTTTGCCATTGAAAAACATCCAGAAATGATTGAAGCTACTGACTGAATGAAAGGAGCTGGCATCTCACTCTCTTTGAATCTTCTTTATCATGCTAAGAGGAGCAGGAAAAAGCAAAAAATTTCAGAATTGCACCTTGCAATGCGGAGAAATTACTGTTTGTGCATTTACAATATTCATTGATTTTTGCCATTGAAAAACATCATGTTATTCATATACCAGAAATGTTTGAAGCTACTGACTGAATGAAAGGAGCTGGCATCTCACTCTCTTTGAATCTTCTTTATCATGCTAAGAGGAGCAGGAAAAAGCAAAAAATTTCAGAATTGCACCTTGCAATGTGGAGAAATTTCTGTTTGTGCATTTACAATATTCATTGATTTTTACCATTGAAAAACGTCCAGAAATGATTGAAGCTACTGACTGAATGAAAGTAGCTGGCATCTCACTCTCTTTGAATCTTCTTTATCATGCTAAGAGGAGCAGGAAAAAGCAAAAAATTTCAGACTTGCACCTTGCAATGCGGAGAAATTACTGTTTGTGCATTTACAATATTCATTGATTTTTGCCATTGAAAAACATCATGTTATTCATATACCAGAAATGTTTGAAGCTACTGACTGAATGAAAGGAGCTGGCATCTCACTCTCTTTGAATCTTCTTTATCATGCTAAGAGGAGCAGGAAAAATCAAAAAATTTCAGAATTGCACCTTGCAATGCGGAGAAATTACTGTTTGTGCATTTACAATATTCATTGATTTTTGCCATTGAAAAACATCATGTTATTCATATACCAGAAATGTTTGAAGCTACTGACTGAATGAAAGGAGCTGGCATCTCACTCTCTTTGAATCTTCTTTATCATGCTAAGAGGAGCAGGAAAAAGCAAAAAATTTCAGAATTGCACCTTGCAATGCGGAGAAATTACTGTTTGTGCATTTACAATATTCATTGATTTTTGCCATTGAAAAACGTCCAGAAATGATTGAAGCTACTGACTGAATGAAAGGAGCTGGCATCTCACTCTCTTTGAATCTTCTTTATCATGCTAAGAGGAGCAGGAAAAATCAAAAAATTTCAGAATTGCACCTTGCAATGCGGAGAAATTACTGTTTGTGCATTTACAATATTCATTGATTTTTGCCATTGAAAAACGTCCAGAAATGATTGAAGCTACTGACTGAATGAAAGGAGCCGGCATCTCACTCTCTTTGAATCTTCTTTATCATGCTAAGAGGAGCAGGAAAAATCAAAAAATTTCAGAATTGCACCTTGCAATGCGGAGAAATTACTGTTTGTGCATTTACAATATTCATTGATTTTTGCCATTGAAAAACATGTTATTCATATACCAGAAATGTTTGAAGCTACTGACTGAATGAAAGGAGCTGGCACCTCACTCTCTTTGAATCTTCTTTATCATGCTAAGAGGAGCGGGAAAAAGCAAAAAATTTCAGAATTGCACCTTGCAATGCGGAGAAATTACTGTTTGTGCATTTACAATATTCATTGATTTTTGCCATTGAAAAACATGTTATTCATATACCAGAAATGTTTGAAGCTACTGACTGAATGAAAGGAGCTGGCATCTCACTCTCTTTGAATCTTCTTTATCATGCTAAGAGGAGCAGGAAAAAGCAAAAAATTTCAGAATTGCACCTTGCAATGCGGAGAAATTACAGTTTGTGCATTTACAATATTCATTGATTTTTGCCATTGAAAAACATCCAGAAATGATTGAAGCTACTGACTGAATGAAAGGAGCTGGCATCTCACTCTCTTTGAATCTTCTTTATCATGCTAAGAGGAGCAGGAAAAAGCAAAAAATTTCAGAATTGCACCTTGCAATGCGGAGAAATTACTGTTTGTGCATTTACAATATTCATTGATTTTTGCCATTGAAAAACATCATGTTATTCATATACCAGAAATGTTTGAAGCTACTGACTGAATGAAAGGAGCTGGCATCTCACTCTCTTTGAATCTTCTTTATCATGCTAAGAGGAGCAGGAAAAAGCAAAAAATTTCAGAATTGCACCTTGCAATGTGGAGAAATTACTGTTTGTGCATTTACAATATTCATTGATTTTTACCATTGAAAAACGTCCAGAAATGATTGAAGCTACTGACTGAATGAAAGTAGCTGGCATCTCACTCTCTTTGAATCTTCTTTATCATGCTAAGAGGAGCAGGAAAAAGCAAAAAATTTCAGACTTGCACCTTGCAATGCGGAGAAATTACTGTTTGTGCATTTACAATATTCATTGATTTTTGCCATTGAAAAACATCATGTTATTCATATACCAGAAATGTTTGAAGCTACTGACTGAATGAAAGGAGCTGGCATCTCACTCTCTTTGAATCTTCTTTATCATGCTAAGAGGAGCAGGAAAAAGCAAAAAATTTCAGAATTGCACCTTGCAATGCGGAGAAATTACTGTTTGTGCATTTACAATATTCATTGATTTTTGCCATTGAAAAACATCATGTTATTCATATACCAGAAATGTTTGAAGCTACTGACTGAATGAAAGGAGCTGGCATCTCACTCTCTTTGAATCTTCTTTATCATGCTAAGAGGAGCAGGAAAAAGCAAAAAATTTCAGAATTGCACCTTGCAATGCGGAGAAATTACTGTTTGTGCATTTACAATATTCATTGATTTTTGCCATTGAAAAACGTCCAGAAATGATTGAAGCTACTGACTGAATGAAAGGAGCTGGCATCTCACTCTCTTTGAATCTTCTTTATCATGCTAAGAGGAGCAGGAAAAATCAAAAAATTTCAGAATTGCACCTTGCAATGCGGAGAAATTACTGTTTGTGCATTTACAATATTCATTGATTTTTGCCATTGAAAAACATGTTATTCATATACCAGAAATGTTTGAAGCTACTGACTGAATGAAAGGAGCTGGCACCTCACTCTCTTTGAATCTTCTTTATCATGCTAAGAGGAGCGGGAAAAAGCAAAAAATTTCAGAATTGCACCTTGCAATGCGGAGAAATTACTGTTTGTGCATTTACAATATTCATTGATTTTTGCCATTGAAAAACGTCCAGAAATGATTGAAGGTACTGACTGAATGAAAGGAGCTGGCATCTCACTCTCTTTGAATCTTCTTTATCATGCTAAGAGGAGCAGGAAAAAGCAAAAAATTTCAGAATTGCACCTTGCAATGCGGAGAAATTACTGTTTGTGCATTTACAATATTCATTGATTTTTGCCATTGAAAAACGTCCAGAAATGATTGAAGCTACTGACTGAATGAAAGGAGCTGGCATCTCACTCTCTTTGAATCTTCTTTATCATGCTAAGAGGAGCAGGAAAAAGCAAAAAATTTCAGAATTGCACCTTGCAATGCGGAGAAATTACAGTTTGTGCATTTACAATATTCATTGATTTTTGCCATTGAAAAACATCCAGAAATGATTGAAGCTACTGACTGAATGAAAGGAGCTGGCATCTCACTCTCTTTGAATCTTCTTTATCATGCTAAGAGGAGCAGGAAAAAGCAAAAAATTTCAGAATTGCACCTTGCAATGCGGAGAAATTACTGTTTGTGCATTTACAATATTCATTGATTTTTGCCATTGAAAAACATCATGTTATTCATATACCAGAAATGTTTGAAGCTACTGACTGAATGAAAGGAGCTGGCATCTCACTCTCTTTGAATCTTCTTTATCATGCTAAGAGGAGCAGGAAAAAGCAAAAAATTTCAGAATTGCACCTTGCAATGTGGAGAAATTACTGTTTGTGCATTTACAATATTCATTGATTTTTACCATTGAAAAACGTCCAGAAATGATTGAAGCTACTGACTGAATGAAAGTAGCTGGCATCTCACTCTCTTTGAATCTTCTTTATCATGCTAAGAGGAGCAGGAAAAAGCAAAAAATTTCAGACTTGCACCTTGCAATGCGGAGAAATTACTGTTTGTGCATTTACAATATTCATTGATTTTTGCCATTGAAAAACGTCCAGAAATGATTGAAGGTACTGACTGAATGAAAGGAGCTGGCATCTCACTCTCTTTGAATCTTCTTTATCATGCTAAGAGGAGCAGGAAAAAGCAAAAAATTTCAGAATTGCACCTTGCAATGCGGAGAAATTACTGTTTGTGCATTTACAATATTCATTGATTTTTGCCACTGAAAAACGTCCAGAAATGATTGAAGCTACTGACTGAATGAAAGGAGCTGGCATCTCACTCTCTTTGAATCTTCTTTAACATGCTAAGAGGAGCAGGAAAAAGCAAAAAATTTCAGAATTGCACCTTGCAATGCGGAGAAATTACAGTTTGTGCATTTACAATATTCATTGATTTTTGCCATTGAAAAACATCCAGAAATGATTGAAGCTACTGACTGAATGAAAGGAGCTGGCATCTCACTCTCTTTGAATCTTCTTTATCATGCTAAGAGGAGCAGGAAAAAGCAAAAAATTTCAGAATTGCACCTTGCAATGCGGAGAAATTACTGTTTGTGCATTTACAATATTCATTGATTTTTGCCATTGAAAAACATCATGTTATTCATATACCAGAAATGTTTGAAGCTACTGACTGAATGAAAGGAGCTGGCATCTCACTCTCTTTGAATCTTCTTTATCATGCTAAGAGGAGCAGGAAAAAGCAAAAAATTTCAGAATTGCACCTTGCAATGTGGAGAAATTACTGTTTGTGCATTTACAATATTCATTGATTTTTACCATTGAAAAACGTCCAGAAATGATTGAAGCTACTGACTGAATGAAAGTAGCTGGCATCTCACTCTCTTTGAATCTTCTTTATCATGCTAAGAGGAGCAGGAAAAAGCAAAAAATTTCAGACTTGCACCTTGCAATGCGGAGAAATTACTGTTTGTGCATTTACAATATTCATTGATTTTTGCCATTGAAAAACATCATGTTATTCATATACCAGAAATGTTTGAAGCTACTGACTGAATGAAAGGAGCTGGCATCTCACTCTCTTTGAATCTTCTTTATCATGCTAAGAGGAGCAGGAAAAAGCAAAAAATTTCAGAATTGCACCTTGCAATGCGGAGAAATTACTGTTTGTGCATTTACAATATTCATTGATTTTTGCCATTGAAAAACATCATGTTATTCATATACCAGAAATGTTTGAAGCTACTGACTGAATGAAAGGAGCTGGGATCTCACTCTCTTTGAATCTTCTTTATCATGCTAAGAGGAGCAGGAAAAAGCAAAAAATTTCAGAATTGCACCTTGCAATGCGGAGAAATTACTGTTTGTGCATTTACAATATTCATTGATTTTTGCCATTGAAAAACGTCCAGAAATGATTGAAGCTACTGACTGAATGAAAGGAGCTGGCATCTCACTCTCTTTGAATCTTCTTTATCATGCTAAGAGGAGCAGGAAAAAGCAAAAAATTTCAGAATTGCACCTTGCAATGCGGAGAAATTACAGTTTGTGCATTTACAATATTCATTGATTTTTGCCATTGAAAAACATCCAGAAATGATTGAAGCTACTGACTGAATGAAAGGAGCTGGCATCTCACTCTCTTTGAATCTTCTTTATCATGCTAAGAGGAGCAGGAAAAAGCAAAAAATTTCAGAATTGCACCTTGGAATGCGGAGAAATTACTGTTTGTGCATTTACAATATTCATTGATTTTTGCCATTGAAAAACATCATGTTATTCATATACCAGAAATGTTTGAAGCTACTGACTGAATGAAAGGAGCTGGCATCTCACTCTCTTTGAATCTTCTTTATCATGCTAAGAGGAGCAGGAAAAAGCAAAAAATTATAGAATTGCACCTTGCAATGTGGAGAAATTACTGTTTGTGCATTTACAATATTCATTGATTTTTACCATTGAAAAACGTCCAGAAATGATTGAAGCTACTGACTGAATGAAAGTAGCTGGCATCTCACTCTCTTTGAATCTTCTTTATCATGCTAAGAGGAGCAGGAAAAAGCAAAAAATTTCAGACTTGCACCTTGCAATGCGGAGAAATTACTGTTTGTGCATTTACAATATTCATTGATTTTTGCCATTGAAAAACTTTATGTTATTCATATACCAGAAATGTTTGAAGCTACTGACTGAATGAAAGTAGCTGGCATCTCACTCTCTTTGAATCTTCTTTATCATTCTAAGAGGAGCAGGAAAAATCAAAAAATTTCAGAATTGCACCTTGCAATGCGGAGAAATTACTGTTTGTGCATTTACAATATTCATTGATTTTTGCCATTGAAAAACGTCCAGAAATGATTGAAGCTACTGACTGAATGAAAGGAGCTGGCATCTCACTCTCTTTGAATCTTCTTTATCATGCTAAGAGGAGCAGGAAAAAGCAAAAAATTTCAGAATTGCACCTTGCAATGCGGAGAAATTACTGTTTGTGCATTTACAATATTCATTGATTTTTGCCATTGAAAAACATCATGTTATTCATATACCAGAAATGATTGAAGCTACTGACTGAATGAAAGGAGCTGGCATCTCACTCTCTTTGAATCTTCTTTATCATGCTAAGAGGAGCAGGAAAAAGTAAAAAATTTCAGAATTGCACCTTGCAATGCGGAGAAATTACTGTTTGTGCATTTATAATATTCAATGATTTTTGCCATTGAAAAACGTCCAGAAATGATTGAAGCTACTGACTGAACAAAAGGAGCTGGCATCTCACTCTCTTTGAATCTTCTTTATCATGCTAAGAGGAGCAGGAAAAAGCAAAAAATTTCAGAATTGCACCTTGCAATGCAGAGAAATTACTGTTTGTGCATTTACAATATTCATTGATTTTTGCCATTGAAAAACGTCCAGAAACGATTGAAGCTACTGACTGAATGAAAGGAGCTGGCAACTCACTCTCTTTGAATCTTCTTTATCATGCTAAGAGGAGCAGGAAAAAGCAAAAAATTTCAGAATTGCACCTTGCAATTCGGAGAAATTACTGTTTGTGCATTTACAATATTCATTGATTTTTGCCATTGAAAAACATCATGTTATTCATATACCAGAAATGTTTGAAGCTACTGACTGAATGAAAGGAGCTGACATCTCACTCTCTTTGAATCTTCTTTATCATGCTAAGAGGAGCAGGAAAAAGCAAAAAATTTCAGAATTGCACCTTGCAATGCAGAGAAATTACTGTTTGTGCATTTACAATATTCATTGATTTTTGCCATTGAAAAACGTCCAGAAATGATTGAAGCTACTGACTGAATGAAAGGAGCTGGCATCTCACTCTCTTTGAATCTTCTTTATCATGCTAAGAGGAGCAGGAAAAAGCAAAAAATTTCAGAATTTCACCTTGCAATGCGGAGAAATTACTGTTTGTGCATTTACAATATTCATTGATTTTTGCCATTGAAAAACATCATGTTATTCATATACCAGAAATGTTTGAAGCTACTGACTGAATGAAAGGAGCTGGCATCTCACTCTCTTTGAATCTTCTTTATCATGCTAAGAGGAGCAGGAAAAAGCAAAAAATTTCAGAATTGCACCTTGCAATGCGGAGAAATTACTGTTTGTGCATTTACAATATTCATTGATTTTTGCCATTGAAAAACATCATGTTATTCATATACCAGAAATGTTTGAAGCTACTGACTGAATGAAAGGAGCTGGCATCTCACTCTCTTTGAATCTTCTTTATCATGCTAAGAGGAGCAGGAAAAAGCAAAAAATTTCAGAATTGCACCTTGCAATGTGGAGAAATTACTGTGCATTTACAATATTCATTGATTTTTACCATTGAAAAACGTCCAGAAATGATTGAAGCTACTGACTGAATGAAAGTAGCTGGCATCTCACTCTCTTTGAAACTTCTTTATCATGCTAAGAGGAGCAGGAAAAAGCAAAAAATTTCAGACTTGCACCTTGCAATGCGGAGAAATTACTGTTTGTGCATTTACAATATTCATTGATTTTTGACATTGAAAAACATCATGTTATTCATATACCAGAAATGTTTGAAGCTACTGACTGAATGAAAGGAGCTGGCATCTCACTCTCTTTGAATCTTCTTTATCATGCTAAGCGGAGCAGGAAAAAGCAAAAAATTTCAGAATTGCACCTTGCAATGCGGAGAAATTACTGTTTGTGCATTTACAATATTCATTGATTTTTGCCATTGAAAAACATGTTATTCATATACCAGAAATGTTTGAAGCTACTGACTGAATGAAAGGAGCTGGCACCTCACTCTCTTTGAATCTTCTTTATCATGCTAAGAGGAGCGGGAAAAAGCAAAAAAATTCAGAATTGCACCTTGCAATGCGGAGAAATTACTGTTTGTGCATTTACAATATTCATTGATTTTTGCCATTGAAAAACGTCCAGAAATGATTGAAAGTACTGACTGAATGAAAGGAGCTGGCATCTCACTCTCTTTGAATCTTCTTTATCATGCTAAGAGGAGCAGGAAAAAGCAAAAAATTTCAGAATTGCACCTTGCAATGCGGAGAAATTACTGTTTGTGCATTTACAATATTCATTGATTTTTGCCATTGAAAAACGTCCAGAAATGATTGAAGCTACTGACTGAATGAAAGGAGCTGGCATCTCACTCTCTTTGAATCTTCTTTATCATGCTAAGAGGAGCAGGAAAAAGTAAAAAATTTCAGAATTGCACCTTGCAATGCGGAGAAATTACAGTTTGTGCATTTACAATATTCATTGATTTTTGCCATTGAAAAACATCCAGAAATGATTGAAGCTACTGACTGAATGAAAGGAGCTGGCATCTCACTCTCTTTGAATCTTCTTTATCATGCTAAGAGGAGCAGGAAAAAGCAAAAAATTTCAGAATTGCACCTTGCAATGCGGAGAAATTACTGTTTGTGCATTTACAATATTCATTGATTTTTGCCATTGAAAAACATCATGTTATTCATATACCAGAAATGTTTGAAGCTACTGACTGAATGAAAGGAGCTGGCATCTCACTCTCTTTGAATCTTCATTATCATGCTAAGAGGAGCAGGAAAAAGCAAAAAATTTCAGAATTGCACCTTGCAATGCGGAGAAATTACTGTTTGTGCATTTACAATATTCATTGATTTTTGCCATTGAAAAACATGTTATTCATATACCAGAAATGTTTGAAGCTACCGACTGAATGAAAGGAGCTGGCACCTCACTCTCTTTGAATCTTCTTTATCATGCTAAGAGGAGCGGGAAAAAGCAAAAAAATTCAGAATTGCACCTTGCAATGCGGAGAAATTACTGTTTGTGCATTTACAATATTCATTGATTTTTGCCATTGAAAAACGTCCAGAAATGATTGAAAGTACTGACTGAATGAAAGGAGCTGGCATCTCACTCTCTTTGAATCTTCTTTATCATGCTAAGAGGAGCAGGAAAAAGCAAAAAATTTCAGAATTGCACCTTGCAATGCGGAGAAATTACTGTTTGTGCATTTACAATATTCATTGATTTTTGCCATTGAAAAACGTCCAGAAATGATTGAAGCTACTGACTGAATGACTGAGCTGGCATCTCCCTCTCTTTGAATCTTCTTTATCATGCTAAGAGGAGCAGGAAAAAGTAAAAAATTTCAGAATTGCACCTTGCAATGCGGAGAAATTACAGTTTGTGCATTTACAATATTCATTGATTTTTGCCATTGAAAAACATCCAGAAATGATTGAAGCTACTGACTGAATGAAAGGAGCTGGCATCTCACTCTCTTTGAATCTTCTTTATCAGGCTAAGAGGAGCAGGAAAAAGCAAAAAATTTCAGAATTGCACCTTGCAATGCGGAGAAATTACTGTTTGTGCATTTACAATATTCATTGATTTTTGCCATTGAAAAACATCATGTTATTCATATACCAGAAATGTTTGAAGCTACTGACTGAATGAAAGGAGCTGGCATCTCACTCTCTTTGAATCTTCATTATCATGCTAAGAGGAGCAGGAAAAAGCAAAAAATTTCAGAATTGCACCTTGCAATGTGGAGAAATTACTGTTTGTGCATTTACAATATTCATTGATTTTTAACAATGAAAAACGTCCAGAAATGATTGAATCTACTGACTGAATGAAAGTAGCTGGCATCTCACTCTCTTTGAATCTTCTTTATCATGCTAAGAGGAGCAGGAAAAAGCAAAAAATTTCAGAATTGCACCTTGCAATGCGGAGAAATTACTGTTTGTGCATTTACAATATTCATTGATTTTTGCCATTGAAAAACATCATGTTATTCATATACCAGAAATGTTTGAAGCTACTGACTGAATGAAAGGAGCTGGCATCTCACTCTCTTTGAATCTTCTTTATCATGCTAAGAGGAGCAGGAAAAAGCAAAAAATTTCAGAATTGCACCTTGCAATGCGGAGAAATTACTGTTTGTGCATTTACAATATTCATTGATTTTTGCCATTGAAAAACATCATGTTATTCATATACCAGAAATGTTTGAAGCTACTGACTGAATGAAAGGAGCTGGCATCTCACTCTCTTTGAATCTTCTTTATCATGCTAAGAGGAGCAGGAAAAAGCAAAAAATTTCAGAATTGCACCTTGCAATGTGGAGAAATTACTGTTTGTGCATTTACAATATTCATTGATTTTTACCATTGAAAAACGTCCAGAAATGATTGAAGCTACTGACTGAATGAAAGTAGCTGGCATCTCACTCTCTTTGAATCTTCTTTATCATACTAAGAGGAGCAGGAAAAAGCAAAAAATTTCAGACTTGCACCTTGCAATGCGGAGAAATTACTGTTTGTGCATTTACAATATTCATTGATTTTTGCCATTGAAAAACATCATGTTATTCATATACCAGGAATGTTTGAAGCTACTGACTGAATGAAAGGAGCTGGCATCTCACTCTCTTTGAATCTTCTTTATCATGCTAAGAGGAGCAGGAAAAAGCAAAAAATTTCAGAATTGCACCTTGTAATGCGGAGAAATTACTGTTTGTGCATTTACAATATTCATTGATTTTTGCCATTGAAAAACGTCCAGAAATGATTGAAGCTACTGACTGAATGAAAGGAGCTGGCATCTCACTCTCTTTGAATCTTCTTTATCATGCTAAGAGGAGCAGGAAAAAGCAAAAAATTTCAGAATTGCACCTTGCAATGCGGAGAAATTACTGTTTGTGCATTTACAATATTCATTGATTTTTGCCATTGAAAAACGTCCAGAAATGATTGAAGCTACTGACTGAATGAAAGGAGCTGGCATCTCACTCTCTTTGAATCTTCTTTATCATGCTAAGAGGAGCAGGAAAAAGCAAAAAATTTCAGAATTGCACCTTGCAATGCGGAGAAATTACTGTTTGTGCATTTACAATATTCATTGATTTTTGCCATTGAAAAACATCATGTTATTCATATACCAGAAATGTTTGAAGCTACTGACTGAATGAAAGGAGCTGGCATCTCACTCTCTTTGAATCTTCTTTATCATGCTAAGAGGAGCAGGAAAAAGCAAAAAATTTCAGAATTGCACCTTGCAATGCGGAGAAATTACTGTTTGTGCATTTACAATATTCATTGATTTTTGCCATTGAAAAACGTCCAGAAATGATTGAAGCTACTGACTGAATGAAAGGAGCTGGCATCTCACTCTCTTTGAATCTTGTTTATCATGCTAAGAGGAGCAGGAAAAAGCAAAAAATTTCAGAATTGCACCTTGCAATGCGGAGAAATTACTGTTTGTGCATTTACAATATTCATTGATTTTTGCCATTGAAAAACATCATGTTATTCATATACCAGAAATGATTGAAGCTACTGACTGAATGAAAGGAGCTGGCATCTCACTCTCTTTGAATCTTCTTTATCATGCTAAGAGGAGCAGGAAAAAGTAAAAAATTTCAGAATTGCACCTTGCAATGCGGAGAAATTACTGTTTGTGCATTTATAATATTCAATGATTTTTGCCATTGAAAAACGTCCAGAAATGATTGAAGCTACTGACTGAACGAAAGGAGCTGGCATCTCACTCTCTTTGAATCTTCTTTATCATGCTAAGAGGAGCAGGAAAAAGCAAAAAATTTCAGAATTGCACCTTGCAATGCGGAGATATTACTGTTTGTGCATTTACAATATTCATTGATTTTTGCCATTGAAAAACGTCCAGAAATGATTGAAGCTACTGACTGAATGAAAGGAGCTGGCATCTCACTCTCTTTGAATCTTCTTTATCATGCTAAGAGGAGCAGGAAAAAGCAAAAAATTTCAGAATTGCACCTTGCAATGCGGAGAAATTACTGTTTGTGCATTTACAATATTCATTGATTTTTGCCATTGAAAAACGTCCAGAAATGATTGAAGCTACTGACTGAATGAAAGGAGCTGGCATCTCACTCTCTTTGAATCTTCTTTATCATGCTAAGAGGAGCAGGAAAAAGCAAAAAATTTCAGAATTGCACCTTGCAATGCGGAGAAATTACTGTTTGTGCATTTACAATATTCATTGATTTTTGCCATTGAAAAACATCATGTTATTCATATACCAGAAATGTTTGAAGCTACTGACTGAATGAAAGGAGCTGGCATCTCACTCTCTTTGAATCTTCTTTATCATGCTAAGAGGAGCAGGAAAAAGCAAAAAATTTCAGAATTGCACCTTGCAATGCGGAGAAATTACTGTTTGTGCATTTACAATATTCATTGATTTTTGCCATTGAAAAACGTCCAGAAATGATTGAAGCTACTGACTGAATGAAAGGAGCTTGCATCTCACTCTCTTTGAATCTTCTTTATCATGCTAAGAGGAGCAGGAAAAAGCAAAAAAATTCAGAATTGCACCTTGCAATGCGGAGAAATTACTGTTTGTGCATTTACAATATTCATTGATTTTTGCCATTGAAAAACATCATGTTATTCATATACCAGAAATGTTTGAAGCTACTGACTGAATGAAAGGAGCTGACATCTCACGCTCTTTGAATCTTCTTTATCATGCTAAGAGGAGCAGGAAAAAGCAAAAAATTTCAGAATTGCACCTTGCAATGCGGAGAAATTACTGTTTGTGCATTTACAATATTCATTGATTTTTGCCATTGAAAAACGTCCAGAAATGATTGAAGCTACTGACTGAATGAAAGGAGCTGGCATCTCACTCTCTTTGAATCTTCTTTATCATGCTAAGAGGAGCAGGAAAAAGCAAAAAATTTCAGAATTGCACCTTGCAATGCGGAGAAATTACTGTTTGTGCATTTACAATATTCATTGATTTTTGCCATTGAAAAACATCATGTTATTCATATACCAGAAATGTTTGAAGCTACTGACTGAATGAAAGGAGCTGGCATCTCACTCTCTTTGAATCTTCTTTATCATGCTAAGAGGAGCAGGAAAAAGCAAAAAATTTCAGAATTGCACCTTGCAATGCGGAGAAATTACTGTTTGTGCATTTACAATATTCATTGATTTTTGCCATTGAAAAACATCATGTTATTCATATACCAGAAATGTTTGAAGCTACTGACTGAATGAAAGGAGCTGGCATCTCACTCTCTTTGAATCTTCTTTATCATGCTAAGAGGAGCAGGAAAAAGCAAAACATTTCAGAATTGCACCTTGCAATGCGGAGAAATTACTGTTTGTGCATTTACAATATTCATTGATTTTTGCCATTGAAAAACGTCCAGAAATGATTGAAGCTACTGACTGAATGAAAGGAGCTGGCATCTCACTCTCTTTGAATCTTCTTTATCATGCTAAGAGGAGCAGGAAAAAGCAAAAAATTTCAGAATTGCACCTTGCAATGCGGAGAAATTACTGTTTGTGCATTTACAATATTCATTGATTTTTGCCATTGAAAAACGTCCAGAAATGATTGAAGCTACTGACTGAATGAAAGGAGCTGGCATCTCACTCTCTTTGAATCTTCTTTATCATGCTAAGAGGAGCAGGAAAAAGCAAAAAATTTCAGAATTGCACCTTGCAATGCGGAGAAATTACTGTTTGTGCATTTACAATATTCATTGATTTTTGCCATTGAAAAACATCATGTTATTCATATACCAGAAATGTTTGAAGCTACTGACTGAATGAAAGGAGCTGGCATCTCACTCTCTTTGAATCTTCTTTATCATGCTAAGAGGAGCAGGAAAAAGCAAAAAATTTCAGAATTGCACCTTGCAATGCGGAGAAATTACTGTTTGTGCATTTACAATATTCATTGATTTTTGCCATTGAAAAACGTCCAGAAATGATTGAAGCTACTGACTGAATGAAAGGAGCTGGCATCTCACTCTCTTTGAATCTTGTTTATCATGCTAAGAGGAGCAGGAAAAAGCAAAAAATTTCAGAATTGCACCTTGCAATGCGGAGAAATTACTGTTTGTGCATTTACAATATTCATTGATTTTTGCCATTGAAAAACATCATGTTATTCATATACCAGAAATGATTGAAGCTACTGACTGAATGAAAGGAGCTGGCATCTCACTCTCTTTGAATCTTCTTTATCATGCTAAGAGGAGCAGGAAAAAGTAAAAAATTTCAGAATTGCACCTTGCAATGCGGAGAAATTACTGTTTGTGCATTTATAATATTCAATGATTTTTGCCATTGAAAAACGTCCAGAAATGATTAAAGCTACTGACTGAACGAAAGGAGCTGGCATCTCACTCTCTTTGAATCTTCTTTATCATGCTAAGAGGAGCAGGAAAAAGCAAAAAATTTCAGAATTGCACCTTGCAATGCGGAGAAATTACTGTTTGTGCATTTACAATATTCATTGATTTTTGCCATTGAAAAACGTCCAGAAATGATTGAAGCTACTGACTGAATGAAAGGAGCTGGCATCTCACTCTCTTTGAATCTTCTTTATCATGCTAAGAGGAGCAGGAAAAAGCAAAAAATTTCAGAATTGCACCTTGCAATGCGGAGAAATTACTGTTTGTGCATTTACAATATTCATTGATTTTTGCCATTGAAAAACATCATGTTATTCATATACCAGAAATGTTTGAAGCTACTGACTGAATGAAAGGAGCTGACATCTCACGCTCTTTGAATCTTCTTTATCATGCTAAGAGGAGCAGGAAAAAGCAAAAAATTTCAGAATTGCACCTTGCAATGCGGAGAAATTACTGTTTGTGCATTTACAATATTCATTGATTTTTGCCATTGAAAAACGTCCAGAATTGATTGAAGCTACTGACTGAATGAAAGGAGCTGGCATCTCACTCTCTTTGAATCTTCTTTATCATGCTAAGAGGAGCAGGAAAAAGCAAAAAATTTCAGAATTGCACCTTGCAATGCGGAGAAATTACTGTTTGTGCATTTACAATATTCATTGATTTTTGCCATTGAAAAACATCATGTTATTCATATACCAGAAATGTTTGAAGCTACTGACTGAATGAAAGGAGCTGGCATCTCACTCTCTTTGAATCTTCTTTATCATGCTAAGAGGAGCAGGAAAAAGCAAAAAATTTCAGAATTGCACCTTGCAATGCGGAGAAATTACTGTTTGTGCATTTACAATATTCATTGATTTTTGCCATTGAAAAACATCATGTTATTCATATACCAGAAATGTTTGAAGCTACTGACTGAATGAAAGGAGCTGGCATCTCACTCTCTTTGAATCTTCTTTATCATGCTAAGAGGAACAGGGAAAAGCAAAAAATTTCAGAATTGCAAATTGCAATGTGGAGAAATTACTGTTTGTGCATTTACAATATTCATTGATTTTTACCATTGAAAAACGTCCAGAAATGATTGAAGCTACTGACTGAATGAAAGGAGCTGGCACCTCACTCTCTTTGAATCTTCTTTATCATGCTAAGAGGAGCGGGAAAAAGCAAAAAAATTCAGAATTGCACCTTGCAATGCGGAGAAATTACTGTTTGTGCATTTACAATATTCATTGATTTTTGCCATTGAAAAACGTCCAGAAATGATTGAAAGTACTGACTGAATGAAAGGAGCTGGCATCTCACTCTCTTTGAATCTTCTTTATCATGCTAAGAGGAGCAGGAAAAAGCAAAAAATTTCAGAATTGCACCTTGCAATGCGGAGAAATTACTGTTTGTGCATTTACAATATTCATTGATTTTTGCCATTGAAAAACGTCCAGAAATGATTGAAGCTACTGACTGAATGAAAAGAGCTGGCATCTCACTCTCTTTGAATCTTCTTTATCATGCTAAGAGGAGCAGGAAAAAGTAAAAAATTTCAGAATTGCACCTTGCAATGCGGAGAAATTACAGTTTGTGCATTTACAATATTCATTGATTTTTGCCATTGAAAAACATCCAGAAATGATTGAAGCTACTGACTGAATGAAAGGAGCTGGCATCTCACTCTCTTTGAATCTTCTTTATCATGCTAAGAGGAGCAGGAAAAAGCAAAAAATTTCAGAATTGCACCTTGCAATGCGGAGAAATTACTGTTTGTGCATTTACAATATTCATTGATTTTTGCCATTGAAAAACATCATGTTATTCATATACCAGAAATGTTTGAAGCTACTGACTGAATGAAAGGAGCTGGCATCTCACTCTCTTTGAATCTTCATTATCATGCTAAGAGGAGCAGGAAAAAGCAAAAAATTTCAGAATTGCACCTTGCAATGCGGAGAAATTACTGTTTGTGCATTTACAATATTCATTGATTTTTGCCATTGAAAAACATGTTATTCATATACCAGAAATGTTTGAAGCTACTGACTGAATGAAAGGAGCTGGCACCTCACTCTCTTTGAATCTTCTTTATCATGCTAAGAGGAGCGGGAAAAAGCAAAAAAATTCAGAATTGCACCTTGCAATGCGGAGAAATTACTGTTTGTGCATTTACAATATTCATTGATTTTTGCCATTGAAAAACGTCCAGAAACGATTGAAAGTACTGACTGAATGAAAGGAGCTGGCATCTCACTCTCTTTGAATCTTCTTTATCATGCTAAGAGGAGCAGGAAAAAGCAAAAAATTTCAGAATTGCACCTTGCAATGCGGAGAAATTACTGTTTGTGCATTTACAATATTCATTGATTTTTGCCATTGAAAAACATCCAGAAATGATTGAAGCTACTGACTGAATGAAAGGAGCTGGCATCTCACTCTCTTTGAATCTTCTTTATCATGCTAAGAGGAGCAGGAAAAAGCAAAAAATTTCAGAATTGCACCTTGCAATGCGGAGAAATTACTGTTTGTGCATTTACAATATTCATTGATTTTTGCCATTGAAAAACATCATGTTATTCATATACCAGAAATGTTTGAAGCTACTGACTGAATGAAAGGAGCTGGCATCTCACTCTCTTTGAATCTTCATTATCATGCTAAGAGGAGCAGGAAAAAGCAAAAAATTTCAGAATTGCACCTTGCAATGTGGAGAAATTACTGTTTGTGCATTTACAATATTCATTGATTTTTAACAATGAAAAACGTCCAGAAATGATTGAATCTACTGACTGAATGAAAGTAGCTGGCATCTCACTCTCTTTGAATCTTCTTTATCATGCTAAGAGGAGCAGGAAAAAGCAAAAAATTTCAGAATTGCACCTTGCAATGCGGAGAAATTACTGTTTGTGCATTTACAATATTCATTGATTTTTGCCATTGAAAAACATCATGTTATTCATATACCAGAAATGTTTGAAGCTACTGACTGAATGAAAGGAGCTGGCATCTCACTCTCTTTGAATCTTCTTTATCATGCTAAGAGGAGCAGGAAAAAGCAAAAAATTTCAGAATTGCACCTTGCAATGCGGAGAAATTACTGTTTGTGCATTTACAATATTCATTGATTTTTGCCATTGAAAAACATCATGTTATTCATATACCAGAAATGTTTGAAGCTACTGACTGAATGAAAGGAGCTGGCATCTCACTCTCTTTGAATCTTCTTTATCATGCTAAGAGGAGCAGGAAAAAGCAAAAAATTTCAGAATTGCACCTTGCAATGTGGAGAAATTACTGTTTGTGCATTTACAATATTCATTGATTTTTACCATTGAAAAACGTCCAGAAATGATTGAAGCTACTGACTGAATGAAAGTAGCTGGCATCTCACTCTCTTTGAATCTTCTTTATCATACTAAGAGGAGCAGGAAAAAGCAAAAAATTTCAGACTTGCACCTTGCAATGCGGAGAAATTACTGTTTGTGCATTTACAATATTCATTGATTTTTGCCATTGAAAAACATCATGTTATTCATATACCAGAAATGTTTGAAGCTACTGACTGAATGAAAGGAGCTGGCATCTCACTCTCTTTGAATCTTCTTTATCATGCTAAGAGGAGCAGGAAAAAGCAAAAAATTTCAGAATTGCACCTTGCAATGCGGAGAAATTACTGTTTGTGCATTTACAATATTCATTGATTTTTGCCATTGAAAAACGTCCAGAAATGATTGAAGCTACTGACTGAATGAAAGGAGCTGGCATCTCACTCTCTTTGAATCTTCTTTATCATGCTAAGAGGAGCAGGAAAAAGCAAAAAATTTCAGAATTGCACCTTGCAATGCGGAGAAATTACTGTTTGTGCATTTACAATATTCATTGATTTTTGCCATTGAAAAACGTCCAGAAATGATTGAAGCTACTGACTGAATGAAAGGAGCTGGCATCTCACTCTCTTTGAATCTTCTTTATCATGCTAAGAGGAGCAGGAAAAAGCAAAAAATTTCAGAATTGCACCTTGCAATGCGGAGAAATTACTGTTTGTGCATTTACAATATTCATTGATTTTTGCCATTGAAAAACATCATGTTATTCATATACCAGAAATGTTTGAAGCTACTGACTGAATGAAAGGAGCTGGCATCTCACTCTCTTTGAATCTTCTTTATCATGCTAAGAGGAGCAGGAAAAAGCAAAAAATTTCAGAATTGCACCTTGCAATGCGGAGAAATTACTGTTTGTGCATTTACAATATTCATTGATTTTTGCCATTGAAAAACGTCCAGAAATGATTGAAGCTACTGACTGAATGAAAGGAGCTGGCATCTCACTCTCTTTGAATCTTGTTTATCATGCTAAGAGGAGCAGGAAAAAGCAAAAAATTTCAGAATTGCACCTTGCAATGCGGAGAAATTACTGTTTGTGCATTTACAATATTCATTGATTTTTGCCATTGAAAAACATCATGTTATTCATATACCAGAAATGATTGAAGCTACTGACTGAATGAAAGGAGCTGGCATCTCACTCTCTTTGAATCTTCTTTATCATGCTAAGAGGAGCAGGAAAAAGTAAAAAATTTCAGAATTGCACCTTGCAATGCGGAGAAATTACTGTTTGTGCATTTATAATATTCAATGATTTTTGCCATTGAAAAACGTCCAGAAATGATTGAAGCTACTGACTGAACGAAAGGAGCTGGCATCTCACTCTCTTTGAATCTTCTTTATCATGCTAAGAGGAGCAGGAAAAAGCAAAAAATTTCAGAATTGCACCTTGCAATGCGGAGAAATTACTGTTTGTGCATTTACAATATTCATTGATTTTTGCCATTGAAAAACGTCCAGAAATGATTGAAGCTACTGACTGAATGAAAGGAGCTGGCATCTCACTCTCTTTGAATCTTCTTTATCATGCTAAGAGGAGCAGGAAAAAGCAAATAATTTCAGAATTGCACCTTGCAATGCGGAGAAATTACTGTTTGTGCATTTACAATATTCATTGATTTTTGCCTTTGAAAAACATCATGTTATTCATATACCAGAAATGTTTGAAGCTACTGACTGAATGAAAGGAGCTGACATCTCACGCTCTTTGAATCTTCTTTATCATGCTAAGAGGAGCAGGAAAAAGCAAAACATTTCAGAATTGCACCTTGCAATGCGGAGAAATTACTGTTTGTGCATTTACAATATTCATTGATTTTTGCCATTGAAAAACGTCCAGAAATGATTGAAGCTACTGACTGAATGAAAGGAGCTGGCATCTCACTCTCTTTGAATCTTCTTTATCATGCTAAGAGGAGCAGGAAAAAGCAAAAAATTTCAGAATTGCACCTTGCAATGCCGAGAAATTACTGTTTGTGCATTTACAATATTCATTGATTTTTGCCATTGAAAAACATCATGTTATTCATATACCAGAAATGTTTGAAGCTACTGACTGAATGAAAGGAGCTGGCATCTCACTCTCTTTGAATCTTCATTATCATGCTAAGAGGAGCAGGAAAAAGCAAAAAATTTCAGAATTGCACCTTGCAATGCGGAGAAATTACTGTTTGTGCATTTACAATATTCATTGATTTTTGCCATTGAAAAACATGTTATTCATATACCAGAAATGTTTGAAGCTACTGACTGAATGAAAGGAGCTGGCACCTCACTCTCTTTGAATCTTCTTTATCATGCTAAGAGGAGCGGGAAAAAGCAAAAAAATTCAGAATTGCACCTTGCAATGCGGAGAAATTACTGTTTGTGCATTTACAATATTCATTGATTTTTGCCATTGAAAAACGTCCAGAAATGATTGAAAGTACTGACTGAATGAAAGGAGCTGGCATCTCACTCTCTTTGAATCTTCTTTATCATGCTAAGAGGAGCAGGAAAAAGCAAAAAATTTCAGAATTGCACCTTGCAATGCGGAGAAATTACTGTTTGTGCATTTACAATATTCATTGATTTTTGCCATTGAAAAACGTCCAGAAATGATTGAAGCTACTGACTGAATGAAAGGAGCTGGCATCTCACTCTCTTTGAATCTTCTTTATCATGCTAAGAGGAGCAGGAAAAAGTAAAAAATTTCAGAATTGCACCTTGCAATGCGGAGAAATTACAGTTTGTGCATTTACAATATTCATTGATTTTTGCCATTGAAAAACATCCAGAAATGATTGAAGCTACTGACTGAATGAAAGGAGCTGGCATCTCACTCTCTTTGAATCTTCTTTATCAGGCTAAGAGGAGCAGGAAAAAGCAAAAAATTTCAGAATTGCACCTTGCAATGCGGAGAAATTACTGTTTGTGCATTTACAATATTCATTGATTTTTGCCATTGAAAAACATCATGTTATTCATATACCAGAAATGTTTGAAGCTACTGACTGAATGAAAGGAGCTGGCATCTCACTCTCTTTGAATCTTCTTTACCATGCTAAGAGGAGCAGGAAAAAGCAAAAAATTTCAGAATTGCACCTTGCAATGTGGAGAAATTACTGTTTGTGCATTTACAATATTCATTGATTTTTACCATTGAAAAACGTCCAGAAATGATTGAAGCTACTGACTGAATGAAAGTAGCTGGCATCTCACTCTCTTTGAATCTTCTTTATCATACTAAGAGGAGCAGGAAAAAGCAAAAAATTTCAGACTTGCACCTTGCAATGCGGAGAAATTACTGTTTGTGCATTTACAATATTCATTGATTTTTGCCATTGAAAAACATCATGTTATTCATATACCAGAAATGTTTGAAGCTACTGACTGAATGAAAGGAGCTGGCATCTCACTCTCTTTGAATCTTCTTTATCATGCTAAGAGGAGCAGGAAAAAGCAAAAAATTTCAGAATTGCACCTTGCAATGCGGAGAAATTACTGTTTGTGCATTTACAATATTCATTGATTTTTGCCATTGAAAAACGTCCAGAAATGATTGAAGCTACTGACTGAATGAAAGGAGCTGGCATCTCACTCTCTTTGAATCTTCTTTATCATGCTAAGAGGAGCAGGAAAAAGCAAAAAATTTCAGAATTGCACCTTGCAATGCGGAGAAATTACTGTTTGTGCATTTACAATATTCATTGATTTTTGCCATTGAAAAACGTCCAGAAATGATTGAAGCTACTGACTGAATGAAAGGAGCTGGCATCTCACTCTCTTTGAATCTTCTTTATCATGCTAAGAGGAGCAGGAAAAAGCAAAAAATTTCAGAATTGCACCTTGCAATGCGGAGAAATTACTGTTTGTGCATTTACAATATTCATTGATTTTTGCCATTGAAAAACATGTTATTCATATACCAGAAATGTTTGAAGCTACTAACTGAATGAAAGGAGCTGGCATCTCACTCTCTTTGAATCTTCTTTATCATGCTAAGAGGAGCAGGAAAAAGCAAAAAATTTCAGAATTGCACCTTGCAATGCGGAGAAATTACTGTTTGTGCATTTACAATATTCATTGATTTTTGCCATTGAAAAACGTCCAGAAATGATTGAAGCTACTGACTGAATGAAAGGAGCTGGCATCTCACTCTCTTTGAATCTTGTTTATCATGCTAAGAGGAGCAGGAAAAAGCAAAAAATTTCAGAATTGCACCTTGCAATGCGGAGAAATTACTGTTTGTGCATTTATAATATTCAATGATTTTTGCCATTGAAAAACGTCCAGAAATGATTGAAGCTACTGACTGAACGAAAGGAGCTGGCATCTCACTCTCTTTGAATCTTCTTTATCATGCTAAGAGGAGCAGGAAAAAGCAAAAAATTTCAGAATTGCACCTTGCAATGCGGAGAAATTACTGTTTGTGCATTTACAATATTCATTGATTTTTGCCATTGAAAAACGTCCAGAAATGATTGAAGCTACTGACTGAATGAAAGGAGCTGGCATCTCACTCTCTTTGAATCTTCTTTATCATGCTAAGAGGAGCAGGAAAAAGCAAATAATTTCAGAATTGCACCTTGCAATGCGGAGAAATTACTGTTTGTGCATTTACAATATTCATTGATTTTTGCCTTTGAAAAACATCATGTTATTCATATACCAGAAATGTTTGAAGCTACTGACTGAATGAAAGGAGCTGACATCTCACGCTCTTTGAATCTTCTTTATCATGCTAAGAGGAGCAGGAAAAAGCAAAACATTTCAGAATTGCACCTTGCAATGCGGAGAAATTACTGTTTGTGCATTTACAATATTCATTGATTTTTGCCATTGAAAAAAGTCCAGAAATGATTGAAGCTACTGACTGAATGAAAGGAGCTGGCATCTCACTCTCTTTGAATCTTCTTTATCATGCTAAGAGGAGCAGGAAAAAGCAAAAAATTTCAGAATTGCACCTTGCAATGCGGAGAAATTACTGTTTGTGCATTTACAATATTCATTGATTTTTGCCATTGAAAAACATCATGTTATTCATATACCAGAAATGTTTGAAGCTACTGACTGAATGAAAGGAGCTGGCATCTCACTCTCTTTGAATCTTCTTTATCATGCTAAGAGGAGCAGGAAAAAGCAAAAAATTTCAGAATTGCACCTTGCAATGCGGAGAAATTACTGTTTGTGCATTTACAATATTCATTGATTTTTGCCATTGAAAAACGTCCAGAAATGATTGAAGCTACTGACTGAATGAAAGGAGCTGGCATCTCACTCTCTTTGAATCTTCTTTATCATGCTAAGAGGAGCAGGAAAAAGCAAAAAATTTCAGAATTGCACCTTGCAATGCGGAGAAATTACTGTTTGTGCATTTACAATATTCATTGATTTTTGCCATTGAAAAACATCATGTTATTCATATACCAGAAATGTTTGAAGCTACTGACTGAATGAAAGGAGCTGACATCTCACGCTCTTTGAATCTTCTTTATCATGCTAAGAGGAGCAGGAAAAAGCAAAAAATTTCAGAATTGCACCTTGCAATGCGGAGAAATTACTGTTTGTGCATTTACAATATTCATTGATTTTTGCCATTGAAAAACGTCCAGAAATGATTGAAGCTACTGACTGAATGAAAGGAGCTGGCATCTCACTCTCTTTGAATCTTCTTTATCATGCTAAGAGGAGCAGGAAAAAGCAAAAAATTTCAGAATTGCACCTTGCAATGCGGAGAAATTACTGTTTGTGCATTTACAATATTCATTGATTTTTGCCATTGAAAAACATCATGTTATTCATATACCAGAAATGTTTGAAGCTACTGACTGAATGAAAGGAGCTGGCATCTCACTCTCTTTGAATTTTCTTTATCATGCTAAGAGGAGCAGGAAAAAGCAAAAAATTTCAGAATTGCACCTTGCAATGCGGAGAAATTACTGTTTGTGCATTTACAATATTCATTGATTTTTGCCATTGAAAAACATCATGTTATTCATATACCAGAAATGTTTGAAGCTACTGACTGAATGAAAGGAGCTGGCATCTCACTCTCTTTGAATCTTCTTTATCATGCTAAGAGGAGCAGGAAAAAGCAAAAAATTTCAGAATTGCACCTTGCAATGCGGAGAAATTACTGTTTGTGCATTTACAATATTCATTGATTTTTGCCATTGAAAAACGTCCAGAAATGATTGAAGCTACTGACTGAATGAAAGGAGCTGGCATCTCACTCTCTTTGAATCTTCTTTATCATGCTAAGAGGAGCAGGAAAAAGCAAAACATTTCAGAATTGCACCTTGCAATGCGGAGAAATTACTGTTTGTGCATTTACAATATTCATTGATTTTTGCCATTGAAAAACGTCCAGAAATGATTGAAGCTACTGACTGAATGAAAGGAGCTGGCATCTCACTCTCTTTGAATCTTCTTTATCATGATAAGAGGAGCAGGAAAAAGCAAAAAATTTCAGAATTGCACCTTGCAATGCGGAGAAATTACTGTTTGTGCATTTACAATATTCATTGATTTTTGCCATTGAAAAACGTCCAGAAATGATTGAAGCTACTGACTGAATGAAAGGAGCTGGCATCTCACTCTCTTTGAATCTTCATTATCATGCTAAGAGGAGCAGGAAAAAGCAAAAAATTTCAGAATTGCACCTTGCAATGTGGAGAAATTACTGTTTGTGCATTTACAATATTCATTGATTTTTAACAATGAAAAACGTCCAGAAATGATTGAATCTACTGACTGAATGAAAGTAGCTGGCATCTCACTCTCTTTGAATCTTCTTTATCATGCTAAGAGGAGCAGGAAAAAGCAAAAAATTTCAGAATTGCACCTTGCAATGCGGAGAAATTACTGTTTGTGCATTTACAATATTCATTGATTTTTGCCATTGAAAAACATCATGTTTTTCATATACCAGAAATGTTTGAAGCTACTGACTGAATGAAAGGAGCTGGCATCTCACTCTCTTTGAATCTTCTTTATCATGCTAAGAGGAGCAGGAAAAAGCAAAAAATTTCAGAATTGCACCTTGCAATGCGGAGAAATTACTGTTTGTGCATTTACAATATTCATTGATTTTTGCCATTGAAAAACATCATGTTATTCATATACCAGAAATGTTTGAAGCTACTGACTGAATGAAAGGAGCTGGCATCTCACTCTCTTTGAATCTTCTTTATCATGCTAAGAGGAGCAGGAAAAAGCAAAAAATTTCAGAATTGCACCTTGCAATGTGGAGAAATTACTGTTTGTGCATTTACAATATTCATTGATTTTTACCATTGAAAAACGTCCAGAAATGATTGAAGCTACTGACTGAATGAAAGTAGCTGGCATCTCACTCTCTTTGAATCTTCTTTATCATACTAAGAGGAGCAGGAAAAAGCAAAAAATTTCAGACTTGCACCTTGCAATGCGGAGAAATTACTGTTTGTGCATTTACAATATTCATTGATTTTTGCCATTGAAAAACATCTTGTTATTCATATACCAGAAATGTTTGAAGCTACTGACTGAATGAAAGGAGCTGGCATCTCACTCTCTTTGAATCTTCTTTATCATGCTAAGAGGAGCAGGAAAAAGCAAAAAATTTCAGAATTGCACCTTGCAATGCGGAGAAATTACTGTTTGTGCATTTACAATATTCATTGATTTTTGCCATTGAAAAACGTCCAGAAATGATTGAAGCTACTGACTGAATGAAAGGAGCTGGCATCTCACTCTCTTTGAATCTTCTTTATCATGCTAAGAGGAGCAGGAAAAAGCAAAAAATTTCAGAATTGCACCTTGCAATGCGGAGAAATTACTGTTTGTGCATTTACAATATTCATTGATTTTTGCCATTGAAAAACGTCCAGAAATGATTGAAGCTACTGACTGAATGAAAGGAGCTGGCATCTCACTCTCTTTGAATCTTCTTTATCATGCTAAGAGGAGCAGGAAAAAGCAAAAAATTTCAGAATTGCGCCTTGCAATGCGGAGAAATTACTGTTTGTGCATTTACAATATTCATTGATTTTTGCCATTGAAAAACATCATGTTATTCATATACCAGAAATGTTTGAAGCTACTGACTGAATGAAAGTAGCTGGCATCTCACTCTCTTTGAATCTTCTTTATCATGCTAAGAGGAGCAGGAAAAAGCAAAAAATTTCAGAATTGCACCTTGCAATGCGGAGAAATTACTGTTTGTGCATTTACAATATTCATTGATTTTTGCCATTGAAAAACGTCCAGAAATGATTGAAGCTACTGACTGAATGAAAGGAGCTGGCATCTCACTCTCTTTGAATCTTGTTTATCATGCTAAGAGGAGCAGGAAAAAGCAAAAAATTTCAGAATTGCACCTTGCAATGCGGAGAAATTACTGTTTGTGCATTTACAATATTCATTGATTTTTGCCATTGAAAAACATCATGTTATTCATATACCAGAAATGATTGAAGCTACTGACTGAATGAAAGGAGCTGGCATCTCACTCTCTTTGAATCTTCTTTATCATGCTAAGAGGAGCAGGAAAAAGTAAAAAATTTCAGAATTGCACCTTGCAATGCGGAGAAATTACTGTTTGTGCATTTATAATATTCAATGATTTTTGCCATTGAAAAACGTCCAGAAATGATTGAAGCTACTGACTGAACGAAAGGAGCTGGCATCTCACTCTCTTTGAATCTTCTTTATCATGCTAAGAGGAGCAGGAAAAAGCAAAAAATTTCAGAATTGCACCTTGCAATGCGGAGAAATTACTGTTTGTGCATTTACAATATTCATTGATTTTTGCCATTGAAAAACGTCCAGAAATGATTGAAGCTACTGACTGAATGAAAGGAGCTGGCATCTCACTCTCTTTGAATCTTCTTTATCATGCTAAGAGGAGCAGGAAAAAGCAAAAAATTTCAGAATTGCACCTTGCAATGCCGAGAAATTACTGTTTGTGCATTTACAATATTCATTGATTTTTGCCATTGAAAAACATCATGTTATTCATATACCAGAAATGTTTGAAGCTACTGACTGAATGAAAGGAGCTGGCATCTCACTCTCTTTGAATCTTCATTATCATGCTAAGAGGAGCAGGAAAAAGCAAAAAATTTCAGAATTGCACCTTGCAATGCGGAGAAATTACTGTTTGTGCATTTACAATATTCATTGATTTTTGCCATTGAAAAACATGTTATTCATATACCAGAAATGTTTGAAGCTACTGACTGAATGAAAGGAGCTGGCACCTCACTCTCTTTGAATCTTCTTTATCATGCTAAGAGGAGCGGGAAAAAGCAAAAAAATTCAGAATTGCACCTTGCAATGCGGAGAAATTACTGTTTGTGCATTTACAATATTCATTGATTTTTGCCATTGAAAAACGTCCAGAAATGATTGAAAGTACTGACTGAATGAAAGGAGCTGGCATCTCACTCTCTTTGAATCTTCTTTATCATGCTAAGAGGAGCAGGAAAAAGCAAAAAATTTCAGAATTGCACCTTGCAATGCGGAGAAATTACTGTTTGTGCATTTACAATATTCATTGATTTTTGCCATTGAAAAACGTCCAGAAATGATTGAAGCTACTGACTGAATGAAAGGAGCTGGCATCTCACTCTCTTTGAATCTTCTTTACCATGCTAAGAGGAGCAGGAAAAAGTAAAAAATTTCAGAATTGCACCTTGCAATGCGGAGAAATTACAGTTTGTGCATTTACAATATTCATTGATTTTTGCCATTGAAAAACATCCAGAAATGATTGAAGCTACTGACTGAATGAAAGGAGCTGGCATCTCACTCTCTTTGAATCTTCTTTATCAGGCTAAGAGGAGCAGGAAAAAGCAAAAAATTTCAGAATTGCACCTTGCAATGCGGAGAAATTACTGTTTGTGCATTTACAATATTCATTGATTTTTGCCATTGAAAAACATCATGTTATTCATATACCAGAAATGTTTGAAGCTACTGACTGAATGAAAGGAGCTGGCATCTCACTCTCTTTGAATCTTCTTTACCATGCTAAGAGGAGCAGGAAAAAGCAAAAAATTTCAGAATTGCACCTTGCAATGTGGAGAAATTACTGTTTGTGCATTTACAATATTCATTGATTTTTACCATTGAAAAACGTCCAGAAATGATTGAAGCTACTGACTGAATGAAAGTAGCTGGCATCTCACTCTCTTTGAATCTTCTTTATCATACTAAGAGGAGCAGGAAAAAGCAAAAAATTTCAGACTTGCACCTTGCAATGCGGAGAAATTACTGTTTGTGCATTTACAATATTCATTGATTTTTGCCATTGAAAAACATCATGTTATTCATATACCAGAAATGTTTGAAGCTACTGACTGAATGAAAGGAGCTGGCATCTCACTCTCTTTGAATCTTCTTTATCATGCTAAGAGGAGCAGGAAAAAGCAAAAAATTTCAGAATTGCACCTTGCAATGCGGAGAAATTACTGTTTGTGCATTTACAATATTCATTGATTTTTGCCATTGAAAAACGTCCAGAAATGATTGAAGCTACTGACTGAATGAAAGGAGCTGGCATCTCACTCTCTTTGAATCTTCTTTATCATGCTAAGAGGAGCAGGAAAAAGCAAAAAATTTCAGAATTGCACCTTGCAATGCGGAGAAATTACTGTTTGTGCATTTACAATATTCATTGATTTTTGCCATTGAAAAACGTCCAGAAATGATTGAAGCTACTGACTGAATGAAAGGAGCTGGCATCTCACTCTCTTTGAATCTTCTTTATCATGCTAAGAGGAGCAGGAAAAAGCAAAAAATTTCAGAATTGCACCTTGCAATGCGGAGAAATTACTGTTTGTGCATTTACAATATTCATTGATTTTTGCCATTGAAAAACATGTTATTCATATACCAGAAATGTTTGAAGCTACTAACTGAATGAAAGGAGCTGGCATCTCACTCTCTTTGAATCTTCTTTATCATGCTAAGAGGAGCAGGAAAAAGCAAAAAATTTCAGAATTGCACCTTGCAATGCGGAGAAATTACTGTTTGTGCATTTACAATATTCATTGATTTTTGCCATTGAAAAACGTCCAGAAATGATTGAAGCTACTGACTGAATGAAAGGAGCTGGCATCTCACTCTCTTTGAATCTTGTTTATCATGCTAAGAGGAGCAGGAAAAAGCAAAAAATTTCAGAATTGCACCTTGCAATGCGGAGAAATTACTGTTTGTGCATTTATAATATTCAATGATTTTTGCCATTGAAAAACGTCCAGAAATGATTGAAGCTACTGACTGAACGAAAGGAGCTGGCATCTCACTCTCTTTGAATCTTCTTTATCATGCTAAGAGGAGCAGGAAAAAGCAAAAAATTTCAGAATTGCACCTTGCAATGCGGAGAAATTACTGTTTGTGCATTTACAATATTCATTGATTTTTGCCATTGAAAAACGTCCAGAAATGATTGAAGCTACTGACTGAATGAAAGGAGCTGGCATCTCACTCTCTTTGAATCTTCTTTATCATGCTAAGAGGAGCAGGAAAAAGCAAATAATTTCAGAATTGCACCTTGCAATGCGGAGAAATTACTGTTTGTGCATTTACAATATTCATTGATTTTTGCCATTGAAAAAAGTCCAGAAATGATTGAAGCTACTGACTGAATGAAAGGAGCTGGCATCTCACTCTCTTTGAATCTTCTTTATCATGCTAAGAGGAGCAGGAAAAAGCAAAAAATTTCAGAATTGCACCTTGCAATGCGGAGAAATTACTGTTTGTGCATTTACAATATTCATTGATTTTTGCCATTGAAAAACATCATGTTATTCATATACCAGAAATGTTTGAAGCTACTGACTGAATGAAAGGAGCTGGCATCTCACTCTCTTTGAATCTTCTTTATCATGCTAAGAGGAGCAGGAAAAAGCAAAAAATTTCAGAATTGCACCTTGCAATGCGGAGAAATTACTGTTTGTGCATTTACAATATTCATTGATTTTTGCCATTGAAAAACGTCCAGAAATGATTGAAGCTACTGACTGAATGAAAGGAGCTGGCATCTCACTCTCTTTGAATCTTCTTTATCATGCTAAGAGGAGCAGGAAAAAGCAAAAAATTTCAGAATTGCACCTTGCAATGCGGAGAAATTACTGTTTGTGCATTTACAATATTCATTGATTTTTGCCATTGAAAAACATCATGTTATTCATATACCAGAAATGTTTGAAGCTACTGACTGAATGAAAGGAGCTGACATCTCACGCTCTTTGAATCTTCTTTATCATGCTAAGAGGAGCAGGAAAAAGCAAAAAATTTCAGAATTGCACCTTGCAATGCGGAGAAATTACTGTTTGTGCATTTACAATATTCATTGATTTTTGCCATTGAAAAACGTCCAGAAATGATTGAAGCTACTGACTGAATGAAAGGAGCTGGCATCTCACTCTCTTTGAATCTTCTTTATCATGCTAAGAGGAGCAGGAAAAAGCAAAAAATTTCAGAATTGCACCTTGCAATGCGGAGAAATTACTGTTTGTGCATTTACAATATTCATTGATTTTTGCCATTGAAAAACATCATGTTATTCATATACCAGAAATGTTTGAAGCTACTGACTGAATGAAAGGAGCTGGCATCTCACTCTCTTTGAATTTTCTTTATCATGCTAAGAGGAGCAGGAAAAAGCAAAAAATTTCAGAATTGCACCTTGCAATGCGGAGAAATTACTGTTTGTGCATTTACAATATTCATTGATTTTTGCCATTGAAAAACATCATGTTATTCATATACCAGAAATGTTTGAAGCTACTGACTGAATGAAAGGAGCTGGCATCTCACTCTCTTTGAATCTTCTTTATCATGCTAAGAGGAGCAGGAAAAAGCAAAAAATTTCAGAATTGCACCTTGCAATGCGGAGAAATTACTGTTTGTGCATTTACAATATTCATTGATTTTTGCCATTGAAAAACGTCCAGAAATGATTGAAGCTACTGACTGAATGAAAGGAGCTGGCATCTCACTCTCTTTGAATCTTCTTTATCATGCTAACAGGAGCAGGAAAAAGCAAAACATTTCAGAATTGCACCTTGCAATGCGGAGAAATTACTGTTTGTGCATTTACAATATTCATTGATTTTTGCCATTGAAAAACGTCCAGAAATGATTGAAGCTACTGACTGAATGAAAGGAGCTGGCATCTCACTCTCTTTGAATCTTCTTTATCATGCTAAGAGGAGCAGGAAAAAGCAAAAAATTTCAGAATTGCACCTTGCAATGCGGAGAAATTACTGTTTGTGCATTTACAATATTCATTGATTTTTGCCATTGAAAAACGTCCAGAAATGATTGAAGCTACTGACTGAATGAAAGGAGCTGGCATCTCACTCTCTTTGAATCTTCTTTATCATGCTAAGAGGAGCAGGAAAAAGCAAAAAATTTCAGAATTGCACCTTGCAATGCGGAGAAATTACTGTTTGTGCATTTACAATATTCATTGATTTTTGCCATTGAAAAACATCATGTTATTCATATACCAGAAATGTTTGAAGCTACTGACTGAATGAAAGGAGCTGGCATCTCACTCTCTTTGAATCTTCTTTATCATGCTAAGAGGAGCAGGAAAAAGCAAAAAATTTCAGAATTGCACCTTGCAATGCGGAGAAATTACTGTTTGTGCATTTACAATATTCATTGATTTTTGCCATTGAAAAACGTCCAGAAATGATTGAAGCTACTGATTGAATGAAAGGAGCTGGCATCTCACTCTCTTTGAATCTTGTTTATCATGCTAAGAGGAGCAGGAAAAAGCAAAAAATTTCAGAATTGCACCTTGCAATGCGGAGAAATTACTGTTTGTGCATTTACAATATTCATTGATTTTTGCCATTGAAAAACATCATGTTATTCATATACCAGAAATGATTGAAGCTACTGACTGAATGAAAGGAGCTGGCATCTCACTCTCTTTGAATCTTCTTTATCAAGCTAAGAGGAGCAGGAAAAAGTAAAAAATTTCAGAATTGCACCTTGCAATGCGGAGAAATTACTGTTTGTGCATTTATAATATTCAATGATTTTTGCCATTGAAAAACGTCCAGAAATGATTGAAGCTACTGACTGAACGAAAGGAGCTGGCATCTCACTCTCTTTGAATCTTCTTTATCATGCTAAGAGGAGCAGGAAAAAGCAAAAAATTTCAGAATTGCACCTTGCAATGCGGAGAAATTACTGTTTGTGCATTTACAATATTCATTGATTTTTGCCATTGAAAAACGTCCAGAAATGATTGAAGCTACTGACTGAATGAAAGGAGCTGGCATCTCACTCTCTTTGAATCTTCTTTATCATGCTAAGAGGAGCAGGAAAAAGCAAAAAATTTCAGAATTGCACCTTGCAATGCGGAGAAATTACTGTTTGTGCATTTACAATATTCATTGATTTTTGCCATTGAAAAACATCATGTTATTCATATACCAGAAATGTTTGAAGCTACTGACTGAATGAAAGGAGCTGACATCTCACGCTCTTTGAATCTTCTTTATCATGCTAAGAGGAGCAGGAAAAAGCAAAAAATTTCAGAATTGCACCTTGCAATGCGGAGAAATTACTGTTTGTGCATTTACAATATTCATTGATTTTTGCCATTGAAAAACGTCCAGAATTGATTGAAGCTACTGACTGAATGAAAGGAGCTGGCATCTCACTCTCTTTGAATCTCCTTTATCATGCTAAGAGGAGCAGGAAAAAGCAAAAAATTTCAGAATTGCACCTTGCAATGCGGAGAAATTACTGTTTGTGCATTTACAATATTCATTGATTTTTGCCATTGAAAAACATCATGTTATTCATATACCAGAAATGTTTGAAGCTACTGACTGAATGAAAGGAGCTGGCATCTCACTCTCTTTGAATCTTCTTTATCATGCTAAGAGGAGCAGGAAAAAGCAAAAAATTTCAGAATTGCACCTTGCAATGCGGAGAAATTACTGTTTGTGCATTTACAATATTCATTGATTTTTGCCATTGAAAAACGTCCAGAAATGATTGAAGCTACTGACTGAATGAAAGGAGCTGGCATCTCACTCTCTTTGAATCTTCTTTATCATGCTAAGAGGAGCAGGAAAAAGCAAAAAATTTCAGAATTGCACCTTGCAATGCGGAGAAATTACTGTTTGTGCATTTAAAATATTCATTGATTTTTGCCATTGAAAAACATCATGTTATTCATATACCAGAAATGTTTGAAGCTACTGACTGAATGAAAGGAGCTGACATCTCACGCTCTTTGAATCTTCTTTATCATGCTAAGAGGAGCAGGAAAAAGCAAAAAATTTCAGAATTGCACCTTGCAATGCGGAGAAATTACTGTTTGTGCATTTACAATATTCATTGATTTTTGCCATTGAAAAACGTCCAGAAATGATTGAAGCTACTGACTGAATGAAAGGAGCTGGCATCTCACTCTCTTTGAATCTTCTTTATCATGCTAAGAGGAGCAG
Source organism: Phyllobates terribilis (assembly GCF_046119375.1). NCBI lineage: Eukaryota > Metazoa > Chordata > Amphibia > Anura > Dendrobatidae > Phyllobates > Phyllobates terribilis. The sequence continues at coordinate 191,282 of NW_027363456.1, forward strand.
GAAAAAGCAAAAAATTTCAGAATTGCACCTTGCAATGCGGAGAAATTACTGTTTGTGCATTTACAATATTCATTGATTTTTGCCATTGAAAAACATCATGTTATTCATATACCAGAAATGTTTGAAGCTACTGACTGAATGAAAGGAGCTGGCATCTCACTCTCTTTGAATCTTCTTTATCATGCTAAGAGGAGCAGGAAAAAGCAAAAAATTTCAGAATTGCACCTTGCAATGCGGAGAAATTACTGTTTGTGCATTTACAATATTCATTGATTTTTGCCATTGAAAAACATCATGTTATTCATATACCAGAAATGTTTGAAGCTACTGACTGAATGAAAGGAGCTGGCATCTCACTCTCTTTGAATCTTCTTTATCATGCTAAGAGGAGCAGGAAAAAGCAAAAAATTTCAGAATTGCACCTTGCAATGCGGAGAAATTACTGTTTGTGCATTTACAATATTCATTGATTTTTGCCATTGAAAAACGTCCAGAAATGATTGAAGCTACTGACTGAATGAAAGGAGCTGGCATCTCACTCTCTTTGAATCTTCTTTATCATGCTAAGAGGAGCAGGAAAAAGCAAAACATTTCAGAATTGCACCTTGCAATGCGGAGAAATTACTGTTTGTGCATTTACAATATTCATTGATTTTTGCCATTGAAAAACGTCCAGAAATGATTGAAGCTACTGACTGAATGAAAGGAGCTGGCATCTCACTCTCTTTGAATCTTCTTTATCATGCTAAGAGGAGCAGGAAAAAGCAAAAAATTTCAGAATTGCACCTTGCAATGCAGAGAAATTACTGTTTGTGCATTTACAATCTTCATTGATTTTTGCCATTGAAAAACGTCCAGAAATGATTGAAGCTACTGACTGAATGAAAGGAGCTGGCATCTCACTCTCTTTGAATCTTCTTTATCATGCTAAGAGGAGCAGGAAAAAGCAAAAAATTTCAGAATTGCACCTTGCAATGCGGAGAAATTACTGTTTGTGCATTTACAATATTCATTGATTTTTGCCATTGAAAAACATCATGTTATTCATATACCAGAAATGTTTGAAGCTACTGACTGAATGAAAGGAGCTGGCATCTCACACTCTTTGAATCTTCTTTATCATGCTAAGAGGAGCAGGAAAAAGCAAAAAATTTCAGAATTGCACCTTGCAATGCGGAGAAATTACTGTTTGTGCATTTACAATATTCATTGATTTTTGCCATTGAAAAACGTCCAGAAATGATTGAAGCTACTGACTGAATGAAAGGAGCTGGCATCTCACTCTCTTTGAATCTTGTTTAGCATGCTAAGAGGAGCAGGAAAAAGCAAAAAATTTCAGAATTGCACCTTGCAATGCGGAGAAATTACTGTTTGTGCATTTACAATATTCATTGATTTTTGCCATTGAAAAACATCATGTTATTCATATACCAGAAATGATTGAAGCTACTGACTGAATGAAAGGAGCTGGCATCTCACTCTCTTTGAATCTTCTTTATCATGCTAAGAGGAGCAGGAAAAAGTAAAAAATTTCAGAATTGCACCTTGCAATGCGGAGAAATTACTGTTTGTGCATTTATAATATTCAATGATTTTTGCCATTGAAAAACGTCCAGAAATGATTGAAGCTACTGACTGAACGAAAGGAGCTGGCATCTCACTCTCTTTGAATCTTCTTTATCATGCTAAGAGGAGCAGGAAAAAGCAAAAAATTTCAGAATTGCACCTTGCAATGCGGAGAAATTACTGTTTGTGCATTTACAATATTCATTGATTTTTGCCATTGAAAAACGTCCAGAAATGATTGAAGCTACTGACTGAATGAAAGGAGCTGGCATCTCACTCTCTTTGAATCTTCTTTATCATGCTAAGAGGAGCAGGAAAAAGCAAAAAATTTCAGAATTGCACCTTGCAATGCGGAGAAATTACTGTTTGTGCATTTACAATATTCATTGATTTTTGCCATTGAAAAACATCATGTTATTCATATACCAGAAATGTTTGAAGCTACTCACTGAATGAAAGGAGCTGACATCTCACGCTCTTTGAATCTTCTTTATCATGCTAAGAGGAGCAGGAAAAAGCAAAAAATTTCAGAATTGCACCTTGCAATGCGGAGAAATTACTGTTTGTGCATTTACAATATTCATTGATTTTTGCCATTGAAAAACGTCCAGAATTGATTGAAGCTACTGACTGAATGAAAGGAGCTGGCATCTCACTCTCTTTGAATCTTCTTTATCATGCTAAGAGGAGCAGGAAAAAGCAAAAAATTTCAGAATTGCACCTTGCAATGCGGAGAAATTACTGTTTGTGCATTTACAATATTCATTGATTTTTGCCATTGAAAAACATCATGTTATTCATATACCAGAAATGTTTGAAGCTACTGACTGAATGAAAGGAGCTGGCATCTCACTCTCTTTGAATCTTCTTTATCATGCTAAGAGGAGCAGGAAAAAGCAAAAAATTTCAGAATTGCACCTTGCAATGCGGAGAAATTACTGTTTGTGCATTTACAATATTCATTGATTTTTGCCATTGAAAAACATCATGTTATTCATATACCAGAAATGTTTGAAGCTACTGACTGAATGAAAGGAGCTGGCATCTCACTCTCTTTGAATCTTCTTTATCATGCTAAGAGGAGCAGGGAAAAGCAAAAAATTTCAGAATTGCACCTTGCAATGTGGAGAAATTACTGTTTGTGCATTTACAATATTCATTGATTTTTACCATTGAAAAACGTCCAGAAATGATTGAAGCTACTGACTGAATGAAAGTAGCTGGCATCTCACTCTCTTTGAATCTTCTTTATCATGCTAAGACGAGCAGGAAAAAGCAAAAAATTTCAGACTTGCACCTTGCAATGCGGAGAAATTACTGTTTGTGCATTTACAATATTCATTGATTTTTGCCATTGAAAAACATCATGTTATTCATATACCAGAAATGTTTGAAGCTACTGACTGAATGAAAGGAGCTGGCATCTCACTCTCTTTGAATCTTCTTTATCATGCTAAGAGGAGCAGGAAAAAGCAAAAAATTTCAGAATTGCACCTTGCAATGCGGAGAAATTACTGTTTGTGCATTTACAATATTCATTGATTTTTGCCATTGAAAAACATCATGTTATTCATATACCAGAAATGTTTGAAGCTACTGACTGAATGAAAGGAGCTGACATCTCACTCTCTTTGAATCTTCTTTATCATGCTAAGAGGAGCAGGAAAAAGCAAAAAATTTCAGAATTGCACCTTGCAATGCGGAGAAATTACTGTTTGTGCATTTACAATATTCATTGATTTTTGCCATTGAAAAACATCATGTTATTCATATACCAGAAATGTTTGAAGCTACTGACTGAATGAAAGGAGCTGGCATCTCACTCTCTTTGAATCTTCTTTATCATGCTAAGAGGAGCAGGAAAAAGCAAAAAATTTTAGAATTGCACCTTGCAATGTGGAGAAATTACTGTTTGTGCATTTACAATATTCATTGATTTTTACCATTGAAAAACGTCCAGAAATGATTGAAGCTACTGACTGAATGAAAGTAGCTGGCATCTCACTCTCTTTGAATCTTCTTTATCATGCTAAGAGGAGCAGGAAAAAGCAAAAAATTTCAGACTTGCACCTTGCAATGCGGAGAAATTACTGTTTGTGCATTTACAATATTCATTGATTTTTGCCATTGAAAAACATCATGTTATTCATATACCAGAAATGTTTGAAGCTACTGACTGAATGAAAGGAGCTGGCATCTCACTCTCTTTGAATCTTCTTTATCATGCTAAGAGGAGCAGGAAAAAGCAAAAAATTTCAGAATTGCACCTTGCAATGCGGAGAAATTACTGTTTGTGCATTTACAATATTCATTGATTTTTGCCATTGAAAAACGTCCAGAAATGATTGAAGCTACTGACTGAATGAAAGGAGCTGGCATCTCACTCTCTTTGAATCTTCTTTATCATGCTAAGAGGAGCAGGAAAAAGCAAAAAATTTCAGAATTGCACCTTGCAATGCGGAGAAATTACTGTTTGTGCATTTACAATATTCATTGATTTTTGCCATTGAAAAACGTCCAGAAATGATTGAAGCTACTGACTGAATGAAAGGAGCTGGCATCTCACTCTCTTTGAATCTTCTTTATCATGCTAAGAGGAGCAGGAAAAAGCAAAAAATTTCAGAATTGCACCTTGCAATGCGGAGAAATTACTGTTTGTGCATTTACAATATTCATTGATTTTTGCCATTGAAAAACATGTTATTCATATACCAGAAATGTTTGAAGCTACTGACTGAATGAAAGGAGCTGGCACCTCAATCTCTTTGAATCTTCTTTATCATGCTAAGAGGAGCGGGAAAAAGCAAAAAATTTCAGAATTGCACCTTGCAATGCGGAGAAATTACTGTTTGTGCATTTACAATATTCATTGATTTTTGCCATTGAAAAACGTCCAGAAATGATTGAAGGTACTGACTGAATGAAAGGAGCTGGCATCTCACTCTCTTTGAATCTTCTTTATCATGCTAAGAGGAGCAGGAAAAAGCAAAAAATTTCAGAATTGCACCTTGCAATGCGGAGAAATTACTGTTTGTGCATTTACAATATTCATTGATTTTTGCCATTGAAAAACGTCCAGAAATGATTGAAGCTACTGACTGAATGAAAGGAGCTGGCATCTCACTCTCTTTGAATCTTCTTTATCATGCTAAGAGGAGCAGGAAAAAGCAAAAAATTTCAGAATTGCACCTTGCAATGCGGAGAAATTACTGTTTGTGCATTTACAATATTCATTGATTTTTACCATTGAAAAACGTCCAGAAATGATTGAAGCTACTGACTGAATGAAAGTAGCTGGCATCTCACTCTCTTTGAATCTTCTTTATCATGCTAAGAGGAGCAGGAAAAAGCAAAAAATTTCAGACTTGCACCTTGCAATGCGGAGAAATTACTGTTTGTGCATTTACAATATTCATTGATTTTTGCCATTGAAAAACATCATGTTATTCATATACCAGAAATGTTTGAAGCTACTGACTGAATGAAAGGAGCTGGCATCTCACTCTCTTTGAATCTTCTTTATCATGCTAAGAGGAGCAGGAAAAAGCAAAAAATTTCAGAATTGCACCTTGCAATGCGGAGAAATTACTGTTTGTGCATTTACAATATTCATTGATTTTTGCCATTGAAAAACATAATGTTATTCATATACCAGAAATGTTTGAAGCTACTGACTGAATGAAAGGAGCTGGCATCTCAATCTCTTTGAATCTTCTTTATCATGCTAAGAGGAGCATGAAAAAGCAAAAAATTTCAGAATTGCACCTTGCAATGTGGAGAAATTACTGTTTGTGCATTTACAATATTCATTGATTTTTACCATTGAAAAACGTCCAGAAATGATTGAAGCTACTGACTGAATGAAAGTAGCTGGCATCTCACTCTCTTTGAATCTTCTTTATCATGCTAAGAGGAGCAGGAAAAAGCAAAAAATTTCAGACTTGCACCTTGCAATGCGGAGAAATTACTGTTTGTGCATTTACAATATTCATTGATTTTTGCCATTGAAAAACATCATGTTATTCATATACCAGAAATGTTTGAAGCTACTGACTGAATGAAAGGAGCTGGCATCTCACTCTCTTTGAATCTTCTTTATCATGCTAAGAGGAGCAGAAAAAAGCAAAAAATTTCAGACTTGCACCTTGCAATGCGGAGAAATTACTGTTTGTGCATTTACAATATTCATTGATTTTTGCCATTGAAAAACATCATGTTATTCATATACCAGAAATGTTTGAAGCTACTGACTGAATGAAAGGAGCTGGCATCTCACTCTCTTTGAATCTTCTTTATCATGCTAAGAGGAGCAGGAAAAAGCAAAAAATTTCAGAATTGCACCTTGCAATGCGGAGAAATTACTGTTTGTGCATTTACAATATTCATTGATTTTTGCCATTGAAAAACGTCCAGAAATGATTGAAGGTACTGACTGAATGAAAGGAGCTGGCATCTCACTCTCTTTGAGTCTTCTTTATCATGCTAAGAGGAGCAGGAAAAAGCAAAAAATTTCAGAATTGCAACTTGCAATGCGGAGAAATTACTGTTTGTGCATTTACAATATTCATTGATTTTTGCCATTGAAAAACGTCCAGAAATGATTGAAGCTACTGACTGAATGAAAGGAGCTGGCATCTCACTCTCTTTGAATCTTCTTTATCATGCTAAGTGGAGCAGGAAAAAGCAAAAAATTTCAGAATTGCACCTTGCAATGCGGAGAAATTACAGTTTGTGCATTTACAATATTCATTGATTTTTGCCATTGAAAAACGTCCAGAAATGATTGAAGCTACTGACTGAATGAAAGGAGCTGGCATCTCACTCTCTTTGAATCTTCTTTATCATGCTAAGAGGAGCAGGAAAAAGCAAAAAATTTCAGAATTGCACCTTGCAATGCGGAGAAATTACTGTTTGTGCATTTACAATATTCGTTGATTTTTGCCATTGAAAAACGTCCAGAAATGATTGAAGCTACTTACTGAATGAAAGGAGCTGGCATCTCACTCTCTTTGAATCTTCTTTATCATGCTAAGAGGAGCAGGAAAAAGCAAAAAATTTCAGAATTGCACCTTGCAATGCGGAGAAATTACAGTTTGTGCATTTACAATATTCATTGATTTTTGCCATTGAAAAACGTCCAGAAATGATTGAAGCTACTGACTGAATGAAAGGAGCTGGCATCTCACTCTCTTTGAATCTTCTTTATCATGCTAAGAGGAGCAGGAAAAAGCAAAAAATTTCAGAATTGCACCTTGCAATGCGGAGAATTTACTGTTTGTGCATTTACAATATTCATTGATTTTTGCCATTGAAAAACATGTTATTCATATACCAGAAATGTTTGAAGCTCCTGACTGAATGAAAGGAGCTGGCACCTCACTCTCTTTGAATCTTCTTTATCATGCTAAGAGGAGCAGGAAAAAGCAAAAAATTTCAGAATTGCACCTTGCAATGCGGAGAAATTACTGTTTGTGCATTTACAATATTCATTGATTTTTGCCATTGAAAAACGTCCAGAAATGATTGAAGCTACTGACTGAATGAAAGGAGCTGGCATCTCACTCTCTTTGAATCTTCTTTATCATGCTAAGAGGAGCAGGAAAAAGCAAAAAATTTCAGAATTGCACCTTGCAATGCGGAGAAATTACTGTTTGTGCATTTAAAATATTCATTGATTTTTGCCATTGAAAAATGTCCAGAAATGATTGAAGCTACTGACTGAATGAAAGGAGCTGGCATCTCACTCTCTTTGAATCTTCTTTATCATGCTAAGAGGAGCAGGAAAAAGCAAAAAATTTCAGAATTGCGCCTTGCAATGCGGAGAAATTACTGTTTGTGCATTTACAAAATTCATTGATTTTTGCCATTGAAAAACATTATGTTATTCATATACCAGAAATGATTGAAGCTACTGACTGAAGGAAAGGAGCTGGCATCTCACTCTCTTTGAATCTTCTTTATCATGCTAAGAGGAGCAGGAAAAAGCAAAAAATTTCAGAATTGCACCTTGCAATGCGGAGAATTTACTGTTTGTGCATTTACAATATTCATTGATTTTTGCCATTGAAAAACGTCCAGAAATTATTGAAGCTACTGACTGAATGAAAGGAGCTGGCATCTCACTCTCTTTGAATCTTCTTTATCATGCTAAGAGGAGCAGGAAAAAGCAAAAAATTTCAGAATTGCACCTTGCAATGCGGAGAAATTACAGTTTGTGCATTTACAATATTCATTGATTTTTGCCATTGAAAAACGTCCAGAAATGATTGAAGCTACTGACTGAATGAAAGGAGCTGGCATCTCACTCTCTTTGAATCTTCTTTATCATGCTAAGAGGAGCAGGAAAAAGCAAAAAATTTCAGAATTGCACCTTGCAATGCGGAGAAATTACTGTTTGTGCATTTACAATATTCGTTGATTTTTGCCATTGAAAAACGTCCAGAAATGATTGAAGCTACTGACTGAATGAAAGGAGCTGGCATCTCACTCTCTTTGAATCTTCTTTATCATGCTAAGAGGAGCAGGAAAAAGCAAAAAATTTCAGAATTGCACCTTGCAATGCGGAGAAATTACTGTTTGTGCATTTACAATATTCATTGATTTTTGCCATTGAAAAACATCATGTTATTCATATACCAGAAATGTTTGAAGCTACTGACTGAATGAAAGGAGCTGGCATCTCACTCTCTTTGAATCTTCTTTATCATGCTAAGAGGAGCAGGAAAAAGCAAAAAATTTCAGAATTGCACCTTGCAATGCGGAGAAATTACTGTTTGTGCATTTACAATATTCATTGATTTTTGCCATTGAAAAACATAATGTTATTCATATACCAGAAATGTTTGAAGCTACTGACTGAATGAAAGGAGCTGGCATCTCAATCTCTTTGAATCTTCTTTATCATGCTAAGAGGAGCATGAAAAAGCAAAAAATTTCAGAATTGCACCTTGCAATGTGGAGAAATTACTGTTTGTGCATTTACAATATTCATTGATTTTTACCATTGAAAAACGTCCAGAAATGATTGAAGCTACTGACTGAATGAAAGTAGCTGGCATCTCACTCTCTTTGAATCTTCTTTATCATGCTAAGAGGAGCAGGAAAAAGCAAAAAATTTCAGACTTGCACCTTGCAATGCGGAGAAATTACTGTTTGTGCATTTACAATATTCATTGATTTTTGCCATTGAAAAACATCATGTTATTCATATACCAGAAATGTTTGAAGCTACTGACTGAATGAAAGGAGCTGGCATCTCACTCTCTTTGAATCTTCTTTATCATGCTAAGAGGAGCAGAAAAAAGCAAAAAATTTCAGACTTGCACCTTGCAATGCGGAGAAATTACTGTTTGTGCATTTACAATATTCATTGATTTTTGCCATTGAAAAACATCATGTTATTCATATACCAGAAATGTTTGAAGCTACTGACTGAATGAAAGGAGCTGGCATCTCACTCTCTTTGAATCTTCTTTATCATGCTAAGAGGAGCAGGAAAAAGCAAAAAATTTCAGAATTTCACCTTGCAATGCGGAGAAATTACTGTTTGTGCATTTACAATATTCATTGATTTTTGCCATTGAAAAACGTCCAGAAATGATTGAAGGTACTGACTGAATGAAAGGAGCTGGCATCTCACTCTCTTTGAATCTTCTTTATCATGCTAAGAGGAGCAGGAAAAAGCAAAAAATTTCAGAATTGCAACTTGCAACGCGGAGAAATTACTGTTTGTGCATTTACAATATTCATTGATTTTTGCCATTGAAAAACGTCCAGAAATGATTGAAGCTACTGACTGAATGAAAGGAGCTGGCATCTCACTCTCTTTGAATCTTCTTTATCATGCTAAGTGGAGCAGGAAAAAGCAAAAAATTTCAGAATTGCACCTTGCAATGCGGAGAAATTACAGTTTGTGCATTTACAATATTCATTGATTTTTGCCATTGAAAAACGTCCAGAAATGATTGAAGCTACTGACTGAATGAAAGGAGCTGGCATCTCACTCTCTTTGAATCTTCTTTATCATGCTAAGAGGAGCAGGAAAAAGCAAAAAATTTCAGAATTGCACCTTGCAATGCGGAGAAATTACTGTTTGTGCATTTACAATATTCGTTGATTTTTGCCATTGAAAAACGTCCAGAAATGATTGAAGCTACTGACTGAATGAAAGGAGCTGGCATCTCACTCTCTTTGAATCTTCTTTATCATGCTAAGAGGAGCAGGAAAAAGCAAAAAATTTCAGAATTGCACCTTGCAATGCGGAGAAATTACAGTTTGTGCATTTACAATATTCATTGATTTTTGCCATTGAAAAACGTCCAGAAATGATTGAAGCTACTGACTGAATGAAAGTAGCTGGCATCTCACTCTCTTTGAATCTTCTTTATCATGCTAAGACTAGCAGGAAAAAGCAAAAAATTTCAGAATTGCACCTTGCAATGCGGAGAATTTACTGTTTGTGCATTTACAATATTCATTGATTTTTGCCATTGAAAAACATGTTATTCATATACCAGAAATGTTTGAAGCTCCTGACTGAATGAAAGGAGCTGGCACCTCACTCTCTTTGAATCTTCTTTATCATGCTAAGAGGAGCAGGAAAAAGCAAAAAATTTCAGAATTGCACCTTGCAATGCGGAGAAATTACTGTTTGTGCATTTACAATATTCATTGATTTTTGCCATTGAAAAACGTCCAGAAATGATTGAAGCTACTGACTGAATGAAAGTAGCTGGCATCTCACTCTCTTTGAATCTTCTTTATCATGCTAAGAGGAGCAGGAAAAAGCAAAAAATTTCAGACTTGCACCTTGCAATGCGGAGAAATTACTGTTTGTGCATTTACAATATTCATTGATTTTTGCCATTGAAAAACATCATGTTATTCATATACCAGAAATGTTTGAAGCTACTGACTGAATGAAAGGAGCTGGCATCTCACTCTCTTTGAATCTTCTTTATCATGCTAAGAGGAGCAGGAAAAAGCAAAAAATTTCAGAATTGCACCTTGCAATGCGGAGAAATTACTGTTTGTGCATTTACAATATTCATTGATTTTTGCCATTGAAAAACGTCCAGAAATGATTGAAGCTACTGACTGAATGAAAGGAGCTGGCATCTCACTCTCTTTGAATCTTCTTTATCATGCTAAGAGGAGCAGGAAAAAGCAAAAAATTTCAGAATTGCACCTTGCAATGCGGAGAAATTACTGTTTGTGCATTTACAATATTCATTGATTTTTGCCATTGAAAAACGTCCAGAAATGATTGAAGCTACTGACTGAATGAAAGGAGCTGGCATCTCACTCTCTTTGAATCTTCTTTATCATGCTAAGAGGAGCAGGAAAAAGCAAAAAATTTCAGAATTGCACCTTGCAATGCGGAGAAATTACTGTTTGTGCATTTACAATATTCATTGATTTTTGCCATTGAAAAACATGTTATTCATATACCAGAAATGTTTGAAGCTACTGACTGAATGAAAGGAGCTGGCACCTCAATCTCTTTGAATCTTCTTTATCATGCTAAGAGGAGCGGGAAAAAGCAAAAAATTTCAGAATTGCACCTTGCAATGCGGAGAAATTACTGTTTGTGCATTTACAATATTCATTGATTTTTGCCATTGAAAAACGTCCAGAAATGATTGAAGGTACTGACTGAATGAAAGGAGCTGGCATCTCACTCTCTTTGAATCTTCTTTATCATGCTAAGAGGAGCAGGAAAAAGCAAAAAATTTCAGAATTGCACCTTGCAATGCGGAGAAATTACTGTTTGTGCATTTACAATATTCATTGATTTTTGCCATTGAAAAACGTCCAGAAATGATTGAAGCTACTGACTGAATGAAAGGAGCTGGCATCTCACTCTCTTTGAATCTTCTTTATCATGCTAAGAGGAGCAGGAAAAAGCAAAAAATTTCAGAATTGCACCTTGCAATGCGGAGAAATTACTGTTTGTGCATTTACAATATTCATTGATTTTTACCATTGAAAAACGTCCAGAAATGATTGAAGCTACTGACTGAATGAAAGTAGCTGGCATCTCACTCTCTTTGAATCTTCTTTATCATGCTAAGAGGAGCAGGAAAAAGCAAAAAATTTCAGACTTGCACCTTGCAATGCGGAGAAATTACTGTTTGTGCATTTACAATATTCATTGATTTTTGCCATTGAAAAACATCATGTTATTCATATACCAGAAATGTTTGAAGCTACTGACTGAATGAAAGGAGCTGGCATCTCACTCTCTTTGAATCTTCTTTATCATGCTAAGAGGAGCAGGAAAAAGCAAAAAATTTCAGAATTGCACCTTGCAATGCGGAGAAATTACTGTTTGTGCATTTACAATATTCATTGATTTTTGCCATTGAAAAACATAATGTTATTCATATACCAGAAATGTTTGAAGCTACTGACTGAATGAAAGGAGCTGGCATCTCAATCTCTTTGAATCTTCTTTATCATGCTAAGAGGAGCATGAAAAAGCAAAAAATTTCAGAATTGCACCTTGCAATGTGGAGAAATTACTGTTTGTGCATTTACAATATTCATTGATTTTTACCATTGAAAAACGTCCAGAAATGATTGAAGCTACTGACTGAATGAAAGTAGCTGGCATCTCACTCTCTTTGAATCTTCTTTATCATGCTAAGAGGAGCAGGAAAAAGCAAAAAATTTCAGACTTGCACCTTGCAATGCGGAGAAATTACTGTTTGTGCATTTACAATATTCATTGATTTTTGCCATTGAAAAACATCATGTTATTCATATACCAGAAATGTTTGAAGCTACTGACTGAATGAAAGGAGCTGGCATCTCACTCTCTTTGAATCTTCTTTATCATGCTAAGAGGAGCAGAAAAAAGCAAAAAATTTCAGACTTGCACCTTGCAATGCGGAGAAATTACTGTTTGTGCATTTACAATATTCATTGATTTTTGCCATTGAAAAACATCATGTTATTCATATACCAGAAATGTTTGAAGCTACTGACTGAATGAAAGGAGCTGGCATCTCACTCTCTTTGAATCTTCTTTATCATGCTAAGAGGAGCAGGAAAAAGCAAAAAATTTCAGAATTGCACCTTGCAATGCGGAGAAATTACTGTTTGTGCATTTACAATATTCATTGATTTTTGCCATTGAAAAACGTCCAGAAATGATTGAAGGTACTGACTGAATGAAAGGAGCTGGCATCTCACTCTCTTTGAGTCTTCTTTATCATGCTAAGAGGAGCAGGAAAAAGCAAAAAATTTCAGAATTGCAACTTGCAATGCGGAGAAATTACTGTTTGTGCATTTACAATATTCATTGATTTTTGCCATTGAAAAACGTCCAGAAATGATTGAAGCTACTGACTGAATGAAAGGAGCTGGCATCTCACTCTCTTTGAATCTTCTTTATCATGCTAAGTGGAGCAGGAAAAAGCAAAAAATTTCAGAATTGCACCTTGCAATGCGGAGAAATTACAGTTTGTGCATTTACAATATTCATTGATTTTTGCCATTGAAAAACGTCCAGAAATGATTGAAGCTACTGACTGAATGAAAGGAGCTGGCATCTCACTCTCTTTGAATCTTCTTTATCATGCTAAGAGGAGCAGGAAAAAGCAAAAAATTTCAGAATTGCACCTTGCAATGCGGAGAAATTACTGTTTGTGCATTTACAATATTCGTTGATTTTTGCCATTGAAAAACGTCCAGAAATGATTGAAGCTACTTACTGAATGAAAGGAGCTGGCATCTCACTCTCTTTGAATCTTCTTTATCATGCTAAGAGGAGCAGGAAAAAGCAAAAAATTTCAGAATTGCACCTTGCAATGCGGAGAAATTACAGTTTGTGCATTTACAATATTCATTGATTTTTGCCATTGAAAAACGTCCAGAAATGATTGAAGCTACTGACTGAATGAAAGGAGCTGGCATCTCACTCTCTTTGAATCTTCTTTATCATGCTAAGAGGAGCAGGAAAAAGCAAAAAATTTCAGAATTGCACCTTGCAATGCGGAGAATTTACTGTTTGTGCATTTACAATATTCATTGATTTTTGCCATTGAAAAACATGTTATTCATATACCAGAAATGTTTGAAGCTCCTGACTGAATGAAAGGAGCTGGCACCTCACTCTCTTTGAATCTTCTTTATCATGCTAAGAGGAGCAGGAAAAAGCAAAAAATTTCAGAATTGCACCTTGCAATGCGGAGAAATTACTGTTTGTGCATTTACAATATTCATTGATTTTTGCCATTGAAAAACGTCCAGAAATGATTGAAGCTACTGACTGAATGAAAGGAGCTGGCATCTCACTCTCTTTGAATCTTCTTTATCATGCTAAGAGGAGCAGGAAAAAGCAAAAAATTTCAGAATTGCACCTTGCAATGCGGAGAAATTACTGTTTGTGCATTTAAAATATTCATTGATTTTTGCCATTGAAAAATGTCCAGAAATGATTGAAGCTACTGACTGAATGAAAGGAGCTGGCATCTCACTCTCTTTGAATCTTCTTTATCATGCTAAGAGGAGCAGGAAAAAGCAAAAAATTTCAGAATTGCGCCTTGCAATGCGGAGAAATTACTGTTTGTGCATTTACAAAATTCATTGATTTTTGCCATTGAAAAACATTATGTTATTCATATACCAGAAATGATTGAAGCTACTGACTGAAGGAAAGGAGCTGGCATCTCACTCTCTTTGAATCTTCTTTATCATGCTAAGAGGAGCAGGAAAAAGCAAAAAATTTCAGAATTGCACCTTGCAATGCGGAGAATTTACTGTTTGTGCATTTACAATATTCATTGATTTTTGCCATTGAAAAACGTCCAGAAATTATTGAAGCTACTGACTGAATGAAAGGAGCTGGCATCTCACTCTCTTTGAATCTTCTTTATCATGCTAAGAGGAGCAGGAAAAAGCAAAAAATTTCAGAATTGCACCTTGCAATGCGGAGAAATTACAGTTTGTGCATTTACAATATTCATTGATTTTTGCCATTGAAAAACGTCCAGAAATGATTGAAGCTACTGACTGAATGAAAGGAGCTGGCATCTCACTCTCTTTGAATCTTCTTTATCATGCTAAGAGGAGCAGGAAAAAGCAAAAAATTTCAGAATTGCACCTTGCAATGCGGAGAAATTACTGTTTGTGCATTTACAATATTCGTTGATTTTTGCCATTGAAAAACGTCCAGAAATGATTGAAGCTACTGACTGAATGAAAGGAGCTGGCATCTCACTCTCTTTGAATCTTCTTTATCATGCTAAGAGGAGCAGGAAAAAGCAAAAAATTTCAGAATTGCACCTTGCAATGCGGAGAAATTACTGTTTGTGCATTTACAATATTCATTGATTTTTGCCATTGAAAAACATCATGTTATTCATATACCAGAAATGTTTGAAGCTACTGACTGAATGAAAGGAGCTGGCATCTCACTCTCTTTGAATCTTCTTTATCATGCTAAGAGGAGCAGGAAAAAGCAAAAAATTTCAGAATTGCACCTTGCAATGCGGAGAAATTACTGTTTGTGCATTTACAATATTCATTGATTTTTGCCATTGAAAAACATAATGTTATTCATATACCAGAAATGTTTGAAGCTACTGACTGAATGAAAGGAGCTGGCATCTCAATCTCTTTGAATCTTCTTTATCATGCTAAGAGGAGCATGAAAAAGCAAAAAATTTCAGAATTGCACCTTGCAATGTGGAGAAATTACTGTTTGTGCATTTACAATATTCATTGATTTTTACCATTGAAAAACGTCCAGAAATGATTGAAGCTACTGACTGAATGAAAGTAGCTGGCATCTCACTCTCTTTGAATCTTCTTTATCATGCTAAGAGGAGCAGGAAAAAGCAAAAAATTTCAGACTTGCACCTTGCAATGCGGAGAAATTACTGTTTGTGCATTTACAATATTCATTGATTTTTGCCATTGAAAAACATCATGTTATTCATATACCAGAAATGTTTGAAGCTACTGACTGAATGAAAGGAGCTGGCATCTCACTCTCTTTGAATCTTCTTTATCATGCTAAGAGGAGCAGAAAAAAGCAAAAAATTTCAGACTTGCACCTTGCAATGCGGAGAAATTACTGTTTGTGCATTTACAATATTCATTGATTTTTGCCATTGAAAAACATCATGTTATTCATATACCAGAAATGTTTGAAGCTACTGACTGAATGAAAGGAGCTGGCATCTCACTCTCTTTGAATCTTCTTTATCATGCTAAGAGGAGCAGGAAAAAGCAAAAAATTTCAGAATTTCACCTTGCAATGCGGAGAAATTACTGTTTGTGCATTTACAATATTCATTGATTTTTGCCATTGAAAAACGTCCAGAAATGATTGAAGGTACTGACTGAATGAAAGGAGCTGGCATCTCACTCTCTTTGAATCTTCTTTATCATGCTAAGAGGAGCAGGAAAAAGCAAAAAATTTCAGAATTGCAACTTGCAACGCGGAGAAATTACTGTTTGTGCATTTACAATATTCATTGATTTTTGCCATTGAAAAACGTCCAGAAATGATTGAAGCTACTGACTGAATGAAAGGAGCTGGCATCTCACTCTCTTTGAATCTTCTTTATCATGCTAAGTGGAGCAGGAAAAAGCAAAAAATTTCAGAATTGCACCTTGCAATGCGGAGAAATTACAGTTTGTGCATTTACAATATTCATTGATTTTTGCCATTGAAAAACGTCCAGAAATGATTGAAGCTACTGACTGAATGAAAGGAGCTGGCATCTCACTCTCTTTGAATCTTCTTTATCATGCTAAGAGGAGCAGGAAAAAGCAAAAAATTTCAGAATTGCACCTTGCAATGCGGAGAAATTACTGTTTGTGCATTTACAATATTCGTTGATTTTTGCCATTGAAAAACGTCCAGAAATGATTGAAGCTACTGACTGAATGAAAGGAGCTGGCATCTCACTCTCTTTGAATCTTCTTTATCATGCTAAGAGGAGCAGGAAAAAGCAAAAAATTTCAGAATTGCACCTTGCAATGCGGAGAAATTACAGTTTGTGCATTTACAATATTCATTGATTTTTGCCATTGAAAAACGTCCAGAAATGATTGAAGCTACTGACTGAATGAAAGTAGCTGGCATCTCACTCTCTTTGAATCTTCTTTATCATGCTAAGACTAGCAGGAAAAAGCAAAAAATTTCAGAATTGCACCTTGCAATGCGGAGAATTTACTGTTTGTGCATTTACAATATTCATTGATTTTTGCCATTGAAAAACATGTTATTCATATACCAGAAATGTTTGAAGCTCCTGACTGAATGAAAGGAGCTGGCACCTCACTCTCTTTGAATCTTCTTTATCATGCTAAGAGGAGCAGGAAAAAGCAAAAAATTTCAGAATTGCACCTTGCAATGCGGAGAAATTACTGTTTGTGCATTTACAATATTCATTGATTTTTGCCATTGAAAAACGTCCAGAAATGATTGAAGCTACTGACTGAATGAAAGGAGCTGGCATCTCACTCTCTTTGAATCTTCTTTATCATGCTAAGAGGAGCAGGAAAAAGCAAAAAATTTCAGAATTGCACCTTGCAATGCGGAGAAATTACTGTTTGTGCATTTACAATATTCATTGATTTTTGCCATTGAAAAATGTCCAGAAATGATTGAAGCTACTGACTGAATGAAAGGAGCTGGCATCTCATTCTCTTTGAATCTTCTTTATCATGCTAAGAGGAGCAGGAAAAAGCAAAAAATTTCAGAATTGCGCCTTGCAATGCGGAGAAATTACTGTTTGTGCATTTACAAAATTCATTGATTTTTGCCATTGAAAAACATCATGTTATTCATATAACAGAAATGATTGAAGCTACTGACTGAAGGAAAGGAGCTGGCATCTCACTCTCTTTGAATCTTCTTTATCATGCTAAGAGGAGCAGGAAAAAGCAAAAAATTTCAGAATTGCAACTTGCAATGCGGAGAATTTACTGTTTGTGCATTTACAATATTCATTGATTTTTGCCATTGAAAAACGTCCAGAAATGATTGAAGCTACTGACTGAATGAAAGGAGCTGGCATCTCACTCTCTTTGAATCTTCTTTATCATGCTAAGAGGAGCAGGAAAAAGCAAAAAATTTCAGAATTGCACCTTGCAATGCGGAGAAATTACAGTTTGTGCATTTACAATATTCATTGATTTTTGCCATTGAAAAACGTCCAGAAATGATTGAAGCTACTGACTGAATGAAAGGAGCTGGCATCTCACTCTCTTTGAATCTTCTTTATCATGCTAAGAGGAGCAGGAAAAAGCAAAAAATTTCAGAATTGCACCTTGCAATGCGGAGAAATTACTGTTTGTGCATTTACAATATTCGTTGATTTTTGCCATTGAAAAACGTCCAGAAATGATTGAAGCTACTGACTGAATGAAAGGAGCTGGCATCTCACTCTCTTTGAATCTTCTTTATCATGCTAAGAGGAGCAGGAAAAAGCAAAAAATTTCAGAATTGCACTTTGCAATGCGGAGAAATTACAGTTTGTGCATTTACAATATTCATTGATTTTTGCCATTGAAAAACGTCCAGAAATGATTGAAGCTACTGACTGAATGAAAGGAGCTGGCATCTCACTCTCTTTGAATCTTCTTTATCATGCTAAGAGGAGCAGGAAAAAGCAAAAAATTTCAGAATTGCACCTTGCAATGCGGAGAAATTACTGTTTGTGCATTTACAATATTCATTGATTTTTGCCATTGAAAAACATGTTATTCATATACCAGAAATGTTTGAAGCTCCTGACTGAATGAAAGGAGCTGGCACCTCACTCTCTTTGAATCTTCTTTATCATGCTAAGAGGAGCAGGAAAAAGCAAAAAATTTCAGAATTGCACCTTGCAATGCGGAGAAATTACTGTTTGTGCATTTACAATATTCATTGATTTTTGCCATTGAAAAACGTCCAGAAATGATTGTAGCTACTGACTGAATGAAAGGAGCTGGCATCTCACTCTCTTTGAATCTTCTTTATCATGCTAAGAGGAGCAGGAAAAAGCAAAAAATTTCAGAATTGCACCTTGCAATGCGGAGAAATTACTGTTTGTGCATTTACAATATTCATTGATTTTTGCCATTGAAAAACATCATGTTATTCATATACCAGAAATGTTTGAAGCTACTGACTGAATGAAAGGAGCTGACATCTCACTCTCTTTGAATCTTCTTTATCATGCTAAGAGGAGCAGGAAAAAGCAAAAAATTTCAGAATTGCACCTTGCAATGCGGAGAAATTACTGTTTGTGCATTTACAATATTCATTGATTTTTGCCATTGAAAAACGTCCAGAAATGATTGAAGCTACTGACTGAATGAAAGGAGCTGGCATCTCACTCTCTTTGAATCATGCTAAGAGGAGCAGGAAAAAGCAAAAAATTTCAGAATTGCACCTTGCAATGCGGAGAAATTACTGTTTGTGCATTTACAATATTCATTGATTTTTGCCATTGAAAAACATCATGTTATTCATATACCAGAAATGTTTGAAGCTACTGACTGAATGAAAGGAGCTGGCATCTCACTCTCTTTGAATCTTCTTTATCATGCTAAGAGGAGCAGGAAAAAGCAAAAAATTTTAGAATTGCACCTTGCAATGTGGAGAAATTACTGTTTGTGCATTTACAATATTCATTGATTTTTACCATTGAAAAACGTCCAGAAATGATTGAAGCTACTGACTGAATGAAAGTAGCTGGCATCTCACTCTCTTTGAATCTTCTTTATCATGCTAAGAGGAGCAGGAAAAAGCAAAAAATTTCAGACTTGCACCTTGCAATGCGGAGAAATTACTGTTTGTGCATTTACAATATTCATTGATTTTTGCCATTGAAAAACATCATGTTATTCATATACCAGAAATGTTTGAAGCTACTGACTGAATGAAAGGAGCTGGCATCTCACTCTCTTTGAATCTTCTTTATCATGCTAAGAGGAGCAGGAAAAAGCAAAAAATTTCAGAATTGCACCTTGCAATGCGGAGAAATTACTGTTTGTGCATTTACAATATTCATTGATTTTTGCCATTGAAAAACGTCCAGAAATGATTGAAGCTACTGACTGAATGAAAGGAGCTGGCATCTCACTCTCTTTGAATCTTCTTTATCATGCTAAGAGGAGCAGGAAAAAGCAAAAAATTTCAGAATTGCACCTTGCAATGCGGAGAAATTACTGTTTGTGCATTTACAATATTCATTGATTTTTGCCATTGAAAAACGTCCAGAAATGATTGAAGCTACTGACTGAATGAAAGGAGCTGGCATCTCACTCTCTTTGAATCTTCTTTATCATGCTAAGAGGAGCAGGAAAAACCAAAAATTTCAGAATTGCACCTTGCAATGCGGAGAAATTACTGTTTGTGCATTTACAATATTCATTGATTTTTGCCATTGAAAAACATGTTATTCATATACCAGAAATGTTTGAAGCTACTGACTGAATGAAAGGAGCTGGCACCTCAATCTCTTTGAATCTTCTTTATCATGCTAAGAGGAGCGGGAAAAAGCAAAAAATTTCAGAATTGCACCTTGCAATGCGGAGAAATTACTGTTTGTGCATTTACAATATTCATTGATTTTTGCCATTGAAAAACGTCCAGAAATGATTGAAGGTACTGACTGAATGAAAGGAGCTGGCATCTCACTCTCTTTGAATCTTCTTTATCATGCTAAGAGGAGCAGGAAAAAGCAAAAAATTTCAGAATTGCACCTTGCAATGCGGAGAAATTACTGTTTGTGCATTTACAATATTCATTGATTTTTGCCATTGAAAAACGTCCAGAAATGATTGAAGCTACTGACTGAATGAAAGGAGCTGGCATCTCACTCTCTTTGAATCTTCTTTATCATGCTAAGAGGAGCAGGAAAAAGCAAAAAATTTCAGAATTGCACCTTGCAATGCGGAGAAATTACTGTTTGTGCATTTACAATATTCATTGATTTTTGCCATTGAAAAACATCCAGAAATGATTGAAGCTACTGACTGAATGAAAGGAGCTGGCATCTCACTCTCTTTGAATCTTCTTTATCATGCTAAGAGGAGCAGGAAAAAGCAAAAAATTTCAGAATTGCACCTTGCAATGCGGAGAAATTACTGTTTGTGCATTTACAATATTCATTGATTTTTGCCATTGAAAAACATCATGTTATTCATATACCAGAAATGTTTGAAGCTACTGACTGAATGAAAGGAGCTGGCATCTCACTCTCTTTGAATCTTCTTTATCATGCTAAGAGGAGCAGGAAAAAGCAAAAAATTTCAGAATTGCACCTTGCAATGTGGAGAAATTACTGTTTGTGCATTTACAATATTCATTGATTTTTACCATTGAAAAACGTCCAGAAATGATTGAAGCTACTGACTGAATGAAAGTAGCTGGCATCTCACTCTCTTTGAATCTTCTTTATCATGCTAAGAGGAGCAGGAAAAAGCAAAAAATTTCAGACTTGCACCTTGCAATGCGGAGAAATTACTGTTTGTGCATTTACAATATTCATTAATTTTTGCCATTGAAAAACATCGTTATTCATATACCAGAAATGTTTGAAGCTACTGACTGAATGAAAGGAGCTGGCATCTCACTCTCTTTGAATCTTCTTTATCATGCTAAGAGGAGCAGAAAAAAGCAAAAAATTTCAGACTTGCACCTTGCAATGCGGAGAAATTACTGTTTGTGCATTTACAATATTCATTGATTTTTGCCATTGAAAAACATCATGTTATTCATATACCAGAAATGTTTGAAGCTACTGACTGAATGAAAGGAGCTGGCATCTCACTCTCTTTGAATCTTCTTTATCATGCTAAGAGGAGCAGGAAAAAGCAAAAAATTTCAGAATTGCACCTTGCAATGCGGAGAAATTACTGTTTGTGCATTTACAATATTCATTGATTTTTGCCATTGAAAAACGTCCAGAAATGATTGAAGGTACTGACTGAATGAAAGGAGCTGGCATCTCACTCTCTTTGAATCTTCTTTATCATGCTAAGAGGAGCAGGAAAAAGCAAAAAATTTCAGAATTGCAACTTGCAATGCGGAGAAATTACTGTTTGTGCATTTACAATATTCATTGATTTTTGCCATTGAAAAACGTCCAGAAATGATTGAAGCTACTGACTGAATGAAAGGAGCTGGCATCTCACTCTCTTTGAATCTTCTTTATCATGCTAAGAGGAGCAGGAAAAAGCAAAAAATTTCAGAATTGCACCTTGCAATGCGGAGAAATTACTGTTTGTGCATTTACAATATTCATTGATTTTTGCCATTGAAAAACATCATGTTATTCATATACCAGAAATGTTTGAAGCTACTGACTGAATGAAAGGAGCTGGCATCTCACTCTCTTTGAATCTTCTTTATCATGCTAAGAGGAGCAGGAAAAAGCAAAAAATTTCAGAATTGCACCTTGCAATGTGGAGAAATTACTGTTTGTGCATTTACAATATTCATTGATTTTTACCATTGAAAAACGTCCAGAAATGATTGAAGCTACTGACTGAATGAAAGTAGCTGGCATCTCACTCTCTTTGAATCTTCTTTATCATGCTAAGAGGAGCAGGAAAAAGCAAAAAATTTCAGACTTGCACCTTGCAATGCGGAGAAATTACTGTTTGTGCATTTACAATATTCATTAATTTTTGCCATTGAAAAACATCATGTTATTCATATACCAGAAATGTTTGAAGCTACTGACTGAATGAAAGGAGCTGGCATCTCACTCTCTTTGAATCTTCTTTATCATGCTAAGAGGAGCAGAAAAAAGCAAAAAATTTCAGACTTGCACCTTGCAATGCGGAGAAATTACTGTTTGTGCATTTACAATATTCATTGATTTTTGCCATTGAAAAACATCATGTTATTCATATACCAGAAATGTTTGAAGCTACTGACTGAATGAAAGGAGCTGGCATCTCACTCTCTTTGAATCTTCTTTATCATGCTAAGAGGAGCAGGAAAAAGCAAAAAATTTCAGAATTGCACCTTGCAATGCGGAGAAATTACTGTTTGTGCATTTACAATATTCATTGATTTTTGCCATTGAAAAACGTCCAGAAATGATTGAAGGTACTGACTGAATGAAAGGAGCTGGCATCTCACTCTCTTTGAATCTTCTTTATCATGCTAAGAGGAGCAGGAAAAAGCAAAAAATTTCAGAATTGCAACTTGCAATGCGGAGAAATTACTGTTTGTGCATTTACAATATTCATTGATTTTTGCCATTGAAAAACGTCCAGAAATGATTGAAGCTACTGACTGAATGAAAGGAGCTGGCATCTCACTCTCTTTGAATATTCTTTATCATGCTAAGTGGAGCAGGAAAAAGCAAAAAATTTCAGAATTGCACCTTGCAATGCGGAGAAATTACAGTTTGTGCATTTACAATATTCATTGATTTTTGCCATTGAAAAACGTCCAGAAATGATTGAAGCTACTGACTGAATGAAAGGAGCTGGCATCTCACTCTCTTTGAATCTTCTTTATCATGCTAAGAGGAGCAGGAAAAAGCAAAAAATTTCAGAATTGCACCTTGCAATGCGGAGAAATTACTGTTTGTGCATTTACAATATTCGTTGATTTTTGCCATTGAAAAACGTCCAGAAATGATTGAAGCTACTGACTGAATGAAAGGAGCTGGCATCTCACTCTCTTTGAATCTTCTTTATCATGCTAAGAGGAGCAGGAAAAAGCAAAAAATTTCAGAATTGCACCTTGCAATGCGGAGAAATTACAGTTTGTGCATTTACAATATTCATTGATTTTTGCCATTGAAAAACGTCCAGAAATGATTGAAGCTACTGACTGAATGAAAGGAGCTGGCATCTCACTCTCTTTGAATCTTCTTTATCATGCTAAGAGGAGCAGGAAAAAGCAAAAAATTTCAGAATTGCACCTTGCAATGCGGAGAATTTACTGTTTGTGCATTTACAATATTCATTGATTTTTGCCATTGAAAAACATGTTATTCATATACCAGAAATGTTTGAAGCTCCTGACTGAATGAAAGGAGCTGGCACCTCACTCTCTTTGAATCTTCTTTATCATGCTAAGAGGAGCAGGAAAAAGCAAAAAATTTCAGAATTGCACCTTGCAATGCGGAGAAATTACTGTTTGTGCATTTACAATATTCATTGATTTTTGCCATTGAAAAACGTCCAGAAATGATTGAAGCTACTGACTGAATGAAAGGAGCTGGCATCTCACTCTCTTTGAATCTTCTTTATCATGCTAAGAGGAGCAGGAAAAAGCAAAAAATTTCAGAATTGCACCTTGCAATGCGGAGAAATTACTGTTTGTGCATTTACAATATTCATTGATTTTTGCCATTGAAAAATGTCCAGAAATGATTGAAGCTACTGACTGAATGAAAGGAGCTGGCATCTCACTCTCTTTGAATCTTCTTTATCATGCTAAGAGGAGCAGGAAAAAGCAAAAAATTTCAGAATTGCGCCTTGCAATGCGGAGAAATTACTGTTTGTGCATTTACAAAATTCATTGATTTTTGCCATTGAAAAACATCATGTTATTCATATACCAGAAATGATTGAAGCTACTGACTGAAGGAAAGGAGCTGGCATCTCACTCTCTTTGAATCTTCTTTATCATGCTAAGAGGAGCAGGAAAAAGCAAAAAATTTCAGAATTGCACCTTGCAATGCGGAGAATTTACTGTTTGTGCATTTACAATATTCATTGATTTTTGCCATTGAAAAACGTCCAGAAATTATTGAAGCTACTGACTGAATGAAAGGAGCTGGCATCTCACTCTCTTTGAATCTTCTTTATCATGCTAAGAGGAGCAGGAAAAAGCAAAAAATTTCAGAATTGCACCTTGCAATGCGGAGAAATTACAGTTTGTGCATTTACAATATTCATTGATTTTTGCCATTGAAAAACGTCCAGAAATGATTGAAGCTACTGACTGAATGAAAGGAGCTGGCATCTCACTCTCTTTGAATCTTCTTTATCATGCTAAGAGGAGCAGGAAAAAGCAAAAAATTTCAGAATTGCACCTTGCAATGCGGAGAAATTACTGTTTGTGCATTTACAATATTCGTTGATTTTTGCCATTGAAAAACGTCCAGAAATGATTGAAGCTACTGACTGAATGAAAGGAGCTGGCATCTCACTCTCTTTGAATCTTCTTTATCATGCTAAGAGGAGCAGGAAAAAGCAAAAAATTTCAGAATTGCACCTTGCAATGCGGAGAAATTACTGTTTGTGCATTTACAATATTCATTGATTTTTGCCATTGAAAAACATCATGTTATTCATATACCAGAAATGTTTGAAGCTACTGACTGAATGAAAGGAGCTGGCAACTCACTCTCTTTGAATCTTCTTTATCATGCTAAGAGGAGCAGGAAAAAGCAAAAAATTTCAGAATTGCACCTTGCAATGCGGAGAAATTACTGTTTGTGCATTTACAATATTCATTGATTTTTGCCATTGAAAAACATAATGTTATTCATATACCAGAAATGTTTGAAGCTACTGACTGAATGAAAGGAGCTGGCATCTCAATCTCTTTGAATCTTCTTTATCATGCTAAGAGGAGCATGAAAAAGCAAAAAATTTCAGAATTGCACCTTGCAATGTCGAGGAATTACTGTTTGTGCATTTACAATATTCATTGATTTTTACCATTGAAAAACGTCCAGAAATGATTGAAGCTACTGACTGAATGAAAGTAGCTGGCATCTCACTCTCTTTGAATCTTCTTTATCATGCTAAGAGGAGCAGGAAAAAGCAAAAAATTTCAGACTTGCACCTTGCAATGCGGAGAAATTACTGTTTGTGCATTTACAATATTCATTGATTTTTGCCATTGAAAAACATCATGTTATTCATATACCAGAAATGTTTGAAGCTACTGACTGAATGAAAGGAGCTGGCATCTCACTCTCTTTGAATCTTCTTTATCATGCTAAGAGGAGCAGAAAAAAGCAAAAAATTTCAGACTTGCACCTTGCAATGCGGAGAAATTACTGTTTGTGCATTTACAATATTCATTGATTTTTGCCATTGAAAAACATCATGTTATTCATATACCAGAAATGTTTGAAGCTACTGACTGAATGAAAGGAGCTGGCATCTCACTCTCTTTGAATCTTCTTTATCATGCTAAGAGGAGCAGGAAAAAGCAAAAAATTTCAGAATTGCACCTTGCAATGCGGAGAAATTACTGTTTGTGCATTTACAATATTCATTGATTTTTGCCATTGAAAAATGTCCAGAAATGATTGAAGGTACTGACTGAATGAAAGGAGCTGGCATCTCACTCTCTTTGAATCTTCTTTATCATGCTAAGAGGAGCAGGAAAAAGCAAAAAATTTCAGAATTGCAACTTGCAATGCGGAGAAATTACTGTTTGTGCATTTACAATATTCATTGATTTTTGCCATTGAAAAACGTCCAGAAATGATTGAAGCTACTGACTGAATGAAAGGAGGTGGCATCTCACTCTCTTTGAATCTTCTTTATCATGCTAAGTGGAGCAGGAAAAAGCAAAAAATTTCAGAATTGCACCTTGCAATGCGGAGAAATTACAGTTTGTGCATTTACAATATTCATTGATTTTTGCCATTGAAAAACGTCCAGAAATGATTGAAGCTACTGACTGAATGAAAGGAGCTGGCATCTCACTCTCTTTGAATCTTCTTTATCATGCTAAGAGGAGCAGGAAAAAGCAAAAAATTTCAGAATTGCACCTTGCAATGCGGAGAAATTACTGTTTGTGCATTTACAATATTCGTTGATTTTTGCCATTGAAAAACGTCCAGAAATGATTGAAGCTACTGACTGAATGAAAGGAGCTGGCATCTCACTCTCTTTGAATCTTCTTTATCATGCTAAGAGGAGCAGGAAAAAGCAAAAAATTTCAGAATTGCACCTTGCAATGCGGAGAAATTACAGTTTGTGCATTTACAATATTCATTGATTTTTGCCATTGAAAAACGTCCAGAAATGATTGAAGCTACTGACTG
This sequence comes from Phyllobates terribilis, assembly GCF_046119375.1. Classification (NCBI taxonomy): domain Eukaryota; kingdom Metazoa; phylum Chordata; class Amphibia; order Anura; family Dendrobatidae; genus Phyllobates; species Phyllobates terribilis. The sequence continues at coordinate 217,837 of NW_027363456.1, forward strand.
AATGAAAGGAGCTGGCATCTCACTCTCTTTGAATCTTCTTTATCATGCTAAGAGGAGCAGGAAAAAGCAAAAAATTTCAGAATTGCACCTTGCAATGCGGAGAATTTACTGTTTGTGCATTTACAATATTCATTGATTTTTGCCATTGAAAAACATGTTATTCATATACCAGAAATGTTTGAAGCTCCTGACTGAATGAAAGGAGCTGGCACCTCACTCTCTTTGAATCTTCTTTATCATGCTAAGAGGAGCAGGAAAAAGCAAAAAATTTCAGAATTGCACCTTGCAATGCGGAGAAATTACTGTTTGTGCATTTACAATATTCATTGATTTTTGCCATTGAAAAACGTCCAGAAATGATTGAAGCTACTGACTGAATGAAAGGAGCTGGCATCTCACTCTCTTTGAATCTTCTTTATCATGCTAAGAGGAGCAGGAAAAAGCAAAAAATTTCAGAATTGCACCTTGCAATGCGGAGAAATTACTGTTTGTGCATTTACAATATTCATTGATTTTTGCCATTGAAAAATGTCCAGAAATGATTGAAGCTACTGACTGAATGAAAGGAGCTGGCATCTCACTCTCTTTGAATCTTCTTTATCATGCTAAGAGGAGCAGGAAAAAGCAAAAAATTTCAGAATTGCGCCTTGCAATGCGGAGAAATTACTGTTTGTGCATTTACAAAATTCATTGATTTTTGCCATTGAAAAACATCATGTTATTCATATACCAGAAATGATTGAAGCTACTGACTGAAGGAAAGGAGCTGGCATCTCACTCTCTTTGAATCTTCTTTATCATGCTAAGAGGAGCAGGAAAAAGCAAAAAATTTCAGAATTGCACCTTGCAATGCGGAGAATTTACTGTTTGTGCATTTACAATATTCATTGATTTTTGCCATTGAAAAACGTCCAGAAATTATTGAAGCTACTGACTGAATGAAAGGAGCTGGCATCTCACTCTCTTTGAATCTTCTTTATCATGCTAAGAGGAGCAGGAAAAAGCAAAAAATTTCAGAATTGCACCTTGCAATGCGGAGAAATTACAGTTTGTGCATTTACAATATTCATTGATTTTTGCCATTGAAAAACGTCCAGAAATGATTGAAGCTACTGACTGAATGAAAGGAGCTGGCATCTCACTCTCTTTGAATCTTCTTTATCATGCTAAGAGGAGCAGGAAAAAGCAAAAAATTTCAGAATTGCACCTTGCAATGCGGAGAAATTACTGTTTGTGCATTTACAATATTCGTTGATTTTTGCCATTGAAAAACGTCCAGAAATGATTGAAGCTACTGACTGAATGAAAGGAGCTGGCATCTCACTCTCTTTGAATCTTCTTTATCATGCTAAGAGGAGCAGGAAAAAGCAAAAAATTTCAGAATTGCACCTTGCAATGCGGAGAAATTACTGTTTGTGCATTTTCAATATTCATTGATTTTTGCCATTGAAAAACATCATGTTATTCATATACCAGAAATGTTTGAAGCTACTGACTGAATGAAAGGAGCTGGCATCTCACTATCTTTGAATCTTCTTTATCATGCTAAGAGGAGCAGGAAAAAGCAAAAAATTTCAGAATTGCACCTTGCAATGCGGAGAAATTACTGTTTGTGCATTTACAATATTCATTGATTTTTGCCATTGAAAAACATAATGTTATTCATATACCAGAAATGTTTGAAGCTACTGACTGAATGAAAGGAGCTGGCATCTCAATCTCTTTGAATCTTCTTTATCATGCTAAGAGGAGCATGAAAAAGCAAAAAATATCAGAATTGCACCTTGCAATGTGGAGAAATTACTGTTTGTGCATTTACAATATTCATTGATTTTTACCATTGAAAAACGTCCAGAAATGATTGAAGGTACTGACTGAATGAAAGGAGCTGGCATCTCACTCTCTTTGAATCTTCTTTATCATGCTAAGAGGAGCAGGAAAAAGCAAAAAATTTCAGAATTGCACCTTGCAATGCGGAGAAATTACTGTTTGTGCATTTACAATATTCGTTGATTTTTGCCATTGAAAAACGTCCAGAAATGATTGAAGCTACTGACTGAATGAAAGGAGCTGGCATCTCACTCTCTTTGAATCTTCTTTATCATGCTAAGAGGAGCAGGAAAAAGCAAAAAATTTCAGAATTGCACCTTGCAATGCGGAGAAATTACTGTTTGTGCATTTTCAATATTCATTGATTTTTGCCATTGAAAAACATCATGTTATTCATATACCAGAAATGTTTGAAGCTACTGACTGAATGAAAGGAGCTGGCATCTCACTATCTTTGAATCTTCTTTATCATGCTAAGAGGAGCAGGAAAAAGCAAAAAATTTCAGAATTGCACCTTGCAATGCGGAGAAATTACTGTTTGTGCATTTACAATATTCATTGATTTTTGCCATTGAAAAACATAATGTTATTCATATACCAGAAATGTTTGAAGCTACTGACTGAATGAAAGGAGCTGGCATCTCAATCTCTTTGAATCTTCTTTATCATGCTAAGAGGAGCATGAAAAAGCAAAAAATATCAGAATTGCACCTTGCAATGTGGAGAAATTACTGTTTGTGCATTTACAATATTCATTGATTTTTACCATTGAAAAACGTCCAGAAATGATTGAAGCTACTGACTGAATGAAAGTAGCTGGCATCTCACTCTCTTTGAATCTTCTTTATCATGCTAAGAGGAGCAGGAAAAAGCAAAAAATTTCAGACTTGCACCTTGCAATGCGGAGAAATTACTGTTTGTGCATTTACAATATTCATTGATTTTTGCCATTGAAAAACATCATGTTATTCATATACCAGAAATGTTTGAAGCTACTGACTGAATGAAAGGAGCTGGCATCTCACTCTCTTTGAATCTTCTTTATCATGCTAAGAGGAGCAGAAAAAAGCAAAAAATTTCAGACTTGCACCTTGCAATGCGGAGAAATTACTGTTTGTGCATTTACAATATTCATTGATTTTTGCCATTGAAAAACATCATGTTATTCATATACCAGAAATGTTTGAAGCTACTGACTGAATGAAAGGAGCTGGCATCTCACTCTCTTTGAATCTTCTTTATCATGCTAAGAGGAGCAGGAAAAAGCAAAAAATTTCAGAATTGCACCTTGCAATGCGGAGAAATTACTGTTTGTGCATTTACAATATTCATTGATTTTTGCCATTGAAAAACGTCCAGAAATGATTGAAGGTACTGACTGAATGAAAGGAGCTGGCATCTCACTCTCTTTGAATCTTCTTTATCATGCTAAGAGGAGCAGGAAAAAGCAAAAAATTTCAGAATTGCAACTTGCAATGCGGAGAAATTACTGTTTGTGCATTTACAATATTCATTGATTTTTGCCATTGAAAAACGTCCAGAAATGATTGAAGCTACTGACTGAATGAAAGGAGCTGGCATCTCACTCTCTTTGAATCTTCTTTATCATGCTAAGTGGAGCAGGAAAAAGCAAAAAATTTCAGAATTGCACCTTGCAATGCGGAGAAATTACAGTTTGTGCATTTACAATATTCATTGATTTTTGCCATTGAAAAACGTCCAGAAATGATTGAAGCTACTGACTGAATGAAAGGAGCTGGCATCTCACTCTCTTTGAATCTTCTTTATCATGCTAAGAGGAGCAGGAAAAAGCAAAAAATTTCAGAATTGCACCTTGCAATGCGGAGAAATTACTGTTTGTGCATTTACAATATTCGTTGATTTTTGCCATTGAAAAACGTCCAGAAATGATTGAAGCTACTGACTGAATGAAAGGAGCTGGCATCTCACTCTCTTTGAATCTTCTTTATCATGCTAAGAGGAGCAGGAAAAAGCAAAAAATTTCAGAATTGCACCTTGCAATGCGGAGAAATTACAGTTTGTGCATTTACAATATTCATTGATTTTTGCCATTGAAAAACGTCCAGAAATGATTGAAGCTACTGACTGAATGAAAGGAGCTGGCATCTCACTCTCTTTGAATATTCTTTATCATGCTAAGAGGAGCAGGAAAAAGCAAAAAATTTCAGAATTGCACCTTGCAATGCGGAGAATTTACTGTTTGTGCATTTACAATATTCATTGATTTTTGCCTTTGAAAAACATGTTATTCATATACCAGAAATGTTTGAAGCTCCTGACTGAATGAAAGGAGCTGGCACCTCACTCTCTTTGAATCTTCTTTATCATGCTAAGAGGAGCAGGAAAAAGCAAAAAATTTCAGAATTGCACCTTGCAATGCGGAGAAATTACTGTTTGTGCATTTACAATATTCATTGATTTTTGCCATTGAAAAACGTCCAGAAATGATTGAAGCTACTGACTGAATGAAAGGAGCTGGCATCTCACTCTCTTTGAATCTTCTTTATCATGCTAAGAGGAGCAGGAAAAAGCAAAAAATTTCAGAATTGCACCTTGCAATGCGGAGAAATTACTGTTTGTGCATTTACAATATTCATTGATTTTTGCCATTGAAAAATGTCCAGAAATGATTGAAGCTACTGACTGAATGAAAGGAGCTGGCATCTCACTCTCTTTGAATCTTCTTTATCATGCTAAGAGGAGCAGGAAAAAGAAAAAATTTCAGAATTGCGCCTTGCAATGCGGAGAAATTACTGTTTGTGCATTTACAAAATTCATTGATTTTTGCCATTGAAAAACATCATGTTATTCATATACCAGAAATGATTGAAGCTACTGACTGAAGGAAAGGAGCTGGCATCTCACTCTCTTTGAATCTTCTTTATCATGCTAAGAGGAGCAGGAAAAAGCAAAAAATTTCAGAATTGCACCTTGCAATGCGGAGAATTTACTGTTTGTGCATTTACAATATTCATTGATTTTTGCCATTGAAAAACGTCCAGAAATTATTGAAGCTACTGACTGAATGAAAGGAGCTGGCATCTCACTCTCTTTGAATCTTCTTTATCATGCTAAAAGGAGCAGGAAAAAGCAAAAAATTTCAGAATTGCACCTTGCAATGCGGAGAAATTACAGTTTGTGCATTTACAATATTCATTGATTTTTGCCATTGAAAAACGTCCAGAAATGATTGAAGCTACTGACTGAATGAAAGGAGCTGGCATCTCACTCTCTTTGAATCTTCTTTATCATGCTAAGAGGAGCAGGAAAAAGCAAAAAATTTCAGAATTGCACCTTGCAATGCGGAGAAATTACTGTTTGTGCATTTACAATATTCGTTGATTTTTGCCATTGAAAAACGTCCAGAAATGATTGAAGCTACTGACTGAATGAAAGGAGCTGGCATCTCACTCTCTTTGAATCTTCTTTATCATGCTAAGAGGAGCAGGAAAAAGCAAAAAATTTCAGAATTGCACCTTGCAATGCGGAGAAATTACTGTTTGTGCATTTACAATATTCATTGATTTTTGCCATTGAAAAACATCATGTTATTCATATACCAGAAATGTTTGAAGCTACTGACTGAATGAAAGGAGCTGGCAACTCACTCTCTTTGAATCTTCTTTATCATGCTAAGAGGAGCAGGAAAAATCAAAAAATTTCAGAATTGCACCTTGCAATGCGGAGAAATTACTGTTTGTGCATTTACAATATTCATTGATTTTTGCCATTGAAAAACATAATGTTATTCATATACCAGAAATGTTTGAAGCTACTGACTGAATGAAAGGAGCTGGCATCTCAATCTCTTTGAATCTTCTTTATCATGCTAAGAGGAGCATGAAAAAGCAAAAAATTTCAGAATTGCACCTTGCAATGTCGAGGAATTACTGTTTGTGCATTTACAATATTCATTGATTTTTACCATTGAAAAACGTCCAGAAATGATTGAAGCTACTGACTGAATGAAAGTAGCTGGCATCTCACTCTCTTTGAATCTTCTTTATCATGCTAAGAGGAGCAGGAAAAAGCAAAAAATTTCAGACTTGCACCTTGCAATGCGGAGAAATTACTGTTTGTGCATTTACAATATTCATTGATTTTTGCCATTGAAAAACATCATGTTATTCATATACCAGAAATGTTTGAAGCTACTGACTGAATGAAAGGAGCTGGCATCTCACTCTCTTTGAATCTTCTTTATCATGCTAAGAGGAGCAGAAAAAAGCAAAAAATTTCAGACTTGCACCTTGCAATGCGGAGAAATTACTGTTTGTGCATTTACAATATTCATTGATTTTTGCCATTGAAAAACATCATGTTATTCATATACCAGAAATGTTTGAAGCTACTGACTGAATGAAAGGAGCTGGCATCTCACTCTCTTTGAATCTTCTTTATCATGCTAAGAGGAGCAGGAAAAAGCAAAAAATTTCAGAATTGCACCTTGCAATGCGGAGAAATTACTGTTTGTGCATTTACAATATTCATTGATTTTTGCCATTGAAAAACGTCCAGAAATGATTGAAGGTACTGACTGAATGAAAGGAGCTGGCATCTCACTCTCTTTGAATCTTCTTTATCATGCTAAGAGGAGCAGGAAAAAGCAAAAAATTTCAGAATTGCAACTTGCAATGCGGAGAAATTACTGTTTGTGCATTTACAATATTCATTGATTTTTGCCATTGAAAAACGTCCAGAAATGATTGAAGCTACTGACTGAATGAAAGGAGGTGGCATCTCACTCTCTTTGAATCTTCTTTATCATGCTAAGTGGAGCAGGAAAAAGCAAAAAATTTCAGAATTGCACCTTGCAATGCGGAGAAATTACAGTTTGTGCATTTACAATATTCATTGATTTTTGCCATTGAAAAACGTCCAGAAATGATTGAAGCTACTGACTGAATGAAAGGAGCTGGCATCTCACTCTCTTTGAATCTTCTTTATCATGCTAAGAGGAGCAGGAAAAAGCAAAAAATTTCAGAATTGCACCTTGCAATGCGGAGAAATTACTGTTTGTGCATTTACAATATTCGTTGATTTTTGCCATTGAAAAACGTCCAGAAATGATTGAAGCTACTGACTGAATGAAAGGAGCTGGCATCTCACTCTCTTTGAATCTTCTTTATCATGCTAAGAGGAGCAGGAAAAAGCAAAAAATTTCAGAATTGCACCTTGCAATGCGGAGAAATTACAGTTTGTGCATTTACAATATTCATTGATTTTTGCCATTGAAAAACGTCCAGAAATGATTGAAGCTACTGACTGAATGAAAGGAGCTGGCATCTCACTCTCTTTGAATCTTCTTTATCATGCTAAGAGGAGCAGGAAAAAGCAAAAAATTTCAGAATTGCACCTTGCAATGCGGAGAATTTACTGTTTGTGCATTTACAATATTCATTGATTTTTGCCATTGAAAAACATGTTATTCATATACCAGAAATGTTTGAAGCTCCTGACTGAATGAAAGGAGCTGGCACCTCACTCTCTTTGAATCTTCTTTATCATGCTAACAGGAGCAGGAAAAAGCAAAAAATTTCAGAATTGCACCTTGCAATGCGGAGAAATTACTGTTTGTGCATTTACAATATTCATTGATTTTTGCCATTGAAAAACGTCCAGAAATGATTGAAGCTACTGACTGAATGAAAGGAGCTGGCATCTCACTCTCTTTGAATCTTCTTTATCATGCTAAGAGGAGCAGGAAAAAGCAAAAAATTTCAGAATTGCACCTTGCAATGCGGAGAAATTACTGTTTGTGCATTTACAATATTCATTGATTTTTGCCATTGAAAAATGTCCAGAAATGATTGAAGCTACTGACTGAATGAAAGGAGCTGGCATCTCACTCTCTTTGAATCTTCTTTATCATGCTAAGAGGAGCAGGAAAAAGCAAAAAATTTCAGAATTGCGCCTTGCAATGCGGAGAAATTACTGTTTGTGCATTTACAAAATTCATTGATTTTTGCCATTGAAAAACATCATGTTATTCATATACCAGAAATGATTGAAGCTACTGACTGAAGGAAAGGAGCTGGCATCTCACTCTCTTTGAATCTTCTTTATCATGCTAAGAGGAGCAGGAAAAAGCAAAAAATTTCAGAATTGCACCTTGCAATGCGGAGAATTTACTGTTTGTGCATTTACAATATTCATTGATTTTTGCCATTGAAAAACGTCCAGAAATTATTGAAGCTACTGACTGAATGAAAGGAGCTGGCATCTCACTCTCTTTGAATCTTCTTTATCATGCTAAGAGGAGCAGGAAAAAGCAAAAAATTTCAGAATTGCACCTTGCAATGCGGAGAAATTACAGTTTGTGCATTTACAATATTCATTGATTTTTGCCATTGAAAAACGTCCAGAAATGATTGAAGCTACTGACTGAATGAAAGGAGCTGGCATCTCACTTTCTTTGAATCTTCTTTATCATGCTAAGAGGAGCAGGAAAAAGCAAAAAATTTCAGAATTGCACCTTGCAATGCGGAGAAATTACTGTTTGTGCATTTACAATATTCGTTGATTTTTGCCATTGAAAAACGTCCAGAAATGATTGAAGCTACTGACTGAATGAAAGGAGCTGGCATCTCACTCTCTTTGAATCTTCTTTATCATGCTAAGAGGAGCAGGAAAAAGCAAAAAATTTCAGAATTGCACCTTGCAATGCGGAGAAATTACTGTTTGTGCATTTTCAATATTCATTGATTTTTGCCATTGAAAAACATCATGTTATTCATATACCAGAAATGTTTGAAGCTACTGACTGAATGAAAGGAGCTGGCATCTCACTCTCTTTGAATCTTCTTTATCATGCTAAGAGGAGCAGGAAAAAGCAAAAAATTTCAGAATTGCACCTTGCAATGCGGAGAAATTACTGTTTGTGCATTTACAATATTCATTGATTTTTGCCATTGAAAAACATAATGTTATTCATATACCAGAAATGTTTGAAGCTACTGACTGAATGAAAGGAGCTGGCATCTCAATCTCTTTGAATCTTCTTTATCATGCTAAGAGGAGCATGAAAAAGCAAAAAATTTCAGAATTGCACCTTGCAATGTGGAGAAATTACTGTTTGTGCATTTACAATATTCATTGATTTTTACCATTGAAAAACGTCCAGAAATGATTGAAGCTACTGACTGAATGAAAGTAGCTGGCATCTCACTCTCTTTGAATCTTCTTTATCATGCTAAGAGGAGCAGGAAAAAGCAAAAAATTTCAGACTTGCACCTTGCAATGCGGAGAAATTACTGTTTGTGCATTTACAATATTCATTGATTTTTGCCATTGAAAAACATCATGTTATTCATATACCAGAAATGTTTGAAGCTACTGACTGAATGAAAGGAGCTGGCATCTCACTCTCTTTGAATCTTCTTTATCATGCTAAGAGGAGCAGAAAAAAGCAAAAAATTTCAGACTTGCACCTTGCAATGCGGAGAAATTACTGTTTGTGCATTTACAATATTCATTGATTTTTGCCATTGAAAAACATCATGTTATTCATATACCAGAAATGTTTGAAGCTACTGACTGAATGAAAGGAGCTGGCATCTCACTCTCTTTGAATCTTCTTTATCATGCTAAGAGGAGCAGGAAAAAGCAAAAAATTTCAGAATTGCACCTTGCAATGCGGAGAAATTACTGTTTGTGCATTTACAATATTCATTGATTTTTGCCATTGAAAAACGTCCAGAAATGATTGAAGGTACTGACTGAATGAAAGGAGCTGGCATCTCACTCTCTTTGAATCTTCTTTATCATGCTAAGAGGAGCAGGAAAAAGCAAAAAATTTCAGAATTGCAACTTGCAATGCGGAGAAATTACTGTTTGTGCATTTACAATATTCATTGATTTTTGCCATTGAAAAACGTCCACAAATGATTGAAGCTACTGACTGAATGAAAGGAGCTGGCATCTCACTCTCTTTGAATCTTCTTTATCATGCTAAGTGGAGCAGGAAAAAGCAAAAAATTTCAGAATTGCACCTTGCAATGCGGAGAAATTACAGTTTGTGCATTTACAATATTCATTGATTTTTGCCATTGAAAAACGTCCAGAAATGATTGAAGCTACTGACTGAATGAAAGGAGCTGGCATCTCACTCTCTTTGAATCTTCTTTATCATGCTAAGAGGAGCAGGAAAAAGCAAAAAATTTCAGAATTGCACCTTGCAATGCGGAGAAATTACTGTTTGTGCATTTACAATATTCGTTGATTTTTGCCATTGAAAAACGTCCAGAAATGATTGAAGCTACTGACTGAATGAAAGGAGCTGGCATCTCACTCTCTTTGAATCTTCTTTATCATGCTAAGAGGAGCAGGAAAAAGCAAAAAATTTCAGAATTGCACCTTGCAATGCGGAGAAATTACAGTTTGTGCATTTACAATATTCATTGATTTTTGCCATTGAAAAACGTCCAGAAATGATTGAAGCTACTGACTGAATGAAAGGAGCTGGCATCTCACTCTCTTTGAATCTTCTTTATCATGCTAAGAGGAGCAGGAAAAAGCAAAAAATTTCAGAATTGCACCTTGCAATGCGGAGAATTTACTGTTTGTGCATTTACAATATTCATTGATTTTTGCCTTTGAAAAACATGTTATTCATATACCAGAAATGTTTGAAGCTCCTGACTGAATGAAAGGAGCTGGCACCTCACTCTCTTTGAATCTTCTTTATCATGCTAAGAGGAGCAGGAAAAAGCAAAAAATTTCAGAATTGCACCTTGCAATGCGGAGAAATTACTGTTTGTGCATTTACAATATTCATTGATTTTTGCCATTGAAAAACGTCCAGAAATGATTGAAGCTACTGACTGAATGAAAGGAGCTGGCATCTCACTCTCTTTGAATCTTCTTTATCATGCTAAGAGGAGCAGGAAAAAGCAAAAAATTTCAGAATTGCACCTTGCAATGCGGAGAAATTACTGTTTGTGCATTTACAATATTCATTGATTTTTGCCATTGAAAAATGTCCAGAAATGATTGAAGCTACTGACTGAATGAAAGGAGCTGGCATCTCACTCTCTTTGAATCTTCTTTATCATGCTAAGAGGAGCAGGAAAAAGCAAAAAATTTCAGAATTGCGCCTTGCAATGCGGAGAAATTACTGTTTGTGCATTTACAAAATTCATTGATTTTTGCCATTGAAAAACATCATGTTATTCATATACCAGAAATTATTGAAGCTACTGACTGAAGGAAAGGAGCTGGCATCTCACTCTCTTTGAATCTTCTTTATCATGCTAAGAGGAGCAGGAAAAAGCAAAAAATTTCAGAATTGCAACTTGCAATGCGGAGAATTTACTGTTTGTGCATTTACAATATTCATTGATTTTTGCCATTGAAAAACGTCCAGAAATGATTGAAGCTACAGACTGAATGAAAGGAGCTGGCATCTCACTCTCTTTGAATCTTCTTTATCATGCTAAGAGGAGCAGGAAAAAGCAAAAAATTTCAGAATTGCACGTTGCAATGCGGAGAAATTACAGTTTGTGCATTTACAATATTCATTGATTTTTGCCATTGAAAAACGTCCAGAAATGATTGAAGCTACTGACTGAATGAAAGGAGCTGGCATCTCACTCTCTTTGAATCTTCTTTATCATGCTAAGAGGAGCAGGAAAAAGCAAAAAATTTCAGAATTGCACCTTGCAATGCGGAGAAATTACTGTTTGTGCATTTACAATATTCGTTGATTTTTGCCATTGAAAAACGTCCAGAAATGATTGAAGCTACTGACTGAATGAAAGGAGCTGGCATCTCACTCTCTTTGAATCTTCTTTATCATGCTAAGAGGAGCAGGAAAAAGCAAAAAATTTCAGAATTGCACCTTGCAATGCGGAGAAATTACAGTTTGTGCATTTACAATATTCATTGATTTTTGCCATTGAAAAACGTCCAGAAATGATTGAAGCTACTGACTGAATGAAAGGAGCTGGCATCTCACTCTCTTTGAATCTTCTTTATCATGCTAAGAGGAGCAGGAAAAAGCAAAAAATTTCAGAATTGCACCTTGCAATGCGGAGAAATTACTGTTTGTGCATTTACAATATTCATTGATTTTTGCCATTGAAAAACATGTTATTCATATACCAGAAATGTTTGAAGCTCCTGACTGAATGAAAGGAGCTGGCACCTCACTCTCTTTGAATCTTCTTTATCATGCTAAGAGGAGCAGGAAAAAGCAAAAAATTTCAGAATTGCACCTTGCAATGCGGAGAAATTACTGTTTGTGCATTTACAATATTCATTGATTTTTGCCACTGAAAAACGTCCAGAAATGATTGTAGCTACTGACTGAATGAAAGGAGCTGGCATCTCACTCTCTTTGAATCTTCTTTATCATGCTAAGAGGAGCAGGAAAAAGCAAAAAATTTCAGAATTGCACCTTGCAATGCGGAGAAATTACTGTTTGTGCATTTACAATATTCATTGATTTTTGCCACTGAAAAATGTCCAGAAATGATTGAAGCTACTGACTGAATGAAAGGAGCTGGCATCTCACTCTCTTTGAATCTTCTTTATCATGCTAAGAGGAGCAGGAAAAAGCAAAAAATTTCAGAATTGCGCCTTGCAATGCGGAGAAATTACTGTTTGTGCATTTACAAAATTCATTGATTTTTGCCATTGAAAAACATCATGTTATTCATATACCAGAAATGATTGAAGCTACTGACTGAAGGAAAGGAGCTGGCATCTCACTCTCTTTGAATCTTCTTTATCATGCTAAGAGGAGCAGGAAAAAGCAAAAAATTTCAGAATTGCACCTTGCAATGCGGAGAAATTACTGTTTGTGCATTTACAATATTCATTGATTTTTGCGATTGAAAAACATCATGTTATTCATATACCAGAAATGATTGAAGCTACTGACTGAATGAAAGGAACTGGCATCTCACTCTCTTTGAATCTTCTTTATCATGCTAAGAGGAGCAGGAAAAAGCAAAAAATTTCAGAATTGCACCTTGCAATGCGGAGAAATTACAGTTTGTGCATTTACAATATTCATTGATTTTTGCCATTGAAAAACGTCCAGAAATGATTGAAGCTACTGACTGAATGAAAGGAGCTGGCATCTCACTCTCTTTGAATCTTCTTTATCATGCTAAGAGGAGCAGGAAAAAGCAAAAAATTTCAGAATTGCACCTTGCAATGCGGAGAAATTACTGTTTGTGCATTTACAATATTCATTGATTTTTGCCATTGAAAAACGTCCAGAAATGATTGAAGGTACTGACTGAATGAAAGGAGCTGGCATCTCACTCTCTTTGAATCTTCTTTATCATGCTAAGAGGAGCAGGAAAAAGCAAAAAATTTCAGAATTGCACCTTGCAATGCGGAGAAATTACTGTTTGTGCATTTACAATATTCATTGATTTTTGCCATTGAAAAACGTCCAGAAATGATTGAAGCTACTGACTGAATGAAAGGAGCTGGCATCTCACTCTCTTTGAATCTTCTTTATCATGCTAAGAGGAGCAGGAAAAAGCAAAAAATTTCAGAATTGCACCTTGCAATGCGGAGAAATTACTGTTTGTGCATTTACAATATTCATTGATTTTTGCCATTGAAAAACATGTTATTCATATACCAGAAATGTTTGAAGCTCCTGACTGAATGAAAGGAGCTGGCACCTCACTCTCTTTGAATCTTCTTTATCATGCTAAGAGGAGCAGGAAAAAGCAAAAAATTTCAGAATTGCACCTTGCAATGCGGAGAAATTACTGTTTGTGCATTTACAATATTCATTGATTTTTGCCATTGAAAAACGTCCAGAAATGATTGTAGCTACTGACTGAATGAAAGGAGCTGGCATCTCACTCTCTTTGAATCTTCTTTATCATGCTAAGAGGAGCAGGAAAAAGCAAAAAATTTCAGAATTGCACCTTGCAATGCGGAGAAATTACTGTTTGTGCATTTACAATATTCATTGATTTTTGCCACTGAAAAATGTCCAGAAATGATTGAAGCTACTGACTGAATGAAAGGAGCTGGCATCTCACTCTCTTTGAATCTTCTTTATCATGCTAAGAGGAGCAGGAAAAAGCAAAAAATTTCAGAATTGCGCCTTGCAATGCGGAGAAATTACTGTTTGTGCATTTACAAAATTCATTGATTTTTGCCATTGAAAAACATCATGTTATTCATATACCAGAAATGATTGAAGCTACTGACTGAAGGAAAGGAGCTGGCATCTCACTCTCTTTGAATCTTCTTTATCATGCTAAGAGGAGCAGGAAAAAGCAAAAAATTTCAGAATTGCACCTTGCAATGCGGAGAAATTACTGTTTGTGCATTTACAATATTCATTGATTTTTGCGATTGAAAAACATCATGTTATTCATATACCAGAAATGATTGAAGCTACTGACTGAATGAAAGGAGCTGGCATCTCACTCTCTTTGAATCTTCTTTATCATGCTAAGAGGAGCAGGAAAAAGCAAAAAAATTTCAGAATTGCACCTTGCAATGCGGAGAAATTACAGTTTGTGCATTTACAATATTCATTGATTTTTGCCATTGAAAAACGTCCAGAAATGATTGAAGCTACTGACTGAATGAAAGGAGCTGGCATCTCACTCTCTTTGAATCTTCTTTATCATGCTAAGAGGAGCAGGAAAAAGCAAAAAATTTCAGAATTGCACCTTGCAATGCGGAGAAATTACTGTTTGTGCATTTACAATATTCATTGATTTTTGCCATTGAAAAACGTCCAGAAATGATTGAAGGTACTGACTGAATGAAAGGAGCTGGCATCTCACTCTCTTTGAATCTTCTTTATCATGCTAAGAGGAGCAGGAAAAAGCAAAAAATTTCAGAATTGCACCTTGCAATGCGGAGAAATTACTGTTTGTGCATTTACAATATTCATTGATTTTTGCCATTGAAAAACGTCCAGAAATGATTGAAGCTACTGACTGAATGAAAGGAGCTGGCATCTCACTCTCTTTGAATCTTCTTTATCATGCTAAGAGGAGCAGGAAAAAGCAAAAAATTTCAGAATTGCACCTTGCAATGCGGAGAAATTACTGTTTGTGCATTTACAATATTCATTGATTTTTGCCATTGAAAAATGTCCAGAAATGATTGAAGCTACTGACTGAATGAAAGGAGCTGGCATCTCACTCTCTTTGAATCTTCTTTATCATGCTAAGAGGAGCAGGAAAAAGCAAAAAATTTCAGAATTGCGCCTTGCAATGCGGAGAAATTACTGTTTGTGCATTTACAAAATTCATTGATTTTTGCCATTGAAAAACATCATGTTATTCATATACCAGAAATGATTGAAGCTACTGACTGAAGGAAAGGATCTGGCATCTCACTCTCTTTGAATCTTCTTTATCATGCTTAGAGGAGCAGGAAAAAGCAAAAAATTTCAGAATTGCACCTTGCAATGCGGAGAAATTACTGTTTGTGCATTTACAATATTCATTGATTTTTGCCATTGAAAAACGTCCAGAAATGATTGAAGCTACTGACTGAATGAAAGGAGCTGGCATCTCACTCTCTTTGAATCTTCTTTATCATGCTAAGAGGAGCAGGAAAAAGCAAAAAATTTCAGAATTGCACCTTGCAATGCGGAGAAATTACTGTTTGTGCATTTACAATACTCATTGATTTTTGCTATTGAAAAACATCATGTTATTCATATACCAGAAATGATTGAAGCTACTGACTGAATGAAAGGAGCTGGCATCTCACTCTCTTTGAATCTTCTTTATCATGCTAAGAGGAGCAGGAAAAAGCAAAAAATTTCAGAATTGCACCTTGCAATGCGGAGAAATTACAGTTTGTGCATTTACAATATTCATTGATTTTTGCCATTGAAAAACGTCCAGAAATGATTGAAGCTACTGACTGAATGAAAGGAGCTGGCATCTCACTCTCTTTGAATCTTCTTTATCATGCTAAGAGGAGCAGGAAAAATCAAAAAATTTCAGAATTGCACCTTGCAATGCGGAGAAATTACTGTTTGTGCATTTACAATATTCATTGATTTTTGCCATTGAAAAACGTCCAGAAATGATTGAAGGTACTGACTGAATGAAAGGAGCTGGCATCTCACTCTCTTTGAATCTTCTTTATCATGCTAAGAGGAGCAGGAAAAAGCAAAAAATTTCAGAATTGCACCTTGCAATGCGGAGAAATTACTGTTTGTGCATTTACAATATTCATTGATTTTTGCCATTGAAAAACGTCCAGAAATGATTGAAGCTACTGACTGAATGAAAGGAGCTGGGATCTCACTCTCTGAATCTTCTTTATCATGCTAAGAGGAGCAGGAAAAAGCAAAAAATTTCAGAATTGCACCTTGCAATGCGGAGAAATTACTGTTTGTGCATTTACAATATTCATTGATTTTTGCCATTGAAAAATGTCCAGAAATGATTGAAGCTACTGACTGAATGAAAGGAGCTGGCATCTCACTCTCTTTGAATCTTCTTTATCATGCTAAGAGGAGCAGGAAAAAGCAAAAAATTTCAGAATTGCGCCTTGCAATGCGGAGAAATTACTGTTTGTGCATTTACAAAATTCATTGATTTTTGCCATTGAAAAACATCATGTTATTCATATACCAGAAATGATTGAAGCTACTGACTGAAGGAAAGGATCTGGCATCTCACTCTCTTTGAATCTTCTTTATCATGCTTAGAGGAGCAGGAAAAAGCAAAAAATTTCAGAATTGCACCTTGCAATGCGGAGAAATTACTGTTTGTGCATTTACAATATTCATTGATTTTTGCCATTGAAAAACGTCCAGAAATGATTGAAGCTACTGACTGAATGAAAGGAGCTGGCATCTCACTCTCTTTGAATCTTCTTTATCATGCTAAGAGGAGCAGGAAAAAGCAAAAAATTTCAGAATTGCACCTTGCAATGCAGAGAAATTACTGTTTGTGCATTTACAATATTCATTGATTTTTGCGATTGAAAAACATCATGTTATTCATATACCAGAAATGATTGAAGCTACTGACTGAATGAAAGGAGCTGGCATCTCACTCTCTTTGAATCTTCTTTATCATGCTAAGAGGAGCAGGAAAAAGCAAAAAATTTCAGAATTGCACCTTGCAATGCGGAGAAATTACTGTTTGTGCATTTACAATATTCAATGATTTTTGCCATTGAAAAACGTCCAGAAATGATTGAAGCTACTGACTGAATGAAATGAGCTGGCATCTCACTCTCTTTGAATCTTGTTTATCATGCTAAGAGGAGCAGGAAAAAGCAAAAAATTTCAGAATTGCACCTTGCAATGCGGAGAAATTACTGTTTGTGCATTTACAATATTCATTGATTTTTGCCATTGAAAAACGTCCAGAAATGATTGAAGCTACTGACTGAATGAAAGGAGCTGGCATCTCACTCTCTTTGAATCTTCTTTATCATGCTAAGAGGAGCAGGAAAAAGCAAAAAATTTCAGAATTGCACCTTGCAATGCGGAGAAATTACTGTTTGTGCATTTACAATATTCATTGATTTTTGCCATTGAAAAACATCATGTTATTCATATACCAGAAATGATTGAAGCTACTGACTGAATGAAAGGAGCTGGCATCTCACTCTCTTTGAATCTTCTTTATCATGCTAAGAGGAGCAGGAAAAAGTAAAAAATTTCAGAATTGCACCTTGCAATGCGGAGAAATTACTGTTTGTGCATTTATAATATTCAATGATTTTTGCCATTGAAAAACGTCCAGAAATGATTGAAGCTACTGACTGAACGAAAGGAGCTGGCATCTCACTCTCTTTGAATCTTCTTTATCATGCTAAGAGGAGCAGGAAAAAGCAAAAAATTTCAGAATTGCACCTTGCAATGCGGAGAAATTACTGTTTGTGCATTTACAATATTCATTGATTTTTGCCATTGAAAAACATCATGTTATTCATGTACCAGAAATGTTTGAAGCTACTGACTGAATGAAAGGAGCTGGCATCTCACTCTCTTTGAATCTTCTTTATCATGCTAAGAGGAGCAGGAAAAAGCAAAAAATTTCAGAATTGCACATTGCAATGCGGAGAAATTACTGTTTGTGCATTTACAATATTCATTGATTTTTGCCATTGAAAAACGTCCAGAAATGATTGAAGCTACTGACTGAATGAAAGGAGCTGGCATCTCACTCTCTTTGAATCTTCTTTATCATGCTAAGAGGAGCAGGAAAAAGCAAAAAATTTCAGAATTGCACCTTGCAATGCGGAGAAATTACTGTTTGTGCATTTACAATATTCATTGATTTTTGCCATTGAAAAACGTCCAGAAATGATTGAAGCTACTGACTGAATGAAAGGAGCTGGCATCTCACTCTCTTTGAATCTTCTTTATCATGCTAAGAGGAGCAGGAAAAAGCAAAAAATTTCAGAATTGCACCTTGCAATGCGGAGAAATTACTGTTTGTGCATTTACAATATTCATTGATTTTTGCCATTGAAAAATGTCCAGAAATGATTGAAGCTACTGACTGAATGAAAGGAGCTGGCATCTCACTCTCTTTGAATCTTCTTTATCATGCTAAGAGGAGCAGGAAAAAGCAAAAAATTTCAGAATTGCGCCTTGCAATGCGGAGAAATTACTGTTTGTGCATTTACAAAATTCATTGATTTTTGCCATTGAAAAACATCATGTTATTCATATACCAGAAATGATTGAAGCTACTGACTGAAGGAAAGGATCTGGCATCTCACTCTCTTTGAATCTTCTTTATCATGCTAAGAGGAGCAGGAAAAAGCAAAAAATTTCAGAATTGCACCTTGCAATGCGGAGAAATTACTGTTTGTGCATTTACAATATTCATTGATTTTTGTCATTGAAAAACGTCCAGAAATGATTGAAGCTACTGACTGAATGAAAGGAGCTGGCATCTCACTCTCTTTGAATCTTCTTTATCATGCTAAGAGGAGCAGGAAAAAGCAAAAAATTTCAGAATTGCACCTTGCAATGCGGAGAAATTACTGTTTGTGCATTTACAATATTCATTGATTTTTGCCATTGAAAAATGTCCAGAAATGATTGAAGCTACTGACTGAATGAAAGGAGCTGGCATCTCACTCTCTTTGAATCTTCTTTATCATGCTAAGAGGAGCAGGAAAAAGCAAAAAATTTCAGAATTGCACATTGCAATGCGGAGAAATTACTGTTTGTGCATTTACAATATTCATTGATTTTTGCCATTGAAAAACATCCAGAAATGATTGAAGCTACTGACTGAATGAAAGGAGCTGGCATCTCACTCTCTTTGAATCTTCTTTATCATGCTAAGAGGAGCAGGAAAAAGCAAAAAATTTCAGAATTGCACCTTGCAATGCGGAGAAATTACTGTTTGTGCATTTACAATATTCATTGATTTTTGCCATTGAAAAATGTCCAGAAATGATTGAAGCTACTGACTGAATGAAAGGAGCTGGCATCTCACTCTCTTTGAATCTTCTTTATCATGCTAAGAGGAGCAGGAAAAAGCAAAAAATTTCAGAATTGCACATTGCAATGCGGAGAAATTACTGTTTGTGCATTTACAATATTCATTGATTTTTGCCATTGAAAAACATCCAGAAATGATTGAAGCTACTGACTGAATGAAAGGAGCTGGCATCTCATTCTCTTTGAATCTTCTTTATCATGCTAAGAGGAGCAGGAAAAAGCAAAAAATTTCAGAATTGCACCTTGCAATGCGGAGAAATTACTGTTTGTGCATTTACAATATTCATTGATTTTTGCCATTGAAAAACGTCCAGAAATGATTGAAGCTACTGACTGAATGAAAGGAGCTGGCATCTCACTCTCTTTGAATCTTCTTTATCATGCTAAGAGGAGCAGGAAAAAGCAAAAAAATTCAGAATTGCACCTTGCAATGCGGAGAAATTACTGTTTGTGCATTTACAATATTCATTGATTTTTGCCATTGAAAAATGTCCAGAAATGATTGAAGCTACTGACTGAATGAAAGGAGCTGGCATCTCACTCTCTTTGAATCTTCTTTATCATGCTAAGAGGAGCAGGAAAAAGCAAAAAATTTCAGAATTGCGCCTTGCAATGCGGAGAAATTACTGTTTGTGCATTTACAAAATTCATTGATTTTTGCCATTGAAAAACATCATATTATTCATATACCAGAAATGATTGAAGCTACTGACTGAAGGAAAGGATCTGGCATCTCACTCTCTTTGAATCTTCTTTATCATGCTAAGAGGAGCAGGAAAAAGCAAAAAATTTCAGAATTGCACCTTGCAATGCGGAGAAATTACTGTTTGTGCATTTACAATATTCATTGATTTTTGCCATTGAAAAACGTCCAGAAATGATTGAAGCTACTGACTGAATGAAAGGAGCTGGCATCTCACTCTCTTTGAATCTTCTTTATCATGCTAAGAGGAGCAGGAAAAAGCAAAAAATTTCAGAATTGCACCTTGCAATGCGGAGAAATTACTGTTTGTGCATTTACAATATTCATTGATTTTTGCCATTGAAAAACGTCCAGAAATGATTGAAGCTACTGACTGAATGAAAGGAGCTGGCATCTCACTCTCTTTGAATCTTCTTTATCATGCTAAGAGGAGCAGGAAAAAGCAAAAAATTTCAGAATTTCATCTTGCAATGCGGAGAAATTACTGTTTGTGCATTTACAATATTCATTGATTTTTGCCATTGAAAAACATCCAGAAATGATTGAAGCTACTGACTGAATGAAAGGAGCTGGCATCTCATTCTCTTTGAATCTTCTTTATCATGCTAAGAGGAGCAGGAAAAAGCAAAAAATTTCAGAATTGCACCTTGCAATGCGGAGAAATTACTGTTTGTGCATTTACAATATTCATTGATTTTTGCCATTGAAAAACGTCCAGAAATGATTGAAGCTACTGACTGAATGAAAGGAGCTGGCATCTCACTCTCTTTGAATCTTCTTTATCATGCTAAGAGGAGCAGGAAAAAGCAAAAAAATTCAGAATTGCACCTTGCAATGCGGAGAAATTATTGTTTGTGCATTTACAATATTCATTGATTTTTGCCATTGAAAAATGTCCAGAAATGATTGAAGCTACTGACTGAATGAAAGGAGCTGGCATCTCACTCTCTTTGAATCTTCTTTATCATGCTAAGAGGAGCAGGAAAAAGCAAAAAATTTCAGAATTGCGCCTTGCAATGCGGAGAAATTACTGTT
Source organism: Phyllobates terribilis (assembly GCF_046119375.1). NCBI lineage: Eukaryota > Metazoa > Chordata > Amphibia > Anura > Dendrobatidae > Phyllobates > Phyllobates terribilis. The sequence continues at coordinate 238,854 of NW_027363456.1, forward strand.
TGTGCATTTACAAAATTCATTGATTTTTGCCATTGAAAAACATCATGTTATTCATATACCAGAAATGATTGAAGCTACTGACTGAAGGAAAGGATCTGGCATCTCACTCTCTTTGAATCTTCTTTATCATGCTAAGAGGAGCAGGAAAAAGCAAAAAATTTCAGAATTGCACCTTGCAATGCGGAGAAATTACTGTTTGTGCATTTACAATATTCATTGATTTTTGCCATTGAAAAACGTCCAGAAATGATTGAAGCTACTGACTGAATGAAAGGAGCTGGCATCTCACTCTCTTTGAATCTTCTTTATCATGCTAAGAGGAGCAGGAAAAAGCAAAAAATTTCAGAATTGCACCTTGCAATGCGGAGAAATTACTGTTTGTGCATTTACAATATTCATTGATTTTTGCCATTGAAAAACGTCCAGAAATGATTGAAGCTACTGACTGAATGAAAGGAGCTGGCATCTCACTCTCTTTGAATCTTCTTTATCATGCTAAGAGGAGCAGGAAAAAGCAAAAAATTTCAGAATTGCACCTTGCAATGCGGAGAAATTACTGTTTGTGCATTTACAATATTCATTGATTTTTGCCATTGAAAAATGTCCAGAAATGATTGAAGCTACTGACTGAATGAAAGGAGCTGGCATCTCACTCTCTTTGAATCTTCTTTATCATGCTAAGAGGAGCAGGAAAAAGCAAAAAATTTCAGAATTGCGCCTTGCAATGCGGAGAAATTACTGTTTGTGCATTTACAAAATTCATTGATTTTTGCCATTGAAAAACATCATGTTATTCATTTACCAGAAATGATTGAAGCTACTGACTGAAGGAAAGGATCTGGCATCTCACTCTCTTAATATCTTCTTTATCATGCTAAGAGGAGCAGGAAAAGCAAAAAATTTCAGAATTGCACCTTGCAATGCGGAGAAATTACTGTTTGTGCATTTACAATATTCATTGATTTTTGCCATTGAAAAACGTCCAGAAATGATTGAAGCTACTGACTGAATGAAAGGAGCTGGCATCTCACTCTCTTTGAATCTTCTTTATCATGCTAAGAGGAGCAGGAAAAAGCAAAAAATTTCAGAATTGCACCTTGCAATGCGGAGAAATTACTGTTTGTGCATTTACAATATTCATTGATTTTTGCGATTGAAAAACATCATGTTATTCATATACCAGAAATGATTGAAGCTACTGACTGAATGAAAGGAGCTGGCATCTCACTCTCTTTGAATCTTCTTTATCATGCTAAGAGGAGCAGGAAAAAGTAAAAAATTTCAGAATTGCACCTTGCAATGCGGAGAAATTACTGTTTGTGCATTTACAATATTCAATGATTTTTGCCATTGAAAAACGTCCCGAAATGATTGAAGCTACTGACTGAATGAAAGGAGCTGGCATCTCACTCTCTTTGAATCTTCTTTATCATGCTAAGAGGAGCAGGAAAAAGCAAAAAATTTCAGAATTGCACCTTGCAATGCAGAGAAATTACTGTTTGTGCATTTACAATATTCATTGATTTTTGTCATTGAAAAACGTCCAGAAATGATTGAAGCTACTGACTGAATGAAAGGAGCTGGCATCTCACTCTCTTTGAATCTTCTTTATCATGCTAAGAGGAGCAGGAAAAAGCAAAAAATTTCAGAATTGCACCTTGCAATGCGGAGAAATTACTGTTTGTGCATTTACAATATTCATTGATTTTTGCCATTGAAAAATGTCCAGAAATGATTGAAGCTACTGACTGAATGAAAGGAGCTGGCATCTCACTCTCTTTGAATCTTCTTTATCATGCTAAGAGGAGCAGGAAAATGCAAAAAATTTCAGAATTGCACATTGCAATGCGGAGAAATTACTGTTTGTGCATTTACAATATTCATTGATTTTTGCCATTGAAAAACGTCCAGAAATGATTGAAGCTACTGACTGAATGAAAGGAGCTGGCATCTCACTCTCTTTGAATCTTCTTTATCATGCTAAGAGGAGCAGGAAAAAGCAAAAAATTTCAGAATTGCACCTTGCAATGCGGAGAAATTACTGTTTGTGCATTTACAATATTCATTGATTTTTGCCATTGAAAAACGTCCAGAAATGATTGAAGCTACTGACTGAATGAAAGGAGCTGGCATCTCACTCTCTTTGAATCTTCTTTATCATGCTAAGAGGAGCAGGAAAAAGCAAAAAATTTCAGAATTGCACCTTGCAATGCGGAGAAATTACTGTTTGTGCATTTACAATATTCATTGATTTTTGCCATTGAAAAATGTCCAGAAATGATTGAAGCTACTGACTGAATGAAAGGAGCTGGCATCTCACTCTCTTTGAATCTTCTTTATCATGCTAAGCGGAGCAGGAAAAAGCAAAAAATTTCAGAATTGCGCCTTGCAATGCGGAGAAATTACTGTTTGTGCATTTACAAAATTCATTGATTTTTGCCATTGAAAAACATCATGTTATTCATATACCAGAAATGATTGAATCTACTGACTGAAGGAAAGGATCTGGCATCTCACTCTCTTTGAATCTTCTTTATCATGCTAAGAGGAGCAGGAAAAAGCAAAAAATTTCAGAATTGCACCTTGCAATGCGGAGAAATTACTGTTTGTGCATTTACAATATTCATTGATTTTTGCCATTGAAAAACGTCCAGAAATGATTGAAGCTACTGACTGAATGAAAGGAGCTGGCATCTCACTCTCTTTGAATCTTCTTTATCATGCTAAGAGGAGCAGGAAAAAGCAAAAAATTTCAGAATTGCACCTTGCAATGCGGAGAAATTACTGTTTGTGCATTTACAATATTCATTGATTTTTGCCATTGAAAAACGTCCAGAAATGATTGAAGCTACTGACTGAATGAAAGGAGCTGGCATCTCACTCTCTTTGAATCTTCTTTATCATGCTAAGAGGAGCAGGAAAAAGCAAAAAATTTCAGAATTGCACCTTGCAATGCGGAGAAATTACTGTTTGTGCATTTACAATATTCATTGATTTTTGCCATTGAAAAATGTCCAGAAATGATTGAAGCTACTGACTGAATGAAAGGAGCTGGCATCTCACTCTCTTTGAATCTTCTTTATCATGCTAAGAGGAGCAGGAAAAAGCAAAAAATTTCAGAATTGCGCCTTGCAATGCGGAGAAATTACTGTTTGTGCATTTACAAAATTCATTGATTTTTGCCATTGAAAAACATCATGTTATTCATATACCAGAAATGATTGAAGCTACTGACTGAAGGAAAGGATCTGGCATCTCACTCTCTTTGAATCTTCTTTATCATGCTTAGAGGAGCAGGAAAAAGCAAAAAATTTCAGAATTGCACCTTGCAATGCGGAGAAATTACTGTTTGTGCATTTACAATATTCATTGATTTTTGCCATTGAAAAACGTCCAGAAATGATTGAAGCTACTGACTGAATGAAAGGAGCTGGCATCTCACTCTCTTTGAATCTTCTTTATCATGCTAAGAGGAGCAGGAAAAAGCAAAAAATTTCAGAATTGCACCTTGCAATGCGGAGAAATTACTGTTTGTGCATTTACAATATTCATTGATTTTTGCGATTGAAAAACATCATGTTATTCATATACCAGAAATGATTGAAGCTACTGACTGAATGAAAGGAGCTGGCATCTCACTCTCTATGAATCTTCTTTATCATGCTAAGAGGAGCAGGAAAAAGCAAAAAATTTCAGAATTGCACCTTGCAATGCGGAGAAATTACTGTTTGTGCATTTACAATATTCAATGATTTTTGCCATTGAAAAACGTCCAGAAATGATTGAAGCTACTGACTGAATGAAATGAGCTGGCATCTCACTCTCTTTGAATCTTGTTTATCATGCTAAGAGGAGCAGGAAAAAGCAAAAAATTTCAGAATTGCACCTTGCAATGCGGAGAAATTACTGTTTGTGCATTTACAATATTCATTGATTTTTGCCATTGAAAAACGTCCAGAAATGATTGAAGCTACTGACTGAATGAAAGGAGCTGACATCTCACTCTCTTTGAATCTTCTTTATCATGCTAAGAGGAGCAGGAAAAAGCAAAAAATTTCAGAATTGCACCTTGCAATGCGGAGAAATTACTGTTTGTGCATTTACAATATTTATTGATTTTTGCCATTGAAAAACATCATGTTATTCATATACCAGAAATGATTGAAGCTACTGACTGAATGAAAGGAGCTGGCATCTCACTCTCTTTGAATCTTCTTTATCATGCTAAGAGGAGCAGGAAAAAGTAAAAAATTTCAGAATTGCACCTTGCAATGCGGAGAAATTACTGTTTGTGCATTTATAATATTCACTGATTTTTGCCATTGAAAAACGTCCAGAAATGATTGAAGCTACTGACTGAACGAAAGGAGCTGGCATCTCACTCTCTTTGAATCTTCTTTATCATGCTAAGAGGAGCAGGAAAAAGCAAAAAATTTCAGAATTGCACCTTGCAATGCGGAGAAATTACTGTTTGTGCATTTACAATATTCATTGATTTTTGCCATTGAAAAACATCATGTTATTCATGTACCAGAAATGTTTGAAGCTACTGACTGAATGAAAGGAGCTGGCATCTCACTCTCTTTGAATCTTCTTTATCATGCTAAGAGGAGCAGGAAAAAGCAAAAAATTTCAGAATTGCACATTGCAATGCGGAGAAATTACTGTTTGTGCATTTACAATATTCATTGATTTTTGCCATTGAAAAACGTCCAGAAATGATTGAAGCTACTGACTGAATGAAAGGAGCTGGCATCTCACTCTCTTTGAATCTTCTTTATCATGCTAAGAGGAGCAGGAAAAAGCAAAAAATTTCAGAATTGCACCTTGCAATGCGGAGAAATTACTGTTTGTGCATTTACAATATTCATTGATTTTTGCCATTGAAAAACGTCCAGAAATGATTGAAGCTACTGACTGAATGAAAGGAGCTGGCATCTCACTCTCTTTGAATCTTCTTTATCATGCTAAGAGGAGCAGGAAAAAGCAAAAAATTTCAGAATTGCACCTTGCAATGCGGAGAAATTACTGTTTGTGCATTTACAATATTCATTGATTTTTGCCATTGAAAAATGTCCAGAAATGATTGAAGCTACTGACTGAATGAAAGGAGCTGGCATCTCACTCTCTTTGAATCTTCTTTATCATGCTAAGAGGAGCAGGAAAAAGCAAAAAATTTCAGAATTGCGCCTTGCAATGCGGAGAAATTACTGTTTGTGCATTTACAAAATTCATTGATTTTTGCCATTGAAAAACATCATGTTATTCATATACCAGAAATGATTGAAGCTACTGACTGAAGGAAAGGATCTGGCATCTCACTCTCTTTGAATCTTCTTTATCATGCTAAGAGGAGCAGGAAAAAGCAAAAAATTTCAGAATTGCACCTTGCAATGCGGAGAAATTACTGTTTGTGCATTTACAATATTCATTGATTTTTGCCATTGAAAAACGTCCAGAAATGATTGAAGCTACTGACTGAATGAAAGGAGCTGGCATCTCACTCTCTTTGAATCTTCTTTATCATGCTAAGAGGAGCAGGAAAAAGCAAAAAATTTCAGAATTGCACCTTGCAATGCGGAGAAATTACTGTTTGTGCATTTACAATATTCATTGATTTTTGCCATTGAAAAACGTCCAGAAATGATTGAAGCTACTGACTGAATGAAAGGAGCTGGCATCTCACTCTCTTTGAATCTTCTTTATCATGCTAAGAGGAGCAGGAAAAAGCAAAAAATTTCAGAATTGCACCTTGCAATGCGGAGAAATTACTGTTTGTGCATTTACAATATTCATTGATTTTTGCCATTGAAAAATGTCCAGAAATGATTGAAGCTACTGACTGAATGAAAGGAGCTGGCATCTCACTCTCTTTGAATCTTCTTTATCATGCTAAGAGGAGCAGGAAAAAGCCAAAAATTTCAGAATTGCGCGTTGCAATGCGGAGAAATTACTGTTTGTGCATTTACAAAATTCATTGATTTTTGCCATTGAAAAACATCATGTTATTCATATACCAGAAATGATTGAAGCTACTGACTGAAGGAAAGGATCTGGCATCTCACTCTCTTTGAATCTTCTTTATCATGCTAAGAGGAGCAGGAAAAAGCAAAAAATTTCAGAATTGCACCTTGCAATGCAGAGAAATTACTGTTTGTGCATTTACAATATTCATTGATTTTTGTCATTGAAAAACGTCCAGAAATGATTGAAGCTACTGACTGAATGAAAGGAGCTGGCATCTCACTCTCTTTGAATCTTCTTTATCATGCTAAGAGGAGCAGGAAAAAGCAAAAAATTTCAGAATTGCACCTTGCAATGCGGAGAAATTACTGTTTGTGCATTTACAATATTCATTGATTTTTGCCATTGAAAAATGTCCAGAAATGATTGAAGCTACTGACTGAATGAAAGGAGCTGGCATCTCACTCTCTTTGAATCTTCTTTATCATGCTAAGAGGAGCAGGAAAAAGCAAAAAATTTCAGAATTGCACATTGCAATGCGGAGAAATTACTGTTTGTGCATTTACAATATTCAATGATTTTTGCCATTGAAAAACATCCAGAAATGATTGAAGCTGCTGACTGAATGAAAGGAGCTGGCATCTCACTCTCTTTGAATCTTCTTTATCATGCTAAGAGGAGCAGGAAAAAGCTAAAAATTTCAGAATTGCACCTTGCAATGCGGAGAAATTACTGTTTGTGCATTTACAATATTCATTGATTTTTGCCATTGAAAAACGTCCAGAAATGATTGAAGCTACTGACTGAATGAAAGGAGCTGGCATCTCACTCTCTTTGAATCTTCTTTATCATGCTAAGAGGAGCAGGAAAAAGCAAAAAAATTCAGAATTGCACCTTGCAATGCGGAGAAATTACTGTTTGTGCATTTACAATATTCATTGATTTTTGCCATTGAAAAATGTCCGAAATGATTGAAGCTACTGACTGAATGAAAGGAGCTGGCATCTCACTCTCTTTGAATCTTCTTTATCATGCTAAGAGGAGCAGGAAAAAGCAAAAAATTTCAGAATTGCGCCTTGCAATGCGGAGAAATTACTGTTTGTGCATTTACAAAATTCATTGATTTTTGCCATTGAAAAACATCATGTTATTCATATACCAGAAATGATTGAAGCTACTGACTGAAGGAAAGGATCTGGCATCTCACTCTCTTTGAATCTTCTTTATCATGCTAAGAGGAGCAGGAAAAAGCAAAAAATTTCAGAATTGCACCTTGCAATGCGGAGAAATTACTGTTTGTGCATTTACAATATTCATTGATTTTTGCCATTGAAAAACGTCCAGAAATGATTGAAGCTACTGACTGAATGAAAGGAGCTGGCATCTCACTCTCTTTGAATCTTCTTTATCATGCTAAGAGGAGCAGGAAAAAGCAAAAAATTTCAGAATTGCACCTTGCAATGCGGAGAAATTACTGTTTGTGCATTTACAATATTCATTGATTTTTGCCATTGAAAAACGTCCAGAAATGATTGAAGCTACTGACTGAATGAAAGGAGCTGGCATCTCACTCTCTTTGAATCTTCTTTATCATGCTAAGAGGAGCAGGAAAAAGCAAAAAATTTCAGAATTGCACCTTGCAATGTGGAGAAATTACTGTTTGTGCATTTACAATATTCATTGATTTTTGCCATTGAAAAATGTCCAGAAATGATTGAAGCTACTGACTGAATGAAAGGAGCTGGCATCTCACTCTCTTTGAATCTTCTTTATCATGCTAAGAGGAGCAGGAAAAAGCAAAAAATTTCAGAATTGCGCCTTGCAATGCGGAGAAATTATTGTTTGTGCATTTACAAAATTCATTGATTTTTGCCATTGAAAAACATCATGTTATTCATATACCAGAAATGATTGAAGCTACTGACTGAAGGAAAGGATCTGGCATCTCACTCTCTTTGAATCTTCTTTATCATGCTAAGAGGAGCAGGAAAAAGCAAAAAATTTCAGAATTGCACCTTGCAATGCGGAGAAATTACTGTTTGTGCATTTACAATATTCATTGATTTTTGCCATTGAAAAATGTCCAGAAATGATTGAAGCTACTGACTGAATGAAAGGAGCTGGCATCTCACTCTCTTTGAATCTTCTTTATCATGCTAAGAGGAGCAGGAAAAAGCAAAAAATTTCAGAATTGCACATTGCAATGCGGAGAAATTACTGTTTGTGCATTTACAATATTCATTGATTTTTGCCATTGAAAAACATCCAGAAATGATTGAAGCTACTGACTGAATGAAAGGAGCTGGCATCTCACTCTCTTTGAATCTTCTTTATCATGCTAAGAGGAGCAGGAAAAAGCAAAAAATTTCAGAATTGCACCTTGCAATGCGGAGAAATTACTGTTTGTGCATTTACAATATTCATTGATTTTTGCCATTGAAAAATGTCCAGAAATGATTGAAGCTACTGACTGAATGAAAGGAGCTGGCATCTCACTCTCTTTGAATCTTCTTTATCATGCTAAGAGGAGCAGGAAAAAGCAAAAAATTTCAGAATTGCACATTGCAATGCGGAGAAATTACTGTTTGTGCATTTACAATATTCATTGATTTTTGCCATTGAAAAACATCCAGAAATGATTGAAGCTACTGACTGAATGAAAGGAGCTGGCATCTCATTCTCTTTGAATCTTCTTTATCATGCTAAGAGGAGCAGGAAAAAGCAAAAAATTTCAGAATTGCACCTTGCAATGCGGAGAAATTACTGTTTGTGCATTTACAATATTCATTGATTTTTGCCATTGAAAAACGTCCAGAAATGATTGAAGCTACTGACTGAATGAAAGGAGCTGGCATCTCACTCTCTTTGAATCTTCTTTATCATGCTAAGAGGAGCAGGAAAAAGCTAAAAAATTCAGAATTGCACCTTGCAATGCGGAGAAATTACTGTTTGTGCATTTACAATATTCATTGATTTTTGCCATTGAAAAATGTCCAGAAATGATTGAAGCTACTGACTGAATGAAAGGAGCTGGCATCTCACTCTCTTTGAATCTTCTTTATCATGCTAAGAGGAGCAGGAAAAAGCAAAAAATTTCAGAATTGCGCCTTGCAATGCGGAGAAATTACTGTTTGTGCATTTACAAAATTCATTGATTTTTGCCATTGAAAAACATCATATTATTCATATACCAGAAATGATTGAAGCTACTGACTGAAGGAAAGGATCTGGCATCTCACTCTCTTTGAATCTTCTTTATCATGCTAAGAGGAGCAGGAAAAAGCAAAAAATTTCAGAATTGCACCTTGCAATGCGGAGAAATTACTGTTTGTGCATTTACAATATTCATTGATTTTTGCCATTGAAAAACGTCCAGAAATGATTGAAGCTACTGACTGAATGAAAGGAGCTGGCATCTCACTCTCTTTGAATCTTCTTTATCATGCTAAGAGGAGCAGGAAAAAGCAAAAAATTTCAGAATTGCACCTTGCAATGCGGAGAAATTACTGTTTGTGCATTTACAATATTCATTGATTTTTGCCATTGAAAAACGTCCAGAAATGATTGAAGCTACTGACTGAATGAAAGGAGCTGGCATCTCACTCTCTTTGAATCTTCTTTATCATGCTAAGAGGAGCAGGAAAAAGCAAAAAATTTCAGAATTTCATCTTGCAATGCGGAGAAATTACTGTTTGTGCATTTACAATATTCATTGATTTTTGCCATTGAAAAACATCCAGAAATGATTGAAGCTACTGACTGAATGAAAGGAGCTGGCATCTCATTCTCTTTGAATCTTCTTTATCATGCTAAGAGGAGCAGGAAAAAGCAAAAAATTTCAGAATTGCACCTTGCAATGCGGAGAAATTACTGTTTGTGCATTTACAATATTCATTGATTTTTGCCATTGAAAAACGTCCAGAAATGATTGAAGCTACTGACTGAATGAAAGGAGCTGGCATCTCACTCTCTTTGAATCTTCTTTATCATGCTAAGAGGAGCAGGAAAAAGCAAAAAAATTCAGAATTGCACCTTGCAATGCGGAGAAATTATTGTTTGTGCATTTACAATATTCATTGATTTTTGCCATTGAAAAATGTCCAGAAATGATTGAAGCTACTGACTGAATGAAAGGAGCTGGCATCTCACTCTCTTTGAATCTTCTTTATCATGCTAAGAGGAGCAGGAAAAAGCAAAAAATTTCAGAATTGCGCCTTGCAATGCGGAGAAATTACTGTTTGTGCATTTACAAAATTCATTGATTTTTGCCATTGAAAAACATCATGTTATTCATATACCAGAAATGATTGAAGCTACTGACTGAAGGAAAGGATCTGGCATCTCACTCTCTTTGAATCTTCTTTATCATGCTAAGAGGAGCAGGAAAAAGCAAAAAATTTCAGAATTGCACCTTGCAATGCGGAGAAATTACTGTTTGTGCATTTACAATATTCATTGATTTTTGCCATTGAAAAACGTCCAGAAATGATTGAAGCTACTGACTGAATGAAAGGAGCTGGCATCTCACTCTCTTTGAATCTTCTTTATCATGCTAAGAGGAGCAGGAAAAAGCAAAAAATTTCAGAATTGCACCTTGCAATGCGGAGAAATTACTGTTTGTGCATTTACAATATTCATTGATTTTTGCCATTGAAAAACGTCCAGAAATGATTGAAGCTACTGACTGAATGAAAGGAGCTGGCATCTCACTCTCTTTGAATCTTCTTTATCATGCTAAGAGGAGCAGGAAAAAGCAAAAAATTTCAGAATTGCACCTTGCAATGCGGAGAAATTACTGTTTGTGCATTTACAATATTCATTGATTTTTGCCATTGAAAAATGTCCAGAAATGATTGAAGCTACTGACTGAATGAAAGGAGCTGGCATCTCACTCTCTTTGAATCTTCTTTATCATGCTAAGAGGAGCAGGAAAAAGCAAAAAATTTCAGAATTGCGCCTTGCAATGCGGAGAAATTACTGTTTGTGCATTTACAAAATTCATTGATTTTTGCCATTGAAAAACATCATGTTATTCATTTACCAGAAATGATTGAAGCTACTGACTGAAGGAAAGGATCTGGCATCTCACTCTCTTAATATCTTCTTTATCATGCTAAGAGGAGCAGGAAAAGCAAAAAATTTCAGAATTGCACCTTGCAATGCGGAGAAATTACTGTTTGTGCATTTACAATATTCATTGATTTTTGCCATTGAAAAACGTCCAGAAATGATTGAAGCTACTGACTGAATGAAAGGAGCTGGCATCTCACTCTCTTTGAATCTTCTTTATCATGCTAAGAGGAGCAGGAAAAAGCAAAAAATTTCAGAATTGCACCTTGCAATGCGGAGAAATTACTGTTTGTGCATTTACAATATTCATTGATTTTTGCGATTGAAAAACATCATGTTATTCATATACCAGAAATGATTGAAGCTACTGACTGAATGAAAGGAGCTGGCATCTCACTCTCTTTGAATCTTCTTTATCATGCTAAGAGGAGCAGGAAAAAGTAAAAAATTTCAGAATTGCACCTTGCAATGCGGAGAAATTACTGTTTGTGCATTTACAATATTCAATGATTTTTGCCATTGAAAAACGTCCCGAAATGATTGAAGCTACTGACTGAATGAAAGGAGCTGGCATCTCACTCTCTTTGAATCTTCTTTATCATGCTAAGAGGAGCAGGAAAAAGCAAAAAATTTCAGAATTGCACCTTGCAATGCAGAGAAATTACTGTTTGTGCATTTACAATATTCATTGATTTTTGACATTGAAAAACGTCCAGAAATGATTGAAGCTACTGACTGAATGAAAGGAGCTGGCATCTCACTCTCTTTGAATCTTCTTTATCATGCTAAGAGGAGCAGGAAAAAGCAAAAAATTTCAGAATTGCACCTTGCAATGCGGAGAAATTACTGTTTGTGCATTTACAATATTCATTGATTTTTGCCATTGAAAAATGTCCAGAAATGATTGAAGCTACTGACTGAATGAAAGGAGCTGGCATCTCACTCTCTTTGAATCTTCTTTATCATGCTAAGAGGAGCAGGAAAATGCAAAAAATTTCAGAATTGCACATTGCAATGCGGAGAAATTACTGTTTGTGCATTTACAATATTCATTGATTTTTGCCATTGAAAAACGTCCAGAAATGATTGAAGCTACTGACTGAATGAAAGGAGCTGGCATCTCACTCTCTTTGAATCTTCTTTATCATGCTAAGAGGAGCAGGAAAAAGCAAAAAATTTCAGAATTGCACCTTGCAATGCGGAGAAATTACTGTTTGTGCATTTACAATATTCATTGATTTTTGCCATTGAAAAACGTCCAGAAATGATTGAAGCTACTGACTGAATGAAAGGAGCTGGCATCTCACTCTCTTTGAATCTTCTTTATCATGCTAAGAGGAGCAGGAAAAAGCAAAAAATTTCAGAATTGCACCTTGCAATGCGGAGAAATTACTGTTTGTGCATTTACAATATTCATTGATTTTTGCCATTGAAAAATGTCCAGAAATGATTGAAGCTACTGACTGAATGAAAGGAGCTGGCATCTCACTCTCTTTGAATCTTCTTTATCATGCTAAGCGGAGCAGGAAAAAGCAAAAAATTTCAGAATTGCGCCTTGCAATGCGGAGAAATTACTGTTTGTGCATTTACAAAATTCATTGATTTTTGCCATTGAAAAACATCATGTTATTCATATACCAGAAATGATTGAATCTACTGACTGAAGGAAAGGATCTGGCATCTCACTCTCTTTGAATCTTCTTTATCATGCTAAGAGGAGCAGGAAAAAGCAAAAAATTTCAGAATTGCACCTTGCAATGCGGAGAAATTACTGTTTGTGCATTTACAATATTCATTGATTTTTGCCATTGAAAAACGTCCAGAAATGATTGAAGCTACTGACTGAATGAAAGGAGCTGGCATCTCACTCTCTTTGAATCTTCTTTATCATGCTAAGAGGAGCAGGAAAAAGCAAAAAATTTCAGAATTGCACCTTGCAATGCGGAGAAATTACTGTTTGTGCATTTACAATATTCATTGATTTTTGCCATTGAAAAACGTCCAGAAATGATTGAAGCTACTGACTGAATGAAAGGAGCTGGCATCTCACTCTCTTTGAATCTTCTTTATCATGCTAAGAGGAGCAGGAAAAAGCAAAAAATTTCAGAATTGCACCTTGCAATGCGGAGAAATTACTGTTTGTGCATTTACAATATTCATTGATTTTTGCCATTGAAAAATGTCCAGAAATGATTGAAGCTACTGACTGAATGAAAGGAGCTGGCATCTCACTCTCTTTGAATCTTCTTTATCATGCTAAGAGGAGCAGGAAAAAGCAAAAAATTTCAGAATTGCGCCTTGCAATGCGGAGAAATTACTGTTTGTGCATTTACAAAATTCATTGATTTTTGCCATTGAAAAACATCATGTTATTCATATACCAGAAATGATTGAAGCTACTGACTGAAGGAAAGGATCTGGCATCTCACTCTCTTTGAATCTTCTTTATCATGCTTAGAGGAGCAGGAAAAAGCAAAAAATTTCAGAATTGCACCTTGCAATGCGGAGAAATTACTGTTTGTGCATTTACAATATTCATTGATTTTTGCCATTGAAAAACGTCCAGAAATGATTGAAGCTACTGACTGAATGAAAGGAGCTGGCATCTCACTCTCTTTGAATCTTCTTTATCATGCTAAGAGGAGCAGGAAAAAGCAAAAAATTTCAGAATTGCACCTTGCAATGCGGAGAAATTACTGTTTGTGCATTTACAATATTCATTGATTTTTGCGATTGAAAAACATCATGTTATTCATATACCAGAAATGATTGAAGCTACTGACTGAATGAAAGGAGCTGGCATCTCACTCTCTATGAATCTTCTTTATCATGCTAAGAGGAGCAGGAAAAAGCAAAAAATTTCAGAATTGCACCTTGCAATGCGGAGAAATTACTGTTTGTGCATTTACAATATTCAATGATTTTTGCCATTGAAAAACGTCCAGAAATGATTGAAGCTACTGACTGAATGAAATGAGCTGGCATCTCACTCTCTTTGAATCTTGTTTATCATGCTAAGAGGAGCAGGAAAAAGCAAAAAATTTCAGAATTGCACCTTGCAATGCGGAGAAATTACTGTTTGTGCATTTACAATATTCATTGATTTTTGCCATTGAAAAACGTCCAGAAATGATTGAAGCTACTGACTGAATGAAAGGAGCTGACATCTCACTCTCTTTGAATCTTCTTTATCATGCTAAGAGGAGCAGGAAAAAGCAAAAAATTTCAGAATTGCACCTTGCAATGCGGAGAAATTACTGTTTGTGCATTTACAATATTTATTGATTTTTGCCATTGAAAAACATCATGTTATTCATATACCAGAAATGATTGAAGCTACTGACTGAATGAAAGGAGCTGGCATCTCACTCTCTTTGAATCTTCTTTATCATGCTAAGAGGAGCAGGAAAAAGTAAAAAATTTCAGAATTGCACCTTGCAATGCGGAGAAATTACTGTTTGTGCATTTATAATATTCACTGATTTTTGCCATTGAAAAACGTCCAGAAATGATTGAAGCTACTGACTGAACGAAAGGAGCTGGCATCTCACTCTCTTTGAATCTTCTTTATCATGCTAAGAGGAGCAGGAAAAAGCAAAAAATTTCAGAATTGCACCTTGCAATGCGGAGAAATTACTGTTTGTGCATTTACAATATTCATTGATTTTTGCCATTGAAAAACATCATGTTATTCATGTACCAGAAATGTTTGAAGCTACTGACTGAATGAAAGGAGCTGGCATCTCACTCTCTTTGAATCTTCTTTATCATGCTAAGAGGAGCAGGAAAAAGCAAAAAATTTCAGAATTGCACATTGCAATGCGGAGAAATTACTGTTTGTGCATTTACAATATTCATTGATTTTTGCCATTGAAAAACGTCCAGAAATGATTGAAGCTACTGACTGAATGAAAGGAGCTGGCATCTCACTCTCTTTGAATCTTCTTTATCATGCTAAGAGGAGCAGGAAAAAGCAAAAAATTTCAGAATTGCACCTTGCAATGCGGAGAAATTACTGTTTGTGCATTTACAATATTCATTGATTTTTGCCATTGAAAAACGTCCAGAAATGATTGAAGCTACTGACTGAATGAAAGGAGCTGGCATCTCACTCTCTTTGAATCTTCTTTATCATGCTAAGAGGAGCAGGAAAAAGCAAAAAATTTCAGAATTGCACCTTGCAATGCGGAGAAATTACTGTTTGTGCATTTACAATATTCATTGATTTTTGCCATTGAAAAATGTCCAGAAATGATTGAAGCTACTGACTGAATGAAAGGAGCTGGCATCTCACTCTCTTTGAATCTTCTTTATCATGCTAAGAGGAGCAGGAAAAAGCAAAAAATTTCAGAATTGCGCCTTGCAATGCGGAGAAATTACTGTTTGTGCATTTACAAAATTCATTGATTTTTGCCATTGAAAAACATCATGTTATTCATATACCAGAAATGATTGAAGCTACTGACTGAAGGAAAGGATCTGGCATCTCACTCTCTTTGAATCTTCTTTATCATGCTAAGAGGAGCAGGAAAAAGCAAAAAATTTCAGAATTGCACCTTGCAATGCGGAGAAATTACTGTTTGTGCATTTACAATATTCATTGATTTTTGCCATTGAAAAACGTCCAGAAATGATTGAAGCTACTGACTGAATGAAAGGAGCTGGCATCTCACTCTCTTTGAATCTTCTTTATCATGCTAAGAGGAGCAGGAAAAAGCAAAAAATTTCAGAATTGCACCTTGCAATGCGGAGAAATTACTGTTTGTGCATTTACAATATTCATTGATTTTTGCCATTGAAAAACGTCCAGAAATGATTGAAGCTACTGACTGAATGAAAGGAGCTGGCATCTCACTCTCTTTGAATCTTCTTTATCATGCTAAGAGGAGCAGGAAAAAGCAAAAAATTTCAGAATTGCACCTTGCAATGCGGAGAAATTACTGTTTGTGCATTTACAATATTCATTGATTTTTGCCATTGAAAAATGTCCAGAAATGATTGAAGCTACTGACTGAATGAAAGGAGCTGGCATCTCACTCTCTTTGAATCTTCTTTATCATGCTAAGAGGAGCAGGAAAAAGCCAAAAATTTCAGAATTGCGCCTTGCAATGCGGAGAAATTACTGTTTGTGCATTTACAAAATTCATTGATTTTTGCCATTGAAAAACATCATGTTATTCATATACCAGAAATGATTGAAGCTACTGACTGAAGGAAAGGATCTGGCATCTCACTCTCTTTGAATCTTCTTTATCATGCTAAGAGGAGCAGGAAAAAGCAAAAAATTTCAGAATTGCACCTTGCAATGCAGAGAAATTACTGTTTGTGCATTTACAATATTCATTGATTTTTGTCATTGAAAAACGTCCAGAAATGATTGAAGCTACTGACTGAATGAAAGGAGCTGGCATCTCACTCTCTTTGAATCTTCTTTATCATGCTAAGAGGAGCAGGAAAAAGCAAAAAATTTCAGAATTGCACCTTGCAATGCGGAGAAATTACTGTTTGTGCATTTACAATATTCATTGATTTTTGCCATTGAAAAATGTCCAGAAATGATTGAAGCTACTGACTGAATGAAAGGAGCTGGCATCTCACTCTCTTTGAATCTTCTTTATCATGCTAAGAGGAGCAGGAAAAAGCAAAAAATTTCAGAATTGCACATTGCAATGCGGAGAAATTACTGTTTGTGCATTTACAATATTCAATGATTTTTGCCATTGAAAAACATCCAGAAATGATTGAAGCTGCTGACTGAATGAAAGGAGCTGGCATCTCACTCTCTTTGAATCTTCTTTATCATGCTAAGAGGAGCAGGAAAAAGCTAAAAATTTCAGAATTGCACCTTGCAATGCGGAGAAATTACTGTTTGTGCATTTACAATATTCATTGATTTTTGCCATTGAAAAACGTCCAGAAATGATTGAAGCTACTGACTGAATGAAAGGAGCTGGCATCTCACTCTCTTTGAATCTTCTTTATCATGCTAAGAGGAGCAGGAAAAAGCAAAAAAATTCAGAATTGCACCTTGCAATGCGGAGAAATTACTGTTTGTGCATTTACAATATTCATTGATTTTTGCCATTGAAAAATGTCCGAAATGATTGAAGCTACTGACTGAATGAAAGGAGCTGGCATCTCACTCTCTTTGAATCTTCTTTATCATGCTAAGAGGAGCAGGAAAAAGCAAAAAATTTCAGAATTGCGCCTTGCAATGCGGAGAAATTACTGTTTGTGCATTTACAAAATTCATTGATTTTTGCCATTGAAAAACATCATGTTATTCATATACCAGAAATGATTGAAGCTACTGACTGAAGGAAAGGATCTGGCATCTCACTCTCTTTGAATCTTCTTTATCATGCTAAGAGGAGCAGGAAAAAGCAAAAAATTTCAGAATTGCACCTTGCAATGCGGAGAAATTACTGTTTGTGCATTTACAATATTCATTGATTTTTGCCATTGAAAAACGTCCAGAAATGATTGAAGCTACTGACTGAATGAAAGGAGCTGGCATCTCACTCTCTTTGAATCTTCTTTATCATGCTAAGAGGAGCAGGAAAAAGCAAAAAATTTCAGAATTGCACCTTGCAATGCGGAGAAATTACTGTTTGTGCATTTACAATATTCATTGATTTTTGCCATTGAAAAACGTCCAGAAATGATTGAAGCTACTGACTGAATGAAAGGAGCTGGCATCTCACTCTCTTTGAATCTTCTTTATCATGCTAAGAGGAGCAGGAAAAAGCAAAAAATTTCAGAATTGCACCTTGCAATGTGGAGAAATTACTGTTTGTGCATTTACAATATTCATTGATTTTTGCCATTGAAAAATGTCCAGAAATGATTGAAGCTACTGACTGAATGAAAGGAGCTGGCATCTCACTCTCTTTGAATCTTCTTTATCATGCTAAGAGGAGCAGGAAAAAGCAAAAAATTTCAGAATTGCGCCTTGCAATGCGGAGAAATTATTGTTTGTGCATTTACAAAATTCATTGATTTTTGCCATTGAAAAACATCATGTTATTCATATACCAGAAATGATTGAAGCTACTGACTGAAGGAAAGGATCTGGCATCTCACTCTCTTTGAATCTTCTTTATCATGCTAAGAGGAGCAGGAAAAAGCAAAAAATTTCAGAATTGCACCTTGCAATGCGGAGAAATTACTGTTTGTGCATTTACAATATTCATTGATTTTTGCCATTGAAAAACGTCCAGAAATGATTGAAGCTACTGACTGAATGAAAGGAGCTGGCATCTCACTCTCTTTGAATCTTCTTTATCATGCTAAGAGGAGCAGGAAAAAGCAAAAAATTTCAGAATTGCACCTTGCAATGCGGAGAAATTACTGTTTGTGCATTTACAATATTCAATGATTTTTGCGATTGAAAAACATCATGTTATTCATATACCAGAAATGATTGAAGCTACTGACTGAATGAAAGGAGCTGGCATCTCACTCTCTTTGAATCTTCTTTATCATGCTAAGAGGAGCAGGAAAAAGTAAAAAATTTCAGAATTGCACCTTGCAATGCGGAGAAATTACTGTTTGTGCATTTACAATATTCAATGATTTTTGCCATTGAAAAACGTCCCGAAATGATTGAAGCTACTGACTGAATGAAAGGAGCTGGCATCTCACTCTCTTTGAATCTTCTTTATCATGCTAAGAGGAGCAGGAAAAAGCAAAAAATTTCAGAATTGCACCTTGCAATGCAGAGAAATTACTGTTTGTGCATTTACAATATTCATTGATTTTTGTCATTGAAAAACGTCCAGAAATGATTGAAGCTACTGACTGAATGAAAGGAGCTGGCATCTCACTCTCTTTGAATCTTCTTTATCATGCTAAGAGGAGCAGGAAAAAGCAAAAAATTTCAGAATTGCACCTTGCAATGCGGAGAAATTACTGTTTGTGCATTTACAATATTCATTGATTTTTGCCATTGAAAAATGTCCAGAAATGATTGAAGCTACTGACTGAATGAAAGGAGCTGGCATCTCACTCTCTTTGAATCTTCTTTATCATGCTAAGAGGAGCAGGAAAAAGCAAAAAATTTCAGAATTGCACATTGCAATGCGGAGAAATTACTGTTTGTGCATTTACAATATTCATTGATTTTTGCCATTGAAAAACGTCCAGAAATGATTGAAGCTACTGACTGAATGAAAGGAGCTGGCATCTCACTCTCTTTGAATCTTCTTTATCATGCTAAGAGGAGCAGGAAAAAGCAAAAAATTTCAGAATTGCACCTTGCAATGCGGAGAAATTACTGTTTGTGCATTTACAATATTCATTGATTTTTGCCATTGAAAAACGTCCAGAAATGATTGAAGCTACTGACTGAATGAAAGGAGCTGGCATCTCACTCTCTTTGAATCTTCTTTATCATGCTATGAGGAGCAGGTAAAAGCAAAAAATTTCAGAATTGCACCTTGCAATGCGGAGAAATTACTGTTTGTGCATTTACAATATTCATTGATTTTTGCCATTGAAAAATGTCCAGAAATGATTGAAGCTACTGACTGAATGAAAGGAGCTGGCATCTCACTCTCTTTGAATCTTCTTTATCATGCTAAGAGGAGCAGGAAAAAGCAAAAAATTTCAGAATTGCGCCTTGCAATGCGGAGAAATTACTGTTTGTGCATTTACAAAATTCATTGATTTTTGCCATTGAAAAACATCATGTTATTCATATACCAGAAATGATTGAAGCTACTGACTGAAGGAAAGGATCTGGCATCTCACTCTCTTTGAATCTTCTTTATCATGCTAAGAGGAGCAGGAAAAAGCAAAAAATTTCAGAATTGCACCTTGCAATGCGGAGAAATTACTGTTTGTGCATTTACAATATTCATTGATTTTTGCCATTGAAAAACGTCCAGAAATGATTGAAGCTACTGACTGAATGAAAGGAGCTGGCATCTCACTCTCTTTGAATCTTCTTTATCATGCTAAGAGGAGCAGGAAAAAGCAAAAAATTTCAGAATTGCACCTTGCAATGCGGAGAAATTACTGTTTGTGCATTTACAATATTCATTGATTTTTGCCATTGAAAAACGTCCAGAAATGATTGAAGCTACTGACTGAATGAAAGGAGCTGGCATCTCACTCTCTTTGAATCTTCTTTATCATGCTAAGAGGAGCAGGAAAAAGCAAAAAATTTCAGAATTGCACCTTGCAATGCGGAGAAATTACTGTTTGTGCATTTACAATATTCATTGATTTTTGCCATTGAAAAATGTCCAGAAATGATTGAAGCTACTGACTGAATGAAAGGAGCTGGCATCTCACTCTCTTTGAATCTTCTTTATCATGCTAAGAGGAGCAGGAAAAAGCAAAAAATTTCAGAATTGCGCCTTGCAATGCGGAGAAATTACTGTTTGTGCATTTACAAAATTCATTGATTTTTGCCATTGAAAAACATCATGTTATTCATATACCAGAAATCATTGAAGCTACTGACTGAAGGAAAGGATCTGGCATCTCACTCTCTTTGAATCTTCTTTATCATGCTAAGAGGAGCAGGAAAAAGCAAAAAATTTCAGAATTGCACCTTGCAATGCGGAGAAATTACTGTTTGTGCATTTACAATATTCATTGATTTTTGCCATTGAAAAACGTCCAGAAATGATTGAAGCTACTGACTGAATGAAAGGAGCTGGCATCTCACTCTCTTTGAATCTTCTTTATCATGCTAAGAGGAGCAGGAAAAAGCAAAAAATTTCAGAATTGCACCTTGCAATGCGGAGAAATTACTGTTTGTGCATTTACAATATTCATTGATTTTTGCGATTGAAAAACATCATGTTATTCATATACCAGAAATGATTGAAGCTACTGACTGAATGAAAGGAGCTGGCATCTCACTCTCTTTGAATCTTCTTTATCATGCTAAGAGGAGCAGGAAAAAGTAAAAAATTTCAGAATTGCACCTTGCAATGCGGAGAAATTACTGTTTGTGCATTTACAATATTCAATGATTTTTGCCATTGAAAAACGTCCAGAAATGATTGAAGCTACTGACTGAATGAAAGGAGCTGGCATCTCACTCTCTTTGAATCTTGTTTACCATGCTAAGAGGAGCAGGAAAAAGCAAAAAATTTCAGAATTGCACCTTGCAATGCGGAGAAATTACTGTTTGTGCATTTACAATATTCATTGATTTTTGCCATTGAAAAACGTCCAGAAATGATTGAAGCTACTGACTGAATGAAAGGAGCTGGCATCTCACTCTCTTTGAATCTTCTTTATCATGCTAAGAGGAGCAGGAAAAAGCAAAAAATTTCAGAATTGCACCTTGCAATGCGGAGAAATTACTGTTTGTGCATTTACAATATTCATTGATTTTTGCTATTGAAAAACATCATGTTATTCATATACCAGAAATGATTGAAGCTACTGACTGAATGAAAGGAGCTGGCATCTCACTCTCTTTGAATCTTCTTTATCATGCTAAGAGGAGCAGGAAAAAGCAAAAAATTTCAGAATTGCACCTTGCAATGCGGAGAAATTACAGTTTGTGCATTTACAATATTCATTGATTTTTGCCATTGAAAAACGTCCAGAAATGATTGAAGCTACTGACTGAATGAAAGGAGCTGGCATCTCACTCTCTTTGAATCTTCTTTATCATGCTAAGAGGAGCAGGAAAAAACAAAAAATTTCAGAATTGCACCTTGCAATGCGGAGAAATTACTGTTTGTGCATTTACAATATTCATTGATTTTTGCCATTGAAAAACGTCCAGAAATGATTGAAGGTACTGACTGAATGAAAGGAGCTGGCATCTCGCTCTCTTTGAATCTTCTTTATCATGCTAAGAGGAGCAGGAAAAAGCAAAAAATTTCAGAATTGCACCTTGCAATGCGGAGAAATTACAGTTTGTGCATTTACAATATTCATTGATTTTTGCCATTGAAAAACGTCCAGAAATGATTGAAGCTACTGACTGAATGAAAGGAGCTGGCATCTCACTCTCTTTGAATCTTCTTTATCATGCTAAGAGGAGCAGGAAAAAGCAAAAAATTTCAGAATTGCACCTTGCAATGCGGAGAAATTACTGTTTGTGCATTTACAATATTCATTGATTTTTGCCATTGAAAAATGTCCAGAAATGATTGAAGCTACTGACTGAATGAAAGGAGCTGGCATCTCACTCTCTTTGAATCTTCTTTATCATGCTAAGAGGAGCAGGAAAAAGCAAAAAATTTCAGAATTGCGCCTTGCAATGCGGAGAAATTACTGTTTGTGCATTTATAAAATTCATTGATTTTTGCCATTGAAAAACATCATGTTATTCATATCCCAGAAATGATTGAAGCTACTGACTGAAGGAAAGGATATGGCATCTCACTCTCTTTGAATCTTCTTTATCATGCTTAGAGGAGCAGGAAAAAGCAAAAAATTTCAGAATTGCACCTTGCAATGCGGAGAAATTACTGTTTGTGCATTTACAATATTCATTGATTTTTGCCATTGAAAAACGTCCAGAAATGATTGAAGCTACTGACTGAATGAAAGGAGCTGGCATCTCACTCTCTTTGAATCTTCTTTATCATGCTAAGAGGAGCAGGAAAAAGCAAAAAATTTCAGAATTGCACCTTGCAATGCGGAGAAATTACTGTTTGTGCATTTACAATATTCATTGATTTTTGCTATTGAAAAACATCATGTTATTCATATACCAGAAATGATTGAAGCTACTGACTGAATGAAAGGAGCTGGCATCTCACTCTCTTTGAATCTTCTTTATCATGCTAAGAGGAGCAGGAAAAAGCAAAAAATTTCAGAATTGCACCTTGCAATGCGGAGAAATTACAGTTTGTGCATTTACAATATTCATTGATTTTTGCCATTGAAAAACGTCCAGAAATGATTGAAGCTACTGACTGAATGAAAGGAGCTGGCATCTCACTCTCTTTGAATCTTCTTTATCATGCTAAGAGGAGCAGGAAAAAACAAAAAATTTCAGAATTGCACCTTGCAATGCGGAGAAATTACTGTTTGTGCATTTACAATATTCATTGATTTTTGCCATTGAAAAACGTCCAGAAATGATTGAAGGTACTGACTGAATGAAAGGAGCTGGCATCTCGCTCTCTTTGAATCTTCTTTATCATGCTAAGAGGAGCAGGAAAAAGCAAAAAATTTCAGAATTGCACCTTGCAATGCGGAGAAATTACTGTTTGTGCATTTACAATATTCATTGATTTTTGCCATTGAAAAACGTCCAGAAATGATTGAAGCTACTGACTGAATGAAAGGAGCTGGCATCTCACTCTCTTTGAATCTTCTTTATCATGCTAAGAGGAGCAGGAAAAAGCAAAAAATTTCAGAATTGCACCTTGCAATGCGGAGAAATTACTGTTTGTGCATTTACAATATTCATTGATTTTTGCCATTGAAAAATGTCCAGAAATGATTGAAGCTACTGACTGAATGAAAGGAGCTGGCATCTCACTCTCTTTGAATCTTCTTTATCATGCTAAGAGGAGCAGGAAAAAGCAAAAAATTTCAGAATTGCGCCTTGCAATCCGGAGAAATTACTGTTTGTGCATTTACAAAATTCATTGATTTTTGCCATTGAAAAACATCATGTTATTCATATACCAGAAATGATTGAAGCTACTGACTGAAGGAAAGGATATGGCATCTCACTCTCTTTGAATCTTCTTTATCATGCTTAGAGGAGCAGGAAAAAGCAAAAAATTTCAGAATTGCACCTTGCAATGCGGAGAAATTACTGTTTGTGCATTTACAATATTCATTGATTTTTGCCATTGAAAAACGTCCAGAAATGATTGAAGCTACTGACTGAATGAAAGGAGCTGGCATCTCACTCTCTTTGAATCTTCTTTATCATGCTAAGAGGAGCAGGAAAAAGCAAAAAATTTCAGAATTGCACCTTGCAATGCGGAGAAATTACTGTTTGTGCATTTACAATATTCATTGATTTTTGCGATTGAAAAACATCATGTTATTCATATACCAGAAATGATTGAAGCTACTGACTGAATGAAAGGAGCTGGCATCTCACTCTCTTTGAATCTTCTTTATCATGCTAAGAGGAGCAGGAAAAAGTAAAAAATTTCAGAATTGCACCTTGCAATGCGGAGAAATTACTGTTTGTGCATTTACAATATTCATTGATTTTTGCCATTGAAAAACGTCCAGAAATGATTGAAGCTACTGACTGAATGAAAGGAGCTGGCATCTCACTCTCTTTGAATCTTCTTTATCATGCTAAGAGGAGCAGGAAAAAGCAAAAAATTTCAGAATTGCACCTTGCAATGCGGAGAAATTACTGTTTGTGCATTTACAATATTCATTGATTTTTGCTATTGAAAAACATCATGTTATTCATATACCAGAAATGATTGAAGCTACTGACTGAATGAAAGGAGCTGGCATCTCACTCTCTTTGAATCTTCTTTATCATGCTAAGAGGAGCAGGAAAAAGCAAAAAATTTCAGAATTGCACCTTGCAATGCGGAGAAATTACAGTTTGTGCATTTACAATATTCATTGATTTTTGCCATTGAAAAACGTCCAGAAATGATTGAAGCTACTGACTGAATGAAAGGAGCTGGCATCTCACTCTCTTTGAATCTTCTTTATCATGCTAAGAGGAGCAGGAAAAAGCAAAAAATTTCAGAATTGCACCTTGCAATGCGGAGAAATTACTGTTTGTGCATTTACAATATTCATTGATTTTTGCCATTGAAAAAGGTCCAGAAATAATTGAAGGTACTGACTGAATGAAAGGAGCTGGCATCTCACTCTCTTTGAATCTTCTTTATCATGCTAAGAGGAGCAGGAAAAAGCAAAAAATTTCAGAATTGCACCTTGCAATGCGGAGAAATTACTGTTTGTGCATTTACAAAATTCATTGATTTTTGCCATTGAAAAACGTCCAGAAATGATTGAAGCTACTGACTGAATGAAAGGAGCTGGCATCTCACTCTCTTTGAATCTTCTTTATCATGCTAAGAGGAGCAGGAAAAAGCAAAAAATTTCAGAATTGCACCTTGCAATGCGGAGAAATTACTGTTTGTGCATTTACAATATTCATTGATTTTTGCGATTGAAAAACATCATGTTATTCATATACCAGAAATGATTGAAGCTACTGACTGAATGAAAGGAGCTGGCATCTCACTCTCTTTGAATCTTCTTTATCATGCTAAGAGGAGCAGGAAAAAGTAAAAAATTTCAGAATTGCACCTTGCAATGCGGAGAAATTACTGTTTGTGCATTTACAATATTCAATGATTTTTGCCATTGAAAAACGTCCAGAAATGATTGAAGCTACTGACTGAATGAAAGGAGCTGGCATCTCACTCTCTTTGAATCTTCTTTATCATGCTAAGAGGAGCAGGAAAAAGCAAAAAATTTCAGAATTGCACTTTGCAATGCGGAGAAATTACTGTTTGTGCATTTACAATATTCATTGATTTTTGCCATTGAAAAACGTCCAGAAATGATTGAAGCTACTGACTGAATGAAAGGAGCTGGCATCTCACTCTCTTTGAATCTTCTTTATCATGCTAAGAGGAGCAGGAAAAAGCAAAAAATTTCAGAATTGCACCTTGCAATGCGGAGAAATTACTGTTTGTGCATTTACAATATTCATTGATTTTTGCCATTGAAAAACATCATGTTATTCATATACCAGAAATGATTGAAGCTACTGACTGAATGAAAGGAGCTGGCATCTCACTCTCTTTGAATCTTCTTTATCATGCTAAGAGGAGCAGGAAAAAGTAAAAAATTTCAGAATTGCACCTTGCAATGCGGAGAAATTACTGTTTGTGCATTTATAATATTCAATGATTTTTGCCATTGAAAAACGTCCAGAAATGATTGAAGCTACTGACTGAACGAAAGGAGCTGGCATCTCACTCTCTTTGAATCTTCTTTATCATGCTAAGAGGAGCAGGAAAAAGCAAAAAATTTCAGAATTGCACCTTGCAATGCGGAGAAATTACTGTTTGTGCATTTACAATATTCATTGATTTTTGCCATTGAAAAACATCATGTTATTCATGTACCAGAAATGTTTGAAGCTACTGACTGAATGAAAGGAGCTGGCATCTCACTCTCTTTGAATCTTCTTTATCATGCTAAGAGGAGCAGGAAAAAGCAAAAAATTTCAGAATTGCACATTGCAATGCGGAGAAATTACTGTTTGTGCATTTACAATATTCATTGATTTTTGCCATTGAAAAACGTCCAGAAATGATTGAAGCTACTGACTGAATGAAAGGAGCTGGCATCTCACTCTCTTTGAATCTTCTTTATCATGCTAAGAGGAGCAGGAAAAAGCAAAAAATTTCAGAATTGCACCTTGCAATGCGGAGAAATTACTGTTTGTGCATTTACAATATTCATTGATTTTTGCCATTGAAAAACGTCCAGAAATGATTGAAGCTACTGACTGAATGAAAGGAGCTGGCATCTCACTCTCTTTGAATCTTCTTTATCATGCTAAGAGGAGCAGGAAAAAGCAAAAAATTTCAGAATTCCACCTTGCAATGCGGAGAAATTACTGTTTGTGCATTTACAATATTCATTGATTTTTGCCATTGAAAAATGTCCAGAAATGATTGAAGCTACTGACTGAATGAAAGGAGCTGGCATCTCACTCTCTTTGAATCTTCTTTATCATGCTAAGAGGAGCAGGAAAAAGCAAAAAATTTCAGAATTGCGCCTTGCAATGCGAAGAAATTACTGTTTGTGCATTTACAAAATTCATTGATTTTTGCCATTGAAAAACATCATGTTATTCATATACCAGAAATGATTGAAGCTACTGACTGAAGGAAAGGATCTGGCATCTCACTCTCTTTGAATCTTCTTTATCATGCTAAGAGGAGCAGGAAAAAGCAAAAAATTTCAGAATTGCACCTTGCAATGCGGAGAAATTACTGTTTGTGCATTTACAATATTCATTGATTTTTGCCATTGAAAAACGTCCAGAAATGATTGAAGCTACTGACTGAATGAAAGGAGCTGGCATCTCACTCTCTTTGAATCTTCTTTATCATGCTAAGAGGAGCAGGAAAAAGCAAAAAATTTCAGAATTGCACCTTGCAATGCGGAGAAATTACTGTTTGTGCATTTACAATATTCATTGATTTTTGCCATTGAAAAACGTCCAGAAATGATTGAAGCTACTGACTGAATGAAAGGAGCTGGCATCTCACTCTCTTTGAATCTTCTTTATCATGCTAAGAGGAGCAGGAAAAAGCAAAAAATTTCAGAATTGCACCTTGCAATGCGGAGAAATGACTGTTTGTGCATTTACAATATTCATTGATTTTTGGCATTGAAAAATGTCCAGAAATGATTGAAGCTACTGACTGAATGAAAGGAGCTGGCATCTCACTCTCTTTGAATCTTCTTTATCATGCTAAGAGGAGCAGGAAAAAGCAAAAAATTTCAGAATTGCGCCTTGCAATGCGGAGAAATTACTGTTTGTGCATTTACAAAATTCATTGATTTTTGCCATTGAAAAACATCATGTTATTCATATACCAGAAATGATTGAAGCTACTGACTGAAGGAAAGGATCTGGCATCTCACTCTCTTTGAATCTTCTTTATCATGCTAAGAGGAGCAGGAAAAAGCAAAAAGTTTCAGAATTGCACCTTGCAATGCGGAGAAATTACTGTTTGTGCATTTACAATATTCA
Source organism: Phyllobates terribilis (assembly GCF_046119375.1). Classification (NCBI taxonomy): domain Eukaryota; kingdom Metazoa; phylum Chordata; class Amphibia; order Anura; family Dendrobatidae; genus Phyllobates; species Phyllobates terribilis. Next base: position 266,587 of record NW_027363456.1, read on the forward strand.
TTGGTTTTTGCCATTGAAAAACGTCCAGAAATGATTGAAGCTACTGACTGAATGAAAGGAGCTGGCATCTCACTCTCTTTGAATCTTCTTTATCATGCTAAGAGGAGCAGGAAAAAGCAAAAAATTTCAGAATTGCACCTTGCAATGCGGAGAAATTACTGTTTGTGCATTTACAATATTCATTGATTTTTGCGATTGAAAAACATCATGTTATTCATATACCAGAAATGATTGAAGCTACTGACTGAATGAAAGGAGCTGGCATCTCACTCTCTTTGAATCTTCTTTATCATGCTAAGAGGAGCAGGAAAAAGTAAAAAATTTCAGAATTGCACCTTGCAATGCGGAGAAATTACTGATTGTGCATTTACAATATTCAATGATTTTTGCCATTGAAAAACGTCCAGAAATGATTAAAGCTACTGACTGAATGAAAGGAGCTGGCATCTCACTCTCTTTGAATCTTCTTTATCATGCTAAGAGGAGCAGGAAAAAGCAAAAAATTTCAGAATTGCACCTTGCATTGCGGAGAAATTACTGTTTGTGCATTTACAATATTCATTGATTTTTGCCATTGAAAAACGTCCAGAAATGATTGAAGCTACTGACTGAATGAAAGGAGCTGGCATCTCACTCTCTTTGAATCTTCTTTATCATGCTAAGAGGAGCAGGAAAAAACAAAAAATTTCAGAATTGCACCTTGCAATGCGGAGAAATTACTGTTTGTGCATTTACAATATTCATTGATTTTTGCCATTGAAAAACATCATGTTATTCATATACCAGAAATGATTGAAGCTACTGACTGAATGAAAGGAGCTGGCATCTCACTCTCTTTGAATCTTCTTTATCATGCTAAGAGGAGCAGGAAAAAGTAAAAAATTTCAGAATTGCGCCTTGCAATGCGGAGAAATTACTGTTTGTGCATTTACAAAATTCATTGATTTTTGCCATTGAAAAACATCATGTTATTCATATACCAGAAATGATTGAAGCTACTGACTGAAGGAAAGGATCTGGCATCTCACTCTCTTTGAATCTTCTTTATCATGCTTAGAGGAGCAGGAAAAAGCAAAGAATTTCAGAATTGCACCTTGCAATGCGGAGAAATTACTGTTTGTGCATTTACAATATTCATTGATTTTTGCCATTGAAAAACGTCCAGAAATGATTGAAGCTACTGACTGAATGAAAGGAGCTGGCATCTCACTCTCTTTGAATCTTCTTTATCATGCTAAGAGGAGCAGGAAAAAGCAAAAAATTTCAGAATTGCACGTTGCAATGCGGAGAAATTACTGTTTGTGCATTTACAATATTCATTGATTTTTGCGATTGAAAAACATCATGTTATTCATATACCAGAAATGATTGAAGCTACTGACTGAATGAAAGGAGCTGGCATCTCACTCTCTTTGAATCTTCTTTATCATGCTAAGAGGAGCAGGAAAAAGTAAAAAATTTCAGAATTGCACCTTGCAATGCGGAGAAATTACTGTTTGTGCATTTACAATATTCATTGATTTTTGCCATTGAAAAACGTCCAGAAATGATTGAAGCTACTGACTGAATGAAAGGAGCTGGCATCTCACTCTCTTTGAATCTTCTTTATCATGCTAAGAGGAGCAGGAAAAAGCAAAAAATTTCAGAATTGCAGCTTGCAATGCGGAGAAATTACTGTTTGTGCATTTACAATATTCATTGATTTTTGCTATTGAAAAACATCATGTTATTCATATACCAGAAATGATTGAAGCTACTGACTGAATGAAAGGAGCTGGCATCTCACTCTCTTTGAATCTTCTTTATCATGCTAAGAGGAGCAGGAAAAAGCAAAAAATTTCAGAATTGCACCTTGCAATGCGGAGAAATTACAGTTTGTGCATTTACAATATTCATTGATTTTTGCCATTGAAAAACGTCCAGAAATGATTGAAGCTACTGACTGAATGAAAGGAGCTGGCATCTCACTCTCTTTGAATCTTCTTTATCATGCTAAGAGGAGCAGGAAAAAGCAAAAAATTTCAGAATTGCACCTTGCAATGTGGAGAAATTACTGTTTGTGCATTTACAATATACATTGATTTTTGCCATTGAAAAACGTCCAGAAATGATTGAAGGTACTGACTGAATGAAAGGAGCTGGCATCTCACTCTCTTTGAATCTTCTTTATCATGCTAAGAGGAGCAGGAAAAAGCAAAAAATTTCAGAATTGCACCTTGCAATGCGGAGAAATTACTGTTTGTGCATTTTCAATATTCATTGATTTTTGCCATTGAAAAACGTCCAGAAATGATTGAAGCTACTGACTGAATGAAAGGAGCTGGCATCTCACTCTCTTTGAATCTTCTTTATCATGCTAAGAGGAGCAGGAAAAAGCAAAAAATTTCAGAATTGCACCTTGCAATGCGGAGAAATTACTGTTTGTGCATTTACAATATTCATTGATTTTTGCCATTGAAAAATGTCCAGAAATGATTGAAGCTACTGACTGAATGAAAGGAGCTGGCATCTCACTCTCTTTGAATCTTCTTTATCATGCTAAGAGGAGCAGGAAAAAGCAAAAAATTTCAGAATTGCGCCTTGCAATGCGGAGAAATTACTGTTTGTGCATTTACAAAATTCATTGATTTTTGCCATTGAAAAACATCATGTTATTCATATACCAGAAATGATTGAAGCTACTGACTGAAGGAAAGGATCTGGCATCTCACTCTCTTTGAATCTTCTTTATCATGCTTAGAGGAGCAGGAAAAAGCAAAAAATTTCAGAATTGCACCTTGCAATGCGGAGAAATTACTGTTTGTGCATTTACAATATTCATTGATTTTTGCCATTGAAAAACGTCCAGAAATGATTGAAGCTACTGACTGAATGAAAGGAGCTGACATCTCACTCTCTTTGAATCTTCTTTATCATGCTAAGAGGAGCAGGAAAAAGCAAAAAATTTCAGAATTGCACCTTGCAATGCGGAGAAATTACTGTTTGTGCATTTACAATATTCATTGATTTTTGCGATTGAAAAACATCATGTTATTCATATACCAGAAATGATTGAAGCTACTGACTGAATGAAAGGAGCTGGCATCTCACTCTCTTTGAATCTTCTTTATCATGCTAAGAGGAGCAGGAAAAAGTAAAAAATTTCAGAATTGCACCTTGCAATGCGGAGAAATTACTGTTTGTGCATTTACAATATTCAATGATTTTTGCCATTGAAAAACGTCCAGAAATGATTGAAGCTACTGACTGAATGAAAGGAGCTGGCATCTCACTCTCTTTGAATCTTCTTTATCATGCTAAGCGGAGCAGGAAAAAGCAAAAAATTTCAGAATTGCACCTTGCAATGCGGAGAAATTACTGTTTGTGCATTTACAATATTCATTGATTTTTGCCATTGAAAAACGTCCAGAAATGATTGAAGCTACTGACTGAATGAAAGGAGCTGGCATCTCACTCTCTTTGAATCTTCTTTATCATGCTAAGAGGAGCAGGAAAAAGCAAAAAATTTCAGAATTGCACCTTGCAATGCGGAGAAATTACTGTTTGTGCATTTACAATATTCATTGATTTTTGCCATTGAAAAATGTCCAGAAATGATTGAAGCTACTGACTGAATGAAAGGAGCTGGCATCTCACTCTCTTTGAATCTTCTTTATCATGCTAAGAGGAGCAGGAAAAAGCAAAAAATTTCAGAATTGCGCCTTGCAATGCGGAGAAATTACTGTTTGTGCATTTACAAAATTCATTGATTTTTGCCATTGAAAAACATCATGTTATTCATATACCAGAAATGATTGAAGCTACTGACTGAAGGAAAGGATCTGGCATCTCACTCTCTTTGAATCTTCTTTATCATGCTAAGAGGAGCAGGAAAAAGCAAAAAATTTCAGAATTGCACCTTGCAATGCGGAGAAATTACTGTTTGTGCATTTACAATATTCATTGATTTTTGCCATTGAAAAACGTCCAGAAATGATTAAAGCTACTGACTGAATGAAAGGAGCTGGCATCTCACTCTCTTTGAATCTTCTTTATCATGCTAAGAGGAGCAGGAAAAAGCAAAAAATTTCAGAATTGCACCTTGCAATGCGGAGAAATTACTGTTTGTGCATTTACAATATTCATTGATTTTTGCCATTGAAAAACGTCCAGAAATGATTGAAGCTACTGACTGAATGAAAGGAGCTGGCATCTCACTCTCTTTGAATCTTCTTTATCATGCTAAGAGGAGCAGGAAAAAGCAAAAAATTTCAGAATTGCACCTTGCAATGCGGAGAAATTACTGTTTGTGCATTTACAATATTCATTGATTTTTGCCATTGAAAAATGTCCAGAAATGATTGAAGCTACTGACTGAATGAAAGGAGCTGGCATCTCACTCTCTTCGAATCTTCTTTATCATGCTAAGAGGAGCAGGAAAAAGCAAAAAATTTCAGAATTGCGCCTTGCAATGCGGAGAAATTACTGTTTGTGCATTTACAAAATTCATTGATTTTTGCCATTGAAAAACATCATGTTATTCATATACCAGAAATGATTGAAGCTACTGACTGAAGGAAAGGATCTGGCATCTCACTCTCTTTGAATCTTCTTTATCATGCTAAGAGGAGCAGGAAAAAGCAAAAAATTTCAGAATTGCACCTTGCAATGCGGAGAAATTACTGTTTGTGCATTTACAATATTCATTGGTTTTTGCCATTGAAAAACGTCCAGAAATGATTGAAGCTACTGACTGAATGAAAGGAGCTGGCATCTCACTCTCTTTGAATCTTCTTTATCATGCTAAGAGGAGCAGGAAAAAGCAAAAAATTTCAGAATTGCACCTTGCAATGCGGAGAAATTACTGTTTGTGCATTTGCAATATTCATTGATTTTTGCGATTGAAAAACATCATGTTATTCATATACCAGAAATGATTGAAGCTACTGACTGAATGAAAGGAGCTGGCATCTCACTCTCTTTGAATCTTCTTTATCATGCTAAGAGGAGCAGGAAAAAGTAAAAAATTTCAGAATTGCACCTTGCAATGCGGAGAAATTACTGATTGTGCATTTACAATATTCAATGATTTTTGCCATTGAAAAACGTCCAGAAATGATTAAAGCTACTGACTGAATGAAAGGAGCTGGCATCTCACTCTCTTTGAATCTTCTTTATCATGCTAAGAGGAGCAGGAAAAAGCAAAAAATTTCAGAATTGCACCTTGCAATGCGGAGAAATTACTGTTTGTGCATTTACAATATTCATTGATTTTTGCCATTGAAAAACGTCCAGAAATGAGTGAAGCTACTGACTGAATGAAAGGAGCTGGCATCTCACTCTCTTTGAATCTTCTTTATCATGCTAAGAGGAGCAGGAAAAAGCAAAAAATTTCAGAATTGCACCTTGCAATGCGGAGAAATTACTGTTTGTGCATTTACAATATTCATTGATTTTTGCCATTGAAAAACATCATGTTATTCATATACCAGAAATGATTGAAGCTACTGACTGAATGAAAGGAGCTGGCATCTCACTCTCTTTGAATCTTCTTTATCATGCTAAGAGGAGCAGGAAAAAGTAAAAAATTTCAGAATTGCACCTTGCAATGCGGAGAAATTACTGTTTGTGCATTTATAATATTCAATGATTTTTGCCATTGAAAAACGTCCAGAAATGATTGAAGCTACTGACTGAACGAAAGGAGCTGGCATCTCACTCTCTTTGAATCTTCTTTATCATGCTAAGAGGAGCAGAAAAAAGCAAAAAATTTCAGAATTGCACCTTGCAATGCGGAGAAATTACTGTTTGTGCATTTACAATATTCATTGATTTTTGCCATTGAAAAACATCATGTTATTCATATACCAGAAATGTTTGAAGCTACTGACTGAATGAAAGGAGCTGGCATCTCACTCTCTTTGAATCTTCTTTATCATGCTAAGAGGAGCAGGAAAAAGCAAAAAATTTCAGAATTGCACATTGCAATGCAGAGAAATTACTGTTTGTGCATTTACAATATTCATTGATTTTTGCCATTGAAAAACGTCCAGAAATGATTGAAGCTACTGACTGAATGAAAGGAGCTGGCATCTCACTCTCTTTGAATCTTCTTTATCATGCTAAGAGGAGCAGGAAAAAGCAAAAAATTTCAGAATTGCACCTTGCAATGCGGAGAAATTACTGTTTGTGCATTTACAATATTCATTGATTTTTGCCATTGAAAAACGTCCAGAAATGATTGAAGCTACTGACTGAATGAAAGGAGCTGGCATCTCACTCTCTTTGAATCTTCTTTATCATGCTAAGAGGAGCAGGAAAAAGCAAAAAATTTCAGAATTGCACCTTGCAATGCGGAGAAATTACTGTTTGTGCATTTACAATATTCATTGATTTTTGCCATTGAAAAACATGTTATTCATATACCAGAAATGTTTGAAGCTCCTGACTGAATGAAAGGAGCTGGCACCTCACTCTCTTTGAATCTTCTTTATCATGCTAAGAGGAGCAGGAAAAAGCAAAAAATTTCAGAATTGCACCTTGCAATGCGGAGAAATTACTGTTTGTGCATTTACAATATTCATTGATTTTTGCCATTGAAAAACGTCCAGAAATGATTGAAGCTACTGACTGAATGAAAGGAGCTGTCATCTCACTCTCTTTGAATCTTCTTTATCATGCTAAGAGGAGCAGGAAAAAGCAAAAAATTTCAGAATTGCACCTTGCAATGCGGAGAAATTACTGTTTGTGCATTTACAATATTCATTGATTTTTGCCATTGAAAAATGTCCAGAAATGATTGAAGCTACTGACTGAATGAAAGGAGCTGGCATCTCACTCTCTTTGAATCTTCTTTATCATGCTAAGAGGAGCAGGAAAAAGCAAAAAATTTCAGAATTGCGCCTTGCAATGCGGAGAAATTACTGTTTGTGCATTTACAAAATTCATTGATTTTTGCCATTGAAAAACATCATGTTATTCATATGCCAGAAATGATTGAAGCTACTGACTGAAGGAAAGGAGCTGGCATCTCACTCTCTTTGAATCTTCTTTATCATGCTAAGAGGAGCAGGAAAAAGCAAAAAATTTCAGAATTGCACCTTGCAATGCGGAGAAATTACTGTTTGTGCATTTACAATATTCATTGATTTTTGCCATTGAAAAACGTCCAGAAATGATTGAAGCTACTGACTGAATGAAAGGAGCTGGCATCTCACTCTCTTTGAATCTTCTTTATCATGCTGAGAGGAGCAGGAAAAAGCAAAAAATTTCAGAATTGCACCTTGCAATGCGGAGAAATTACTGTTTGTGCATTTACAATATTCATTGATTTTTGCCATTGAAAAACGTCCAGAAATGATTGAAGCTACTGACTGAATGAAAGGAGCTGTCATCTCACTCTCTTTGAATCTTCTTTATCATGCTAAGAGGAGCAGGAAAAAGCAAAAAATTTCAGAATTGCACCTTGCAATGCGGAGAAATTACTGTTTGTGCATTTACAATATTCATTGATTTTTGCCATTGAAAAATGTTCAGAAATGATTGAAGCTACTGACTGAATGAAAGGAGCTGGCATCTCACTCTCTTTGAATCTTCTTTATCATGCTAAGAGGAGCAGGAAAAAGCAAAAAATTTCAGAATTGCGCCTTGCAATGCGGAGAAATTACTGTTTGTGCATTTACAAAATTCATTGATTTTTGCCATTGAAAAACATCATGTTATTCATATGCCAGAAATGATTGAAGCTACTGACTGAAGGAAAGGAGCTGGCATCTCACTCTCTTTGAATCTTCTTTATCATGCTAAGAGGAGCAGGAAAAAGCAAAAAATTTCAGAATTGCACCTTGCAATGCGGAGAAATTACTGTTTGTGCATTTACAATATTCATTGATTTTTGCCATTGAAAAACGTCCAGAAATGATTGAAGCTACTGACTGAATGAAAGGAGCTGGCATCTCACTCTCTTTGAATCTTCTTTATCATGCTAAGAGGAGCAGGAAAAAGCAAAAAATTTCAGAATTGCACCTTGCAATGCGGAGAAATTACTGTTTGTGCATTTACAATATTCATTGATTTTTGCGATTGAAAAACATCATGTTATTCATATACCAGAAATGATTGAAGCTACTGACTGAATGAAAGGAGCTGGCATCTCACTCTCTTTGAATCTTCTTTATCATGCTAAGAGGAGCAGGAAAAAGTAAAAAATTTCAGAATTGCACCTTGCAATGCGGAGAAATTACTGTTTGTGCATTTACAATATTCACTGATTTTTGCCATTGAAAAACGTCCAGAAATGATTGAAGCTACTGACTGAACTAAAGGAGCTGGCATCTCACTCTCTTTGAATCTTCTTTATCATGCTAAGAGGAGCAGGAAAAAGCAAAAAATTTCAGAATTGCACCTTGCAATGCGGAGAAATTACTGTTTGTGCATTTACAATATTCATTGATTTTTGCCATTGAAAAACATCATGTTATTCATATACCAGAAATGTTTGAAGCTACTGACTGAATGAAAGGAGCTGGTATCTCACTCTCTTTGAATCTTCTTCATAATGCTAAGAGGAGCAGGCCATTGAAAAGCGTCCAGAAATGATTGAAGCTACTGACTGAATGAAAGGAGCTGGCATCTCACTCTCTTTGAATCTTCTTTATCATGCTAAGAGGAGCAGGAAAAAGCAAAAAATTTCAGAATTGCACCTTGCAATGCGGAGAAATTACTGTTTGTGCATTTACAATATTCATTGATTTTTGCCATTGAAAAACATCATGTTATTCATATACCAGAAATGTTTGAAGCTACTGACTGAATGAAAGGAGCTGGTATCTCACTCTCTTTGAATCTTCTTCATAATGCTAAGAGGAGCAGGCCATTGAAAAGCGTCCAGAAATGATTGAAGCTACTGACTGAATGAAAGGAGCTGGCATCTCACTCTCTTTGAATCTTCTTTATCATGCTAAGAGGAGCAGGAAAAAGCAAAAAATTTCAGAATTGCACCTTGCAATGCGGAGAAATTACTGTTTGTGCATTTACAATATTCATTGATTTTTGCCATTGAAAAACGTCCAGAAATGATTGAAGGTACTGACTGAATGAAAGGAGCTGGCATCTCACTCTCTTTGAATCTTCTTTATCATGCTAAGAGGAGCAGGAAAAAGCAAAAAATTTCAGAATTGCACCTTGCAATGCGGAGAAATTACTGTTTGTGCATTTACAATATTCATTGATTTTTGCCATTGAAAAACGTCCAGAAATGATTGAAGCTACTGACTGAATGAAAGGAGCTGGCATCTCACTCTCTTTGAATCTTCTTTATCATGCTAAGAGGAGCAGGAAAAAGCAAAAAATTTCAGAATTGCACCTTGCAATGCGGAGAAATTACTGTTTGTGCATTTACAATATTCATTGATTTTTGCCATTGAAAAATGTCCAGAAATGATTGAAGCTACTGACTGAATGAAAGGAGCTGGCATCTCACTCTCTTTGAATCTTCTTTATCATGCTAAGAGGAGCAGGAAAAAGCAAAAAATTTCAGAATTGCGCCTTGCAATGCGGAGAAATTACTGTTTGTGCATTTACAAAATTCATTGATTTTTGCCATTGAAAAATATCATGTTATTCATATACCAGAAATGATTGATGTTTTTCAATGGCAAAAATCAATGAATATTGTAAATGCACAAACAGTAATTTCTCCGCATTGCAAGGTGCAATTCTGAAATTTTTTGCTTTTTCCTGCTTATCCTAGCATGATAAAGAAGATTCAAAGAGAGTGAGATGCCAGCTCCTTTCATTCAGTCAGTAGCTTCAAACATTTCTGGACGTTTTTCAATGGCAAAAATCAATGAATATTGTAAATGCACAAACAGTAATATCTCCACATTGCAAGGTGCAATTCTGAAATTTTTTGCTTTTTCCTGTTAATCCTAGCATGATAAAGAAGATTTAAAGAGAGTGAGATGCCAGCTCCTTTCATTCAGTCAGTAGCTTCAAACATTTCTGGTATATGAAAAACATGTTTTTCAATGGCAAAAATCAATGAATATTGTAAATGCACAAACAGTAATATCTCCACATTGCAAGGTGCAATTCTGAAATTTTTTGCTTTTTCCTGCTAATCCTAGCATGATAAAGAAGATTCAAAGAGAGTGAGATGCCAGCTCCTTTCATTCAGTCAGTAGCTTCAAACATTTCTGGTATATGAAAAACATGTTTTTCAATGGCAAAAATCAATGAATATTGTAAATGCACAAACAGTAATATCTCCACATTGCAAGGTGCAATTCTGAAATTTTTTGCTTTTTCCTGCTAATCCTAGCATGATAAAGAAGATTCAAAGAGAGTGAGATGCCAGCTCCTTTCATTCAGTCAGTAGCTTCAAACATTTCTGGACGTTTTTCAATGGCAAAAATCAATGAATATTGTAAATGCACAAACAGTAATATCTCCACATTGCAAGGTGCAATTCTGAAATTTTTTGCTTTTTCCTGCTAATCCTAGCATGATAAAGAAGATTCAAAGAGAGTGAGATGCCAGCTCCTTTCATTCAGTCAGTAGCTTCAAACATTTCTGGACGTTTTTCAATGGCAAAAATCAATGAATATTGTAAATGCACAAACAGTAATATCTCCACATTGCAAGGTGCAATTCTGAAATTTTTTGCTTTTTCCTGTTAATCCTAGCATGATAAAGAAGATTCAAAGAGAGTGAGATGCCAGCTCCTTTCATTCAGTCAGTAGCTTCAAACATTTCTGGTATATGAAAAACATGTTTTTCAATGGCAAAAATCAATGAATATTGTAAATGCACAAACAGTAATATCTCCACATTGCAAGGTGCAATTCTGAAATTTTTTGTTTTTTCCTGTTAATCCTAGCATGATAAAGAAGATTCAAAGAGAGTGAGATGCCAGCTCCTTTCATTCAGTCAGTAGCTTCAAACATTTCTGGTATATGAAAAACATGTTTTTCAATGGCAAAAATCAATGAATATTGTAAATGCACAAACAGTAATATCTCCACATTGCAAGGTGCAATTCTGAAATTTTTTGCTTTTTCCTGCTAATCCTAGCATGATAAAGAAGATTCAAAGAGAGTGAGATGCCAGCTCCTTTCATTCAGTCAGTAGCTTCAAACATTTCTGGTATATGAAAAACATGTTTTTCAATGGCAAAAATCAATGAATATTGTAAATGCACAAACAGTAATATCTCCACATTGCAAGGTGCAATTCTGAAATTTTTTGCTTTTTCCTGCTAATCCTAGCATGATAAAGAAGATTCAAAGAGAGTGAGATGCCAGCTCCTTTCATTCAGTCAGTAGCTTCAAACATTTCTGGTATATGAAAAACATGTTTTTCAATGGCAAAAATCAATGAATATTGTAAATGCACAAGCAGTAATATCTCCACATTGCAAGGTGCAATTCTGAAATTTTTTGCTTTTTCCTGCTAATCCTAGCATGATAAAGAAGATTCAAAGAGAGTGAGATACCAGCTCCTTTCATTCAGTCAGTAGCTTCAAACATTTCTGGTATATGAAAAACATGTTTTTCAATGGCAAAAATCAATGAATATTGTAAATGCACAAACAGTAATATCTCCACATTGCAAGGTGCAATTCTGAAATTTTTTGCTTTTTCCTGCTAATCCTAGCATGATAAAGAAGATTCAAAGAGAGTGAGATGCCAGCTAATTTCATTCAGTCAGTAGCTTCAAACATTTCTGGACGTTTTTCAATGGCAAAAATCAATGAATATTGTAAATGCACAAACAGTAATATCTCCACATTGCAAGGTGCAATTCTGAAATTTTTTGCTTTTTCCTGCTAATCCTAGCATGATAAAGAAGATTCAAAGAGAGTGAGATGCCAGCTCCTTTCATTCAGTCAGTAGCTTCAAACATTTCTTGTATATGAAAAACATGTTTTTCACTGGCAAAAATCAATGAATATTGTAAATGCATAAACAGTAATATCTCCACATTGCAAGGTGCAATTCTGAAATTTTTTGCTTTTTCCTGCTAATCCTAGCATGATAAAGAAGATTCAAAGAGAGTGAGATACCAGCTCCTTTCATTCAGTCAGTAGCTTCAAACATTTCTGGACGTTTTTCAATGGCAAAAATCAATGAATATTGTAAATGCACAAACAGTAATATCTCCACATTGCAAGGTGCAATTCTGAAATTTTTTGCTTTTTCCTGTTAATCCTAGCATGATAAAGAAGATTCAAAGAGAGTGAGATGCCAGCTCCTTTCATTCAAGTCAGTAGCTTCAAACATTTCTGGTATATGAAAAACATGTTTTTCAATGGCAAAAATCAATGAATATTGTAAATGCACAAACAGTAATATCTCCACATTGCAAGGTGCAATTCTGAAATTTTTTGCTTTTTCCTGCTTATCCTAGCATGATAAAGAAGATTCAAAGAGAGTGAGATGCCAGCTCCTTTCATTCAGTCAGTAGCTTCAAACATTTCTGGTATATGAAAAACATGTTTTTCAATGGCAAAAATCAATGAATATTGTAAATGCACAAACAGTAATATCTCCACATTGCAAGGTGCAATTCTGAAATTTTTTTGCTTTTTCCTGCTAATCCTAGCATGATAAAGAAGATTCAAAGAGAGTGAGATGCCAGCTCCTTTCATTCAGTCAGTAGCTTCAAACATTTCTGGACGTTTTTCAATGGCAAAATCAATGAATATTGTAAATGCACAAACAGTAATATCTCCACATTGCAAGGTGCAATTCTGAAATTTTTTGCTTTTTCCTGTTAATCCTAGCATGATAAAGAAGATTCAAAGACAGTGAGATGCCAGCTCCTTTCATTCAGTCAGTAGCTTCAAACATTTCTGGTATATGAAAAACATGTTTTTCAATGGCAAAAATCAATGAATATTGTAAATGCACAAACAGTAATATCTCCACATTGCAAGGTGCAATTCTGAAATTTTTTGCTTTTTCCTGCTAATCCTAGCATGATAAAGAAGATTCAAAGAGAGTGAGATGCCAGCTCCTTTCATTCCGTCAGTAGCTTCAAACATTTCTGGTATATGAAAAACATGTTTTTCAATGGCAAAAATCAATGAATATTGTAAATGCACAAACAGTAATATCTCCACATTGCAAGGTGCAATTCTGAAATTTTTTGCTTTTTCCTGCTAATCCTAGCATGATAAAGAAGATTCAAAGAGAGTGAGATGCCAGCTCCTTTCATTCAGTCAGTAGCTTCAAACATTTCTGGACGTTTTTCAATGGCAAAATCAATGAATATTGTAAATGCACAAACAGTAATATCTCCACATTGCAAGGTGCAATTCTGAAATTTTTTGCTTTTTCCTGCTAATCCTAGCATGATAAAGAAGATTCAAAGAGAGTGAGATGCCAGCTAATTTCATTCAGTCAGTAGCTTCAAACATTTCTGGACGTTTTTCAATGGCAAAAATCAATGAATATTGTAAATGCACAAACAGTAATATCTCCACATTGCAAGGTGCAATTCTGAAATTTTTTGCTTTTTCCTGCTAATCCTAGCATGATAAAGAAGATTCAAAGAGAGTGAGATGCCAGCTCCTTTCATTCAGTCAGTAGCTTCAAACATTTCTTGTATATGAAAAACATGTTTTTCAATGGCAAAAATCAATGAATATTGTAAATGCACAAACAGTAATATCTCCACATTGCAAGGTGCAATTCTGAAATTTTTTGCTTTTTCCTGCTAATCCTAGCATGATAAAGAAGATTCAAAGAGAGTGAGATACCAGCTCCTTTCATTCAGTCAATAGCTTCAAACATTTCTGGACGTTTTTCAATGGCAAAAATCAATGAATATTGTAAATGCACAAACAGTAATATCTCCACATTGCAAGGTGCAATTCTGAAATTTTTTGCTTTTTCCTGTTAATCCTAGCATGATAAAGAAGATTCAAAGAGAGTGAGATGCCAGCTCCTTTCATTCAAGTCAGTAGCTTCAAACATTTCTGGTATATGAAAAACATGTTTTTCAATGGCAAAAATCAATGAATATTGTAAATGCACAAACAGTAATATCTCCACATTGCAAGGTGCAATTCTGAAATTTTTTGCTTTTTCCTGCTTATCCTAGCATGATAAAGAAGATTCAAAGAGAGTGAGATGCCAGCTCCTTTCATTCAGTCAGTAGCTTCAAACATTTCTGGTATATGAAAAACATGTTTTTCAATGGCAAAAATCAATGAATATTGTAAATGCACAAACAGTAATATCTCCACATTGCAAGGTGCAATTCTGAAATTTTTAGCTTTTTCCTGTTAATCCTAGCATGATAAAGAAGATTCAAAGAGAGTGAGATGCCAGCTCCTTTCATTCAGTCAGTAGCTTCAAACATTTCTGGACGTTTTTCAATGGCAAAAATCAATGAATATTGTAAATGCACAAACAGTAATATCTCCACATTGCAAGGTGCAATTCTGAAATTTTTTGCTTTTTCCTGTTAATCCTAGCATGATAAAGAAGATTCAAAGAGAGTGAGATACCAGCTCCTTTCATTCAGTCAGTAGCTTCAAACATTTCTGGTATATGAAAAACATGTTTTTCAATGGCAAAAATCAATGAATATTGTAAATGCACAAACAGTAATATCTCCACATTGCAAGGTGCAATTCTGAAATTTTTTGCTTTTTCCTGCTAATCCTAGCATGATAAAGAAGATTCAAAGAGAGTGAGATGCCAGCTAATTTCATTCAGTCAGTAGCTTCAAACATTTCTGGACGTTTTTCAATGGCAAAAATCAATGAATATTGTAAATGCACAAACAGTAATATCTCCACATTGCAAGGTGCAATTCTGAAATTTTTTGCTTTTTCCTGCTAATCCTAGCATGATAAAGAAGATTCAAAGAGAGTGAGATGCCAGCTCCTTTCATTCAGTCAGTAGCTTCAAACATTTCTTGTATATGAAAAACATGTTTTTCACTGGCAAAAATCAATGAATATTGTAAATGCATAAACAGTAATATCTCCACATTGCAAGGTGCAATTCTGAAATTTTTTGCTTTTTCCTGCTAATCCTAGCATGATAAAGAAGATTCAAAGAGAGTGAGATACCAGCTCCTTTCATTCAGTCAGTAGCTTCAAACATTTCTGGACGTTTTTCAATGGCAAAAATCAATGAATATTGTAAATGCACAAACAGTAATATCTCCACATTGCAAGGTGCAATTCTGAAATTTTTTGCTTTTTCCTGTTAATCCTAGCATGATAAAGAAGATTCAAAGAGAGTGAGATGCCAGCTCCTTTCATTCAAGTCAGTAGCTTCAAACATTTCTGGTATATGAAAAACATGTTTTTCAATGGCAAAAATCAATGAATATTGTAAATGCACAAACAGTAATATCTCCACATTGCAAGGTGCAATTCTGAAATTTTTTGCTTTTTCCTGCTTATCCTAGCATGATAAAGAAGATTCAAAGAGAGTGAGATGCCAGCTCCTTTCATTCAGTCAGTAGCTTCAAACATTTCTGGTATATGAAAAACATGTTTTTCAATGGCAAAAATCAATGAATATTGTAAATGCACAAACAGTAATATCTCCACATTGCAAGGTGCAATTCTGAAATTTTTTTGCTTTTTCCTGCTAATCCTAGCATGATAAAGAAGATTCAAAGAGAGTGAGATGCCAGCTCCTTTCATTCAGTCAGTAGCTTCAAACATTTCTGGACGTTTTTCAATGGCAAAATCAATGAATATTGTAAATGCACAAACAGTAATATCTCCACATTGCAAGGTGCAATTCTGAAATTTTTTGCTTTTTCCTGTTAATCCTAGCATGATAAAGAAGATTCAAAGACAGTGAGATGCCAGCTCCTTTCATTCAGTCAGTAGCTTCAAACATTTCTGGTATATGAAAAACATGTTTTTCAATGGCAAAAATCAATGAATATTGTAAATGCACAAACAGTAATATCTCCACATTGCAAGGTGCAATTCTGAAATTTTTTGCTTTTTCCTGCTAATCCTAGCATGATAAAGAAGATTCAAAGAGAGTGAGATGCCAGCTCCTTTCATTCCGTCAGTAGCTTCAAACATTTCTGGTATATGAAAAACATGTTTTTCAATGGCAAAAATCAATGAATATTGTAAATGCACAAACAGTAATATCTCCACATTGCAAGGTGCAATTCTGAAATTTTTTGCTTTTTCCTGCTAATCCTAGCATGATAAAGAAGATTCAAAGAGAGTGAGATGCCAGCTCCTTTCATTCAGTCAGTAGCTTCAAACATTTCTGGACGTTTTTCAATGGCAAAATCAATGAATATTGTAAATGCACAAACAGTAATATCTCCACATTGCAAGGTGCAATTCTGAAATTTTTTGCTTTTTCCTGCTAATCCTAGCATGATAAAGAAGATTCAAAGAGAGTGAGATGCCAGCTAATTTCATTCAGTCAGTAGCTTCAAACATTTCTGGACGTTTTTCAATGGCAAAAATCAATGAATATTGTAAATGCACAAACAGTAATATCTCCACATTGCAAGGTGCAATTCTGAAATTTTTTGCTTTTTCCTGCTAATCCTAGCATGATAAAGAAGATTCAAAGAGAGTGAGATGCCAGCTCCTTTCATTCAGTCAGTAGCTTCAAACATTTCTTGTATATGAAAAACATGTTTTTCAATGGCAAAAATCAATGAATATTGTAAATGCACAAACAGTAATATCTCCACATTGCAAGGTGCAATTCTGAAATTTTTTGCTTTTTCCTGCTAATCCTAGCATGATAAAGAAGATTCAAAGAGAGTGAGATACCAGCTCCTTTCATTCAGTCAATAGCTTCAAACATTTCTGGACGTTTTTCAATGGCAAAAATCAATGAATATTGTAAATGCACAAACAGTAATATCTCCACATTGCAAGGTGCAATTCTGAAATTTTTTGCTTTTTCCTGTTAATCCTAGCATGATAAAGAAGATTCAAAGAGAGTGAGATGCCAGCTCCTTTCATTCAAGTCAGTAGCTTCAAACATTTCTGGTATATGAAAAACATGTTTTTCAATGGCAAAAATCAATGAATATTGTAAATGCACAAACAGTAATATCTCCACATTGCAAGGTGCAATTCTGAAATTTTTTGCTTTTTCCTGCTTATCCTAGCATGATAAAGAAGATTCAAAGAGAGTGAGATGCCAGCTCCTTTCATTCAGTCAGTAGCTTCAAACATTTCTGGTATATGAAAAACATGTTTTTCAATGGCAAAAATCAATGAATATTGTAAATGCACAAACAGTAATATCTCCACATTGCAAGGTGCAATTCTGAAATTTTTTTGCTTTTTCCTGCTAATCCTAGCATGATAAAGAAGATTTAAAGAGAGTGAGATGCCAGCTCCTTTCATTCAGTCAGTAGCTTCAAACATTTCTGGACGTTTTTCAATGGCAAAATCAATGAATATTGTAAATGCACAAACAGTAATATCTCCACATTGCAAGGTGCAATTCTGAAATTTTTTGCTTTTTCCTGTTAATCCTAGCATGATAAAGAAGATTCAAAGACAGTGAGATGCCAGCTCCTTTCATTCAGTCAGTAGCTTCAAACATTTCTGGTATATGAAAAACATGTTTTTCAATGGCAAAAATCAATGAATATTGTAAATGCACAAACAGTAATATCTCCACATTGCAAGGTGCAATTCTGAAATTTTTTGCTTTTTCCTGCTAATCCTAGCATGATAAAGAAGATTCAAAGAGAGTGAGATGCCAGCTCCTTTCATTCCGTCAGTAGCTTCAAACATTTCTGGTATATGAAAAACATGTTTTTCAATGGCAAAAATCAATGAATATTGTAAATGCACAAACAGTAATATCTCCACATTGCAAGGTGCAATTCTGAAATTTTTTGCTTTTTCCTGCTAATCCTAGCATGATAAAGAAGATTCAAAGAGAGTGAGATGCCAGCTCCTTTCATTCAGTCAGTAGCTTCAAACATTTCTGGACGTTTTTCAATGGCAAAAATCAATGAATATTGTAAATGCACAAACAGTAATATCTCCACATTGCAAGGTGCAATTCTGAAATTTTTTGCTTTTTCCTGCTAATCCTAGCATGATAAAGAAGATTCAAAGAGAGTGAGATGCCAGCTCCTTTCATTCAGTCAGTAGCTTCAAACATTTCTTGTATATGAAAAACATGTTTTTCAATGGCAAAATTCAATGAATATTGTAAATGCACAAACAGCAATATCTCCACATTGCAAGGTGCAATTCTGAAATTTTTTGCTTTTTCCTGCTAATCCTAGCATGATAAAGAAGATTCAAAGAGAGTGAGATGCCAGCTCCTTTCATTCAGTCAGTAGCTTCAAACATTTCTGGACGTTTTTCAATGGCAAAAATCAATGAATATTGTAAATGCACAAACAGTAATATCTCCACATTGCAAGGTGCAATTCTGAAATTTTTTGCTTTTTCCTGTTAATCCTAGCATGATAAAGAAGATTCAAAGAGAGTGAGATGCCAGCTCCTTTCATTCAGTCAGTAGCTTCAAACATTTCTGGTATATGAAAAACATGTTTTTCAATGGCAAAAATCAATGAATATTGTAAATGCACAAACAGTAATATCTCCACATTGCAAGGTGCAATTCTGAAATTTTTTGCTTTTTCCTGCTAATCCTAGCATGATAAAGAAGATTCAAAGAGAGTGAGATGCCAGCTTCTTTCATTCAGTCAGTAGCTTCAAACATTTCTGGTATGTGAAAAACATGTTTTTCAATGGCAAAAATCAATGAATATTGTAAATGCACAAACAGTAATATCTCCACATTGCAAGGTGCAATTCTGAAATTTTTTGCTTTTTCCTGCTAATCCAAGCATGATAAAGAAGATTCAAAGAGAGTGAGATGCCAGCTCCTTTCATTCAGTCAGTAGCTTCAAACATTTCTGGTATATGAATAACATGATGTTTTTCAATGGCAAAAATCAATGAATATTGTAAATGCACAAACAGTAATTTCTCCGCATTGCAAGGTGCAATTCTGAAATTTTTTGCTTTTTCCTGCTCCTCTTAGCATGATAAAGAAGATTCAAAGAGAGTGAGATGCCAGCTCCTTTCATTCAGTCAGTAGCTTCAAACATTTCTGGTATATGAATAACATGATGTTTTTCAATGGCAAAAATCAATGAATATTGTAAATGCACAAACAGTAATTTCTCCGCATTGCAAGGTGCAATTCTGAAATTTTTTGCTTTTTCCTGCTCCTCTTAGCATGATAAAGACGATTCAAAGAGAGTGAGATGCCAGCTCCTTTCATTCAGTCAGTAGCTTCAATCATTTCTGGACGTTTTTCAATGGCAAAAATCAATGAATATTGTAAATGCACAAACAGTAATTTCTCCGCATTGCAAGGTGCAATTCTGAAATTTTTTGCTTTTTCCTGCTCCTCTTAGCATGATAAAGAAAATTCAGAGTGAGATGCCAGCTGCTTTCATTCAGTCAGTAGCTTCAATCATTTCTGGACGTTTTTCAATGGCAAAAATCAATGAATATTGTAAATGCACAAACAGTAATATCTCCACATTGCAAGGTGCAATTCTGAAATTTTTTGCTTTTTCCTGCTAATCCAAGCATGATAAAGAAGATTCAAAGAGAGTGAGATGCCAGCTCCTTTCATTCAGTCAGTAGCTTCAAACATTTCTGGTATATGAATAACATGATGTTTTTCAATGGCAAAAATCAATGAATATTGTAAATGCACAAACAGTAATTTCTCCGCATTGCAAGGTGCAATTCTGAAATTTTTTGCTTTTTCCTGCTCCTCTTAGCATGATAAAGACGATTCAAAGAGAGTGAGATGCCAGCTCCTTTCATTCAGTCAGTAGCTTCAATCATTTCTGGACGTTTTTCAATGGCAAAAATCAATGAATATTGTAAATGCACAAACAGTAATTTCTCCGCATTGCAAGGTGCAATTCTGAAATTTTTTGCTTTTTCCTGCTCCTCTTAGCATGATAAAGAAAATTCAGAGTGAGATGCCAGCTGCTTTCATTCAGTCAGTAGCTTCAATCATTTCTGGACGTTTTTCAATGGCAAAAATCAATGAATATTGTAAATGCACAAACAGTAATTTCTCCGCATTGCAAGGTGCAATTCTGAAATTTTTTGCTTTTTCCTGCTCCTCTTAGCATGATAAAGAAGATTCAAAGAGAGTGAGATGCCAGCTCCTTTCGTTCAGTCAGTAGCTTCAATCATTTCTGGACGTTTTTCAAAGGCAAAAATCATTGAATATTGTAAATGCACAAACAGTAATTTCTCCGCATTGCAAGGTGCAATTCTGAAATTTTTTACTTTTTCCTGCTCCTCTTAGCATGATAAAGAAGATTCAAAGAGAGTGAGATGCCAGCTCCTTTTATTCAGTCAGTAGCTTCAATCATTTCTGGTATATGAATAACATGATGTTTTTCAATGGCAAAAATCAATGAATATTGTAAATGCACAAACAGTAATTTCTCCGCATTGCAAGGTGCAATTCTGAAGTTTTTTGCTTTTTCCTGCTCCTCTTAGCATGATAAAGAAGATTCAAAGAGAGTGAGATGCCAGCTCCTTTCATTCAGTCAGTAGCTTCAATCATTTCTGGACGTTTTTCAATGGCAAAAATCATTGAATATTGTAAATGCACAAACAGTAATTTCTCCGCATTGCAAGGTGCAATTCTGAAATTTTTTACTTTTTCCTGCTCCTCTTAGCATGATAAAGAAGATTCAAAGAGAGTGAGATGCCAGCTCCTTTCATTCAGTCAGTAGCTTCAATCATTTCTGGTATATGAATAACATGATGTTTTTCAATGTCAAAAATCAATGAATATTGTAAATGCACAAACAGTAATTTCTCCGCATTGCAAGGTGCAATTATGAAATTTTTTGCTTTTTCCTGCTCCTCTTAGCATGATAAAGAAGATTCAAAGAGAGTGAGATGCCAGCTCCTTTCATTCAGTCAGTAGCTTCAATCATTTCTGGACGTTTTTCAATGGCAAAAATCAATGAATATTGTAAATGCACAAACAGTAATTTCTCCGCATTGCAAGGTGCAATTCTGAAATTTTTTTCTTTTTCCTGCTCCTCTTAGCATGATAAAGAAAATTCAGAGTGAGATGCCAGCTCCTTTCATTCAGTCAGTAGCTTCAATCATTTCTGGACGTTTTTCAATGGCAAAAATCAATGAATATTGTAAATGCACAAACAGTAATTTCTCCGCATTGCAAGGTGCAATTCTGAAATTTTTTGCTTTTTCCTGCTCCTCTTAGCATGATAAAGAAGATTCAAAGAGAGTGAGATGCCAGCTCCTTTCATTCAGTCAGTAGCTTCAAACATTTCTGGTATATGAATAACATGATGTTTTTTAATGGCAAAAATCAATGAATATTGTAAATGCACAAACAGTAATTTCTCCGCATTGCAAGGTGCAATTCTGAAATTTTTTGCTTTTTCCTGCTCCTCTTAGCATGATAAAGAAGATTCAAAGAGAGTGAGATGCCAGCTCCTTTCGTTCAGTCAGTAGCTTCAATCATTTCTGGACGTTTTTCAAAGGCAAAAATCATTGAATATTGTAAAAGCACAAACAGTAATTTCTCCGCATTGCAAGGTGCAATTCTGAAATTTTTTACTTTTTCCTGCTCCTCTTAGCATGATAAAGAAGATTCAAAGAGAGTGAGATGCCAGCTCCTTTCATTCAGTCAGTAGCTTCAATCATTTCTGGTATATGAATAACATGATGTTTTTCAATGGCAAAAATCAATGAATATTGTAAATGCACAAACAGTAATTTCTCCGCATTGCAAGGTGCAATTCTGAAATTTTTTGCTTTTTCCTGCTCCTCTTAGCATAATAAAGAAGATTCAAAGAAAGTGAGATGCCAGCTCCTTTCATTCAGTCAGTAGCTTCAATCATTTCTGGACGTTTTTCAATGGCAAACATCAATGAATATTGTAAATGCACAAACAGTAATTTCTTCGCATTGCAAGGTGCAATTCTGAAATTTTTTGCTTTTTCCTGCTCCTCTTAGCATGATAAACAAGATTCAAAGAGAGTGAGATGCCAGCTCCTTTCATTCAGTCAGTAGCTTCAATCATTTCTGGACGTTTTTCAATGGCAAAAATCAATGAATATTGTAAATGCACAAACAGTAATTTCTCCGCATTGCAAGGTGCAATTCTGAAATTTTTTACTTTTTCCTGCTCCTCTTAGCATGATAAAGAAGATTCAAAGAGAGTGAGATGCCAGCTCCTTTCATTCAGTCAGTAGCTTCAAACATTCCTGGTATATGAATAACATAATGTTTTTCAATGGCAAAAATCAATGAATATTGTAAATGCACAAACAGTAATTTCTCCGCATTGCAAGGTGCAATTCTGAAATTTTTTGCTTTTTCCTGCTCCTCTTAGCATGATAAAGAAGATTCAAAGAGAGTGAGATGCCAGCTCCTTTCATTCAGTCAGTAGCTTCAATCATTTCTGGACGTTTTTCAATTGCAAAAATCAATGAATATTGTAAATGCACAAACAGTAATTTCTCCGCATTGCAAGGTGCAATTCTGAAATTGTTTGCTTTTTCCTGCTCCTCTTAGCATGATAAAGAAGATTCAAAGAGAGTGAGATGCCAGCTCCTTTCATTCAGTCAGTAGCTTCAAACATTTCTGGTATATGAATAACATGATGTTTTTCAATGGCAAAAATCAATGAATATTGTAAATGCACAAACAGTAATTTCTCCGCATTGCAAGGTGCAATTCTGAAATTTTTTGCTTTTTCCTGCTCCTCTTAGCATGATAAAGAAGATTCAAAGAGAGTGAGATGCCAGCTCCTTTCATTCAGTCAGTAGCATCAATCATTTCTGGTATATGAATAACATGATGTTTTTCAATGGCAAAAATCAATGAATATTGTAAATGCACAAACAGTAATTTCTCCGCATTGCAAGGTGCAATTCTGAAATTTTTTGCTTTTTCCTGCTCCTCTTAGCATGATAAAGAAGATTCAAAGAGAGTGAGATGCCAGCTCCTTTCGTTCAGTCAGTAGCTTCAATCATTTCTGGACGTTTTTCAAAGGCAAAAATCATTGAATATTGTAAATGCACAAACAGTAATTTCTCCGCATTGCAAGGTGCAATTCTGAAATTTTTTACTTTTTCCTGCTCCTCTTAGCATGATAAAGAAGATTCAAAGAGAGTGAGATGCCAGCTCCTTTCATTCAGTCAGTAGCTTCAATCATTTCTGGTATATGAATAACATGATGTTTTTCAATGGCAAAAATCAATGAATATTGTAAATGCACAAACAGTAATTTCTCCGCATTGCAAGGTGCAATTCTGAAATTTTTTGCTTTTTCCTGCTCCTCTTAGCATGATAAAGAAGATTCAAAGAGAGTGAGATGCCAGCTCCTTTCATTCAGTCAGTAGCTTCAATCATTTCTGGACGTTTTTCAATGGCAAAAATCATTGAATATTGTAAATGCACAAACAGTAATTTCTCCGCATTGCAAGGTGCAATTCTGAAATTTTTTACTTTTTCCTGCTCCTCTTAGCATGATAAAGAAGATTCAAAGAGAGTGAGATGCCAGCTCCTTTCATTCAGTCAGTAGCTTCAATCATTTCTGGTATATGAATAACATGATGTTTTTCAATGGCAAAAATCAATGAATATTGTAAATGCACAAACAGTAATTTCTCCGCATTGCAAGGTGCAATTCTGAAATTTTTTGCTTTTTCCTGCTCCTCTTAGCATGATAAAGAAGATTCAAAGAGAGTGAGATGCCAGCTCCTTTCATTCAGTCAGTAGCTTCAATCATTTCTGGACGTTTTTCAATGGCAAAAATCAATGAATATTGTAAATGCACAAACAGTAATTTCTCCGCATTGCAAGGTGCAATTCTGAAATTTTTTGCTTTTTCCTGCTCCTCTTAGCATGATAAACAAGATTAAAAGAGAGTGAGATGCCAGCTCCTTTCATTCAGTCAGTAGCTTCAATCATTTCTGGTATATGAATAACGTGATGTTTTTCAATGGCAAAAATCAATGAATATTGTAAATGCACAAACAGTAATTTCTCCGCATTGCAAGGTGCAATTCTGAAATTTTTTGCTTTTTCCTGCTCCTCTTAGCATGATAAAGAAGATTCAAAGAGAGTGAGATGCCAGCTCCTTTCATTCAGTCAGTAGCTTCAAACATTCCTGGTATATGAATAACATGATGTTTTTCAATGGCAAAAATCAATGAATATTGTAAATGCACAAACAGTAATTTCTCCGCATTGCAAGGTGCAATTCTGAAATTTTTTGCTTTTTCCTGCTCCTCTTAGCATGATAAAGAAGATTCAAAGAGAGTGAGATGCCAGCTCCTTTCATTCAGTCAGTAGCTTCAAACATTCCTGGTATATGAATAACATGATGTTTTTCAATGGCAAAAATCAATGAATATTGTAAATGCACAAACAGTAATTTCTCCGCATTGCAAGGTGCAATTCTGAAATTTTTTGCTTTTTCCTGCTCCTCTTAGCATGATAAAGAAGATTCAAAGAGAGTGAGATGCCAGCTCCTTTCATTCAGTCAGTAGCTTCAATCATTTCTGGACGTTTTTCAATTGCAAAAATCAATGAATATTGTAAATGCACAAACAGTAATTTCTCCGCATTGCAAGGTGCAACTCTGAAATTTTTTGCTTTTTCCTGCTCCTCTTAGCATGATAAAGAAGATTCAAAGAGAGTGAGATGCCAGCTCCTTTCATTCAGTCAGTAGCTTCAATCATTTCTGGTATATGAATAACGTGATGTTTTTCAATGGCAAAAATCAATGAATATTGTAAATGCACAAACAGTAATTTCTCCGCATTGCAAGGTGCAATTCTGAAATTTTTTGCTTTTTCCTGCTCCTCTTAGCATGATAAAGAAGATTCAAAGAGAGTGAGATGCCAGCTCCTTTCATTCAGTCAGTAGCTTCAAACATTTCTGGTATATGAATAACATGATGTTTTTCAATGGCAAAAATCAATGAATATTGTAAATGCACAAACAGTAATTTCTCCGCATTGCAAGGTGCAATTCTGAAATTTTTTGCTTTTTCCTGCTCCTCTTAGCATGATAAAGAAGATTCAAGGAGAGTGAGATGCCAGCTCCTTTCATTCAGTCAGTAGCTTCAAACATTTCTGGTATATGAATAACATGATGTTTTTCAATGGCAAAAATCAATGAATATTGTAAATGCACAAACAGTAATTTCTCCGCATTGCAAGGTGCAATTCTGAAATTTTTTGCTTTATCCTGCTCCTCTTAGCATGATAAAGAAGATTCAAAGAGAGTGAGATGCCAGCTCCTTTCATTCAGTCAGTAGCTTCAATCATTTCTGGACGTTTTTCAATGGCAAAAATCATTGAATATTGTAAATGCACAAACAGTAATTTCTCCGCATTGCAAGGTGCAATTCTGAAATTTTTTACTTTTTCCTGCTCCTCTTAGCATGATAAAGAAGATTCAAAGAGAGTGAGATGCCAGCTCCTTTCATTCAGTCAGTAGCTTCAATCATTTCTGGTATATGAATAACATGATGTTTTTCAATGGCAAAAATCAATGAATATTGTAAATGCACAAACAGTAATTTCTCCGCATTGCAAGGTGCAATTCTGAGATTTTTTGCTTTTTCCTGCTCCTCTTAGCATGATAAAGAAGATTCAAAGAGAGTGAGATGCCAGCTCCTTTCATTCAGTCAGTAGCTTCAATCATTTCTGGACGTTTTTCAATGGCAAAAATCAATGAATATTCTAAATGCACAAACAGTAATTTCTCCGCATTGCAAGGTGCAATTCTGAAATTTTTTGCTTTTTCCTGCTCCTCTTAGCATGATAAACAAGATTCAAAGAGAGTGAGATGCCAGCTCCTTTCATTCAGTCAGTAGCTTCAATCATTTCTGGACGTTTTTCAATGGCAAAAATCAATGAATATTGTAAATGCACAAGCAGTAATTTCTCCGCATTGCAAGGTGCAATTCTGAAATTTTTTGCTTTTTCCTGCTCCTCTTAGCATGATAAAGAAGATTCAAAGAGAGTGAGAAGCCAGCTCCTTTCATTCAGTCAGTAGCTTCAATCATTTCTGGACGTTTTTCAATTGCAAAAATCAATGAATATTGTAAATGCACAAACAGTAATTTCTCCGCATTGCAAGGTGCAATTCTGAAATTTTTTGCTTTTTCCTGCTCCTCTTAGCATGATAAAGAAGATTCAAAGAGAGTGAGATGCCAGCTCCTTTCATTCAGTCAGTAGCTTCAATCATTTCTGGTATATGAATAACATGATGTTTTTCAATGGCAAAAATCAATGAATATTGTAAATGCACAAACAGTAATTTCTCCGCATTGCAAGGTGCAATTCTGAAATTTTTTGCTTTTTCCTGCTCCTCTTAGCATGATAAAGAAGATTCAAAGAGAGTGAGATGCCAGCTCCTTTCATTCAGTCAGTAGCTTCAATCATTTCTGGACGTTTTTCAATGGCAAAAATCAATGAATATTGTAAATGCACAAACAGTAATTTCTCCGCATTGCAAGGTGCAATTCTGAAATTTTTTGCTTTTTCCTGCTCCTCTTAGCATGATAAAGAAGATTCAAAGAGAGTGAGATGCCAGCTCCTTTCATTCAGTCAGTAGCTTCAATCATTTCTGGACGTTTTTCAATGGCAAAAATCAATGAATATTGTAAATGCACAAACAGTAATTTCTCCGCATTGCAAGGTGCAATTCTGAAATTTTTTGCTTTTTCCTGCTCCTCTTAGCATGATAAAAAAGATTCAAAGAGAGTGAGATGCCAGCTCCTTTCATTCAGTCAGTAGCTTCAAACATTTCTGGTATATGAATAACATGATGTTTTTCAATGGCAAAAATCAATGAATATTGTAAATGCACAAACAGTAATTTCTCCGCATTGCAAGGTGCAATTCTGAAATTTTTTGCTTTTTCCTGCTCCTCTTAGCATGATAAAGAAGATTCAAAGAGAGTGAGACGCCAGCTCCTTTCGTTCAGTCAGTAGCTTCAATCATTTCTGGACGTTTTTCAATGGCAAAAATCATTGAATATTGTAAATGCACAAACAGTAATTTCTCCGCATTGCAAGGTGCAATTCTGAAATTTTTTACTTTTTCCTGCTCCTCTTAGCATGATAAAGAAGATTCAAAGAGAGTGAGATGCCAGCTCCTTTCATTCAGTCAGTAGCTTCAATCATTTCTGGTATATGAATAACATGATGTTTTTCAATGGCAAAAATCAATGAATATTGTAAATGCACAAACAGTAATTTCTCCGCATTGCAAGGTGCAATTCTGAAATTTTTTGCTTTTTCCTGCTCCTCTTAGCATGATAAAGAAGATTCAAAGAGAGTGAGACGCCAGCTCCTTTCGTTCAGTCAGTAGCTTCAATCATTTCTGGACGTTTTTCAATGGCAAAAATCATTGAATATTGTAAATGCACAAACAGTAATTTCTCCGCATTGCAAGGTGCAATTCTGAAATTTTTTACTTTTTCCTGCTCCTCTTAGCATGATAAAGAAGATTCAAAGAGAGTGAGATGCCAGCTCCTTTCATTCAGTCAGTAGCTTCAATCATTTCTGGTATATGAATAACATGATGTTTTTCAATGGCAAAAATCAATGAATATTGTAAATGCACAAACAGTAATTTCTCCGCATTGCAAGGTGCAATTCTGAAATTTTTTGCTTTTTCCTGCTCCTCTTAGCATGATAAAGAAGATTCAAAGAGAGTGAGATGCCAGCTCCTTTCATTCAGTCAGTAGCTTCAATCATTTCTGGACGTTTTTCAATGGCAAAAATCAACGAATATTGTAAATGCACAAACAGTAATTTCTCCGCATTGCAAGGTGCAATTCTGAAATTTTTTGCTTTTTCCTGCTCCTCTTAGCATGATAAAGAAGATTCAAAGAGAGTGAGATGCCAGCTCCTTTCATTCAGTCAGTAGCTTCAATCATTTCTGGTATATGAATAACATGATGTTTTTCAATGGCAAAAATCAATGAATATTGTAAATGCACAAACAGTAATTTCTCCGCATTGCAAGGTGCAATTCTGAAATTTTTTGCTTTTTCCTGCTCCTCTTAGCATGATAAAGAAGATTCAAAGAGAGTGAGATGCCAGCTCCTTTCATTCAGTCAGTAGCTTCAATCATTTCTGGTATATGAATAACATGATGTTTTTCAATGGCAAAAATCAATGAATATTGTAAATGCACAAACAGTAATTTCTCCGCATTGCAAGGTGCAATTCTGAAATTTTTTGCTTTTTCCTGCTCCTCTTAGCATGATAAAAAAGATTCAAAGAGAGTGAGATGCCAGCTCCTTTCATTCAGTCAGTAGCTTCAATCATTTCTGGTATATGAATAACGTGATGTTTTTCAATGGCAAAAATCAATGAATATTGTAAATGCACAAACAGTAATTTCTCCGCATTGCAAGGTGCAATTCTGAAATTTTTTGCTTTTTCCTGCTCCTCTTAGCATGATAAAGAAGATTCAAAGAGAGTGAGATGCCAGCTCCTTTCATTCAGTCAGTAGCTTCAAACATTTCTGGTATATGAATAACATGATGTTTTTCAATGGCAAAAATCAATGAATATTGTAAATGCACAAACAGTAATTTCTCCGCATTGCAAGGTGCAATTCTGAAATTTTTTGCTTTTTCCTGCTCCTCTTAGCATGATAAAGAAGATTCAAAGAGAGTGAGATGCCAGCTCCTTTCAT
Organism: Phyllobates terribilis; assembly: GCF_046119375.1. NCBI lineage: Eukaryota > Metazoa > Chordata > Amphibia > Anura > Dendrobatidae > Phyllobates > Phyllobates terribilis. Next base: position 295,306 of record NW_027363456.1, read on the forward strand.
TCAGTCAGTAGCTTCAATCATTTCTGGACGTTTTTCAATGGCAAAAATCAATGAATATTGTAAATGCACAAACAGTAATTTCTCCGCATTGCAAGGTGCAATTCTGAAATTTTTTGCTTTTTCCTGCTCCTCTTAGCATGATAAAGAAGATTCAAAGAGAGTGAGATGCCAGCTCCTTTCATTCAGTCAGTAGCTTCAATCATTTCTGGACGTTTTTCAATGGCAAAAATCAATGAATATTGTAAATGCACAAACAGTAATTTCTCCGCATTGCAAGGTGCAATTCTGAAATTTTTTGCTTTTTCCTGCTCCTCTTAGCATGATAAAGAAGATTCAAAGAGAGTGAGACGCCAGCTCCTTTCGTTCAGTCAGTAGCTTCAATCATTTCTGGACGTTTTTCAATGGCAAAAATCATTGAATATTGTAAATGCACAAACAGTAATTTCTCCGCATTGCAAGGTGCAATTCTGAAATTTTTTACTTTTTCCTGCTCCTCTTAGCATGATAAAGAAGATTCAAAGAGAGTGAGATGCCAGCTCCTTTCATTCAGTCAGTAGCTTCAATCATTTCTGGTATATGAATAACATGATGTTTTTCAATGGCAAAAATCAATGAATATTGTAAATGCACAAACAGTAATTTCTCCGCATTGCAAGGTGCAATTCTGAAATTTTTTGCTTTCTCCTGCTCCTCTTAGCATGATAAAGAAGATTCAAAGAGAGTGAGACGCCAGCTCCTTTCGTTCAGTCAGTAGCTTCAATCATTTCTGGACGTTTTTCAATGGCAAAAATCATTGAATATTGTAAATGCACAAACAGTAATTTCTCCGCATTGCAAGGTGCAATTCTGAAATTTTTTACTTTTTCCTGCTCCTCTTAGCATGATAAAGAAGATTCAAAGAGAGTGAGATGCCAGCTCCTTTCATTCAGTCAGTAGCTTCAATCATTTCTGGTATATGAATAACATGATGTTTTTCAATGGCAAAAATCAATGAATATTGTAAATGCACAAACAGTAATTTCTCCGCATTGCAAGGTGCAATTCTGAAATTTTTTGCTTTTTCCTGCTCCTCTTAGCATGATAAAGAAGATTCAAAGAGAGTGAGATGCCAGCTCCTTTCATTCAGTCAGTAGCTTCAATCATTTCTGGACGTTTTTCAATGGCAAAAATCAACGAATATTGTAAATGCACAAACAGTAATTTCTCCGCATTGCAAGGTGCAATTCTGAAATTTTTTGCTTTTTCCTGCTCCTCTTAGCATGATAAAGAAGATTCAAAGAGAGTGAGATGCCAGCTCCTTTCATTCAGTCAGTAGCTTCAATCATTTCTGGTATATGAATAACATGATGTTTTTCAATGGCAAAAATCAATGAATATTGTAAATGCACAAACAGTAATTTCTCCGCATTGCAAGGTGCAATTCTGAAATTTTTTGCTTTTTCCTGCTCCTCTTAGCATGATAAAGAAGATTCAAAGAGAGTGAGATGCCAGCTCCTTTCATTCAGTCAGTAGCTTCAATCATTTCTGGTATATGAATAACATGATGTTTTTCAATGGCAAAAATCAATGAATATTGTAAATGCACAAACAGTAATTTCTCCGCATTGCAAGGTGCAATTCTGAAATTTTTTGCTTTTTCCTGCTCCTCTTAGCATGATAAAAAAGATTCAAAGAGAGTGAGATGCCAGCTCCTTTCATTCAGTCAGTAGCTTCAATCATTTCTGGTATATGAATAACGTGATGTTTTTCAATGGCAAAAATCAATGAATATTGTAAATGCACAAACAGTAATTTCTCCGCATTGCAAGGTGCAATTCTGAAATTTTTTGCTTTTTCCTGCTCCTCTTAGCATGATAAAGAAGATTCAAAGAGAGTGAGATGCCAGCTCCTTTCATTCAGTCAGTAGCTTCAAACATTTCTGGTATATGAATAACATGATGTTTTTCAATGGCAAAAATCAATGAATATTGTAAATGCACAAACAGTAATTTCTCCGCATTGCAAGGTGCAATTCTGAAATTTTTTGCTTTTTCCTGCTCCTCTTAGCATGATAAAGAAGATTCAAGGAGAGTGAGATGCCAGCTCCTTTCATTCAGTCAGTAGCTTCAAACATTTCTGGTATATGAATAACATGATGTTTTTCAATGGCAAAAATCAATGAATATTGTAAATGCACAAACAGTAATTTCTCCGCATTGCAAGGTGCAATTCTGAAATTTTTTGCTTTATCCTGCTCCTCTTAGCATGATAAAGAAGATTCAAAGAGAGTGAGATGCCAGCTCCTTTCATTCAGTCAGTAGCTTCAATCATTTCTGGACGTTTTTCAATGGCAAAAATCATTGAATATTGTAAATGCACAAACAGTAATTTCTCCGCATTGCAAGGTGCAATTCTGAAATTTTTTACTTTTTCCTGCTCCTCTTAGCATGATAAAGAAGATTCAAAGAGAGTGAGATGCCAGCTCCTTTCATTCAGTCAGTAGCTTCAATCATTTCTGGTATATGAATAACATGATGTTTTTCAATGGCAAAAATCAATGAATATTGTAAATGCACAAACAGTAATTTCTCCGCATTGCAAGGTGCAATTCTGAGATTTTTTGCTTTTTCCTGCTCCTCTTAGCATGATAAAGAAGATTCAAAGAGAGTGAGATGCCAGCTCCTTTCATTCAGTCAGTAGCTTCAATCATTTCTGGACGTTTTTCAATGGCAAAAATCAATGAATATTCTAAATGCACAAACAGTAATTTCTCCGCATTGCAAGGTGCAATTCTGAAATTTTTTGCTTTTTCCTGCTCCTCTTAGCATGATAAACAAGATTCAAAGAGAGTGAGATGCCAGCTCCTTTCATTCAGTCAGTAGCTTCAATCATTTCTGGACGTTTTTCAATGGCAAAAATCAATGAATATTGTAAATGCACAAACAGTAATTTCTCCGCATTGCAAGGTGCAATTCTGAAATTTTTTGCTTTTTCCTGCTCCTCTTAGCATGATAAAGAAGATTCAAAGAGAGTGAGAAGCCAGCTCCTTTCATTCAGTCAGTAGCTTCAATCATTTCTGGACGTTTTTCAATTGCAAAAATCAATGAATATTGTAAATGCACAAACAGTAATTTCTCCGCATTGCAAGGTGCAATTCTGAAATTTTTTGCTTTTTCCTGCTCCTCTTAGCATGATAAAGAAGATTCAAAGAGAGTTTGATGCCAGCTCCTTTCATTCAGTCAGTAGCTTCAATCATTTCTGGTATATGAATAACATGATGTTTTTCAATGGCAAAAATCAATGAATATTGTAAATGCACAAACAGTAATTTCTCCGCATTGCAAGGTGCAATTCTGAAATTTTTTGCTTTTTCCTGCTCCTCTTAGCATGATAAAGAAGATTCAAAGAGAGTGAGATGCCAGCTCCTTTCATTCAGTCAGTAGCTTCAATCATTTCTGGACGTTTTTCAATGGCAAAAATCAATGAATATTGTAAATGCACAAACAGTAATTTCTCCGCATTGCAAGGTGCAATTCTGAAATTTTTTGCTTTTTCCTGCTCCTCTTAGCATGATAAAGAAGAATCAAAGAGAGTGAGATGCCAGCTCCTTTCATTCAGTCAGTAGCTTCAATCATTTCTGGACGTTTTTCAATGGCAAAAATCAATGAATATTGTAAATGCACAAACAGTAATTTCTCCGCATTGCAAGGTGCAATTCTGAAATTTTTTGCTTTTTCCTGCTCCTCTTAGCATGATAAAGAAGATTCAAAGAGAGTGAGAAGCCAGCTCCTTTCATTCAGTCAGTAGCTTCAATCATTTCTGGACGTTTTTCAATTGCAAAAATCAATGAATATTGTAAATGCACAAACAGTAATTTCTCCGCATTGCAAGGTGCAATTCTGAAATTTTTTGCTTTTTCCTGCTCCTCTTAGCATGATAAAGAAGATTCAAAGAGAGTTTGATGCCAGCTCCTTTCATTCAGTCAGTAGCTTCAATCATTTCTGGTATATGAATAACATGATGTTTTTCAATGGCAAAAATCAATGAATATTGTAAATGCACAAACAGTAATTTCTCCGCATTGCAAGGTGCAATTCTGAAATTTTTTGCTTTTTCCTGCTCCTCTTAGCATGATAAAGAAGATTCAAAGAGAGTGAGATGCCAGCTCCTTTCATTCAGTCAGTAGCTTCAATCATTTCTGGACGTTTTTCAATGGCAAAAATCAATGAATATTGTAAATGCACAAACAGTAATTTCTCCGCATTGCAAGGTGCAATTCTGAAATTTTTTGCTTTTTCCTGCTCCTCTTAGCATGATAAAGAAGAATCAAAGAGAGTGAGATGCCAGCTCCTTTCATTCAGTCAGTAGCTTCAATCATTTCTGGACGTTTTTCAATGGCAAAAATCAATGAATATTGTAAATGCACAAACAGTAATTTCTCCGCATTGCAAGGTGCAATTCTGAAATTTTTTGCTTTTTCCTGCTCCTCTTAGCATGATAAAAAAGATTCAAAGAGAGTGAGATGCCAGCTCCTTTCATTCAGTCAGTAGCTTCAAACATTTCTGGTATATGAATAACATGATGTTTTTCAATGGCAAAAATCAATGAATATTGTAAATGCACAAACAGTAATTTCTCCGCATTGCAAGGTGCAATTCTGAAATTTTTTGCTTTTTCCTGCTCCTCTTAGCATGATAAAGAAGATTCAAAGAGAGTGAGACGCCAGCTCCTTTCGTTCAGTCAGTAGCTTCAATCATTTCTGGACGTTTTTCAATGGCAAAAATCATTGAATATTGTAAATGCACAAACAGTAATTTCTCCGCATTGCAAGGTGCAATTCTGAAATTTTTTACTTTTTCCTGCTCCTCTTAGCATGATAAAGAAGATTCAAAGAGAGTGAGATGCCAGCTCCTTTCATTCAGTCAGTAGCTTCAATCATTTCTGGTATATGAATAACATGATGTTTTTCAATGGCAAAAATCAATGAATATTGTAAATGCACAAACAGTAATTTCTCCGCATTGCAAGGTGCAATTCTGAAATTTTTTGCTTTTTCCTGCTCCTCTTAGCATGATAAAGAAGATTCAAAGAGAGTGAGACGCCAGCTCCTTTCGTTCAGTCAGTAGCTTCAATCATTTCTGGACGTTTTTCAATGGCAAAAATCATTGAATATTGTAAATGCACAAACAGTAATTTCTCCGCATTGCAAGGTGCAATTCTGAAATTTTTTACTTTTTCCTGCTCCTCTTAGCATGATAAAGAAGATTCAAAGAGAGTGAGATGCCAGCTCCTTTCATTCAGTCAGTAGCTTCAATCATTTCTGGTATATGAATAACATGATGTTTTTCAATGGCAAAAATCAATGAATATTGTAAATGCACAAACAGTAATTTCTCCGCATTGCAAGGTGCAATTCTGAAATTTTTTGCTTTTTCCTGCTCCTCTTAGCATGATAAAGAAGATTCAAAGAGAGTGAGATGCCAGCTCCTTTCATTCAGTCAGTAGCTTCAATCATTTCTGGACGTTTTTCAATGGCAAAAATCAACGAATATTGTAAATGCACAAACAGTAATTTCTCCGCATTGCAAGGTGCAATTCTGAAATTTTTTGCTTTTTCCTGCTCCTCTTAGCATGATAAAGAAGATTCAAAGAGAGTGAGATGCCAGCTCCTTTCATTCAGTCAGTAGCTTCAATCATTTCTGGTATATGAATAACATGATGTTTTTCAATGGCAAAAATCAATGAATATTGTAAATGCACAAACAGTAATTTCTCCGCATTGCAAGGTGCAATTCTGAAATTTTTTGCTTTTTCCTGCTCCTCTTAGCATGATAAAGAAGATTCAAAGAGAGTGAGATGCCAGCTCCTTTCATTCAGTCAGTAGCTTCAATCATTTCTGGTATATGAATAACATGATGTTTTTCAATGGCAAAAATCAATGAATATTGTAAATGCACAAACAGTAATTTCTCCGCATTGCAAGGTGCAATTCTGAAATTTTTTGCTTTTTCCTGCTCCTCTTAGCATGATAAAAAAGATTCAAAGAGAGTGAGATGCCAGCTCCTTTCATTCAGTCAGTAGCTTCAATCATTTCTGGTATATGAATAACGTGATGTTTTTCAATGGCAAAAATCAATGAATATTGTAAATGCACAAACAGTAATTTCTCCGCATTGCAAGGTGCAATTCTGAAATTTTTTGCTTTTTCCTGCTCCTCTTAGCATGATAAAGAAGATTCAAAGAGAGTGAGATGCCAGCTCCTTTCATTCAGTCAGTAGCTTCAAACATTTCTGGTATATGAATAACATGATGTTTTTCAATGGCAAAAATCAATGAATATTGTAAATGCACAAACAGTAATTTCTCCGCATTGCAAGGTGCAATTCTGAAATTTTTTGCTTTTTCCTGCTCCTCTTAGCATGATAAAGAAGATTCAAGGAGAGTGAGATGCCAGCTCCTTTCATTCAGTCAGTAGCTTCAAACATTTCTGGTATATGAATAACATGATGTTTTTCAATGGCAAAAATCAATGAATATTGTAAATGCACAAACAGTAATTTCTCCGCATTGCAAGGTGCAATTCTGAAATTTTTTGCTTTATCCTGCTCCTCTTAGCATGATAAAGAAGATTCAAAGAGAGTGAGATGCCAGCTCCTTTCATTCAGTCAGTAGCTTCAATCATTTCTGGACGTTTTTCAATGGCAAAAATCATTGAATATTGTAAATGCACAAACAGTAATTTCTCCGCATTGCAAGGTGCAATTCTGAAATTTTTTACTTTTTCCTGCTCCTCTTAGCATGATAAAGAAGATTCAAAGAGAGTGAGATGCCAGCTCCTTTCATTCAGTCAGTAGCTTCAATCATTTCTGGTATATGAATAACATGATGTTTTTCAATGGCAAAAATCAATGAATATTGTAAATGCACAAACAGTAATTTCTCCGCATTGCAAGGTGCAATTCTGAGATTTTTTGCTTTTTCCTGCTCCTCTTAGCATGATAAAGAAGATTCAAAGAGAGTGAGATGCCAGCTCCTTTCATTCAGTCAGTAGCTTCAATCATTTCTGGACGTTTTTCAATGGCAAAAATCAATGAATATTCTAAATGCACAAACAGTAATTTCTCCGCATTGCAAGGTGCAATTCTGAAATTTTTTGCTTTTTCCTGCTCCTCTTAGCATGATAAACAAGATTCAAAGAGAGTGAGATGCCAGCTCCTTTCATTCAGTCAGTAGCTTCAATCATTTCTGGTATATGAATAACATGATGTTTTTCAATGGCAAAAATCAATGAATATTGTAAATGCACAAACAGTAATTTCTCCGCATTGCAAGGTGCAATTCTGAAATTTTTTGCTTTTTCCTGCTCCTCTTAGCATGATAAAGAAGATTCAAAGAGAGTGAGATGCCAGCTCCTTTCATTCAGTCAGTAGCTTCAATCATTTCTGGACGTTTTTCAATGGCAAAAATCAACGAATATTGTAAATGCACAAACAGTAATTTCTCCGCATTGCAAGGTGCAATTCTGAAATTTTTTGCTTTTTCCTGCTCCTCTTAGCATGATAAAGAAGATTCAAAGAGAGTGAGATGCCAGCTCCTTACATTCAGTCAGTAGCTTCAATCATTTCTGGTAAATGAATAACATGATGTTTTTCAATGGCAAAAATCAATGAATTTTGTAAATGCACAAACAGTAATTTCTCCGCATTGCAAGGCGCAATTCTGAAATTTTTTGCTTTTTCCTGCTCCTCTTAGCATGATAAAGAAGATTCAAAGAGAGTGAGATGCCAGCTCCTTTCAATCAGTCAGTAGCTTCAATCATTTCTGGACGTTTTTCAATGGCAAAAATCAATGAATATTGTAAATGCACAAACAGTAATTTCTCCGCATTGCAAGGTGCAATTCTGAAATTTTTTGCTTTTTCCTGCTCCTCTTAGCATGATAAAGAAGATTCAAAGAGAGTGAGATGCCAGCTCCTTTCATTCAGTCAGTAGCTTCAATCATTTCTGGACGTTTTTCAATGGCAAAAATCAATGAATATTGTAAATGCACAAACAGTAATTTTTCCGCATTGCAAGGTGCAATTCTGAAATTTTTTGCTTATTCCTGCTCCTCTTAGCATGATAAAGAAGATTCAAAGAGAGTGAGGTGCCAGCTCCTTTCATTCAGTCAGTAGCTTCAAACATTTCTGGTATATGAATAACGTTTTTCAATGGCAAAAATCAATGAATATTGTAAATGCACAAAACAGTTATTTCTCCGCATTGCAAGGTGCAATTCTGAAATTTTTTGCTTTTTCCTGCTCCTCTTAGCATGATAAAGAAGATTCAAAGAGAGTGAGATGCCAGCTCCTTTCATTCAGTCAGTAGCTTCAATCATTTCTGGACGTTTTTCAATGGCAAAAATCAATGAATATTGTAAATGCACAAACAGTAATTTCTCCGCATTGCAAGGTGCAATTCTGAAATTTTTTGCTTTTTCCTGCTCCTCTTAGCATGATAAAGAAGATTCAAAGAGAGTGAGATGCCAGCTCCTTTCATTCAGTCAGTAGCTTCAATCATTTCTGGACGTTTTTCAATGGCAAAAATCAATGAATATTGTAAATGCACAAACAGTAATTTCTCCGCATTGCAAGGTGCAATTCTGAAATTTTTTGCTTTTTCCTGCTCCTCTTAGCATGATAAAGAAGATTCAAAGAGAGTGAGATGCCAGCTCCTTTCATTCAGTCAGTAGCTTCAATCATTTCTGGACGTTTTTCAATGGCAAAAATCAATGAATATTGTAAATGCACAAACAGTAATTTCTCCGCATTGCAAGGTGCAATTCTGAAATTTTTGCTTTTTCCTGCTCCTCTTAGCATGATAAAGAAGATTCAAAGAGAGTGAGGTGCCAGCTCCTTTCATTCAGTCAGTAGCTTCAAACATTTCTGGTATATGAATAACATGTTTTTCAATGGCAAAAATCAATGAATATTGTAAATGCACAAACTGTAATTTCTCCGCATTGCAAGGTGCAATTCTGAAATTTTTTGCTTTTTCCTGCTCCTCTTAGCATGATAAAGAAGATTCAAAGAGAGTGAGATGCCAGCTCTTTTCATTCAGTCAGTAGCTTCAATCATTTCTGGACGTTTTTCAATGGCAAAAATCAATAAATATTGTAAATGCACAAACAGTAATTTCTCCGCATTGCAAGGTGCAATTCTGAAATTTTTTGCTTTTTCCTGCTCCTCTTAGCATGATAAAGAAGATTCAAAGAGAGTGAGATGCCAGCTCCTTTCATTCAATCAGTAGCTTCAAACATTTCTGGTATATGAATAACATGATGTTTTTCAATGGCAAAAATCAATGAATATTGTAAATGCATAAACAGTAATTTCTCCGCATTGCAAGGTGCAATTCTGAAATTTTTTGCTTTTTCCTGCTCCTCTTAGCATGATAAAGAAGATTCAAAGAGAGTGAGATGCCAGCTCCTTTCATTCAGTCAGTAGCTTCAATCATTTCTGGACGTTTTTCAATGGCAAAAATCAATGAATATTGTAAATGCACAAACAGTAATTTCTCCGCATTGCAAGGTGCAATTCTGAAATTTTTTGCTTTTTCCTGCTCCTCTTAGCATGATAAAGAAGATTCAAAGAGAGTGAGATGCCAGCTCCTTACATTCAGTCAGTAGCTTCAATCATTTCTGGTAAATGAATAACATGATGTTTTTCAATGGCAAAAATCAATGAATTTTGTAAATGCACAAACAGTAATTTCTCCGCATTGCAAGGCGCAATTCTGAAATTTTTTGCTTTTTCCTGCTCCTCTTAGCATGATAAAGAAGATTCAAAGAGAGTGAGATGCCAGCTCCTTTCAATCAGTCAGTAGCTTCAATCATTTCTGGACGTTTTTCAATGGCAAAAATCAATGAATATTGTAAATGCACAAACAGTAATTTCTCCGCATTGCAAGGTGCAATTCTGAAATTTTTTGCTTTTTCCTGCTCCTCTTAGCATGATAAAGAAGATTCAAAGAGAGTGAGATGCCAGCTCCTTTCATTCAGTCAGTAGCTTCAATCATTTCTGGACGTTTTTCAATGGCAAAAATCAATGAATATTGTAAATGCACAAACAGTAATTTTTCCGCATTGCAAGGTGCAATTCTGAAATTTTTTGCTTATTCCTGCTCCTCTTAGCATGATAATGAAGATTCAAAGAGAGTGAGGTGCCAGCTCCTTTCATTCAGTCAGTAGCTTCAAACATTTCTGGTATATGAATAACGTTTTTCAATGGCAAAAATCAATGAATATTGTAAATGCACAAACAGTTATTTCTCCGCATTGCAAGGTGCAATTCTGAAATTTTTTGCTTTTTCCTGCTCCTCTTAGCATGATAAAGAAGATTCAAAGAGAGTGAGATGCCAGCTCCTTTCATTCAGTCAGTAGCTTCAATCATTTCTGGACGTTTTTCAATGGCAAAAATCAATGAATATTGTAAATGCACAAACAGTAATTTCTCCGCATTGCAAGGTGCAATTCTGAAATTTTTTGCTTTTTCCTGCTCCTCTTAGCATGATAAAGAAGATTCAAAGAGAGTGAGATGCCAGCTCCTTTCATTCAGTCAGTAGCTTCAATCATTTCTGGACGTTTTTCAATGGCAAAAATCAATGTATATTGTAAATGCACAAACAGTAATTTCTCCGCATTGCAAGGTGCAATTCTGAAATTTTTTGCTTTTTCCTGCTCCTCTTAGCATGATAAAGAAGATTCAAAGAGAGTGAGATGCCAGCTCCTTTCATTCAGTCAGTAGCTTCAATCATTTCTGGACGTTTTTCAATGGCAAAAATCAATGAATATTGTAAATGCACAAACAGTAATTTCTCCGCATTGCAAGGTGCAATTCTGAAATTTTTGCTTTTTCCTGCTCCTCTTAGCATGATAAAGAAGATTCAAAGAGAGTGAGGTGCCAGCTCCTTTCATTCAGTCAGTAGCTTCAAACATTTCTGGTATATGAATAACATGTTTTTCAATGGCAAAAATCAATGAATATTGTAAATGCACAAACAGTAATTTCTCCGCATTGCAAGGAGCAATTCTGAAATTTTTTGCTTTTTCCTGCTCCTCTTAGCATGATAAAGAAGATTCAAAGAGAGTGAGATGCCAGCTCCTTTCATTCAGTCAGTAGCTTCAATCATTTCTGGACGTTTTTCAATGGCAAAAATCAATGAATATTGTAAATGCACAAACTGTAATTTCTCCGCATTGCAAGGTGCAATTCTGAAATTTTTTGCTTTTTCCTGCTCCTCTTAGCATGATAAAGAAGATTCAAAGAGAGTGAGATGCCAGCTCTTTTCATTCAGTCAGTAGCTTCAATCATTTCTGGACGTTTTTCAATGGCAAAAATCAATGAATATTGTAAATGCACAAACAGTAATTTCTCCGCATTGCAAGGTGCAATTCTGAAATTTTTTGCTTTTTCCTGCTCCTCTTAGCATGATAAAGAAGATTCAAAGAGAGTGAGATGCCAGCTCCTTTCATTCAATCAGTAGCTTCAAACATTTCTGGTATATGAATAACATGATGTTTTTCAATGGCAAAAATCAATGAATATTGTAAATGCACAAACAGTAATTTCTCCGCATTGCAAGGTGCAATTCTGAAATTTTTTGCTTTTTCCTGCTCCTCTTAGCATGATAAAGAAGATTCAAAGAGAGTGAGATGCCAGCTCCTTTCATTCAGTCAGTAGCTTCAATCATTTCTGGACGTTTTTCAATGGCAAAAATCAATGAATATTGTAAATGCACAAACAGTAATTTCTCCGCATTGCAAGGTGCAATTCTGAAATTTTTTGCTTTTTCCTGCTCCTCTTAGCATGATAAAGAAGATTCAAAGAGAGTGAGATGCCAGCTCCTTACATTCAGTCAGTAGCTTCAATCATTTCTGGTAAATGAATAACATGATGTTTTTCAATGGCAAAAATCAATGAATTTTGTAAATGCACAAACAGTAATTTCTCCGCATTGCAAGGCGCAATTCTGAAATTTTTTGCTTTTTCCTGCTCCTCTTAGCATGATAAAGAAGATTCAAAGAGAGTGAGATGCCAGCTCCTTTCAATCAGTCAGTAGCTTCAATCATTTCTGGACGTTTTTCAATGGCAAAAATCAATGAATATTGTAAATGCACAAACAGTAATTTCTCCGCATTGCAAGGTGCAATTCTGAAATTTTTTGCTTTTTCCTGCTCCTCTTAGCATGATAAAGAAGATTCAAAGAGAGTGAGATGCCAGCTCCTTTCATTCAGTCAGTAGCTTCAATCATTTCTGGACGTTTTTCAATGGCAAAAATCAATGAATATTGTAAATGCACAAACAGTAATTTTTCCGCATTGCAAGGTGCAATTCTGAAATTTTTTGCTTATTCCTGCTCCTCTTAGCATGATAAAGAAGATTCAAAGAGAGTGAGGTGCCAGCTCCTTTCATTCAGTCAGTAGCTTCAAACATTTCTGGTATATGAATAACGTTTTTCAATGGCAAAAATCAATGAATATTGTAAATGCACAAACAGTTATTTCTCCGCATTGCAAGGTGCAATTCTGAAATTTTTTGCTTTTTCCTGCACCTCTTAGCATGATAAAGAAGATTCAAAGAGAGTGAGATGCCAGCTCCTTTCATTCAGTCAGTAGCTTCAATCATTTCTGGACGTTTTTCAATGGCAAAAATCAATGAATATTGTAAATGCACAAACAGTAATTTCTCCGCATTGCAAGGTGCAATTCTGAAATTTTTTGCTTTTTCCTGCTCCTCTTAGCATGATAAAGAAGATTCAAAGAGAGTGAGATGCCAGCTCCTTTCATTCAGTCAGTAGCTTCAATCATTTCTGGACGTTTTTCAATGGCAAAAATCAATGAATATTGTAAATGCACAAACAGTAATTTCTCCGCATTGCAAGGTGCAATTCTGAAATTTTTTGCTTTTTCCTGCTCCTCTTAGCATGATAAAGAAGATTCAAAGAGAGTGAGATGCCAGCTCCTTTCATTCAGTCAGTAGCTTCAATCATTTCTGGACGTTTTTCAATGGCAAAAATCAATGAATATTGTAAATGCACAAACAGTAATTTCTCCGCATTGCAAGGTGCAATTCTGAAATTTTTGCTTTTTCCTGCTCCTCTTACCATGATAAAGAAGATTCAAAGAGAGTGAGGTGCCAGCTCCTTTCATTCAGTCAGTAGCTTCAAACATTTCTGGTATATGAATAACATGATGTTTTTCAATGGCAAAAATCAATGAATATTGTAAATGCACAAACAGTAATTTCTCCGCATTGCAAGGTGCAATTCTGAAATTTTTTGCTTTTTCCTGCTCCTCTTAGCATGATAAAGAAGATTCAAAGAGAGTGAGATGCCAGCTCCTTTCATTCAGTCAGTAGCTTCAATCATTTCTGGACGTTTTTCAATGGCAAAAATCAATGAATATTGTAAATGCACAAACAGTAATTTCTCCGCATTGCAAGGTGCAATTCTGAAATTTTTTGCTTTTTCCTGCTACTCTTAGCATGATAAAGAAGATTCAAAGAGAGTGAGGTGCCAGCTCCTTTCATTCAGTCAGTAGCTTCAAACATTTCTGGTATATGAATAACATGTTTTTCAATGGCAAAAATCAATGAATATTGTAAATGCACAAACTGTAATTTCTCCGCATTGCAAGGTGCAATTCTGAAATTTTTTGCTTTTTCCTGCTCCTCTTAGCATGATAAAGAAAATTCAAAGAGAGTGAGATGCCAGCTCCTTTCATTCAGTCAGTAGCTTCAATCATTTCTGGACGTTTTTCAATGGCAAAAATCAATGAATATTGTAAATGCACAAACAGTAATTTCTCCGCATTGCAAGGTGCAATTCTGAAATTTTTTGCTTTTTCCTGCTCCTCTTAGCATGATAAAGAAGATTCAAAGAGAGTGAGATGCCAGCTCCTTTCATTCAGTCAGTAGCTTCAATCATTTCTGGACGTTTTTCAATGGCAAAAATCAATGAATATTGTAAATGCACAAACTGTAATTTCTCCGCATTGTAAGGTGCAATTCTGAAATTTTTTGCTTTTTCCTGCTCCTCTTAGCATGATAAAGAAGATTCAAAGAGAGTGAGATGCCAGCTCCTTTCATTCAGTCAGTAGCTTCAATCATTTCTGGACGTTTTTCAATGGCAAAAATCAATGAATATTGTAAATGCACAAACAGTAATTTCTCCGCATTGCAAGGTGCAATTCTGAAATTTTTTGCTTTTTCCTGCTCCCCTTAGCATGATAAAGAAGATTCAAAGAGAGTGAGATGCCAGCTCCTTTCATTCAGTCAGTAGCTTCAATCATTTCTGGACGTTTTTCAATGGCAAAAATCAATGAATATTGTAAATGCACAAACAGAAATTTCTCCGCATTGCAAGGTGCAATTCTGAAATTTTTTGCTTTTTCCTGCTCCTCTTAGCATGATAAAGAAGATTCAAAGAGAGTGAGATGCCAGCTCCTTTCATTCAGTCAGTAGCTTCAAACATTTCTGGTATATGAATAACATGATGTTTTTCAATGGCAAAAATCAATGAATATTGTAAATGCACAAACAGTAATTTCTCCGCATTGCAAGGTGCAATTCTGAAATTTTTTGCTTTTTCCTGCTCCTCTTAGCATGATAAAGAAGATTCAAAGAGAGTGAGATGCCAGCTCCTTTCGTTCAGTCAGTAGCTTCAATCATTTCTGGACGTTTTTCAATGGCAAAAATCATTGAATATTGTAAATGCACAAACAGTAATTTCTCCGCATTGCAAGGTGCAATTCTGAAATTTTTTACATTTTCCTGCTCCTCTTAGCATGATAAAGAAGATTCAAAGAGAGTGAGATGCCAGCTCCTTTCATTCAGTCAGTAGCTTCAATCATTTCTGGTATATGAATAACATGATGTTTTTCAATGGCAAAAATCAATGAATATTGTAAATGCACAAACAGTAATTTCTCCGCATTGCAAGGTGCAATTCTGAATTTTTTTGCTTTTTCCTGCTCCTCTTAGCATGATAAAGAAGATTCAAAGAGAGTGAGATGCCAGCTCCTTTCATTCAGTCAGTAGCTTCAATCATTTCTGGACGTTTTTCAATGGCAAAAATCAATGAATATTGTAAATGCACAAACAGTAATTTCTCCGCATTGCAAGGTGCAATTCTGAAATTTTTTGCTTTTTCCTGCTCCTCTTAGCATGATAAAGAAGATTCAAAGAGAGTGAGATGCCAGCTCCTTTCATTCAGTCAGTAGCTTCAATCATTTCTGGACGTTTTTCAATAGCAAAAATCAATGAATATTGTAAATGCACAAACAGTAATTTCTCCGCATTGCAAGGTGCAATTCTGAAATTTTTTGCTTTTTCCTGCTCCTCTTAGCATGATAAAGAAGATTCAAAGAGAGTGAGATGCCAGCTCCTTTCATTCAGTCAGTAGCTTCAATCATTTCTGGACGTTTTTCAATGGCAAAAATCAATGAATATTGTAAATGCACAAACAGTAATTTCTCCGCATTGCAAGGTGCAATTCTGAAATTTTTGCTTTTTCCTGCTCCTCTTAGCATGATAAAGAAGATTCAAAGAGAGTGAGGTGCCAGCTCCTTTCATTCAGTCAGTAGCTTCAAACATTTCTGGTATATGAATAACATGATGTTTTTCAATGGAAAAAATCAATGAATATTGTAAATGCACAAACAGTAATTTCTCCGCATTGCAAGGTGCAATTCTGAAATTTTTTGCTTTTTCCTGCTCCTCTTAGCATGATAAAGAAGATTCAAAGAGAGTGAGATGCCAGCTCCTTTCATTCAGTCAGTAGCTTCAATCATTTCTGGACGTTTTTCAATGGCAAAAATCAATGAATATTGTAAATGCACAAACAGTAATTTCTCCGCATTGCAAGGTGCAATTCTGAAATTTTTTGCTTTTTCCTGCTCCTCTTAGCATGATAAAGAAGATTCAAAGAGAGTGAGGTGCCAGCTCCTTTCATTCAGTCAGTAGCTTCAAACATTTCTGGTATATGAATAACATGTTTTTCAATGGCAAAAATCAATGAATATTGTAAATGCACAAACTGTAATTTCTCCGCATTGCAAGGTGCAATTCTGAAATTTTTTGCTTTTTCCTGCTCCTCTTAGCATGATAAAGAAAATTCAAAGAGAGTGAGATGCCAGCTCCTTTCATTCAGTCAGTAGCTTCAATCATTTCTGGACGTTTTTCAATGGCAAAAATCAATGAATATTGTAAATGCACAAACAGTAATTTCTCCGCATTGCAAGGTGCAATTCTGAAATTTTTTGCTTTTTCCTGCTCCTCTTAGCATGATAAAGAAGATTCAAAGAGAGTGAGATGCCAGCTCCTTTCATTCAGTCAGTAGCTTCAATCATTTCTGGACGTTTTTCAATGGCAAAAATCAATGAATATTGTAAATGCACAAACTAATTTCTCCGCATTGTAAGGTGCAATTCTGAAATTTTTTGCTTTTTCCTGCTCCTCTTAGCATGATAAAGAAGATTCAAAGAGAGTGAGATGCCAGCTCCTTTCATTCAGTCAGTAGCTTCAATCATTTCTGGACGTTTTTCAATGGCAAAAATCAATGAATATTGTAAATGCACAAACAGTAATTTCTCCGCATTGCAAGGTGCAATTCTGAAATTTTTTGCTTTTTCCTGCTCCCCTTAGCATGATAAAGAAGATTCAAAGAGAGTGAGATGCCAGCTCCTTTCATTCAGTCAGTAGCTTCAATCATTTCTGGACGTTTTTCAATGGCAAAAATCAATGAATATTGTAAATGCACAAACAGAAATTTCTCCGCATTGCAAGGTGCAATTCTGAAATTTTTTGCTTTTTCCTGCTCCTCTTAGCATGATAAAGAAGATTCAAAGAGAGTGAGATGCCAGCTCCTTTCATTCAGTCAGTAGCTTCAAACATTTCTGGTATATGAATATCATGATGTTTTTCAATGGCAAAAATCAATGAATATTGTAAATGCACAAACAGTAATTTCTCCGCATTGCAAGGTGCAATTCTGAAATTTTTTGCTTTTTCCTGCTCCTCTTAGCATGATAAAGAAGATTCAAAGAGAGTGAGATGCCAGCTCCTTTCATTCAGTCAGTAGCTTCAATCTTTTCTGGACGTTTTTCAATGGCAAAAATCAATGAATATTGTAAATGCACAAACAGTAATTTCTCCGCATTGCAAGGTGCAATTCTGAAATTTTTTGCTTTTTCCTGCTCCTCTTAGCATGATAAAGAAGATTCAAAGAGAGTGAGGTGCCAGCTCCTTTCATTCAGTCAGTAGCTTCAAACATTTCTGGTATATGAATAACATGTTTTTCAATGGCAAAAATCAATGAATATTGTAAATGCACAAACAGTAATTTCTCCGCATTGCAAGGTGCAATTCTGAAATTTTTTGCTTTTTCCTGCTCCTCTTAGCATGATAAAGAAGATTCAAAGAGAGTGAGATGCCAGCTCCTTTCGTTCAGTCAGTAGCTTCAATCATTTCTGGACGTTTTTCAATGGCAAAAATCATTGAATATTGTAAATGCACAAACAGTAATTTCTCCGCATTGCAAGGTGCAATTCTGAAATTTTTTACATTTTCCTGCTCCTCTTAGCATGATAAAGAAGATTCAAAGAGAGTGAGATGCCAGCTCCTTTCATTCAGTCAGTAGCTTCAATCATTTCTGGTATATGAATAACATGATGTTTTTCAATGGCAAAAATCAATGAATATTGTAAATGCACAAACAGTAATTTCTCCGCATTGCAAGGTGCAATTCTGAAATTTTTTGCTTTTTCCTGCTCCTCTTAGCATGATAAAGAAGATTCAAAGAGAGTGAGATGCCAGCTCCTTTCATTCAGTCAGTAGCTTCAATCATTTCTGGACGTTTTTCAATGGCAAAAATCAATGAATATTTTAAATGCACAAACAGTAATTTCTCCGCATTGCAAGGTGCAATTCTGAAATTTTTTGCTTTTTCCTGCTCCTCTTAGCATGATAAAGAAGATTCAAAGAGAGTGAGATGCCAGCTCCTTTCATTCAGTCAGTAGCTTCAATCATTTCTGGACGTTTTTCAATGGCAAAAATCAATGAATATTGTAAATGCACAAACAGTAATTTCTCCGCATTGCAAGGTGCAATTCTGAAATTTTTTGCTTTTTCCTGCTCCTCTTAGCATGATAAAGAAGATTCAAAGAGAGTGAGATGCCAGCTCCTTTCATTCAGTCAGTAGCTTCAATCATTTCTGGACGTTTTTCAATGGCAAAAATCAATGAATATTGTAAATGCACAAACAGTAATTTCTCCGCATTGCAAGGTGCAATTCTGAAATTTTTGCTTTTTCCTGCTCCTCTTAGCATGATAAAGAAGATTCAAAGAGAGTGAGGTGCCAGCTCCTTTCATTCAGTCAGTAGCTTCAAACATTTCTGGTATATGAATAACATGATGTTTTTCAATGGCAAAAATCAATGAATATTGTAAATGCACAAACAGTAATTTCTCCGCATTGCAAGGTGCAATTCTGAAATTTTTTGCTTTTTCCTGCTCCTCTTAGCATGATAAAGAAGATTCAAAGAGAGTGAGATGCCAGCTCCTTTCATTCAGTCAGTAGCTTCAATCATTTCTGGACGTTTTTCAATGGCAAAAATCAATGAATATTGTAAATGCACAAACAGTAATTTCTCCGCATTGCAAGGTGCAATTCTGAAATTTTTTGCTTTTTCCTGCTCCTCTTAGCATGATAAAGAAGATTCAAAGAGAGTGAGGTGCCAGCTCCTTTCATTCAGTCAGTAGCTTCAAACATTTCTGGACGTTTTTCAATGGCAAAAATCAATGAATATTGTAAATGCACAAACTAATTTCTCCGCATTGTAAGGTGCAATTCTGAAATTTTTTGTTTTTCCTGCTCCTCTTAGCATGATAAAGAAGATTCAAAGAGAGTGAGATGCCAGCTCCTTTCATTCAGTCAGTAGCTTCAATCATTTCTGGACGTTTTTCAATGGCAAAAATCAATGAATATTGTAAATGCACAAACAGTAATTTCTCCGCATTGCAAGGTGCAATTCTGAAATTTTTTGCTTTTTCCTGCTCCCCTTAGCATGATAAAGAAGATTCAAAGAGAGTGAGATGCCAGCTCCTTTCATTCAGTCAGTAGCTTCAATCATTTCTGGACGTTTTTCAATGGCAAAAATCAATGAATATTGTAAATGCACAAACAGAAATTTCTCCGCATTGCAAGGTGCAATTCTGAAATTTTTTGCTTTTTCCTGCTCCTCTTAGCATGATAAAGAAGATTCAAAGAGAGTGAGATGCCAGCTCCTTTCATTCAGTCAGTAGCTTCAAACATTTCTGGTATATGAATAACATGATGTTTTTCAATGGCAAAAATCAATGAATATTGTAAATGCACAAACAGTAATTTCTCCGCATTGCAAGGTGCAATTCTGAAATTTTTTGCTTTTTCCTGCTCCTCTTAGCATGATAAAGAAGATTCAAAGAGAGTGAGATGCCAGCTCCTTTCGTTCAGTCAGTAGCTTCAATCATTTCTGGACGTTTTTCAATGGCAAAAATCATTGAATATTGTAAATGCACAAACAGTAATTTCTCCGCATTGCAAGGTGCAATTCTGAAATTTTTTACATTTTCCTGCTCCTCTTAGCATGATAAAGAAGATTCAAAGAGAGTGAGATGCCAGCTCCTTTCATTCAGTCAGTAGCTTCAATCATTTCTGGTATATGAATAACATGATGTTTTTCAATGGCAAAAATCAATGAATATTGTAAATGCACAAACAGTAATTTCTCCGCATTGCAAGGTGCAATTCTGAAATTTTTTGCTTTTTCCTGCTCCTCTTAGCATGATAAAGAAGATTCAAAGAGAGTGAGATGCCAGCTCCTTTCATTCAGTCAGTAGCTTCAATCTTTTCTGGACGTTTTTCAATGGCAAAAATCAATGAATATTGTAAATGCACAAACAGTAATTTCTCCGCATTGCAAGGTGCAATTCTGAAATTTTTTGCTTTTTCCTGCTCCTCTTAGCATGATAAAGAAGATTCAAAGAGAGTGAGGTGCCAGCTCCTTTCATTCAGTCAGTAGCTTCAAACATTTCTGTTATATGAATAACATGTTTTTCAATGGCAAAAATCAATGAATATTGTAAATGCACAAACAGTAATTTCTCCGCATTGCAAGGAGCAATTCTGAAATTTTTTGCTTTTTCCTGCTCCTCTTAGCATGATAAAGAAGATTCAAAGAGAGTGAGATGCCAGCTCCTTTCATTCAGTCAGTAGCTTCAATCATTTCTGGACGTTTTTCAATGGCAAAAATCAATGAATATTGTAAATGCACAAACTGTAATTTCTCCGCATTGCAAGGTGCAATTCTGAAATTTTTTGCTTTTTCCTGCTCCTCTTAGCATGATAAAGAAGATTCAAAGAGAGTGAGATGCCAGCTCCTTTCATTCAGTCAGTAGCTTCAATCATTTCTGGACGTTTTTCAATGGCAAAAATCAATGAATATTGTAAATGCACAAACAGTAATTTCTCCGCATTGCAAGGTGCAATTCTGAAATTTTTTGCTTTTTCCTGCTCCTCTTAGCATGATAAAGAAGATTCAAAGAGAGTGAGATGCCAGCTCCTTTCATTCAGTCAGTAGCTTCAAACATTTCTGGTATATGAATAACATGATGTTTTTCAATGGCAAAAATTAATGAATATTGTAAATGCACAAACAGTAATTTCTCCGCATTGCAAGGTGCAATTCTGAAATTTTTTGCTTTTTCCAGCTCCTCTTAGCATGATAAAGAAGATTCAAAGAGAGTGAGATGCCAGCTCCTTTCATTCAGTCAGTAGCTTCAATCATTTCTGGACGTTTTTCAATGGCAAAAATCAATGAATATTGTAAATGCACAAACAGTAATTTCTCCGCATTGCAAGGTGCAATTCTGAAATTTTTTGCTTTATCCTGCTCCTCTTAGCATGATAAAGTAGATTCAAAGAGAGTGAGGTGCCAGCTCCTTTCATTCAGTCAGTAGCTTCAAACATTTCTGGTATATGAATAACATGTTTTTCAATGGCAAAAATCAATGAATATTGTAAATGCACAAACAGTAATTTCTCCGCATTGCAAGGTGCAATTCTGAAATTTTTTGCTTTTTCCTGCTCCTCTTAGCATGATAAAGAAAATTCAAAGAGAGTGAGATGCCAGCTCCTTTCATTCAGTCAGTAGCTTCAATCATTTCTGGACGTTTTTCAATGGCAAAAATCAATGAATATTGTAAATGCACAAACAGTAATTTCTCCGCATTGCAAGGTGCAATTCTGAAATTTTTTGCTTTTTCCTGCTCCTCTTAGCATGATAAAGAAGATTCAAAGAGAGTGAGATGCCAGCTCCTTTCATTCAGTCAGTAGCTTCAATCATTTCTGGACGTTTTTCAATGGCAAAAATCAATGAATATTGTAAATGCACAAACTGTAATTTCTCCGCATTGTAAGGTGCAATTCTGAAATTTTTTGCTTTTTCCTGCTCCTCTTAGCATGATAAAGAAGATTCAAAGAGAGTGAGATGCCAGCTCCTTTCATTCAGTCAGTAGCTTCAATCATTTCTGGACGTTTTTCAATGGCAAAAATCAATGAATATTGTAAATGCACAAACTGTAATTTCTCCGCATTGTAAGGTGCAATTCTGAAATTTTTTGCTTTTTCCTGCTCCTCTTAGCATGATAAAGAAGATTCAAAGAGAGTGAGATGCCAGCTCCTTTCATTCAGTCAGTAGCTTCAATCATTTCTGGACGTTTTTCAATGGCAAAAATCAATGAATATTGTAAATGCACAAACAGTAATTTCTCCGCATTGCAAGGTGCAATTCTGAAATTTTTTGCTTTTTCCTGCTCCTCTTAGCATGATAAAGAAGATTCAAAGAGAGTGAGATGCCAGCTCCTTTCATTCAGTCAGTAGCTTCAAACATTTCTGGTATATGAATAACATGATGTTTTTCAATGGCAAAAATCAATGAATATTGTAAATGCACAAACAGTAATTTCTCCGCATTGCAAGGTGCAATTCTGAAATTTTTTGCTTTTTCCTGCTCCTCTTAGCATGATAAAGAAGATTCAAAGAGAGTGAGATGCCAGCTCCTTTCATTCAGTCAGTAGCTTCAAACATTTCTGGTATATGAATAACATGATGTTTTTCAATGGCAAAAATCAATGAATATTGTAAATGCACAAACAGTAATTTCTCCGCATTGCAAGGTGCAAGTCTGAATTTTTTTGCTTTTTCCTGCTCCTCTTAGCATGATAAAGAAGATTCAAAGAGAGTGAGATGCCAGCTACTTTCATTCAGTCAGTAGCTTCAATCATTTCTGGACGTTTTTCAATGGTAAAAATCAATGAATATTGTAAATGCACAAACAGTAATTTCTCCGCATTGCAAGGTGCAATTCCGAAATTTTTTGCTTTTTCCCGCTCCTCTTAGCATGATAAAGAAGATTCAAAGAGAGTGAGATGCCAGCTCCTTTCATTCAGTCAGTAGCTTCAATCATTTCTGGACGTTTTTCAATGGCAAAAATCAATGAATATTGTAAATGCACAAACAGTAATTTCTCCGCATTGCAAGGTGCAATTCTGAAATTTTTTGCTTTTTCCTGCTCCTCTTAGCATGATAAAGAAGATTCAAAGAGAGTGAGATGCCAGCTCCTTTCATTCAGTCAGTAGCTTCAATCATTTCTGGTAAATGAATAACATGATGTTTTTCAATGGCAAAAATCAATGAATTTTGTAAATGCACAAACAGTAATTTCTCCGCATTGCAAGGCGCAATTCTGAAATTGTTTGCTTTTTCCTGCTCCTCTTAGCATGATAAAGAAGATTCAAAGAGAGTGAGATGCCAGCTCCTTTCATTCAGTCAGTAGCTTCAATCATTTCTGGACGTTTTTCAATGGCAAAAATCAATGAATATTGTAAATGCACAAACAGTAATTTCTCCGCATTGCAAGGTGCAATTCTGAAATTTTTTGCTTTTTCCTGCTCCTCTTAGCATGATAAAGAAGATTCAAAGTGAGTGAGATGCCAGCTCCTTTCATTCAGTCAGTAGCTTCAATCATTTCTGGACGTTTTTCAATGGCAAAAATCAATGAATATTGTAAATGTACAAACAGTAATTTCTCCGCATTGCAAGGTGCAATTCTGAAATTTTTTGCTTTTTCCTGCTCCTCTTAGCATGATAAAGAAGATTCAAAGAGAGTGAGGTTCCAGCTCCTTTCATTCAGTCAGTAGCTTCAAACATTTCTGGTATATGAATAACATGTTTTTCAATGGCAAAAATCAATGAATATTGTAAATTCACAAACAGTAATTTCTCCGCATTGCAAGGTGCAATTCTGAAATTTTTTGCTTTTTCCTGCTCCTCTTAACTTGATAAAGAAGATTCAAAGAGAGTGAGATGCCAGCTCCTTTCATTCAGTCAGTAGCTTCAATCATTTCTGGACGTTTTTCAATGGCAAAAATCAATGAATATTGTAAATGCACAAACTGTAATTTCTCCGCATTGTAAGGTGCAATTCTGAAATTTTTTGCTTTTTCCTGCTCCTCTTAGCATGATAAAGAAGATTCAAAGAGAGTGAGATGCCAGCTCCTTTCATTCAGTCAGTAGCTTCAATCATTTCTGGACGTTTTTCAATGGCAAAAATCAATGAATATTGTAAATGCACAAACAGTAATTTCTCCGCATTGCAAGGTGCAATTCTGAAATTTTTTGCTTTTTCCTGCTCCTCTTAGCATGATAAAGAAGATTCAAAGAGAGTGAGATGCCAGCTCCTTTCATTCAGTCAGTAGCTTCAAACATTTCTGGTATATGAATAACATGATGTTTTTCAATGGCAAAAATCAATGAATATTGTAAATGCACAAACAGTAATTTCTCCGCATTGCAAGGTGCAATTCTGAAATTTTTTGCTTTTTCCTGCTCCTCTTAGCATGATAAAGAAGATTCAAAGAGAGTGAGATGCCAGCTCCTTTCATTCAGTCAGTAGCTTCAATCATTTCTGGACGTTTTTCAATGGCAAAAATCAATGAATATTGTAAATGCACAAACAGTAATTTCTCCGCATTGCAAGGTGCAATTCTGAAATTTTTTGCTTTTTCCTGCTCCTCTTAGCATGATAAAGAAGATTCAAAGAGAGTGAGATGCCAGCTCCTTTCATTCAGTCAGTAGCTTCAATCATTTCTGGACGTTTTTCAATGGCAAAAATCAATGAATATTGTAAATGCACAAACAGTAATTTCTCCGCATTGCAAGGTGCAATTCTGAAATTTTTTGCTTTTTCCTGCTCCTCTTAGCATGATAAAGAAGATTCAAAGAGAGTGAGATGTCAGCTCCTTTCATTCAGTCAGTAGCTTCAAACATTTCTGGTATATGAATAACATGATGTTTTTCAATGGCAAAAATCAATGAATATTGTAAATGCACAAACAGTAATTTCTCCGCATTGCAAGGTGCAAGTCTGAAATTTTTTGCTTTTTCCTGCTCCTCTTAGCATGATAAAGAAGATTCAAAGAGAGTGAGATGCCAGCTACTTTCATTCAGTCAGTAGCTTCAATCATTTCTGGACGTTTTTCAATGGTAAAAATCAATGAATATTGTAAATGCACAAACAGTAATTTCTCCGCATTGCAAGGTGCAATTCTGAAATTTTTTGCTTTTTTCTGCTCCTCTTAGCATGATAAAGAAGATTCAAAGAGAGTGAGATGCCAGCTCCTTTCATTCAGTCAGTAGCTTCAATCATTTCTGGACGGTTTTCAATGGCAAAAATCAATGAATATTGTAAATGCACAAACAGTAATTTCTCCGCATTGCAAGGTGCAATTCTGAAATTTTTTGCTTTTTCCTGCTCCTCTTAGCATGATAAAGAAGTTTCAAAGAGAGTGAGATGCCAGCTCCTTTCATTCAGTCAGTAGCTTCAATCATTTCTGGTAAATGAATAACATGATGTTTTTCAATGGCAAAAATCAATGAATTTTGTAAATGCACAAACACTAATTTCTCCGCATTGCAAGGCGCAATTCTGAAATTTTTTGCTTTTTCCTGCTCCTCTTAGCATGATAAAGAAGATTCAAAGAGAGTGAGATGCCAGCTCCTTTCATTCAGTCAGTAGCTTCAATCATTTCTGAACGTTTTTCAATGGCAAAAATCAATGAATATTGTAAATGCACAAACAGTAATTTCTCCGCATTGCAAGGTGCAATTCTGAAATTTTTTGCTTTTTCCTGCTCCTCTTAGCATGATAAAGAAGATTCAAAGAGAGTGAGATGCCAGCTCCTTTCATTCAGTCAGTAGCTTCAATCATTTCTGGACGTTTTTCAATGGCAAAAATCAATGAATATTGTAAATGCACAAACAGTAATTTCTCCGCATTGCAAGGTGCAATTCTGAAATTTTTTGCTTTTTCCTGCTCCTCTTAGCATGATAAAGAAGATTCAAAGAGAGTGAGGTGCCAGCTCCTTTCATTCAGTCAGTAGCTTCAAACATTTCTGGTATATGAATAACATGTTTTTCAATGGCAAAAATCAATGAATATTGTAAATGCACAAACAGTAATTTCTCCGCATTGCAAGGAGCAATTCTGAAATTTTTTGCTTTTTCCTGCTCCTCTTAGCATGATAAAGAAGATTCAAAGAGAGTGAGATGCCAGCTCCTTTCATTCAGTCAGTAGCTTCAATCATTTCTGAACGTTTTTCAATGGCAAAAATCAATGAATATTGTAAATGCACAAACAGTAATTTCTCCGCATTGCAAGGTGCAATTCTGAAATTTTTTGCTTTTTCCTGCTCCTCTTAGCATGATAAAGAAGATTCAAAGAGAGTGAGATGCCAGCTCCTTTCATTCAGTCAGTAGCTTCAATCATTTCTGGACGTTTTTCAATGGCAAAAATCAATGAATATTGTAAATGCACAAACAGTAATTTCTCCGCATTGCAAGGTGCAATTCTGAAATTTTTTGCTTTTTCCTGCTCCTCTTAGCATGATAAAGAAGATTCAAAGAGAGTGAGGTGCCAGCTCCTTTCATTCAGTCAGTAGCTTCAAACATTTCTGGTATATGAATAACATGTTTTTCAATGGCAAAAATCAATGAATATTGTAAATGCACAAACAGTAATTTCTCCGCATTGCAAGGAGCAATTCTGAAATTTTTTGCTTTTTCCTGCTCCTCTTAGCATGATAAAGAAGATTCAAAGAGAGTGAGATGCCAGCTCCTTTCATTCAGTCAGTAGCTTCAATCATTTCTGGACGTTTTTCAATGGCAAAAATCAATGAATATTGTAATTGCACAAACAGTAATTTCTCCGCATTGCAAGGTGCAATTCTGAAATTTTTTGCTTTTTCCTGCTCCTCTTAGCATGATAAAGAAGATTCAAAGAGAGTGAGATGCCAGCTCCTTTCATTCAGTCAGTAGCTTCAAACATTTCTGGTATATGAATAACATGATGTTTTTCAATGGCAAAAATCAATGAATATTGTAAATGCACAAACAGTAATTTCTCCGCATTGCAAGGTGCAATTCTGAAATTTTTTGCTTTTTCCTGCTCCTCTTAGCATGATAAAGAAGATTCAAAGAGAGTGAGATGCCAGCTCCTTTCATTCAGTCAGTAGCTTCAATCATTTCTGGACGTTTTTCAATGGCAAAAATCAATGAATATTGTAAATGCACAAACAGTAATTTCTCCGCATTGCAAGGTGCAATTCTGAAATTTTTTGCTTTTTCCTGCTCCTCTTAGCATGATAAAGAAGATTCAAAGAGAGTGAGATGCCAGCTCCTTTCATTCAGTCAGTAGCTTCAAACATTTCTGGTATATGAATAACATGATGTTTTTCAATGGCAAAAATCAATGAATATTGTAAATGCACAAACAGTAATTTCTCCGCATTGCAAGGTGCAAGTCTGAAATTTTTTGCTTTTTCCTGCTCCTCTTAGCATGATAAAGAAGATTCAAAGAGAGTGAGATGCCAGCTACTTTCATTCAGTCAGTAGCTTCAATCATTTCTGGACGTTTTTCAATGGTAAAAATCAATGAATATTGTAAATGCACAAACAGTAATTTCTCCGCATTGCAAGGTGCAATTCTGAAATTTTTTGCTTTTTCCTGCTCCTCTTAGCATGATAAAGAAGATTCAAAGAGAGTGAGATGCCAGCTCCTTTCATTCAGTCAGTAGCTTCAATCATTTCTGGACGTTTTTCAATGGCAAAAATCAATGAATATTGTAAATGCACAAACAGTAATTTCTCCGCATTGCAAGGTGCAATTCTGAAATTTTTTGCTTTTTCCTGCTCCTCTTAGCATGATAAAGAAGTTTCAAAGAGAGTGAGATGCCAGCTCCTTTCATTCAGTCAGTAGCTTCAATCATTTCTGGTAAATGAATAACATGATGTTTTTCAATGGCAAAAATCAATGAATTTTGTAAATGCACAAACACTAATTTCTCCGCATTGCAAGGCGCAATTCTGAAATTTTTTGCTTTTTCCTGCTCCTCTTAGCATGATAAAGAAGATTCAAAGAGAGTGAGATGCCAGCTCCTTTCATTCAGTCAGTAGCTTCAATCATTTCTGGACGTTTTTCAATGGCAAAAATCAATGAATATTGTAAATGCACAAACAGTAATTTCTCCGCATTGCAAGGTGCAATTCTGAAATTTTTTGCTTTTTCCTGCTCCTCTTAGCATGATAAAGAAGATTCAAAGAGAGTGAGGTGCCAGCTCCTTTCATTCAGTCAGTAGCTTCAAACATTTCTGGTATATGAATAACATGTTTTTCAATGGCAAAAATCAATGAATATTGTAAATGCACAAACAGTAATTTCTCCGCATTGCAAGGAGCAATTCTGAAATTTTTTGCTTTTTCCTGCTCCTCTTAGCATGATAAAGAAGATTCAAAGAGAGTGAGATGCCAGCTCCTTTCATTCAGTCAGTAGCTTCAATCATTTCTGGACGTTTTTCAATGGCAAAAATCAATGAATATTGTAAATGCACAAACAGTAATTTCTCCGCATTGCAAGGTGCAATTCTGAAATTTTTTGCTTTTTCCTGCTCCTCTTAGCATGATAAAGAAGATTCAAAGAGAGTGAGATGCCAGCTCCTTTCATTCAGTCAGTAGCTTCAATCATTTCTGGACGTTTTTCAATGGCAAAAATCAATGAATATTGTAAATGCACAAACTGTAATTTCTCCGCATTGCAAGGTGCAATTCTGAAATTTTTTGCTTTTTCCTGCTCCTCTTAGCATGATAAAGAAGATTCAAAGAGAGTGAGATGCCAGCTCCTTTCATTCAGTCAGTAGCTTCAAACATTTCTGGTATATGAATAAAATGTTTTTCAATGGCAAAAATCAATGAATATTGTAAATGCACAAACAGTAATTTCTCCGCATTGCAAGGTGCAATTCTGAAATTTTTTGCTTTTTCCTGCTCCTCTTAGCATGATAAAGAAGATTCAAAGAGAGTGAGATGCCAGCTCCTTTCATTCAGTCAGTAGCTTCAAACATTTCTGGTATATGAATAACATGATGTTTTTCAATGGCAAAAATCAATGAATATTGTAAATGCACAAACAGTAATTTCTCCGCATTGCAAGGTGCAATTCTGAATTTTTTTGCTTTTTCCTGCTCCTCTTAGCATGATAAAGAAGATTCAAAGAGAGTGAGATGCCAGCTCCTTTCATTCAGTCAGTAGCTTCAAACATTTCTGGTATATGAATAACATGATGTTTTTCAATGGCAAAAATCAATGAATATTGTAAATGCACAAACAGTAATTTCTCCGCATTGCAAGGTGCAATTCTGAAATTTTTTGCTTTTTCCTGCTCCTCTTAGCATGATAAAGAAGATTCAAAGAGAGTGAGATGCCAGCTCCTTTCATTGAGTCAGTAGCTTCAATCATTTCTGGACTTTTTTCAATGGCAAAAATCATTGAATATTGTAAATGCACAAACAGTAATTTCTCCGCATTGCAAGGTGCAATTCTGAAATTTTTTACTTTTTCCTGCTCCTCTTAGCATGATAAAGAAGATTCAAAGAGAGTGAGATGCCAGCTCCTTTCATTCAGTCAGTAGCTTCAATCATTTCTGGTATATGAATAACATGATGTTTTTCAATGGCAAAAATCAATGAATATTGTAAATGCACAAACAGTAATTTCTCCGCATTGCAAGGTGCAATTCTGAAATTTTTTGTTTTTTCCTGCTCCTCTTAGCATGATAAAGAAGATTCAAAGAGAGTGAGATGCCAGCTCCTTTCATTCAGTCAGTAGCTTCAAACATTTCTGGTATATGAATAACATGATGTTTTTCAATGGCAAAAATCAATGAATATTGTAAATGCACAAACAGTAATTTCTCCGCATTGCAAGGTGCAATTCTGAAATTTTTTGCTTTTTCCTGCTCCTCTTAGCATGTTAAAGAAGATTCAAAGAGAGTGAGATGCCAGCTCCTTTCGTTCAGTCAGTAGCCTCAATCATTTCTGGACGTTTTTCAATGGTAAAAATCAATGAATATTGTAAATGCACAAACAGTAATTTCTCCGCATTGCAAGGTGCAATTCTGAAATTTTTTGCTTTTTCCTGCTCCTCTTAGCATGATAAAGAAGATTCAAAGAGAGTGAGATGCCAGCTCCTTTCATTCAGTCAGTAGCTTCAAACATTTCTGGTATATGAATAACATGATGTTTTTCAATGGCAAAAATCAATGAGTATTGTAAATGCACAAACAGTAATTTCTCCGCATTGCAAGGTGCAATTCTGAAATTTTTTGCTTTTTCCTGCTCCTCTTAGCATGATAAAGAAGATTCAAAGAGAGTGAGATGCCAGCTCCTTTCATTCAGTCAGTAGCTTCAATCATTTCTGGTATATGAATAACATGATGTTTTTCAATGGCAAAAATCAATGAATATTGTAAATGCACAAACAGAAATTTCTCCGCATTGCAAGGTGCAATTCTGAAATTTTTTGCTTTTTCCTGCTCCTCTTAGCATGATAAAGAAGATTCAAAGAGAGTGAGATGCCAGCTCCTTTCATTCAGTCAGTAGCTTCAATCATTTCTGGACGTTTTTCAATGGCAAAAATCAATGAATATTGCAAATGCACAAACAGTAATTTCTCCGCATTGCAAGGTGCAATTCTGAAATTTTTTGCTTTTTCCTGCTCCTCTTAGCATGATAAACAAGATTCAAAGAGAGTGAGATGCCAGCTCCTTTCATTCAGTCAGTAGCTTCAATCATTTCTGGTAAATGAATAACATGATGTTTTTCAATGGCAAAAATCAATGAATTTTGTAAATGCACAAACACTAATTTCTCCGCATTGCAAGGCGCAATTCTGAAATTTTTTGCTTTTTCCTGCTCCTCTTAGCATGATAAAGAAGATTCAAAGAGAGTGAGATGCCAGCTCCTTTCATTCAGTCAGTAGCTTCAATCATTTCTGAACGTTTTTCAATGGCAAAAATCAATGAATATTGTAAATGCACAAACAGTAATTTCTCCGCATTGCAAGGTGCAATTCTGAAATTTTTTGCTTTTTCCTGCTCCTCTTAGCATGATAAAGAAGATTCAAAGAGAGTGAGATGCCAGCTCCTTTCATTCAGTCAGTAGCTTCAATCATTTCTGGACGTTTTTCAATGGCAAAAATCAATGAATATTGTAAATGCACAAACAGTAATTTCTCCGCATTGCAAGGTGCAATTCTGAAATTTTTTGCTTTTTCCTGCTCCTCTTAGCATGATAAAGAAGATTCAAAGAGAGTGAGGTGCCAGCTCCTTTCATTCAGTCAGTAGCTTCAAACATTTCTGGTATATGAATAACATGTTTTTCAATGGCAAAAATCAATGAATATTGTAAATGCACAAACAGTAATTTCTCCGCATTGCAAGGAGCAATTCTGAAATTTTTTGCTTTTTCCTGCTCCTCTTAGCATGATAAAGAAGATTCAAAGAGAGTGAGATGCCAGCTCCTTTCATTCAGTCAGTAGCTTCAATCATTTCTGGACGTTTTTCAATGGCAAAAATCAATGAATATTGTAAATGCACAAACAGTAATTTCTCCGCATTGCAAGGTGCAATTCTGAAATTTTTTGCTTTTTCCTGCTCCTCTTAGCATGATAAAGAAGATTCAAAGAGAGTGAGATGCCAGCTCCTTTCATTCAGTCAGTAGCTTCAATCATTTCTGGACGTTTTTCAATGGCAAAAATCAATGAATATTGTAAATGCACAAACTGTAATTTCTCCGCATTGCAAGGTGCAATTCTGAAATTTTTTGCTTTTTCCTGCTCCTCTTAGCATGATAAAGAAGATTCAAAGAGAGTGAGATGCCAGCTCCTTTCATTCAGTCAGTAGCTTCAAACATTTCTGGTATATGAATAAAATGTTTTTCAATGGCAAAAATCAATGAATATTGTAAATGCACAAACAGTAATTTCTCCGCATTGCAAGGTGCAATTCTGAAATTTTTTGCTTTTTCCTGCTCCTCTTAGCATGATAAAGAAGATTCAAAGAGAGTGAGATGCCAGCTCCTTTCATTCAGTCAGTAGCTTCAAACATTTCTGGTATATGAATAACATGATGTTTTTCAATGGCAAAAATCAATGAATATTGTAAATGCACAAACAGTAATTTCTCCGCATTGCAAGGTGCAATTCTGAATTTTTTTGCTTTTTCCTGCTCCTCTTAGCATGATAAAGAAGATTCAAAGAGAGTGAGATGCCAGCTCCTTTCATTCAGTCAGTAGCTTCAAACATTTCTGGTATATGAATAACATGATGTTTTTCAATGGCAAAAATCAATGAATATTGTAAATGCACAAACAGTAATTTCTCCGCATTGCAAGGTGCAATTCTGAAATTTTTTGCTTTTTCCTGCTCCTCTTAGCATGATAAAGAAGATTCAAAGAGAGTGAGATGCCAGCTCCTTTCATTGAGTCAGTAGCTTCAATCATTTCTGGACTTTTTTCAATGGCAAAAATCATTGAATATTGTAAATGCACAAACAGTAATTTCTCCGCATTGCAAGGTGCAATTCTGAAATTTTTTACTTTTTCCTGCTCCTCTTAGCATGATAAAGAAGATTCAAAGAGAGTGAGATGCCAGCTCCTTTCATTCAGTCAGTAGCTTCAATCATTTCTGGTATATGAATAACATGATGTTTTTCAATGGCAAAAATCAATGAATATTGTAAATGCACAAACAGTAATTTCTCCGCATTGCAAGGTGCAATTCTGAAATTTTTTGTTTTTTCCTGCTCCTCTTAGCATGATAAAGAAGATTCAAAGAGAGTGAGATGCCAGCTCCTTTCATTCAGTCAGTAGCTTCAAACATTTCTGGTATATGAATAACATGATGTTTTTCAATGGCAAAAATCAATGAATATTGTAAATGCACAAACAGTAATTTCTCCGCATTGCAAGGTGCAATTCTGAAATTTTTTGCTTTTTCCTGCTCCTCTTAGCATGTTAAAGAAGATTCAAAGAGAGTGAGATGCCAGCTCCTTTCGTTCAGTCAGTAGCCTCAATCATTTCTGGACGTTTTTCAATGGTAAAAATCAATGAATATTGTAAATGCACAAACAGTAATTTCTCCGCATTGCAAGGTGCAATTCTGAAATTTTTTGCTTTTTCCTGCTCCTCTTAGCATGATAAAGAAGATTCAAAGAGAGTGAGATGCCAGCTCCTTTCATTCAGTCAGTAGCTTCAAACATTTCTGGTATATGAATAACATGATGTTTTTCAATGGCAAAAATCAATGAGTATTGTAAATGCACAAACAGTAATTTCTCCGCATTGCAAGGTGCAATTCTGAAATTTTTTGCTTTTTCCTGCTCCTCTTAGCATGATAAAGAAGATTCAAAGAGAGTGAGATGCCAGCTCCTTTCATTCAGTCAGTAGCTTCAATCATTTCTGGTATATGAATAACATGATGTTTTTCAATGGCAAAAATCAATGAATATTGTAAATGCACAAACAGAAATTTCTCCGCATTGCAAGGTGCAATTCTGAAATTTTTTGCTTTTTCCTGCTCCTCTTAGCATGATAAAGAAGATTCAAAGAGAGTGAGATGCCAGCTCCTTTCATTCAGTCAGTAGCTTCAATCATTTCTGGACGTTTTTCAATGGCAAAAATCAATGAATATTGCAAATGCACAAACAGTAATTTCTCCGCATTGCAAGGTGCAATTCTGAAATTTTTTGCTTTTTCCTGCTCCTCTTAGCATGATAAACAAGATTCAAAGAGAGTGAGATGCCAGCTCCTTTCATTCAGTCAGTAGCTTCAATCATTTCTGGACGTTTTTCAATGGCAAAAATCAATGAATATTGTAAATGCACAAACAGTAATTTCTCCGCATTGCAAGGTGCAATTCTGAAATTTTTTGCTTTTACCTGCTCCTCTTAGCATGATAAAGAAGATTCAAAGAGAGTGAGATGCCAGCTCCTTTCATTCAGTCAGTAGCTTCAATCATTTCTGGACGTTTTTCAATGGCAAAAATCAATGAATATTGTAAATGCACAAACAGTAATTTCTCCGCATTGCAAGTTGCAATTCTGAAATTTTTTGCTTTTTCCTGCTCCTCTTAGCATGATAAAGAAGATTCAAAGAGAGTGAGATGCCAGCTCCTTTCATTCAGTCAGTAGCTTCAAACATTTCTGGTATATGAATAACATGATGTTTTTCAATGGCAAAAATCAATGAATATTGTAAATGCACAAACAGTAATTTCTCCGCATTGCAAGGTGCAATTCTGAAATTTTTTGCTTTTTCCTGCTCCTCTTAGCATGTTAAAGAAGATTCAAAGAGAGTGAGATGCCAGCTCCTTTCGTTCAGTCAGTAGCCTCAATCATTTCTGGACGTTTTTCAATGGTAAAAATCAATGAATATTGTAAATGCACAAACAGTAATTTCTCCGCATTGCAAGGTGCAATTCTGAAATTTTTTGCTTTTTCCTGCTCCTCTTAGCATGATAAAGAAGATTCAAAGAGAGTGAGATGCCAGCTCCTTTCATTCAGTCAGTAGCTTCAATCATTTCTGGACGTTTTTCAATGGCAAAAATCAATGAATATTGTAAATGCACAAACAGTAATTTCTCCGCATTGCAAGTTGCAATTCTGAAATTTTTTGCTTTTTCCTGCTCCTCTTAGCATGATAAAGAAGATTCAAAGAGAGTGAGATGCCAGCTCCTTTCTTTCAGTCAGTAGCTTCAAACATTTCTGGTATATGAATAACATGATGTTTTTCAATGGCAAAAATCAATGAATATTGTAAATGCACAAACAGTAATTTCTCCGCATTGCAAGGTGCAATTCTGAAATTTTTTGCTTTTTCCTGCTCCTCTTAGCA
This sequence comes from Phyllobates terribilis, assembly GCF_046119375.1. Taxonomy (NCBI): domain Eukaryota; kingdom Metazoa; phylum Chordata; class Amphibia; order Anura; family Dendrobatidae; genus Phyllobates; species Phyllobates terribilis. The sequence goes on from NW_027363456.1 coordinate 329,642, forward strand.
TGTTAAAGAAGATTCAAAGAGAGTGAGATGCCAGCTCCTTTCGTTCAGTCAGTAGCCTCAATCATTTCTGGACGTTTTTCAATGGTAAAAATCAATGAATATTGTAAATGCACAAACAGTAATTTCTCCGCATTGCAAGGTGCAATTCTGAAATTTTTTGCTTTTTCCTGCTCCTCTTAGCATGATAAAGAAGATTCAAAGAGAGTGAGATGCCAGCTCCTTTCATTCAGTCAGTAGCTTCAAACATTTCTGGTATATGAATAACATGATGTTTTTCAATGGCAAAAATCAATGAATATTGTAAATGCACAAACAGTAATTTCTCCGCATTGCAAGGTGCAATTCTGAAATTTTTTGCTTTTTCCTGCTCCTCTTAGCATGATAAAGAAGATTCAAAGAGAGTGAGATGCCAGCTCCTTTCGTTCAGTCAGTAGCTTCAATCATTTCTGGACGTTTTTCAATGGCAAAAATCATTGAATATTATAAATGCACAAACAGTAATTTCTCCGCATTGCATAGTGCAATTCTGAAATTTTTTACTTTTTCCTGCTCCTCTTAGCATGATAAAGAAGATTCAAAGAGAGTGAGATGCCAGCTCCTTTCATTCAGTCAGTAGCTTCAATCATTTCTGGTATATGAATAACATGATGTTTTTCAATGGCAAAAATCAATGAATATTGTAAATGCACAAACAGTAATTTCTCCGCATTGCAAGGTGCAATTCTGAAATTTTTTGCTTTTTCCTGCTCCTCTTAGCATGATAAAGAAGATTCAAAGAGAGTGAGATGCCAGCTCCTTTCATTCAGTCAGTAGCTTCAATAATTTCTGGACGTTTTTCAATGGCAAAAATCAATGAATATTGTAAATGCACAAACAGTAATTTCTCCGCATTGCAAGGTGCAATTCTGAAATTTTTTGCTTTTTCCTGCTCCTCTTAGCATGATAAACATGATTCAAAGAGAGTGAGATGCCAGCTCCTTTCATTCAGTCAGTAGCTTCAATCATTTCTGGACGTTTTTCAATGGCAAAAATCAATGAATATTGTAAATGCACAAACAGTAATTTCTCCGCATTGCAAGGTGCAATTATGAAATTTTTTGCTTTTTCCTGCTCCTCTTAGCATGATAAAGAAGATTCAAAGAGAGTGAGATGCCAGCTCCTTTCATTCAGTCAGTAGCTTCAAACATTTCTGGTATATGAATAACATGATGTTTTTCAATGGCAAAAATCAATGAATATTGTAAATGCACAAACAGTAATTTCTCCGCATTGCAAGGTGCAATTCTGAAATTTTTTGCTTTTTCCTGCTCCTCTTAGCATGATAAAGAAGATTCAAAGAGAGTGAGATGCCAGCTCCTTTCATTCAGTCAGTAGCTTCAATCATTTCTGGATGTTTTTCAATGGCAAAAATCAATGAATATTGTAAATGCACAAACAGTAATTTCTCCGCATTGCAAGGTGCAATTCTGAAATTTTTTGCTTTTTCCTGCTCCTCTTAGCATGATAAACAAGATTCAAAGAGAGTGAGATGCCAGCTCCTTTCATTCAGTCAGTAGCTTCAATCATTTCTGGACGTTTTTCAATGGCAAAAATCAATGAATATTGTAAATGCACAAACAGTAATTTCTCCGCATTGCAAGGTGCAATTCTGAAATTTTTTGCTTTTTCCTGCTCCTCTTAGCATGATAAAGAAGATTCAAAGAGAGTGAGATGCCAGCTCCTTTCATTCAGTCAGTAGCTTCAAACATTTCTGGTATATGAATAACATGATGTTTTTCAATGGCAAAAATCAATGAATATTGTAAATGCACAAACAGTAATTTCTCCGCATTGCAAGGTGCAAGTCTGAAATTTTTTGCTTTTTCCTGCTCCTCTTAGCATGATAAAGAAGATTCAAAGAGAGTGAGATGCCAGCTACTTTCATTCAGTCAGTAGCTTCAATCATTTCTGGACGTTTTTCAATGGTAAAAATCAATGAATATTGTAAATGCACAAACAGTAATTTCTCCACATTGCAAGGTGCAATTCTGAAATTTTTTGCTTTTTCTTGCTCCTCTTAGCATGATAAAGAAGATTCAAAGAGAGTGAGATGCCAGCTCCTTTCATTCAGTCAGTAGCTTCAAACATTTCTGGTATATGAATAACATGATGTTTTTCAATGGCAAAAATCAATGAATATTGTAAATGCACAAACAGTAATTTCTCCGCATTGCAAGGTGCAATTCTGAAATTTTTTGCTTTTTCCTGCTCCTCTTAGCATGATAAAGAAGATTCAAAGAGAGTGAGATGCCAGCTCCTTTCATTCAGTCAGTAGCTTCAATCATTTCTGGATGTTTTTCAATGGCAAAAATCAATGAATATTGTAAATGCACAAACTGTAATTTCTCCGCATTGCAAGGTGCAATTCTGAAATTTTTTGCTTTTTCCTGCTCCTCTTAGCATAATAAAGAAGATTCAAAGAGAGTGAGATGCCAGCTCCTTTCATTCAGTCAGTAGCTTCAATCATTTCTGGACGTTTTTCAATGGCAAAAATCAATGAATATTGTAAATACACAAACAGTAATTTCTCCGCATTGCAAGGTGCAATTCTGAAATTTTTTGCTTTTTCCTGCTCCTCTTAGCATGATAAAGAAGATTCAAAGAGAGTGAGATGCCAGCTCCTTTCATTCAGTCAGTACCTTCAATCATTTCTGGACGTTTTTCAATGGCAAAAATCAATGAATATTGTAAATGCACAAACAGTAATTTCTCCGCATTGCAAGGTGCAATTCTGAAATTTTTTGCTTTTTCCCGCTCCTCTTAGCATGATAAAGATTCAAAGAGAGTGAGGTGCCAGCTCCTTTCATTCAGTCAGTAGCTTCAAACATTTCTGGTATATGAATAACATGTTTTTCAGTGGCAAAAATCAATGAATATTGTAAATGCACAAACAGTAATTTCTCCGCATTGCAAGGTGCAATTCTGAAATTTTTTGCTTTTTCCTGCTCCTCTTAGCATGATAAAGAAGATTCAAAGAGAGTGAGATGCCAGCTCCTTTCATTCAGTCAGTAGCTTCAAACATTTCTGGTATATGAATAACATGATGTTTTTCAATGGCAAAAATCAATGAATATTGTAAATGCACAAACAGTAATTTCTCCGCATTGCAAGGTGCAATTCTGAAATTTTTTGCTTTTTCCTGCTCCTCTTAGCATGATAAAGAAGATTGAAAGAGAGTGAGATGCCAGCTCCTTTCATTCAGTCAGTAGCTTCAATCATTTCTGGATGTTTTTCAATGGCAAAAATCAATGAATATTGTAAATGCACAAACTGTAATTTCTCCGCATTGCAAGGTGCAATTCTGAAATTTTTTGCTTTTTCCTGCTCCTCTTAGCATGATAAAGAAGATTCAAAGAGAGTGAGATGCCAGCTCCTTTCATTCAGTCAGTAGCTTCAATCATTTCTGGACGTTTTTCAATGGCAAAAATCAATGAATATTGTAAATGCACAAACAGTAATTTCTCCGCATTGCAAGGTGCAATTCTGAAATTTTTTGCTTTTTCCTGCTCCTCTTAGCATGATAAAGAAGATTCAAAGAGAGTGAGATGCCAGCTCCTTTCATTCAGTCAGTACCTTCAATCATTTCTGGACGTTTTTCAATGGCAAAAATCAATGAAAATTGTAAATGCACAAACAGTAATTTCTCCGCATTGCAAGGTGCGATTCTGAAATTTTTTGCTTTTTCCTGCTCCTCTTAGCATGATAAAGAAGATTCAAAGAGAGTGAGATGCCAGCTCCTTTCATTCAGTCAGTAGCTTCAAACATTTCTGGTATATGAATAACATGATGTTTTTCAATGGCAAAAATCAATGAATATTGTAAATGCACAAACAGTAATTTCTCCGCATTGCAAGGTGCAAGTCTGAAATTTTTTGCTTTTTCCTGCTCCTCTTAGCATGATAAAGAAGATTAAAAGAGAGTGAGATGCCAGCTACTTTCATTCAGTCAGTAGCTTCAATCATTTCTGGACCTTTTTCAATGGTAAAAATCAATGAATATTGTAAATGCACAAACAGTAATTTCTCCACATTGCAAGGTGCAATTCTGAAATTTTTTGCTTTTTCCTGCTCCTCTTAGCATGATAAAGAAGATTCAAAGAGAGTGAGATGCCAGCTCCTTTCATTCAGTCAGTAGCTTCAAACATTTCTGGTATATGAATAACATGATGTTTTTCAATGGCAAAAATCAATGAATATTGTAAATGCACAAACAGTAATTTCTCCGCATTGCAAGGTGCAATTCTGAAATTTTTTGCTTTTTCCTGCTCCTCTTAGCATGATAAAGAAGATTCAAAGAGAGTGAGATGCCAGCTCCTTTCATTCAGTCAGTAGCTTCAAACATTTCTGGTATATGAATAACATGATGTTTTTCAATGGCAAAAATCAATGAATATTGTAAATGCACAAACAGTAATTTCTCCGCATTGCAAGGTGCAATTCTGAAATTTTTTGCTTTTTCCTGCTCCTCTTAGCATGATAAAGAAGATTCAAAGAGAGTGAGATGCCAGCTCCTTTCATTCAGTCAGTAGCTTCAATCATTTCTGGATGTTTTTCAATGGCAAAAATCAATGAATATTGTAAATGCACAAACAGTAATTTCTCCGCATTGCAAGGTGCAATTCTGAAATTTTTTGCTTTTTCCTGCTCCTCTTAGCATGATAAAGAAGATTCAAAGAGAGTGAGATGCCAGTTCCTTTCATTCAGTCAGTAGCTTCAATCATTTCTGGACGTTTTTCAATGGCAAAAATCAATGAATATTGTAAATGCACAAACAGTAATTTCTCCGCATTGCAAGGTGCAATTCTGAAATTTTTTGCTTTTTCCTGCTCCTCTTAGCATGATAAAGAAGATTCAAAGAGAGTGAGATGCCAGCTCCTTTCATTCAGTCAGTATCTTCAATCATTTCTGGTATATGAATAACATGATGTTTTTCAATGGCAAAAATCAATGAATATTGTAAATGCACAAACAGTAATTTCTCCGCATTGCAAGGTGCAATTCTGAAATTTTTTGCTTTTTCCTGCTCCTCTTAGCATGATAAAGAAGATTCAAAGAGAGTGAGATGCCAGCTCCTTTCATTCAGTCAGTAGCTTCAATCATTTCTGGACGTTTTTCAATGGCAAAAATCAATGAATATTGTAAATGCACAAACAGTAATTTCTCCGCATTGCAAGGTGCAATTCTGAAATTTTTTGCTTTTTCCTGCTCCTCTTAGCATGATAAACAAGATTCAAAGAGAGTGAGATGCCAGCTCCTTTCATTCAGTCAGTAGCTTCAATCATTTCTGGACGTTTTTCAATGGCAAAAATCAATGAATATTGTAAATGCACAAACAGTAATTTCTCCGCATTGCAAGGTGCAATTCTGAAATTTTTTGCTTTTTCCTGCTCCTCTTAGCATGATAAAGAAGATTCAAAGAGAGTGAGATGCCAGCTCCTTTCATTCAGTCAGTAGCTTCAAACATTTCTGGTATATGAATAACATGATGTTTTTCAATGGCAAAAATCAATGAATATTGTAAATGCACAAACAGTAATTTCTCCGCATTGCAAGGTGCAAGTCTGAAATTTTTTGCTTTTTCCTGCTCCTCTTAGCATGATAAAGAAGATACAAAGAGAGTGAGATGCCAGCTACTTTCATTCAGTCAGTAGCTTCAATCATTTCTGGATGTTTTTCAATGGTAAAAATCAATGAATATTGTAAATGCACAAACAGTAATTTCTCCACATTGCAAGGTGCAATTCTGAAATTTTTTGCTTTTTCCTGCTCCTCTTAGCATGATAAAGAAGATTCAAAGAGATTGAGATGCCAGCTCCTTTCATTCAGTCAGTAGCTTCAAACATTTCTGGTATATGAATAACATGATGTTTTTCAATGGCAAAAATCAATGAATATTGTAAATGCACAAACAGTAATTTCTCTGCATTGCAAGGTGCAATTCTGAAATTTTTTGCTTTTTCCTGCTCCTCTTAGCATGATAAAGAAGATTCAAAGAGAGTGAGATGCCAGCTACTTTCATTCAGTCAGTAGCTTCAATCATTTCTGGATGTTTTTCAATGGTAAAAATCAATGAATATTGTAAATGCACAAACAGTAATTTCTCCACATTGCAAGGTGCAATTCTGAAATTTTTTGCTTTTTCCTGCTCCTCTTAGCATGATAAAGAAGATTCAAAGAGAGTGAGATGCCAGCTCCTTTCATTCAGTCAGTAGCTTCAAACATTTCTGGTATATGAATAACATGATGTTTTTCAATGGCAAAAATCAATGAATATTGTAAATGCACAAACAGTAATTTCTCCGCATTGCAAGGTGCAATTCTGAAATTTTTTGCTTTTTCCTGCTCCTCTTAGCATGATAAAGAAGATTCAAAGAGAGTGAGATGCCAGCTCCTTTCATTCAGTCAGTAGCTTCAAACATTTCTGGTATATGAATAACATGATGTTTTTCAATGGCAAAATCAATGAATATTGTAAATGCACAAACAGTAATTTCTCCGCATTGCAAGGTGCAATTCTGAAATTTTTTGCTTTTTCCTGCTCCTCTTAGCATGATAAAGAAGATTGAAAGAGAGTGAGATGCCAGCTCCTTTCATTCAGTCAGTAGCTTCAATCATTTCTGGATGTTTTTCAATGGCAAAAATCAATGAATATTGTAAATGCACAAACTGTAATTTCTCCGCATTGCAAGGTGCAATTCTGAAATTTTTTGTTTTTTCCTGCTCCTCTTAGCATGATAAAGAAGATTCAAAGAGAGTGAGATGCCAGCTCCTTTCATTCAGTCAGTAGCTTCAATCATTTCTGGACGTTTTTCAATGGCAAAAATCAATGAATATTGTAAATGCACAAACAGTAATTTCTCCGCATTGCAAGGTGCAATTCTGAAATTTTTTGCTTTTTCCTGCTCCTCTTAGCATGATAAAGAAGATTCAAAGAGAGTGAGATGCCAGCTCCTTTCATTCAGTCAGTACCTTCAATCATTTCTGGATGTTTTTCAATGGCAAAAATCAATGAATATTGTAAATGCACAAACAGTAATTTCTCCGCATTGCAAGGTGCAATTCTGAAATTTTTTGCTTTTTCCCGCTCCTCTTAGCATGATAAAGAAGATTCAAAGAGAGTGAGGTGCCAGCTCCTTTCATTCAGTCAGTAGCTTCAAACATTTCTGGTATATGAATAACATGTTTTTCAATGGCAAAAATCAATGAATATTGTAAATGCACAAACAGTAATTTCTCCGCATTGCAAGGTGCAATTCTGAAATTTTTTGATTTTTCCTGCTCCTCTTAGCATGATAAAGAAGATTCAAAGAGAGTGAGATGCCAGCTCCTTTCATTCAGTCAGTAGCTTCAATCATTTCTGGACGTTTTTCAATGGCAAAAATCAATGAATACTGTAAATGCACAAACAGTAATTTCTCCGCATTGCAAGGTGCAATTCTGAAATTTTTTGCTTTTTCCTGCTCCTCTTAGCATGATAAAGAAGATTCAAAGAGAGTGAGATGCCAGCTCCTTTCATTCAGTCAGTAGCTTCAATCATTTCTGGACGTTTTTCAATGGCAAAAATCAATGAATATTGTAAATGCACAAACAGTAATTTCTCCGCATTGCAAGGTGCAATTCTGAAATTTTTTGCTTTTTCCTGCTCCTCTTAGCATGATAAAGAAGATTCAAAGAGAGTGAGATGCCAGCTCCTTTCATTCAGTCAGTAGCTTCAAACATTTCTGGTATATGAATAACATGATGTTTTTCAATGGCAAAAATCAATGAATATTGTAAATGCACAAACAGTAATTTCTCCGCATTGCAAGGTGCAAGTCTGAAATTTTTTGCTTTTTCCTGCTCCTCTTAGCATGGTAAAGAAGATTCAAAGAGAGTGAGATGCCAGCTACTTTCATTCAGTCAGTAGCTTCAATCATTTCTGGACGTTTTTCAATGGTAAAAATCAATGAATATTGTAAATGCACAAACAGTAATTTCTCCACATTGCAAGGTGCAATTCTGAAATTTTTTGCTTTTTCCTGCTCCTCTTAGCATGATAAAGAAGATTCAAAGAGAGTGAGATGCCAGCTCCTTTCATTCAGTCAGTAGCTTCAAACATTTCTGGTATATGAATAACATGATGTTTTTCAATGGCAAAAATCAATGAATATTGTAAATGCACAAACAGTAATTTCTCCGCATTGCAAGGTGCAATTCTGAAATTTTTTGCTTTTTCCTGCTCCTCTTAGCATGATAAAGAAGATTCAAAGAGAGTGAGATGCCAGCTCCTTTCATTCAGTCAGTAGATTCAAACATTTCTGGTATATGAATAACATGATGTTTTTCAATGGCAAAAATCAATGAATATTGTAAATGCACAAACAGTAATTTCTCCGCATTGCAAGGTGCAATTCTGAAATTTTTTGCTTTTTCCTGCTCCTCTTAGCATGATAAAGAAGATTCAAAGAGAGTGAGATGCCAGCTCCTTTCATTCAGTCAGTAGCTTCAATCATTTCTGGACGTTTTTCAATGGCAAAAATCAATGAATATTGTAAATGCACAAACAGTAATTTCTCCGCATTGCAAGGTGCAATTCTGACATTTTTTGCTTTTTCCTGCTCCTCTTAGCATGATAAAGAAGATTCAAAGAGAGTGAGATGCCAGCTCCTTTCATTCAGTCAGTAGCTTCAATCATTTCTGGACGTTTTTCAATGGCAAAAATCAATGAATATTGTAAATGCACAAACAGTAATTTCTCCGCATTGCAAGGTGCAATTCTGAAATTTTTTGCTTTTTCCTGCTCCTCTTAGCATGATAAAGAAGATTCAAAGAGAGTGAGATGCCAGCTCCTTTCATTCAGTCAGTAGCTTCAATCATTTCTGGACGTTTTTCAATGGCAAAAATCAATGAATATTGTAAATGCACAAACAGTAATTTCTCCGCATTGCAAGGTGCAATTCTGAAATTTTTTGCTTTTTCCTGCTCCTCTTAGCATGATAAAGAAGATTCAAAGAGAGTGAGATGCCAGCTCCTTTCATTCAGTCAGTAGCTTCAATCATTTCTGGACGTTTTTCAATGGCAAAAATCAATGAATATTGTAAATGCACAAACAGTAATTTCTCCGCATTGCAAGGTGCAATTCTGAAATTTTTTGCTTTTTCCTGCTCCTCTTAGCATGACAAAGAAGATTCAAAGAGAGTAAGATGCCAGCTCCTTTCATTCAGTCAGTAGCTTCAATCATTTCTGGTATATGAATAACATGATGTTTTTCAATGGCAAAAATCAATCAATATTGTAAATGCACAAACAGTAATTTCTCCGCATTGCAAGGTGCAATTCTGAAATTTTTTGCTTTTTCCTGCTCCTCTTAGCATGATAAAGAAGATTCAAAGAGAGTGAGATGCCAGCTCCTTTCAGTCAGTCAGTAGCTTCAATCATTTCTGGACGTTTTTCAATGGCAAAAATCAATGAATATTGTAAATGCACAAACAGTAATTTCTCCGCATTGCAAGGTGCAATTCTGAAATTTTTTGCTTTTTCCTGCTCCTCTTAGCATGATAAAGAAGATTCAAAGAGAGTGAGATGCCAGCTCCTTTCATTCAGTCAGTAGCTTCAATCATTTCTGGACGTTTTTCAATGGCAAAAATCAATGAATATTGTAAATGCACAAACAGTAATTTCTCCGCATTGCAAGGTGCAATTCTGAAATTTTTTGCTTTTTCCTGCTCCTCTTAGCATGATAAAGAAGATTCAAAGAGAGTGAGATGCCAGCTCCTTTCATTCAGTCAGTAGCTTCAAACATTTCTTGTATATGAATAACATGATGTTTTTCAATGGCAAAAATCAATGAATATTGTAAAAGCACAAACAGTAATTTCTCCGCATTGCAAGGTGCAATTCTGAAATTTTTTGCTTTTTCCTGCTCCTCTTAGCATGATAAAGAAGATTCAAAGAGAGTGAGATGCCAGCTCCTTTCATTCAGTCAGTAGCTTCAATCATTTCTGGACGTTTTTCAATGGCAAAAATCAATGAATATTGTAAATGCACAAACAGTAATTTCTCCGCATTGCAAGGTGCAATTCTGAAATTTTTTGCTTTTTCCTGCTCCTCTTAGCATGATAAAGAAGATTCAAAGAGAGTGAGATGCCAGCTCCTTTCATTCAGTCAGTAGCTTCAATCATTTCTGGTATATGAATAACATGATGTTTTTCAATGGCAAAAATCAATGAATATTGTAAATGCACAAACAGTAATTTCTCCACATTGCAAGTTGCAATTCTGAAATTTTTTGCTTTTTCCTGCTCCTCTTAGCATGATAAAGAAGATTCAAAGAGAGTGAGATGCCAGCTCCTTTCATTCAGTCAGTAGCTTCAATCATTTCTGGACGTTTTTCAATGGCAAAAATCAATGAATATTGTAAATGCACAAACAGTAATTTCTCCGCATTGCAAGGTGCAATTCTGAAATTTTTTGCTTTTTCCTGCTCCTCTTAGCATGATAAAGAAGATTCAAAGAGAGTGAGATGCCAGCTCCTTTCATTCAGTCAGTAGCTTCAATCATTTCTGGACGTTTTTCAATGGCAAAAATCAATGAATATTGTAAATGCACAAACAGTAATTTCTCCGCATTGCAAGGTGCAATTCTGAAATTTTTTGCTTTTTCCTGCTCCTCTTAGCATGATAAAGAAGATTCAAAGAGAGTTAGATGCCAGCTCCTTTCATTCAGTCAGTAGCTTCAAACATTTCTGGTATATGAATAACATGATGTTTTTCAATGGCAAAAATCAATGAATATTGTAAAAGCACAAACAGTAATTTCTCCGCATTGCAAGGTGCAATTCTGAAATTTTTTGCTTTTTCCTGCTCCTCTTAGCATGATAAAGAAGATTCAAAGAGAGTGAGATGCCAGCTCCTTTCATTCAGTCAGTAGCTTCAATCATTTCTGGACGTTTTTCAATGGCAAAAATCAATGAATATTGTAAATGCACAAACAGTAATTTCTCCGCATTGCAAGGTGCAATTCTGAAATTTTTTGCTTTTTCCTGCTCCTCTTAGCATGATAAAGAAGATTCAAAGAGAGTGAGATGCCAGCTCCTTTCATTCAGTCAGTACCTTCAATCATTTCTGGATGTTTTTCAATGGCAAAAATCAATGAATATTGTAAATGCACAAACAGTAATTTCTCCGCATTGCAAGGTGCAATTCTGAAATTTTTTGCTTTTTCCCGCTCCTCTTAGCATGATAAAGAAGATTCAAAGAGAGTGAGGTGCCAGCTCCTTTCATTCAGTCAGTAGCTTCAAACATTTCTGGTATATGAATAACATGTTTTTCAATGGCAAAAATCAATGAATATTGTAAATGCACAAACAGTAATTTCTCCGCATTGCAAGGTGCAATTCTGAAATTTTTTGATTTTTCCTGCTCCTCTTAGCATGATAAAGAAGATTCAAAGAGAGTGAGATGCCAGCTCCTTTCATTCAGTCAGTAGCTTCAATCATTTCTGGACGTTTTTCAATGGCAAAAATCAATGAATATTGTAAATGCACAAACAGTAATTTCTCCGCATTGCAAGGTGCAATTCTGAAATTTTTTGCTTTTTCCTGCTCCTCTTAGCATGATAAAGAAGATTCAAAGAGAGTGAGATGCCAGCTCCTTTCATTCAGTCAGTAGCTTCAAACATTTCTGGTATATGAATAACATGATGTTTTCAATGGCAAAAATCAATGAATATTGTAAATGCACAAACAGTAATTTCTCCGCATTGCAAGGTGCAAGTCTGAAATTTTTTGCTTTTTCCTGCTCCTCTTAGCATGGTAAAGAAGATTCAAAGAGAGTGAGATGCCAGCTACTTTCATTCAGTCAGTAGCTTCAATCATTTCTGGACGTTTTTCAATGGTAAAAATCAATGAATATTGTAAATGCACAAACAGTAATTTCTCCACATTGCAAGGTGCAATTCTGAAATTTTTTGCTTTTTCCTGCTCCTCTTAGCATGATAAAGAAGATTCAAAGAGAGTGAGATGCCAGCTCCTTTCATTCAGTCAGTAGCTTCAAACATTTCTGGTATATGAATAACATGATGTTTTTCAATGGCAAAAATCAATGAATATTGTAAATGCACAAACAGTAATTTCTCCGCATTGCAAGGTGCAATTCTGAAATTTTTTGCTTTTTCCTGCTCCTCTTAGCATGATAAAGAAGATTCAAAGAGAGTGAGATGCCAGCTCCTTTCATTCAGTCAGTAGCTTCAAACATTTCTGGTATATGAATAACATGATGTTTTTCAATGGCAAAAATCAATGAAAATTGTAAATGCACAAACAGTAATTTCTCCGCATTGCAAGGTGCAATTCTGAAATTTTTTGCTTTTTCCTGCTCCTCTTAGCATGATAAAGAAGATTCAAAGAGAGTGAGATGCCAGCTCCTTTCATTCAGTCAGTAGCTTCAATCATTTCTGGATGTTTTTCAATGGCAAAAATCAATGAATATTGTAAATGCACAAACAGTAATTTCTCCGCATTGCAAGGTGCAATTCTGAAATTTTTTGCTTTTTCCTGCTCCTCTTAGCATGATAAAGAAGATTCAAAGAGAGTGAGATGCCAGCTCCTTTCATTCAGTCAGTAGCTTCAATCATTTCTGGACGTTTTTCAATGGCAAAAATCAATGAATATTGTAAATGCACAAACAGTAATTTCTCCGCATTGCAAGGTGCAATTCTGAAATTTTTTGCTTTTTCCTGCTCCTCTTAGCATGATAAAGAAGATTCAAAGAGAGTGAGATGCCAGCTCCTTTCATTCAGTCAGTAGCTTCAAACATTTCTGGTATATGAATAACATGATGTTTTTCAATGGCAAAAATCAATGAATATTGTAAATGCACAAACAGTAATTTCTCCGCATTGCAAGGTGCAATTCTGAAATTTTTTGCTTTTTCCTGCTCCTCTTAGCATGATAAAGAAGATTCAAAGAGAGTGAGATGCCAGCTCCTTTCATTCAGTCAGTAGCTTCAATCATTTCTGGACGTTTTTCAATGGCAAAAATCAATGAATATTGTAAATGCACAAACAGTAATTTCTCCGCATTGCAAGGTGCAATTCTGAAATTTTTTGCTTTTTCCTGCTCCTCTTAGCATGATAAAGAAGATTCAAAGAGAGTGAGATGCCAGCTCCTTTCATTCAGTCAGTAGCTTCAATCATTTCTGGTATATGAATAACATGATGTTTTTCAATGGCAAAAATCAATGAATATTGTAAATGCACAAACAGTAATTTCTCCACATTGCAAGTTGCAATTCTGAAATTTTTTGCTTTTTCCTGCTCCTCTTAGCATGATAAAGAAGATTCAAAGAGAGTGAGATGCCAGCTCCTTTCATTCAGTCAGTAGCTTCAATCATTTCTGGACGTTTTTCAATGGCAAAAATCAATGAATATTGTAAATGCACAAACAGTAATTTCTCCGCATTGCAAGGTGCAATTCTGAAATTTTTTGCTTTTTCCTGCTCCTCTTAGCATGATAAAGAAGATTCAAAGAGAGTGAGATGCCAGCTCCTTTCATTCAGTCAGTAGCTTCAATCATTTCTGGACGTTTTTCAATGGCAAAAATCAATGAATATTGTAAATGCACAAACAGTAATTTCTCCGCATTGCAAGGTGCAATTCTGAAATTTTTTGCTTTTTCCTGCTCCTCTTAGCATGATAAAGAAGATTCAAAGAGAGTTAGATGCCAGCTCCTTTCATTCAGTCAGTAGCTTCAAACATTTCTGGTATATGAATAACATGATGTTTTTCAATGGCAAAAATCAATGAATATTGTAAAAGCACAAACAGTAATTTCTCCGCATTGCAAGGTGCAATTCTGAAATTTTTTGCTTTTTCCTGCTCCTCTTAGCATGATAAAGAAGATTCAAAGAGAGTGAGATGCCAGCTCCTTTCATTCAGTCAGTAGCTTCAATCATTTCTGGACGTTTTTCAATGGCAAAAATCAATGAATATTGTAAATGCACAAACAGTAATTTCTCCGCATTGCAAGGTGCAATTCTGAAATTTTTTGCTTTTTCCTGCTCCTCTTAGCATGATAAAGAAGATTCAAAGAGAGTGAGATGCCAGCTCCTTTCATTCAGTCAGTACCTTCAATCATTTCTGGATGTTTTTCAATGGCAAAAATCAATGAATATTGTAAATGCACAAACAGTAATTTCTCCGCATTGCAAGGTGCAATTCTGAAATTTTTTGCTTTTTCCCGCTCCTCTTAGCATGATAAAGAAGATTCAAAGAGAGTGAGGTGCCAGCTCCTTTCATTCAGTCAGTAGCTTCAAACATTTCTGGTATATGAATAACATGTTTTTCAATGGCAAAAATCAATGAATATTGTAAATGCACAAACAGTAATTTCTCCGCATTGCAAGGTGCAATTCTGAAATTTTTTGATTTTTCCTGCTCCTCTTAGCATGATAAAGAAGATTCAAAGAGAGTGAGATGCCAGCTCCTTTCATTCAGTCAGTAGCTTCAATCATTTCTGGACGTTTTTCAATGGCAAAAATCAATGAATATTGTAAATGCACAAACAGTAATTTCTCCGCATTGCAAGGTGCAATTCTGAAATTTTTTGCTTTTTCCTGCTCCTCTTAGCATGATAAAGAAGATTCAAAGAGAGTGAGATGCCAGCTACTTTCATTCAGTCAGTAGCTTCAATCATTTCTGGACGTTTTTCAATGGCAAAAATCAATGAATATTGTAAATGCACAAACAGTAATTTCTCCGCATTGCAAGGTGCAATTCTGAAATTTTTTGCTTTTTCCTGCTCCTCTTAGCATGATAAAGAAGATTCAAAGAGAGTGAGATGCCAGCTCCTTTCATTCAGTCAGTAGCTTCAAACATTTCTGGTATATGAATAACATGATGTTTTCAATGGCAAAAATCAATGAATATTGTAAATGCACAAACAGTAATTTCTCCGCATTGCAAGGTGCAAGTCTGAAATTTTTTGCTTTTTCCTGCTCCTCTTAGCATGGTAAAGAAGATTCAAAGAGAGTGAGATGCCAGCTACTTTCATTCAGTCAGTAGCTTCAATCATTTCTGGACGTTTTTCAATGGTAAAAATCAATGAATATTGTAAATGCACAAACAGTAATTTCTCCACATTGCAAGGTGCAATTCTGAAATTTTTTGCTTTTTCCTGCTCCTCTTAGCATGATAAAGAAGATTCAAAGAGAGTGAGATGCCAGCTCCTTTCATTCAGTCAGTAGCTTCAAACATTTCTGGTATATGAATAACATGATGTTTTTCAATGGCAAAAATCAATGAATATTGTAAATGCACAAACAGTAATTTCTCCGCATTGCAAGGTGCAATTCTGAAATTTTTTGCTTTTTCCTGCTCCTCTTAGCATGATAAAGAAGATTCAAAGAGAGTGAGATGCCAGCTCCTTTCATTCAGTCAGTAGCTTCAAACATTTCTGGTATATGAATAACATGATGTTTTTCAATGGCAAAAATCAATGAATATTGTAAATGCACAAACAGTAATTTCTCCGCATTGCAAGGTGCAATTCTGAAATTTTTTGCTTTTTCCTGCTCCTCTTAGCATGATAAAGAAGATTCAAAGAGAGTGAGATGCCAGCTCCTTTCATTCAGTCAGTAGCTTCAATCATTTCTGGACGTTTTTCAATGGCAAAAATCAATGAATATTGTAAATGCACAAACAGTAATTTCTCCGCATTGCAAGGTGCAATTCTGAAATTTTCTGCTTTTTCCTGCTCCTCTTAGCATGATAAAGAAGATTCAAAGAGAGTGAGATGCCAGCTCCTTTCATTCAGTCAGTAGCTTCAATCATTTCTGGACGTTTTTCAATGGCAAAAATCAATGAATATTGTAAATGCACAAACAGTAATTTCTCCGCATTGCAAGGTGCAATTCTGAAATTTTTTGCTTTTTCCTGCTCCTCTTAGCATGATAAAGAAGATTCAAAGAGAGTGAGATGCCAGCTCCTTTCATTCAGTCAGTAGCTTCAAACATTTCTGGTATATGAATAACATGATGTTTTTCAATGGCAAAAATCAATGAATATTGTAAATGCACAAACAGTAATTTCTCAGCATTGCAAGGTGCAATTCTGAAATTTTTTGCTTTTTCCTGCTCCTCTTAGCATGATAAAGAAGATTCAAAGAGAGTGAGATGCCAGCTCCTTTCATTCAGTCAGTAGCTTCAATCATTTCTGGACGTTTTTCAATGGCAAAAATCAATGAATATTGTAAATGCACAAACAGTAATTTCTCCGCATTGCAAGGTGCAATTCTGAAATTTTTTGCTTTTTCCTGCTCCTCTTAGCATGATAAAGAAGATTCAAAGAGAGTGAGATGCCAGCTCCTTTCATTCAGTCAGTAGCTTCAATCATTTCTGGACGTTTTTCAATGGCAAAAATCAATGAATATTGTAAATGCATAAACAGTAATTTCTCCGCATTGCAAGGTGCAATTCTTAAATTTTTTGCTTTTTCCTGCTCCTCTTAGCATGACAAAGAAGATTCAAAGAGAGTAAGATGCCAGCTCCTTTCATTCAGTCAGTAGCTTCAATCATTTCTGGTATATGAATAACATGATGTTTTTCAATGGCAAAAATCAATGAATATTGTAAATGCACAAACAGTAATTTCTCCGCATTGCAAGGTGCAATTCTGAAATTTTTTGCTTTTTCCTGCTCCTCTTAGCATGATAAAGAAGATTCAAAGAGAGTGAGATGCCAGCTCCTTTCATTCAGTCAGTAGCTTCAATCATTTCTGGACGTTTTTCAATGGCAAAAATCAATGAATATTGTAAATGCACAAACAGTAATTTCTCCGCATTGCAAGGTGCAATTCTGAAATTTTTTGCTTTTTCCTGCTCCTCTTAGCATGATAAAGAAGATTCAAAGAGAGTGAGATGCCAGCTCCTTTCATTCAGTCAGTAGCTTCAATCATTTCTGGACGTTTTTCAATGGCAAAAATCAATGAATATTGTAAATGCACAAACAGTAATTTCTCCGCATTGCAAGGTGCAATTCTGAAATTTTTTGCTTTTTCCTGCTCCTCTTAGCATGATAAAGAAGATTCAAAGAGAGTGAGATGCCAGCTCCTTTCATTCAGTCAGTAGCTTCAAACATTTCTTGTATATGAATAACATGATGTTTTTCAATGGCAAAAATCAATGAATATTGTAAAAGCACAAACAGTAATTTCTCCGCATTGCAAGGTGCAATTCTGAAATTTTTTGCTTTTTCCTGCTCCTCTTAGCATGATAAAGAAGATTCAAAGAGAGTGAGATGCCAGCTCCTTTCATTCAGTCAGTAGCTTCAATCATTTCTTGACGTTTTTCAATGGCAAAAATCAATGAATATTGTAAATGCACAAACAGTAATTTCTCCGCATTGCAAGGTGCAATTCTGAAATTTTTTGCTTTTTCCTGCTCCTCTTAGCAAGATAAAGAAGATTCAAAGAGAGTGAGATGCCAGCTCCTTTCATTCAGTCAGTAGCTTCAATCATTTCTGGTATATGAATAACATGATGTTTTTCAATGGCAAAAATCAATGAATATTGTAAATGCACAAACAGTAATTTCTCCGCATTGCAAGGTGCAATTCTGAAATTTTTTGCTTTTTCCTGCTCCTCTTAGCATGATAAAGAAGATTCAAAGAGAGTTAGATGCCAGCTCCTTTCATTCAGTCAGTAGCTTCAAACATTTCTGGTATATGAATAACATGATGTTTTTCAATGGCAAAAATCAATGAATATTGTAAAAGCACAAACAGTAATTTCTCCGCATTGCAAGGTGCAATTCTGAAATTTTTTGCTTTTTCCTGCTCCTCTTAGCATGATAAAGAAGATTCAAAGAGAGTGAGATGCCAGCTCCTTTCATTCAGTCAGTAGCTTCAATCATTTCTGGACGTTTTTCAATGGCAAAAATCAATGAATATTGTAAATGCACAAACAGTAATTTCTCCGCATTGCAAGGTGCAATTCTGAAATTTTTTGCTTTTTCCTGCTCCTCTTAGCATGATAAAGAAGATTCAAAGAGAGTGAGATGCCAGCTCCTTTCATTCAGTCAGTAGCTTCAATCATTTCTGGTATATGAATAACATGATGTTTTTCAATGGCAAAAATCAATGAATATTGTAAATGCACAAACAGTAATTTCTCCGCATTGCAAGGTGCAATTCTGAAATTTTTTGCTTTTTCCTGCTCCTCTTAGCATGATAAAGAAGATTCAAAAAGAGTGAGATGCCAGCTCCTTTCATTCAGTCAGTAGCTTCAATCATTTCTGGACGTTTTTCAATGGCAAAAATCAATGAATATTGTAAATGCACAAACAGTAATTTCTCCGCATTGCAAGGTGCAATTCTGAAATTTTTTGCTTTTTCCTGCTCCTCTTAGCATGATAAAGAAGATTCAAAGAGAGTGAGATGCCAGCTCCTTTCATTCAGTCAGTAGCTTCAATCATTTCTGGACGTTTTTCAATGGCAAAAATCAATGAATATTGTAAATGCACAAACAGTAATTTCTCCGCATTGCAAGGTGCAATTCTGAAATTTTTTGCTTTTTCCTGCTCCTCTTAGCATGACAAAGAAGATTCAAAGAGAGTAAGATGCCAGCTCCTTTCATTCAGTCAGTAGCTTCAATCATTTCTGGTATATGAATAACATGATGTTTTTCAATGGCAAAAATCAATGAATATTGTAAATGCACAAACAGTAATTTCTCCGCATTGCAAGGTGCAATTCTGAAATTTTTTGCTTTTTCCTGCTCCTCTTAGCATGATAAAGAAGATTCAAAGAGAGTGAGATGCCAGCTCCTTTCATTCAGTCAGTAGCTTCAATCATTTCTGGACGTTTTTCAATGGCAAAAATCAATGAATATTGTAAATGCACAAACAGTAATTTCTCCGCATTGCAAGGTACAATTCTGAAATTTTTTGCTTTTTCCTGCTCCTCTTAGCATGATAAAGAAGATTCAAAGAGAGTGAGATGCCAGCTCCTTTCATTCAGTCAGTAGCTTCAATCATTTCTGGACGTTTTTCAATGGCAAAAATCAATGAATATTGTAAATGCACAAACAGTAATTTCTCCGCATTGCAAGGTGCAATTCTGAAATTTTTTGCTTTTTCCTGCTCCTCTTAGCATGATAAAGAAGATTCAAAGAGAGTGAGATGCCAGCTCCTTTCATTCAGTCAGTAGCTTCAAACATTTCTTGTATATGAATAACATGATGTTTTTCAATGGCAAAAATCAATGAATATTGTAAAAGCACAAACAGTAATTTCTCCGCATTGCAAGGTGCAATTCTGAAATTTTTTGCTTTTTCCTGCTCCTCTTAGCATGATAAAGAAGATTCAAAGAGAGTGAGATGCCAGCTCCTTTCATTCAGTCAGTAGCTTCAATCATTTCTTGACGTTTTTCAATGGCAAAAATCAATGAATATTGTAAATGCACAAACAGTAATTTCTCCGCATTGCAAGGTGCAATTCTGAAATTTTTTGCTTTTTCCTGCTCCTCTTAGCAAGATAAAGAAGATTCAAAGAGAGTGAGATGCCAGCTCCTTTCATTCAGTCAGTAGCTTCAATCATTTCTGGTATATGAATAACATGATGTTTTTCAATGGCAAAAATCAATGAATATTGTGAATGCACAAACAGTAATTTCTCCGCATTGCAAGTTGCAATTCTGAAATTTTTTGCTTTTTCCTGCTCCTCTTAGCATGATAAAGAAGATTCAAAGAGAGTGAGATGCCAGCTCCTTTCATTCAGTCAGTAGCTTCAATCATTTCTGGACGTTTTTCAATGGCAAAAATCAATGAATATTGTAAATGCACAAACAGTAATTTCTCCGCATTGCAAGGTGCAATTCTGAAATTTTTTGCTTTTTCCTGCTCCTCTTAGCATGATAAAGAAGATTCAAAGAGAGTGAGATGCCAGCTCTTTTCATTCAGTCAGTAGCTTCAATCATTTCTGGACGTTTTTCAATGGCAAAAATCAATGAATATTGTAAATGCACAAACAGTAATTTCTCCGCATTGCAAGGTGCAATTCTGAAATTTTTTGCTTTTTCCTGCTCCTCTTAGCATGATAAAGAAGATTCAAAGAGAGTTAGATGCCAGCTCCTTTCATTCAGTCAGTAGCTTCAAACATTTCTGGTATATGAATAACAGGATGTTTTTCAATGGCAAAAATCAATGAATATTGTAAAAGCACAAACAGTAATTTCTCCGCATTGCAAGGTGCAATTCTGAAATTTTTTGCTTTTTCCTGCTCCTCTTAGCATGATAAAGAAGATTCAAAGAGAGTGAGATGCCAGCTCTTTTCATTCAGTCAGTAGCTTCAATCATTTCTGGACGTTTTTCAATGGCAAAAATCAATGAATATTGTAAATGCACAAACAGTAATTTCTCCGCATTGCAAGGTGCAATTCTGAAATTTTTTGCTTTTTCCTGCTCCTCTTAGCATGATAAAGAAGATTCAAAGAGAGCGAGATGCCAGCTCCTTTCATTCAGTCAGTAGCTTCAATCATTTCTGGTATATGAATAACATGATGTTTTTCAATGGCAAAAATCAATGAATATTGTAAATGCACAAACAGTAATTTCTCCGCATTGCAAGGTGCAATTCTGAAATTTTTTGCTTTTTCCTGCTCCTCTTAGCATGATAAAGAAGATTCAAAGAGAGTGAGATGCCAGCTCCTTTCATTCAGTCAGTAGCTTCAATCATTTCTGGACGTTTTTCAATGGCAAAAATCAATGAATATTGTAAATGCACAAACAGTAATTTCTCCGCATTGCAAGGTGCAATTCTGAAATTTTTTGCTTTTTCCTGCTCCTCTTAGCATGATAAAGAAGATTCAAAGAGAGTGAGATGCCAGCTCCTTTCATTCAGTCAGTAGCTTCAAACATTTCTGGTATATGAATAACATGATGTTTTTCAATGGCAAAAATCAATGAATATTGTAAATGCACAAACAGTAATTTCTCCGCATTGCAAGGTGCAATTCTGAAATTTTTTGCTTTTTCCTGCTCCTCTTAGCATGATAAAGAAGATTCAAAGAGAGTGAGATGCCAGCTCCTTTCATTCAGTCAGTAGCTTCAATCATTTCTGGACGTTTTTCAATGGCAAAAATCAATGAATATTGTAAATGCACAAACAGTAATTTCTCCGCATTGCAAGGTGCAATTCTGAAATTTTTTGCTTTTTCCTGCTCCTCTTAGCATGATAAAGAAGATTCAAAGAGAGTGAGATGCCAGCTCCTTTCATTCAGTCAGTAGCTTCAATCATTTCTGGTATATGAATAACATGATGTTTTTCAATGGCAAAAATCAATGAATATTGTAAATGCACAAACAGTAATTTCTCCGCATTGCAAGGTGCAATTCTGAAATTTTTTGTTTTTTCCTGCTCCTCTTAGCATGATAAAGAAGATTCAAAGAGAGTGAGATGCCAGCTCCTTTCATTCAGTCAGTAGCTTCAAACATTTCTGGTATATGAATAACATGATGTTTTTCAATGGCAAAAATCAATGAATATTGTAAATGCACAAACAGTAATTTCTCCGCATTGCAAGGTGCAATTCTGAAATTTTTTGCTTTTTCCTGCTCCTCTTAGCATGATAAAGAAGATTCAAAGAGAGTGAGATGCCAGCTCCTTTCATTCAGTCAGTAGCTTCAATCATTTCTGGACGTTTTTCAATGGCAAAAATCAATGAATATTGTAAATGCACAAACAGTAATTTCTCCGCATTGCAAGGTGCAATTCTGAAATTTTTTGCTTTTTCCTGCTCCTCTTAGCATGATAAAGAAGATTCAAAGAGAGTGAGATGTCAGCTCCTTTCATTCAGTCAGTAGCTTCAAACATTTCTGGTATATGAATAACATGATGTTTTTCAATGGCAAAAATCAATGAATTTTGTAAATGCACAAACAGTAATTTCTCCGCATTGCAAGGTGCAATTCTGAAATTTTTTGCTTTTTCCTGCTCCTCTTAGCATGATAAAGAAGATTCAAAGAGAGTGAGATGCCAGTTCCTTTCATTCAGTCAGTAGCTTCAATCATTTCTGGACGTTTTTCAATGGCAAAAATCAATGAATATTGTAAATGCACAAACAGTAATTTCTCCGCATTGCAAGGTGCAATTCTGAAATTTTTTGCTTTTTCCTGCTCCTCTTAGCATGATAAAGAAGATTCAAAGAGAGTGAGATGCCAGCTCCTTTCATTCAGTCAGTAGCTTCAATCATTTCTGGTATATGAATAACATGATGTTTTTCAATGGCAAAAATCAATGAATATTGTAAATGCACAAACAGTAATTTCTCCGCATTGCAAGGTGCAATTCTGAATTTTTTTGCTTTTTCCTGCTCCTCTTAGCATGATAAAGAAGATTCAAAGAGAGTGAGATGCCAGCTCCTTTCATTCAGTCAGTAGCTTCAATCATTTCTGGACGTTTTTCAATGGCAAAAATCAATGAATATTGTAAATGCACAAACAGTAATTTCTCCGCATTGCAAGGTGCAATTCTGAAATTTTTTGCTTTTTCCTGCTCCTCTTAGCATGATAAACAAGATTCAAAGAGAGTGAGATGCCAGCTCCTTTCATTCAGTCAGTAGCTTCAATCATTTCTGGACGTTTTTCAATGGCAAAAATCAATGAATATTGTAAATGCACAAACAGTAATTTCTCCGCATTGCAAGGTGCAATTCTGAAATTTTTTGCTTTTTAATGCTCCTCTTAGCATGATAAAGAAGATTCAAAGAGAGTGAGATGCCAGCTCCTTTCATTCAGTCAGTAGCTTCAAACATTTCTGGTATATGAATAACATGATGTTTTTCAATGGCAAAAATCAATGAATATTGTAAATGCACAAACAGTAATTTCTCCGCATTGCAAGGTGCAAGTCTGAAATTTTTTGCTTTTTCCTGCTCCTCTTAGCATGATAAAGAAGATTCAAAGAGAGTGAGATGCCAGTTCCTTTCATTCAGTCAGTAGCTTCAATCATTTCTGGACGTTTTTCAATGGCAAAAATCAATGAATATTGTAAATGCACAAACAGTAATTTCTCCGCATTGCAAGGTGCAATTCTGAAATTTTTTGCTTTTTCCTGCTCCTCTTAGCATGATAAAGAAGATTCAAAGAGAGTGAGATGCCAGCTCCTTTCATTCAGTCAGTAGCTTCAATCATTTCTGGTATATGAATAACATGATGTTTTTCAATGGCAAAAATCAATGAATATTGTAAATGCACAAACAGTAATTTCTCCGCATTGCAAGGTGCAATTCTGAAATTTTTTGCTTTTTCCTGCTCCTCTTAGCATGATAAAGAAGATTCAAAGAGAGTGAGATGCCAGCTCCTTTCATTCAGTCAGTAGCTTCAATCATTTCTGGACGTTTTTCAATGGCAAAAATCAATGAATATTGTAAATGCACAAACAGTAATTTCTCCGCATTGCAAGGTGCAATTCTGAAATTTTTTGCTTTTTCCTGCTCCTCTTAGCATGATAAAGAAGATTCAAAGAGAGTGAGATGCCAGCTCCTTTCATTCAGTCAGTAGCTTCAATCATTTCTGGACGTTTTTCAATGGCAAAAATCAATGAATATTGTAAATGCACAAACAGTAATTTCTCCGCATTGCAAGGTGCAATTCTGAAATTTTTTGCTTTTTCCTGCTCCTCTTAGCATGATAAAGAAGATTCAAAGAGAGTGAGATGTCAGCTCCTTTCATTCAGTCAGTAGCTTCAAACATTTCTGGTATATGAATAACATGATGTTTTTCAATGGCAAAAATCAATGAATTTTGTAAATGCACAAACAGTAATTTCTCCGCATTGCAAGGTGCAATTCTGAAATTTTTTGCTTTTTCCTGCTCCTCTTAGCATGATAAAGAAGATTCAAAGAGAGTGAGATGCCAGTTCCTTTCATTCAGTCAGTAGCTTCAATCATTTCTGGACGTTTTTCAATGGCAAAAATCAATGAATATTGTAAATGCACAAACAGTAATTTCTCCGCATTGCAAGGTGCAATTCTGAAATTTTTTGCTTTTTCCTGCTCCTCTTAGCATGATAAAGAAGATTCAAAGAGAGTGAGATGCCAGCTCCTTTCATTCAGTCAGTAGCTTCAATCATTTCTGGTATATGAATAACATGATGTTTTTCAATGGCAAAAATCAATGAATATTGTAAATGCACAAACAGTAATTTCTCCGCATTGCAAGGTGCAATTCTGAAATTTTTTGCTTTTTCCTGCTCCTCTTAGCATGATAAAGAAGATTCAAAGAGAGTGAGATGCCAGCTCCTTTCATTCAGTCAGTAGCTTCAATCATTTCTGGACGTTTTTCAATGGCAAAAATCAATGAATATTGTAAATGCACAAACAGTAATTTCTCCGCATTGCAAGGTGCAATTCTGAAATTTTTTGCTTTTTCCTGCTCCTCTTAGCATGATAAACAAGATTCAAAGAGAGTGAGATGCCAGCTCCTTTCATTCAGTCAGTAGCTTCAATCATTTCTGGTATATGAATAACATGATGTTTTTCAATGGCAAAAATCAATGAATATTGTAAATGCACAAACAGTAATTTCTCCGCATTGCAAGGTGCAATTCTGAATTTTTTTGCTTTTTCCTGCTCCTCTTAGCATGATAAAGAAGATTCAAAGAGAGTGAGATGCCAGCTCCTTTCATTCAGTCAGTAGCTTCAATCATTTCTGGACGTTTTTCAATGGCAAAAATCAATGAATATTGTAAATGCACAAACAGTAATTTCTCCGCATTGCAAGGTGCAATTCTGAAATTTTTTGCTTTTTCCTGCTCCTCTTAGCATGATAAACAAGATTCAAAGAGAGTGAGATGCCAGCTCCTTTCATTCAGTCAGTAGCTTCAATCATTTCTGGACGTTTTTCAATGGCAAAAATCAAAGAATATTGTAAATGCACAAACAGTAATTTCTCCGCATTGCAAGGTGCAATTCTGAAATTTTTTGCTTTTTCCTGCTCCTCTTAGCATGATAAAGAAGATTCAAAGAGAGTGAGATGCCAGCTCCTTTCATTCAGTCAGTAGCTTCAAACATTTCTGGTATATGAATAACATGATGTTTTTCAATGGCAAAAATCAATGAATATTGTAAATGCACAAACAGTAATTTCTCCGCATTGCAAGGTGCAAGTCTGAAATTTTTTGCTTTTTCCTGCTCCTCTTAGCATGATAAAGAAGATTCAAAGAGAGTGAGATGCCAGCTACTTTCATTCAGTCAGTAGCTTCAATCATTTCTGGACGTTTTTCAATGGTAAAAATCAATGAATATTGTAAATGCACAAACAGTAATTTCTCCACATTGCAAGGTGCAATTCTGAAATTTTTTGCTTTTTCCTGCTCCTCTTAGCATGATAAAGAAGATTCAAAGAGAGTGAGATGTCAGCTCCTTTCATTCAGTCAGTAGCTTCAAACATTTCTGGTATATGAATAACATGATGTTTTTCAATGGCAAAAATCAATGAATTTTGTAAATGCACAAACAGTAATTTCTCCGCATTGCAAGGTGCAATTCTGAAATTTTTTGCTTTTTCCTGCTCCTCTTAGCATGATAAAGAAGATTCAAAGAGAGTGAGATGCCAGTTCCTTTCATTCAGTCAGTAGCTTCAATCATTTCTGGACGTTTTTCAATGGCAAAAATCAATGAATATTGTAAATGCACAAACAGTAATTTCTCCGCATTGCAAGGTGCAATTCTGAAATTTTTTGCTTTTTCCTGCTCCTCTTAGCATGATAAAGAAGATTCAAAGAGAGTGAGATGCCAGCTCCTTTCATTCAGTCAGTAGCTTCAATCATTTCTGGTATATGAATAACATGATGTTTTTCAATGGCAAAAATCAATGAATATTGTAAATGCACAAACAGTAATTTCTCCGCATTGCAAGGTGCAATTCTGAAATTTTTTGCTTTTTCCTGCTCCTCTTAGCATGATAAAGAAGATTCAAAGAGAGTGAGATGCCAGCTCCTTTCATTCAGTCAGTAGCTTCAATCATTTCTGGACGTTTTTCAATGGCAAAAATCAATGAATATTGTAAATGCACAAACAGTAATTTCTCCGCATTGCAAGGTGCAATTCTGAAATTTTTTGCTTTTTCCTGCTCCTCTTAGCATGATAAAGAAGATTCAAAGAGAGTGAGATGCCAGCTCCTTTCATTCAGTCAGTAGCTTCAATCATTTCTGGACGTTTTTCAATGGCAAAAATCAATGAATATTGTAAATGCACAAACAGTAATTTCTCCGCATTGCAAGGTGCAATTCTGAAATTTTTTGCTTTTTCTGCTCCTCTTAGCATGATAAAGAAGATTCAAAGAGAGTGAGATGCCAGCTCCTTTCATTCAGTCAGTAGCTTCAAACATTTCTGGTATATGAATAACATGATGTTTTTCAATGGCAAAAATCAATGAATATTGTAATTGCACAAACAGTAATTTCTCTGCATTGCAAGGTGCAATTCTGAAATTTTTTGCTTTTTCCTGCTCCTCTTAGCATGATAAAGAAGATTCAAAGAGAGTGAGATGCCAGCTACTTTCATTCAGTCAGTAGCTTCAATCATTTCTGGACGTTTTTCAATGGTAAAAATCAATGAATATTGTAAATGCACAAACAGTAATTTCTCCACATTGCAAGGTGCAATTCTGAAATTTTTTGCTTTTTCCTGCTCCTCTTAGCATGATAAAGAAGATTCAAAGAGAGTGAGATGCCAGCTCCTTTCATTCAGTCAGTAGCTTCAAACATTTCTGGTATATGAATAACATGATGTTTTTCAATGGCAAAAATCAATGAATATTGTAAATGCACAAACAGTAATTTCTCCGCATTGCAAGGTGCAATTCTGAAATTTTTTGCTTTTTCCTGCTCCTCTTAGCATGATAAAGAAGATTCAAAGAGAGTGAGATGCCAGCTCCTTTCATTCAGTCAGTAGCTTCAAACATTTCTGGTATATGAATAACATGATGTTTTTCAATGGCAAAAATCAATGAATATTGTAAATGCACAAACAGTAATTTCTCCGCATTGCAAGGTGCAATTCTGAAATTTTTTGCTTTTTCCTGCTCCTCTTAGCATGATAAAGAATATTCAAAGAGAGTGAGATGCCAGCTCCTTTCATTCAGTCAGTAGCTTCAATCATTTCTGGATGTTTTTCAATGGCAAAAATCAATGAATATTGTAAATGCACAAACTGTAATTTCTCCGCATTGCAAGGTGCAATTCTGAAATTTTTGGCTTTTTCCTGCTCCTCTTAGCATGATAAAGAAGATTCAAAGAGAGTGAGATGCCAGCTCCTTTCATTCAGTCAGTAGCTTCAATCATTTCTGGACGTTTTTCAATGGCAAAAATCAATGAATATTGTAAATGCACAAACAGTAATTTCTCCGCATTGCAAGGTGCAATTCTGAAATTTTTTGCTTTTTCCTGCTCCTCTTAGCATGATAAAGAAGATTCAAAGAGAGTGAGATGCCAGCTCCTTTCATTCAGTCAGTACGTTCAATCATTTCTGGATGTTTTTCAATGGCAAAAATCAATGAATATTGTAAATGCACAAACAGTAATTTCTCCGCATTGCAAGGTGCAATTCTGAAATTTTTTGCTTTTTCCCGCTCCTCTTAGCATGATAAAGAAGATTCAAAGAGAGTGAGGTGCCAGCTCCTTTCATTCAGTCAGTAGCTTCAAACATTTCTGGTATATGAATAACATGTTTTTCAATGGCAAAAATCATTGAATATTGTAAATGCACAAACAGTAATTTCTCCGCATTGCAAGGTGCAATTCTGAAATTTTTTGATTTTTCCTGCTCCTCTTAGCATGATAAAGAAGATTCAAAGAGAGTGAGATGCCAGCTCCTTTCATTCAGTCAGTAGCTTCAATCATTTCTGGACGTTTTTCAATGGCAAAAATCAATGAATATTGTAAATGCACAAACAGTAATTTCTCCGCATTGCAAGGTGCAATTCTGAAATTTTTTGCTTTTTCCTGCTCCTCTTAGCATGATAAAGAAGATTCAAAGAGAGTGAGATGCCAGCTCCTTTCATTCAGTCAGTAGCTTCAATCATTTCTGGACATTTTTCAATGGCAAAAATCAATGAATATTGTAAATGCACAAACAGTAATTTCTCCGCATTGCAAGGTGCAATTCTGAAATTTTTTGCTTTTTCCTGCTCCTCTTAGCATGATAAAGAAGATTCAAAGAGAGTGAGATGCCAGCTCCTTTCATTCAGTCAGTAGCTTCAATCATTTCTGGTATATGAATAACATGATGTTTTTCAATGGCAAAAATCAATGAATATTGTAAATGCACAAACAGTAATTTCTCCGCATTGCAAGGTGCAATTCTGAAATTTTTTGCTTTTTCCTGCTCCTCTTAGCATGATAAAGAAGATTCAAAGAGAGTGAGATGCCAGCTCCTTTCATTCAGTCAGTAGCTTCAATCATTTCTGGACGTTTTTCAATGGCAAAAATCAATGAATATTGTAAATGCACAAACAGTAATTTCTCCGCATTGCAAGGTGCAATTCTGAAATTTTTTGCTTTTTCCTGCTCCTCTTAGCATGATAAAGAAGATTCAAAGAGAGTGAGATGCCAGCTCCTTTCATTCAGTCAGTAGCTTCAATCATTTCTGGACGTTTTTCAATGGCAAAAATCAATGAATATTGTAAATGCACAAACAGTAATTTCTCCGCATTGCAAGGTGCAATTCTGAAATTTTTTGCTTTTTCCTGCTCCTCTTAGCATGACAAAGAAGATTCAAAGAGAGTAAGATGCCAGCTCCTTTCATTCAGTCAGTAGCTTCAATCATTTCTGATATATGAATAACATGATGTTTTTCAATGGCAAAAATCAATGAATATTGTAAATGCACAAACAGTAATTTCTCCGCATTGCAAGGTGCAATTCTGAAATTTTTTGCTTTTTCCTGCTCCTCTTAGCATGATAAAGAAGATTCAAAGAGAGTGAGATGCCAGCTCCTTTCATTCAGTCAGTAGCTTCAATCATTTCTGGACGTTTTTCAATGGCAAAAATCAATGAATATTGTAAATGCACAAACAGTAATTTCTCCGCATTGCAAGGTACAATTCTGAAATTTTTTGCTTTTTCCTGCTCCTCTTAGCATGATAAAGAAGATTCAAAGAGAGTGAGATGCCAGCTCCTTTCATTCAGTCAGTAGCTTCAATCATTTCTGGACGTTTTTCAATGGCAAAAATCAATGAATATTGTAAATGCACAAACAGTAATTTCTCCGCATTGCAAGGTGCAATTCTGAAATTTTTTGCTTTTTCCTGCTCCTCTTAGCATGATAAAGAAGATTCAAAGAGAGTGAGATGCCAGCTCCTTTCATTCAGTCAGTAGCTTCAAACATTTCTTGTATATGAATAACATGATGTTTTTCAATGGCAAAAATCAATGAATATTGTAAAAGCACAAACAGTAATTTCTCCGCATTGCAAGGTGCAATTCTGAAATTTTTTGCTTTTTCCTGCTCCTCTTAGCATGATAAAGAAGATTCAAAGAGAGTGAGATGCCAGCTCCTTTCATTCAGTCAGTAGCTTCAATCATTTCTTGACGTTTTTCAATGGCAAAAATCAATGAATATTGTAAATGCACAAACAGTAATTTCTCCGCATTGCAAGGTGCAATTCTGAAATTTTTTGCTTTTTCCTGCTCCTCTTAGCAAGATAAAGAAGATTCAAAGAGAGTGAGATGCCAGCTCCTTTCATTCAGTCAGTAGCTTCAATCATTTCTGGTATATGAATAACATGATGTTTTTCAATGGCAAAAATCAATGAATATTGTAAATGCACAAACAGTAATTTCTCCGCATTGCAAGTTGCAATTCTGAAATTTTTTGCTTTTTCCTGCTCCTCTTAGCATGATAAAGAAGATTCAAAGAGAGTGAGATGCCAGCTCCTTTCATTCAGTCAGTAGCTTCAATCATTTCTGGACGTTTTTCAATGGCAAAAATCAATGAATATTGTAAATGCACAAACAGTAATTTCTCCGCATTGCAAGGTGCAATTCTGAAATTTTTTGCTTTTTCCTGCTCCTCTTAGCATGATAAAGAAGATTCAAAGAGAGTGAGATGCCAGCTCTTTTCATTCAGTCAGTAGCTTCAATCATTTCTGGACGTTTTTCAATGGCAAAAATCAATGAATATTGTAAATGCACAAACAGTAATTTCTCCGCATTGCAAGGTGCAATTCTGAAATTTTTTGCTTTTTCCTGCTCCTCTTAGCATGATAAAGAAGATTCAAAGAGAGTTAGATGCCAGCTCCTTTCATTCAGTCAGTAGCTTCAAACATTTCTGGTATATGAATAACATGATGTTTTTCAATGGCAAAAATCAATGAATATTGTAAAAGCACAAACAGTAATTTCTCCGCATTGCAAGGTGCAATTCTGAAATTTTTTGCTTTTTCCTGCTCCTCTTAGCATGATAAAGAAGATTCAAAGAGAGTGAGATGCCAGCTCCTTTCATTCAGTCAGTAGCTTCAATCATTTCTGGACGTTTTTCAATGGCAAAAATCAATGAATATTGTAAATGCACAAACAGTAATTTCTCCGCATTGCAAGGTGCAATTCTGAAATTTTTTGCTTTTTCCTGCTCCTCTTAGCATGATAAAGAAGATTCAAAGAGAGCGAGATGCCAGCTCCTTTCATTCAGTCAGTAGCTTCAATCATTTCTGGTATATGAATAACATGATGTTTTTCAATGGCAAAAATCAATGAATATTGTAAATGCACAAACAGTAATTTCTCCGCATTGCAAGGTGCAATTCTGAAATTTTTTGCTTTTTCCTGCTCCTCTTAGCATGATAAAGAAGATTCAAAGAGAGTGAGATGCCAGCTCCTTTCATTCAGTCAGTAGCTTCAATCATTTCTGGACGTTTTTCAATGGCAAAAATCAATGAATATTGTAAATGCACAAACAGTAATTTCTCCGCATTGCAAGGTGCAATTCTGAAATTTTTTGCTTTTTCCTGCTCCTCTTAGCATGATAAAGAAGATTCAAAGAGAGTGAGATGCCAGCTCCTTTCATTCAGTCAGTAGCTTCAAACATTTCTGGTATATGAATAACATGATGTTTTTCAATGGCAAAAATCAATGAATATTGTAAATGCACAAACAGTAATTTCTCCGCATTGCAAGGTGCAATTCTGAAATTTTTTGCTTTTTCCTGCTCCTCTTAGCATGATAAAGAAAATTCAAAGAGAGTGAGATGCCAGCTCCTTTCATTCAGTCAGTAGCTTCAATCATTTCTGGACGTTTTTCAATGGCAAAAATCAATGAATATTGTAAATGCACAAACAGTAATTTCTCCGCATTGCAAGGTGCAATTCTGAAATTTTTTGCTTTTTCCTGCTCCTCTTAGCATGATAAAGAAGATTCAAAGAGAGTGAGATGCCAGCTCCTTTCATTCAGTCAGTAGCTTCAATCATTTCTGGTATATGAATAACATGATGTTTTTCAATGGCAAAAATCAATGAATATTGTAAATGCACAAACAGTAATTTCTCCGCATTGCAAGGTGCAATTCTGAAATTTTTTGCTTTTTCCTGCTCCTCTTAGCATGATAAAGAAGATTCAAAGAGAGTGAGATGCCAGCTCCTTTCATTCAGTCAGTAGCTTCAAACATTTCTGGTATATGAATAACATGATGTTTTTCAATGGCAAAAATCAATGAATATTGTAAATGCACAAACAGTAATTTCTCCGCATTGCAAGGTGCAATTCTGCAATTTTTTGCTTTTTTCTGCTCCTCTTAGCATGATAAAGAAGATTCAAAGAGAGTGAGATGCCAGCTCCTTTCATTCAGTCAGTAGCTTCAATCATTTCTGGACGTTTTTCAATGGCAAAAATCAATGAATATTGTAAATGCACAAACAGTAATTTCTCCGCATTGCAAGGTGCAATTCTGAAATTTTTTGCTTTTTCCTGCTCCTCTTAGCATGATAAAGAAGATTCAAAGAGAGTGAGATGTCAGCTCCTTTCATTCAGTCAGTAGCTTCAAACATTTCTGGTATATGAATAACATGATGTTTTTCAATGGCAAAAATCAATGAATTTTGTAAATGCACAAACAGTAATTTCTCCGCATTGCAAGGTGCAATTCTGAAATTTTTTGCTTTTTCCTGCTCCTCTTAGCATGATAAAGAAGATTCAAAGAGAGTGAGATGCCAGTTCCTTTCATTCAGTCAGTAGCTTCAATCATTTCTGGACGTTTTTCAATGGCAAAAATCAATGAATATTGTAAATGCACAAACAGTAATTTCTCCGCATTGCAAGGTGCAATTCTGAAATTTTTTGCTTTTTCCTGCTCCTCTTAGCATGATAAAGAAGATTCAAAGAGAGTGAGATGCCAGCTCCTTTCATTCAGTCAGTAGCTTCAATCATTTCTGGTATATGAATAACATGATGTTTTTCAATGGCAAAAATCAATGAATATTGTAAATGCACAAACAGTAATTTCTCCGCATTGCAAGGTGCAATTCTGAATTTTTTTGCTTTTTCCTGCTCCTCTTAGCATGATAAAGAAGATTCAAAGAGAGTGAGATGCCAGCTCCTTTCATTCAGTCAGTAGCTTCAATCATTTCTGGACGTTTTTCAATGGCAAAAATCAATGAATATTGTAAATGCACAAACAGTAATTTCTCCGCATTGCAAGGTGCAATTCTGAAATTTTTTGCTTTTTCCTGCTCCTCTTAGCATGATAAACAAGATTCAAAGAGAGTGAGATGCCAGCTCCTTTCATTCAGTCAGTAGCTTCAATCATTTCTGGACGTTTTTCAATGGCAAAAATCAATGAATATTGTAAATGCACAAACAGTAATTTCTCCGCATTGCAAGGTGCAATTCTGAAATTTTTTGCTTTTTAATGCTCCTCTTAGCATGATAAAGAAGATTCAAAGAGAGTGAGATGCCAGCTCCTTTCATTCAGTCAGTAGCTTCAAACATTTCTGGTATATGAATAACATGATGTTTTTCAATGGCAAAAATCAATGAATATTGTAAATGCACAAACAGTAATTTCTCCGCATTGCAAGGTGCAAGTCTGAAATTTTTTGCTTTTTCCTGCTCCTCTTAGCATGATAAAGAAGATTCAAAGAGAGTGAGATGCCAGCTACTTTCATTCAGTCAGTAGCTTCAATCATTTCTGGACGTTTTTCAATGGTAAAAATCAATGAATATTGTAAATGCACAAACAGTAATTTCTCCACATTGCAAGGTGCAATTCTGAAATTTTTTGCTTTTTCCTGCTCCTCTTAGCATGATAAAGAAGATTCAAAGAGAGTGAGATGCCAGCTCCTTTCATTCAGTCAGTAGCTTCAATCATTTCTGGTATATGAATAACATGATGTTTTTCAATGGCAAAAATCAATGAATATTGTAAATGCACAAACAGTAATTTCTCCGCATTGCAAGGTGCAATTCTGAAATTTTTTGCTTTTTCCTGCTCCGCTTAGCATGATAAAGAAGATTCAAAGAGAGTGAGATGCCAGCTCCTTTCATTCAGTC
Organism: Phyllobates terribilis; assembly: GCF_046119375.1. NCBI lineage: Eukaryota > Metazoa > Chordata > Amphibia > Anura > Dendrobatidae > Phyllobates > Phyllobates terribilis. Next base: position 363,191 of record NW_027363456.1, read on the forward strand.
AGTAGCTTCAATCATTTCTGGACGTTTTTCAATGGCAAAAATCAATGAATATTGTAAATGCACAAACAGTAATTTCTCCGCATTGCAAGGTGCAATTCTGAAATTTTTTGCTTTTTCCTGCTCCTCTTAGCATGATAAAGAAGATTCAAAGAGAGTGAGATGTCAGCTCCTTTCATTCAGTCAGTAGCTTCAAACATTTCTGGTATATGAATAACATGATGTTTTTCAATGGCAAAAATCAATGAATTTTGTAAATGCACAAACAGTAATTTCTCCGCATTGCAAGGTGCAATTCTGAAATTTTTTGCTTTTTCCTGCTCCTCTTAGCATGATAAAGAAGATTCAAATAGAGTGAGATGCCAGTTCCTTTCATTCAGTCAGTAGCTTCAATCATTTCTGGACGTTTTTCAATGGCAAAAATCAATGAATATTGTAAATGCACAAACAGTAATTTCTCCGCATTGCAAGGTGCAATTCTGAAATTTTTTGCTTTTTCCTGCTCCTCTTAGCATGATAAAGAAGATTCAAAGAGAGTGAGATGCCAGCTCCTTTCATTCAGTCAGTAGCTTCAATCATTTCTGGTATATGAATAACATGATGTTTTTCAATGGCAAAAATCAATGAATATTGTAAATGCACAAACAGTAATTTCTCCGCATTGCAAGGTGCAATTCTGAAATTTTTTGCTTTTTCCTGCTCCTCTTAGCATGATAAAGAAGATTCAAAGAGAGTGAGATGCCAGCTCCTTTCATTCAGTCAGTAGCTTCAATCATTTCTGGACGTTTTTCAATGGCAAAAATCAATGAATATTGTAAATGCACAAACAGTAATTTCTCCGCATTGCAAGGTGCAATTCTGAAATTTTTTGCTTTTTCCTGCTCCTCTTAGCATGATAAAGAAGATTCAAAGAGAGTGAGATGCCAGCTCCTTTCATTCAGTCAGTAGCTTCAATCATTTCTGGACGTTTTTCAATGGCAAAAATCAATGAATATTGTAAATGCACAAACAGTAATTTCTCCGCATTGCAAGGTGCAATTCTGAAATTTTTTGCTTTTTCCTGCTCCTCTTAGCATGATAAAGAACATTCAAAGAGAGTGAGATGTCAGCTCCTTTCATTCAGTCAGTAGCTTCAAACATTTCTGGTATATGAATAACATGATGTTTTTCAATGGCAAAAATCAATGAATTTTGTAAATGCACAAACAGTAATTTCTCCGCATTGCAAGGTGCAATTCTGAAATTTTTTGCTTTTTCCTGCTCCTCTTAGCATGATAAAGAAGATTCAAAGAGAGTGAGATGCCAGTTCCTTTCATTCAGTCAGTAGCTTCAATCATTTCTGGACGTTTTTCAATGGCAAAAATCAATGAATATTGTAAATGCACAAACAGTAATTTCTCCGCATTGCAAGGTGCAATTCTGAAATTTTTTGCTTTTTCCTGCTCCTCTTAGCATGATAAAGAAGATTCAAAGAGAGTGAGATGCCAGCTCCTTTCATTCAGTCAGTAGCTTCAATCATTTCTGGTATATGAATAACATGATGTTTTTCAATGGCAAAAATCAATGAATATTGTAAATGCACAAACAGTAATTTCTCCGCATTGCAAGGTGCAATTCTGAAATTTTTTGCTTTTTCCTGCTCCTCTTAGCATGATAAAGAAGATTCAAAGAGAGTGAGATGCCAGCTCCTTTCATTCAGTCAGTAGCTTCAATCATTTCTGGACGTTTTTCAATGGCAAAAATCAATGAATATTGTAAATGCACAAACAGTAATTTCTCCGCATTGCAAGGTGCAATTCTGAAATTTTTTGCTTTTTCCTGCTCCTCTTAGCATGATAAACAAGATTCAAAGAGAGTGAGATGCCAGCTCCTTTCATTCAGTCAGTAGCTTCAATCATTTCTGGTATATGAATAACATGATGTTTTTCAATGGCAAAAATCAATGAATATTGTAAATGCACAAACAGTAATTTCTCCGCATTGCAAGGTGCAATTCTGAATTTTTTTGCTTTTTCCTGCTCCTCTTAGCATGATAAAGAAGATTCAAAGAGAGTGAGATGCCAGCTCCTTTCATTCAGTCAGTAGCTTCAATCATTTCTGGACGTTTTTCAATGGCAAAAATCAATGAATATTGTAAATGCACAAACAGTAATTTCTCCGCATTGCAAGGTGCAATTCTGAAATTTTTTGCTTTTTCCTGCTCCTCTTAGCATGATAAACAAGATTCAAAGAGAGTGAGATGCCAGCTCCTTTCATTCAGTCAGTAGCTTCAATCATTTCTGGACGTTTTTCAATGGCAAAATTCAAAGAATATTGTAAATGCACAAACAGTAATTTCTCCGCATTGCAAGGTGCAATTCTGAAATTTTTTGCTTTTTCCTGCTCCTCTTAGCATGATAAAGAAGATTCAAAGAGAGTGAGATGCCAGCTCCTTTCATTCAGTCAGTAGCTTCAAACATTTCTGGTATATGAATAACATGATGTTTTTCAATGGCAAAAATCAATGAATATTGTAAATGCACAAACAGTAATTTCTCCGCATTGCAAGGTGCAAGTCTGAAATTTTTTGCTTTTTCCTGCTCCTCTTAGCATGATAAAGAAGATTCAAAGAGAGTGAGATGCCAGCTACTTTCATTCAGTCAGTAGCTTCAATCATTTCTGGACGTTTTTCAATGGTAAAAATCAATGAATATTGTAAATGCACAAACAGTAATTTCTCCACATTGCAAGGTGCAATTCTGAAATTTTTTGCTTTTTCCTGCTCCTCTTAGCATGATAAAGAAGATTCAAAGAGAGTGAGATGTCAGCTCCTTTCATTCAGTCAGTAGCTTCAAACATTTCTGGTATATGAATAACATGATGTTTTTCAATGGCAAAAATCAATGAATTTTGTAAATGCACAAACAGTAATTTCTCCGCATTGCAAGGTGCAATTCTGAAATTTTTTGCTTTTTCCTGCTCCTCTTAGCATGATAAAGAAGATTCAAAGAGAGTGAGATGCCAGTTCCTTTCATTCAGTCAGTAGCTTCAATCATTTCTGGACGTTTTTCAATGGCAAAAATCAATGAATATTGTAAATGCACAAACAGTAATTTCTCCGCATTGCAAGGTGCAATTCTGAAATTTTTTGCTTTTTCCTGCTCCTCTTAGCATGATAAAGAAGATTCAAAGAGAGTGAGATGCCAGCTCCTTTCATTCAGTCAGTAGCTTCAATCATTTCTGGTATATGAATAACATGATGTTTTTCAATGGCAAAAATCAATGAATATTGTAAATGCACAAACAGTAATTTCTCCGCATTGCAAGGTGCAATTCTGAAATTTTTTGCTTTTTCCTGCTCCTCTTAGCATGATAAAGAAGATTCAAAGAGAGTGAGATGCCAGCTCCTTTCATTCAGTCAGTAGCTTCAATCATTTCTGGACGTTTTTCAATGGCAAAAATCAATGAATATTGTAAATGCACAAACAGTAATTTCTCCGCATTGCAAGGTGCAATTCTGAAATTTTTTGCTTTTTCCTGCTCCTCTTAGCATGATAAAGAAGATTCAAAGAGAGTGAGATGCCAGCTCCTTTCATTCAGTCAGTAGCTTCAATCATTTCTGGACGTTTTTCAATGGCAAAAATCAATGAATATTGTAAATGCACAAACAGTAATTTCTCCGCATTGCAAGGTGCAATTCTGAAATTTTTTGCTTTTTCCTGCTCCTCTTAGCATGATAAAGAAGATTCAAAGAGAGTGAGATGCCAGCTCCTTTCATTCAGTCAGTAGCTTCAAACATTTCTGGTATATGAATAACATGATGTTTTTCAATGGCAAAAATCAATGAATATTGTAATTGCACAAACAGTAATTTCTCTGCATTGCAAGGTGCAATTCTGAAATTTTTTGCTTTTTCCTGCTCCTCTTAGCATGATAAAGAAGATTCAAAGAGAGTGAGATGCCAGCTACTTTCATTCAGTCAGTAGCTTCAATCATTTCTGGACGTTTTTCAATGGTAAAAATCAATGAATATTGTAAATGCACAAACAGTAATTTCTCCACATTGCAAGGTGCAATTCTGAAATTTTTTGCTTTTTCCTGCTCCTCTTAGCATGATAAAGAAGATTCAAAGAGAGTGAGATGCCAGCTCCTTTCATTCAGTCAGTAGCTTCAAACATTTCTGGTATATGAATAACATGATGTTTTTCAATGGCAAAAATCAATGAATATTGTAAATGCACAAACAGTAATTTCTCCGCATTGCAAGGTGCAATTCTGAAATTTTTTGCTTTTTCCTGCTCCTCTTAGCATGATAAAGAAGATTCAAAGAGAGTGAGATGCCAGCTCCTTTCATTCAGTCAGTAGCTTCAAACATTTCTGGTATATGAATAACATGATGTTTTTCAATGGCAAAAATCAATGAATATTGTAAATGCACAAACAGTAATTTCTCCGCATTGCAAGGTGCAATTCTGAAATTTTTTGCTTTTTCCTGCTCCTCTTAGCATGATAAAGAATATTCAAAGAGAGTGAGATGCCAGCTCCTTTCATTCAGTCAGTAGCTTCAATCATTTCTGGATGTTTTTCAATGGCAAAAATCAATGAATATTGTAAATGCACAAACTGTAATTTCTCCGCATTGCAAGGTGCAATTCTGAAATTTTTGGCTTTTTCCTGCTCCTCTTAGCATGATAAAGAAGATTCAAAGAGAGTGAGATGCCAGCTCCTTTCATTCAGTCAGTAGCTTCAATCATTTCTGGACGTTTTTCAATGGCAAAAATCAATGAATATTGTAAATGCACAAACAGTAATTTCTCCGCATTGCAAGGTGCAATTCTGAAATTTTTTGCTTTTTCCTGCTCCTCTTAGCATGATAAAGAAGATTCAAAGAGAGTGAGATGCCAGCTCCTTTCATTCAGTCAGTACGTTCAATCATTTCTGGATGTTTTTCAATGGCAAAAATCAATGAATATTGTAAATGCACAAACAGTAATTTCTCCGCATTGCAAGGTGCAATTCTGAAATTTTTTGCTTTTTCCCGCTCCTCTTAGCATGATAAAGAAGATTCAAAGAGAGTGAGGTGCCAGCTCCTTTCATTCAGTCAGTAGCTTCAAACATTTCTGGTATATGAATAACATGTTTTTCAATGGCAAAAATCATTGAATATTGTAAATGCACAAACAGTAATTTCTCCGCATTGCAAGGTGCAATTCTGAAATTTTTTGATTTTTCCTGCTCCTCTTAGCATGATAAAGAAGATTCAAAGAGAGTGAGATGCCAGCTCCTTTCATTCAGTCAGTAGCTTCAATCATTTCTGGACGTTTTTCAATGGCAAAAATCAATGAATATTGTAAATGCACAAACAGTAATTTCTCCGCATTGCAAGGTGCAATTCTGAAATTTTTTGCTTTTTCCTGCTCCTCTTAGCATGATAAAGAAGATTCAAAGAGAGTGAGATGCCAGCTCCTTTCATTCAGTCAGTAGCTTCAATCATTTCTGGACATTTTTCAATGGCAAAAATCAATGAATATTGTAAATGCACAAACAGTAATTTCTCCGCATTGCAAGGTGCAATTCTGAAATTTTTTGCTTTTTCCTGCTCCTCTTAGCATGATAAAGAAGATTCAAAGAGAGTGAGATGCCAGCTCCTTTCATTCAGTCAGTAGCTTCAAACATTTCTGGTATATGAATAACATGATGTTTTTCAATGGCAAAAATCAATGAATATTGTAAATGCACAAACAGTAATTTCTCTGCATTGCAAGGTGCAAGTCTGAAATTTTTTGCTTTTTCCTGCTCCTCTTAGCATGATAAAGAAGATTCAAAGAGAGTGAGATGCCAGCTACTTTCATTCAGTCAGTAGCTTCAATCATTTCTGGACGTTTTTCAATGGTAAAAATCAATGAATATTGTAAATGCACAAACAGTAATTTCTCCACATTGCAAGGTGCAATTCTGAAATTTTTTGCTTTTTCCTGCTCCTCTTAGCATGATAAAGAAGATTCAAAGAGAGTGAGATGCCAGCTCCTTTCATTCAGTCAGTAGCTTCAAACATTTCTGGTATATGAATAACATGATGTTTTTCAATGGCAAAAATCAATGAATATTGTAAATGCACAAACAGTAATTTCTCCGCATTGCAAGGTGCAATTCTGAAATTTTTTGCTTTTTCCTGCTCCTCTTAGCATGATAAAGAAGATTCAAAGAGAGTGAGATGCCAGCTCCTTTCATTCAGTCAGTAGCTTCAAACATTTCTGGTATATGAATAACATGATGTTTTTCAATGGCAAAAATCAATGAATATTGTAAATGCACAAAGAGTAATTTCTCCGCATTGCAAGGTGCAATTCTGAAATTTTTTGCTTTTTCCTGCTCCTCTTAGCATGATAAAGAAGATTCAAAGAGAGTGAGATGCCAGCTCCTTTCATTCAGTCAGTAGCTTCAATCATTTCTGGACGTTTTTCAATGGCAAAAATCAATGAATATTGTAAATGCACAAACAGTAATTTCTCCGCATTGCAAGGTGCAATTCTGAAATTTTTTGCTTTTTCCTGCTCCTCTTAGCATGATAAAGAAGATTCAAAGAGAGTGAGATGCCAGCTCCTTTCATTCAGTCAGTAGCTTCAAACATTTCTGGTATATGAATAACATGATGTTTTTCAATGGCAAAAATCAATGAATATTGTAAATGCACAAACAGTAATTTCTCCGCATTGCAAGGTGCAAGTCTGAAATTTTTTGCTTTTTCCTGCTCCTCTTAGCATGATAAAGAAGATTCAAAGAGAGTGAGATGCCAGCTACTTTCATTCAGTCAGTAGCTTCAATCATTTCTGGACGTTTTTCAATGGTAAAAATCAATGAATATTGTAAATGCACAAACAGTAATTTCTCCACATTGCAAGGTGCAATTCTGAAATTTTTTGCTTTTTCCTGCTCCTCTTAGCATGATAAAGAAGATTCAAAGAGAGTGAGATGCCAGCTCCTTTCATTCAGTCAGTAGCTTCAAACATTTCTGGTATATGAATAACATGATGTTTTTCAATGGCAAAAATCAATGAATATTGTAAATGCACAAACAGTAATTTCTCCGCATTGCAAGGTGCAATTCTGAAATTTTTTGCTTTTTCCTGCTCCTCTTAGCATGATAAAGAAGATTCAAAGAGAGTGAGATGCCAGCTCCTTTCATTCAGTCAGTAGCTTCAAACATTTCTGGTATATGAATAACATGATGTTTTTCAATGGCAAAAATCAATGAATATTGTAAATGCACAAAGAGTAATTTCTCCGCATTGCAAGGTGCAATTCTGAAATTTTTTGCTTTTTCCTGCTCCTCTTAGCATGATAAAGAAGATTCAAAGAGAGTGAGATGCCAGCTCCTTTCATTCAGTCAGTAGCTTCAATCATTTCTGGACGTTTTTCAATGGCAAAAATCAATGAATATTGTAAATGCACAAACAGTAATTTCTCCGCATTGCAAGGTGCAATTCTGAAATTTTTTGCTTTTTCCTGCTCCTCTTAGCATGATAAAGAAGATTCAAAGAGAGTGAGATGCCAGCTCCTTTCATTCAGTCAGTAGCTTCAATCATTTCTGGACGTTTTTCAATGGCAAAAATCAATGAATATTGTAAATGCACAAACAGTAATTTCTCCGCATTGCAAGGTGCAATTCTGAAATTTTTTGCTTTTTCCTGCTCCTCTTAGCATGATAAAGAAGATTCAAAGAGAGTGAGATGCCAGCTCCTTTCATTCAGTCAGTAGCTACAAACATTTCTGGTATATGAATAACATGATGTTTTTCAATGGCAAAAATCAATGAATATTGTAAATGCACAAACAGTAATTTCTCCGCATTGCAAGGTGCAATTCTGAAATTTTTTGCTTTTTCCTGCTCCTCTTAGCATGATAAAGAAGATTCAAAGAGAGTGAGATGCCAGCTCCTTTCATTCAGTCAATAGCTTCAATCATTTCTGGACGTTTTTCAATGGCAAAAATCAATGAATATTGTAAATGCACAAACAGTAATTTCTCCGCATTGCAAGGTGCAATTCTGAAATTTTTTGCTTTTTCCTGCTCCTCTTAGCATGATAAAGAAGATTCAAAGAGAGTGAGATGCCAGCTCCTTTTCATTCAGTCAGTAGCTTCAATCATTTCTGGACGTTTTTCAATGGCAAAAATCAATGAATATTGTAAATGCACAAACAGTAATTTCTCCGCATTGCAAGGTGCAATTCTGAAATTTTTTGCTTTTTCCTGCTCCTCTTAGCATGACAAAGAAGATTCAAAGAGAGTAAGATGCCAGCTCCTTTCATTCAGTCAGTAGCTTCAATCATTTCTGGTATATGAATAACATGATGTTTTTCAATGGCAAAAATCAATGAATATTGTAAATGCACAAACAGTAATTTCTCCGCATTGCAAGGTGCAATTCTGAAATTTTTTGCTTTTTCCTGCTCCTCTTAGCATGATAAAGAAGATTCAAAGAGAGTGAGATGCCAGCTCCTTTAATTCAGTCAGTAGCTTCAATCATTTCTGGACGTTTTTCAATGGCAAAAATCAATGAATATTGTAAATGCACAAACAGTAATTTCTCCGCATTGCAAGGTGCAATTCTGAAATTTTTTGCTTTTTCCTGCTCCTCTTAGCATGATAAAGAAGATTCAAAGAGAGTGAGATGCCAGCTCCTTTCATTCAGTCAGTAGCTACAAACATTTCTGGTATATGAATAACATGATGTTTTTCAATGGCAAAAATCAATGAATATTGTAAATGCACAAACAGTAATTTCTCCGCATTGCAAGGTGCAATTCTGAAATTTTTTGCTTTTTCCTGCTCCTCTTAGCATGATAAAGAAGATTCAAAGAGAGTGAGATGCCAGCTCCTTTCATTCAGTCAATAGCTTCAATCATTTCTGGACGTTTTTCAATGGCAAAAATCAATGAATATTGTAAATGCACAAACAGTAATTTCTCCGCATTGCAAGGTGCAATTCTGAAATTTTTTGCTTTTTCCTGCTCCTCTTAGCATGATAAAGAAGATTCAAAGAGAGTGAGATGCCAGCTCCTTTTCATTCAGTCAGTAGCTTCAATCATTTCTGGACGTTTTTCAATGGCAAAAATCAATGAATATTGTAAATGCACAAACAGTAATTTCTCCGCATTGCAAGGTGCAATTCTGAAATTTTTTGCTTTTTCCTGCTCCTCTTAGCATGACAAAGAAGATTCAAAGAGAGTAAGATGCCAGCTCCTTTCATTCAGTCAGTAGCTTCAATCATTTCTGGTATATGAATAACATGATGTTTTTCAATGGCAAAAATCAATGAATATTGTAAATGCACAAACAGTAATTTCTCCGCATTGCAAGGTGCAATTCTGAAATTTTTTGCTTTTTCCTGCTCCTCTTAGCATGATAAAGAAGATTCAAAGAGAGTGAGATGCCAGCTCCTTTAATTCAGTCAGTAGCTTCAATCATTTCTGGACGTTTTTCAATGGCAAAAATCAATGAATATTGTAAATGCACAAACAGTAATTTCTCCGCATTGCAAGGTGCAATTCTGAAATTTTTTGCTTTTTCCTGCTCCTCTTAGCATGATAAAGAAGATTCAAAGAGAGTGAGATGCCAGCTCCTTTCATTCAGTCAGTAGCTTCAATCATTTCTGGACGTTTTTCAATGGCAAAAATCAATGAATATTGTAAATGCACAAACAGTAATTTCTCCGCATTGCAAGGTGCAATTCTGAAATTTTTTGCTTTTTCCTGCTCCTCTTAGCATGATAAAGAAGATTCAAAGAGAGTGAGATGCCAGCTCCTTTCATTCAGTCAGTAGCTTCAAACATTTCTGGTATATGAATAATATGATGTTTTTCAATGGCAAAAATCAATGAATATTGTAAAAGCACAAACAGTAATTTCTCCGCATTGCAAGGTGCAATTCTGAAATTTTTTGCTTTTTCCTGCTCCTCTTAGCATGATAAAGAAGATTCAAAGAGAGTGAGATGCCAGCTCCTTTCATTCAGTCAGTAGCTTCAATCATTTCTGGACGTTTTTCAATGGCAAAAATCAATGAATATTGTAAATGCACAAACAGTAATTTCTCCGCATTGCAAGGTGCAATTCTGAAATTTTTTGCTTTTTCCTGCTCCTCTTAGCATGATAAAGAAGATTCAAAGATAGTGAGATGCCAGCTCCTTTCATTCAGTCAGTAGCTTCAATCATTTCTGGTATATGAATAACATGATGTTTTTCAATGGCAAAAATCAATGAATATTGTAAATGCACAAACAGTAATTTCTCCGCATTGCAAGTTGCAATTCTGAAATTTTTTGCTTTTTCCTGCTCCTCTTAGCATGATAAAGAAGATTCAAAGAGAGTGAGATGCCAGCTCCTTTCATTCAGTCAGTAGCTTCAATCATTTCTGGACGTTTTTCAATGGCAAAAATCAATGAATATTGTAAATGCACAAACAGTAATTTCTCCGCATTGCAAGGTGCAATTCTGAAATTTTTCGCTTTTTCCTGCTCCTCTTAGCATGATAAAGAATATTCAAAGAGAGTGAGATGCCAGCTCCTTTCATTCAGTCAGTAGCTTCAATCATTTCTGGACGTTTTTCAATGGCAAAAATCAATGCATATTGTAAATGCACAAACAGTAATTTCTCCGCATTGCAAGGTGCAATTCTGAAATTTTTTGCTTTTTCCTGCTCCTCTTAGCATGATAAAGAAGATTCAAAGAGAGTGAGATGCCAGCTCCTTTCATTCAGTCAGTAGCTTCAAACATTTCTGGTATATGAATAACATGATGTTTTTCAATGGCAAAAATCAATGAATATTGTAAAAGCACAAACAGTAATTTCTCCGCATTGCAAGGTGCAATTCTGAAATTTTTTGCTTTTTCCTGCTCCTCTTAGCATGATAAAGAAGATTCAAAGAGAGTGAGATGCCAGCTCCTTTCATTCAGTCAGTAGCTTCAATCATTTCTGGTATATGAATAACATGATGTTTTTCAATGGCAAAAATCAATGAATATTGTAAATGCACAAACAGTAATTTCTCCGCATTGCAAGGTGCAATTCTGAAATTTTTTGCTTTTTCCTGCTCCTCTTAGCATGATAAAGAAGATTCAAAGAGAGTGAGATGCCAGCTCCTTTCATTCAGTCAGTAGCTACAAACATTTCTGGTATATGAATAACATGATGTTTTTCAATGGCAAAAATCAATGAATATTGTAAATGCACAAACTGTAATTTCTCCGCATTGCAAGGTGCAATTCTGAAATTTTTTGCTTTTTCCTGCTCCTCTTAGCATGATAAAGAAGATTCAAAGAGAGTGAGATGCCAGCTCCTTTCATTCAGTCAGTAGCTTCAATCATTTCTGGACGTTTTTCAATGGCAAAAATCAATGAATATTGTAAATGCACAAACAGTAATTTCTCCGCATTGCAAGGTGCAATTCTGAAATTTTTTGCTTTTTCCTGCTCCTCTTAGCATGATAAAGAAGATTCAAAGAGAGTGAGATGCCAGCTCCTTTCATTCAGTCAGTAGCTTCAATCATTTCTGGACCTTTTTCAATGGCAAAAATCAATGAATATTGTAAATGCACAAACAGTAATTTCTCCGCATTGCAAGGTGCAATTCTGAAATTTTTTGCTTTTTCCTGCTCCTCTTAGCATGATAAAGAAGATTCAAAGAGAGTGAGATGCCAGCTCCTTTCATTCAGTCAGTAGCTTCAAACATTTCTGGTATATGAATAATATGATGTTTTTCAATGGCAAAAATCAATGAATATTGTAAAAGCACAAACAGTAATTTCTCCGCATTGCAAGGTGCAATTCTGAAATTTTTTGCTTTTTCCTGCTCCTCTTAGCATGATAAAGAAGATTCAAAGAGAGTGAGATGCCAGCTCCTTTCATTCAGTCAGTAGCTTCAATCATTTCTGGACGTTTTTCAATGGCAAAAATCAATGAATATTGTAAATGCACAAACAGTAATTTCTCCGCATTGCAAGGTGCAATTCTGAAATTTTTTGCTTTTTCCTGCTCCTCTTAGCATGGTAAAGAAGATTCAAAGAGAGTGAGATGCCAGCTCCTTTCATTCAGTCAGTAGCTTCAATCATTTCTGGTATATGAATAACATGATGTTTTTCAATGGCAAAAATCAATGAATATTGTAAATGCACAAACAGTAATTTCTCCACATTGCAAGTTGCAATTCTGAAATTTTTTGCTTTTTCCTGCTCCTCTTAGCATGATAAAGAAGATTCAAAGAGAGTGAGATGCCAGCTCCTTTCATTCAGTCAGTAGCTTCAATCATTTCTGGACGTTTTTCAATGGCAAAAATCAATGAATATTGTAAATGCACAAACAGTAATTTCTCCGCATTGCAAGGTGCAATTCTGAAATTTTTTGCTTTTTCCTGCTCCTCTTAGCATGATAAAGAAGATTCAAAGAGAGTGAGATGCCAGCTCCTTTCATTCAGTCAGTAGCTTCAATCATTTCTGGACGTTTTTCAATGGCAAAAATCAATGAATATTGTAAATGCACAAACAGTAATTTCTCCGCATTGCAAGGTGCAATTCTGAAATTTTTTGCTTTTTCCTGCTCCTCTTAGCATGACAAAGAAGATTCAAAGAGAGTAAGATGCCAGCTCCTTTCATTCAGTCAGTAGCTTCAATCATTTCTGGTATATGAATAACATGATGTTTTTCAATGGCAAAAATCAATGAATATTGTAAATGCACAAACAGTAATTTCTCCGCATTGCAAGGTGCAATTCTGAAATTTTTTGCTTTTTCCTGCTCCTCTTAGCATGATAAAGAAGATTCAAAGAGAGTGAGATGCCAGCTCCTTTCATTCAGTCAGTAGCTTCAATCATTTCTGGACGTTTTTCAATGGCAAAAATCAATGAATATTGTAAATGCACAAACAGTAATTTCTCCGCATTGCAAGGTGCAATTCTGAAATTTTTTGCTTTTTCCTGCTCCTCTTAGCATGATAAAGAAGATTCAAAGAGAGTGAGATGCCAGCTCCTTTCATTCAGTCAGTAGCTTCAATCATTTCTGGACGTTTTTCAATGGCAAAAATCAATGAATATTGTAAATGCACAAACAGTAATTTCTCCGCATTGCAAGGTGCAATTCTGAAATTTTTTGCTTTTTCCTGCTCCTCTTAGCATGATAAAGAAGATTCAAAGAGAGTGAGATGCCAGCTCCTTTCATTCAGTCAGTAGCTTCAAACATTTCTGGTATATGAATAATATGATGTTTTTCAATGGCAAAAATCAATGAATATTGTAAAAGCACAAACAGTAATTTCTCCGCATTGCAAGGTGCAATTCTGAAATTTTTTGCTTTTTCCTGCTCCTCTTAGCATGATAAAGAAGATTCAAAGAGAGTGAGATGCCAGCTCCTTTCATTCAGTCAATAGCTTCAATCATTTCTGGACGTTTTTCAATGGCAAAAATCAATGAATATTGTAAATGCACAAACAGTAATTTCTCCGCATTGCAAGGTGCAATTCTGAAATTTTTTGCTTTTTCCTGCTCCTCTTAGCATGATAAAGAAGATTCAAAGAGAGTGAGATGCCAGCTCCTTTCATTCAGTCAGTAGCTTCAATCATTTCTGGACGTTTTTCAATGGCAAAAATCAATGAATATTGTAAATGCACAAACAGTAATTTCTCCGCATTGCAAGGTGCAATTCTGAAATTTTTTGCTTTTTCCTGCTCCTCTTAGCATGACAAAGAAGATTCAAAGAGAGTAAGATGCCAGCTCCTTTCATTCAGTCAGTAGCTTCAATCATTTCTGGTATATGAATAACATGATGTTTTTCAATGGCAAAAATCAATGAATATTGTAAATGCACAAACAGTAATTTCTCCGCATTGCAAGGTGCAATTCTGAAATTTTTTGCTTTTTCCTGCTCCTCTTAGCATGATAAAGAAGATTCAAAGAGAGTGAGATGCCAGCTCCTTTAATTCAGTCAGTAGCTTCAATCATTTCTGGACGTTTTTCAATGGCAAAAATCAATGAATATTGTAAATGCACAAACAGTAATTTCTCCGCATTGCAAGGTGCAATTCTGAAATTTTTTGCTTTTTCCTGCTCCTCTTAGCATGATAAAGAAGATTCAAAGAGAGTGAGATGCCAGCTCCTTTCATTCAGTCAGTAGCTTCAATCATTTCTGGACGTTTTTCAATGGCAAAAATCAATGAATATTGTAAATGCACAAACAGTAATTTCTCCGCATTGCAAGGTGCAATTCTGAAATTTTTTGCTTTTTCCTGCTCCTCTTAGCATGATAAAGAAGATTCAAAGAGAGTGAGATGCCAGCTCCTTTCATTCAGTCAGTAGCTTCAAACATTTCTGGTATATGAATAATATGATGTTTTTCAATGGCAAAAATCAATGAATATTGTAAAAGCACAAACAGTAATTTCTCCGCATTGCAAGGTGCAATTCTGAAATTTTTTGCTTTTTCCTGCTCCTCTTAGCATGATAAAGAAGATTCAAAGAGAGTGAGATGCCAGCTCCTTTCATTCAGTCAGTAGCTTCAATCATTTCTGGACGTTTTTCAATGGCAAAAATCAATGAATATTGTAAATGCACAAACAGTAATTTCTCCGCATTGCAAGGTGCAATTCTGAAATTTTTTGCTTTTTCCTGCTCCTCTTAGCATGATAAAGAAGATTCAAAGAGAGTGAGATGCCAGCTCCTTTCATTCAGTCAGTAGCTTCAATCATTTCTGGTATATGAATAACATGATGTTTTTCAATGGCAAAAATCAATGAATATTGTAAAAGCACAAACAGTAATTTCTCCGCATTGCAAGGTGCAATTCTGAAATTTTTTGCTTTTTCCTGCTCCTCTTAGCATGATAAAGAAGATTCAAAGAGAGTGAGATGCCAGCTCCTTTCATTCAGTCAGTAGCTTCAATCATTTCTGGTATATGAATAACATGATGTTTTTCAATGGCAAAAATCAATGAATATTGTAAATGCACAAACTGTAATTTCTCCGCATTGCAAGGTGCAATTCTGAAATTTTTTGCTTTTTCCTGCTCCTCTTAGCATGATAAAGAAGATTCAAAGAGAGTGAGATGCCAGCTCCTTTCATTCAGTCAGTAGCTTCAATCATTTCTGGACGTTTTTCAATGGCAAAAATCAATGAATATTGTAAATGCACAAACAGTAATTTCTCCGCATTGCAAGGTGCAATTCTGAAATTTTTTGCTTTTTCCTGCTCCTCTTAGCATGATAAAGAAGATTCAAAGAGAGTGAGATGCCAGCTCCTTTCATTCAGTCAGTAGCTTCAATCATTTCTGGACCTTTTTCAATGGCAAAAATCAATGAATATTGTAAATGCACAAACAGTAATTTCTCCGCATTGCAAGGTGCAATTCTGAAATTTTTTGCTTTTTCCTGCTCCTCTTAGCATGATAAAGAAGATTCAAAGAGAGTGAGATGCCAGCTCCTTTCATTCAGTCAGTAGCTTCAAACATTTCTGGTATATGAATAATATGATGTTTTTCAATGGCAAAAATCAATGAATATTGTAAAAGCACAAACAGTAATTTCTCCGCATTGCAAGGTGCAATTCTGAAATTTTTTGCTTTTTCCTGCTCCTCTTAGCATGATAAAGAAGATTCAAAGAGAGTGAGATGCCAGCTCCTTTCATTCAGTCAGTAGCTTCAATCATTTCTGGACGTTTTTCAATGGCAAAAATCAATGAATATTGTAAATGCACAAACAGTAATTTCTCCGCATTGCAAGGTGCAATTCTGAAATTTTTTGCTTTTTCCTGCTCCTCTTAGCATGGTAAAGAAGATTCAAAGAGAGTGAGATGCCAGCTCCTTTCATTCAGTCAGTAGCTTCAATCATTTCTGGTATATGAATAACATGATGTTTTTCAATGGCAAAAATCAATGAATATTGTAAATGCACAAACAGTAATTTCTCCACATTGCAAGTTGCAATTCTGAAATTTTTTGCTTTTTCCTGCTCCTCTTAGCATGATAAAGAAGATTCAAAGAGAGTGAGATGCCAGCTCCTTTCATTCAGTCAGTAGCTTCAATCATTTCTGGACGTTTTTCAATGGCAAAAATCAATGAATATTGTAAATGCACAAACAGTAATTTCTCCGCATTGCAAGGTGCAATTCTGAAATTTTTTGCTTTTTCCTGCTCCTCTTAGCATGATAAAGAAGATTCAAAGAGAGTGAGATGCCAGCTCCTTTCATTCAGTCAGTAGCTTCAATCATTTCTGGACGTTTTTCAATGGCAAAAATCAATGAATATTGTAAATGCACAAACAGTAATTTCTCCGCATTGCAAGGTGCAATTCTGAAATTTTTTGCTTTTTCCTGCTCCTCTTAGCATGACAAAGAAGATTCAAAGAGAGTAAGATGCCAGCTCCTTTCATTCAGTCAGTAGCTTCAATCATTTCTGGTATATGAATAACATGATGTTTTTCAATGGCAAAAATCAATGAATATTGTAAATGCACAAACAGTAATTTCTCCGCATTGCAAGGTGCAATTCTGAAATTTTTTGCTTTTTCCTGCTCCTCTTAGCATGATAAAGAAGATTCAAAGAGAGTGAGATGCCAGCTCCTTTCATTCAGTCAGTAGCTTCAATCATTTCTGGACGTTTTTCAATGGCAAAAATCAATGAATATTGTAAATGCACAAACAGTAATTTCTCCGCATTGCAAGGTGCAATTCTGAAATTTTTTGCTTTTTCCTGCTCCTCTTAGCATGATAAAGAAGATTCAAAGAGAGTGAGATGCCAGCTCCTTTCATTCAGTCAGTAGCTTCAATCATTTCTGGACGTTTTTCAATGGCAAAAATCAATGAATATTGTAAATGCACAAACAGTAATTTCTCCGCATTGCAAGGTGCAATTCTGAAATTTTTTGCTTTTTCCTGCTCCTCTTAGCATGATAAAGAAGATTCAAAGAGAGTGAGATGCCAGCTCCTTTCATTCAGTCAGTAGCTTCAAACATTTCTGGTATATGAATAATATGATGTTTTTCAATGGCAAAAATCAATGAATATTGTAAAAGCACAAACAGTAATTTCTCCGCATTGCAAGGTGCAATTCTGAAATTTTTTGCTTTTTCCTGCTCCTCTTAGCATGATAAAGAAGATTCAAAGAGAGTGAGATGCCAGCTCCTTTCATTCAGTCAATAGCTTCAATCATTTCTGGACGTTTTTCAATGGCAAAAATCAATGAATATTGTAAATGCACAAACAGTAATTTCTCCGCATTGCAAGGTGCAATTCTGAAATTTTTTGCTTTTTCCTGCTCCTCTTAGCATGATAAAGAAGATTCAAAGAGAGTGAGATGCCAGCTCCTTTCATTCAGTCAGTAGCTTCAATCATTTCTGGACGTTTTTCAATGGCAAAAATCAATGAATATTGTAAATGCACAAACAGTAATTTCTCCGCATTGCAAGGTGCAATTCTGAAATTTTTTGCTTTTTCCTGCTCCTCTTAGCATGACAAAGAAGATTCAAAGAGAGTAAGATGCCAGCTCCTTTCATTCAGTCAGTAGCTTCAATCATTTCTGGTATATGAATAACATGATGTTTTTCAATGGCAAAAATCAATGAATATTGTAAATGCACAAACAGTAATTTCTCCGCATTGCAAGGTGCAATTCTGAAATTTTTTGCTTTTTCCTGCTCCTCTTAGCATGATAAAGA
Source organism: Phyllobates terribilis (assembly GCF_046119375.1). Lineage (NCBI taxonomy): Eukaryota > Metazoa > Chordata > Amphibia > Anura > Dendrobatidae > Phyllobates > Phyllobates terribilis. The sequence continues at coordinate 380,857 of NW_027363456.1, forward strand.
AGATTCAAAGAGAGTGAGATGCCAGCTCCTTTCATTCAGTCAGTAGCTTCAATCATTTCTGGACGTTTTTCAATGGCAAAAATCAATGAATATTGTAAATGCACAAACAGTAATTTCTCCGCATTGCAAGGTGCAATTCTGAAATTTTTTGCTTTTTCCTGCTCCTCTTAGCATGATAAAGAAGATTCAAAGAGAGTGAGATGCCAGCTCCTTTCATTCAGTCAGTAGCTTCAATCATTTCTGGACGTTTTTCAATGGCAAAAATCAATGAATATTGTAAATGCACAAACAGTAATTTCTCCGCATTGCAAGGTGCAATTCTGAAATTTTTTGCTTTTTCCTGCTCCTCTTAGCATGATAAAGAAGATTCAAAGAGAGTGAGATGCCAGCTCCTTTCATTCAGTCAGTAGCTTCAAACATTTCTGGTATATGAATAATATGATGTTTTTCAATGGCAAAAATCAATGAATATTGTAAAAGCACAAACAGTAATTTCTCCGCATTGCAAGGTGCAATTCTGAAATTTTTTGCTTTTTCCTGCTCCTCTTAGCATGATAAAGAAGATTCAAAGAGAGTGAGATGCCAGCTCCTTTCATTCAGTCAGTAGCTTCAATCATTTCTGGACGTTTTTCAATGGCAAAAATCAATGAATATTGTAAATGCACAAACAGTAATTTCTCCGCATTGCAAGGTGCAATTCTGAAATTTTTTGCTTTTTCCTGCTCCTCTTAGCATGATAAAGAAGATTCAAAGAGAGTGAGATGCCAGCTCCTTTCATTCAGTCAGTAGCTTCAATCATTTCTGGTATATGAATAACATGATGTTTTTCAATGGCAAAAATCAATGAATATTGTAAAAGCACAAACAGTAATTTCTCCGCATTGCAAGGTGCAATTCTGAAATTTTTTGCTTTTTCCTGCTCCTCTTAGCATGATAAAGAAGATTCAAAGAGAGTGAGATGCCAGCTCCTTTCATTCAGTCAGTAGCTTCAATCATTTCTGGTATATGAATAACATGATGTTTTTCAATGGCAAAAATCAATGAATATTGTAAATGCACAAACAGTAATTTCTCCACATTGCAAGGTGCAATTCTGAAATTTTTTGCTTTTTCCTGCTCCTCTTAGCATGATAAAGAAGATTCAAAGAGAGTGAGATGCCAGCTCATTTCATTCAGTCAGTAGCTTCAATCATTTCTGGACGTTTTTCAATGGCAAAAATCAATGAATATTGTAAATGCACAAACAGTAATTTCTCCGCATTGCAAGGTGCAATTCTGAAATTTTTTGCTTTTTCCTGCTCCTCTTAGCATGATAAAGAAGATTCAAAGAGAGTGAGATGCCAGCTCCTTTCATTCAGTCAGTAGCTACAAACATTTCTGGTATATGAATAACATGATGTTTTTCAATGGCAAAAATCAATGAATATTGTAAATGCACAAACTGTAATTTCTCCGCATTGCAAGGTGCAATTCTGAAATTTTTTGCTTTTTCCTGCTCCTCTTAGCATGATAAAGAAGATTCAAAGAGAGTGAGATGCCAGCTCCTTTCATTCAGTCAGTAGCTTCAATCATTTCTGGACGTTTTTCAATGGCAAAAATCAATGAATATTGTAAATGCACAAACAGTAATTTCTCCGCATTGCAAGGTGCAATTCTGAAATTTTTTGCTTTTTCCTGCTCCTCTTAGCATGATAAAGAAGATTCAAAGAGAGTGAGATGCCAGCTCCTTTCATTCAGTCAGTAGCTTCAATCATTTCTGGACGTTTTTCAATGGCAAAAATCAATGAATATTGTAAATGCACAAACAGTAATTTCTCCGCATTGCAAGGTGCAATTCTGAAATTTTTTGCTTTTTCCTGCTCCTCTTAGCATGACAAAGAAGATTCAAAGAGAGTAAGATGCCAACTCCTTTCATTCAGTCAGTAGCTTCAATCATTTCTGGTATATGAATAACATGATGTTTTTCAATGGCAAAAATCAATGAATATTGTAAATGCACAAACAGTAATTTCTCCGCATTGCAAGGTGCAATTCTGAAATTTTTTGCTTTTTCCTGCTCCTCTTAGCATGATAAAGAAGATTCAAAGAGAGTGAGATGCCAGCTCCTTTCATTCAGTCAGTAGCTTCAATCATTTCTGGACGTTTTTCAATGGCAAAAATCAATGAATATTGTAAATGCACAAACAGTAATTTCTCCGCATTGCAAGGTGCAATTCTGAAATTTTTTGCTTTTTCCTGCTCCTCTTAGCATGATAAAGAAGATTCAAAGAGAGTGAGATGCCAGCTCCTTTCATTCAGTCAGTAGCTTCAATCATTTCTGGACGTTTTTCAATGGCAAAAATCAATGAATATTGTAAATGCACAAACAGTAATTTCTCCGCATTGCAAGGTGCAATTCTGAAATTTTTTGCTTTTTCCTGCTCCTCTTAGCATGATAAAGAAGATTCAAAGAGAGTGAGATGCCAGCTCCTTTCATTCAGTCAGTAGCTTCAAACATTTCTGGTATATGAATAATATGATGTTTTTCAATGGCAAAAATCAATGAATATTGTAAAAGCACAAACAGTAATTTCTCCGCATTGCAAGGTGCAATTCTGAAATTTTTTGCTTTTTCCTGCTCCTCTTAGCATGATAAAGAAGATTCAAAGAGAGTGAGATGCCAGCTCCTTTCATTCAGTCAGTAGCTTCAATCATTTCTGGACGTTTTTCAATGGCAAAAATCAATGAATATTGTAAATGCACAAACAGTAATTTCTCCGCATTGCAAGGTGCAATTCTGAATTTTTTTGCTTTTTCCTGCTCCTCTTAGCATGGTAAAGAAGATTCAAAGAGAGTGAGATGCCAGCTCCTTTCATTCAGTCAGTAGCTTCAATCATTTCTGGTATATGAATAACATGATGTTTTTCAATGGCAAAAATCAATGAATATTGTAAATGCACAAACAGTAATTTCTCCACATTGCAAGTTGCAATTCTGAAATTTTTTGCTTTTTCCTGCTCCTCTTAGCATGATAAAGAAGATTCAAAGAGAGTGAGATGCCAGCTCCTTTCATTCAGTCAGTAGCTTCAATCATTTCTGGACGTTTTTCAATGGCAAAAATCAATGAATATTGTAAATGCACAAACAGTAATTTCTCCGCATTGCAAGGTGCAATTCTGAAATTTTTTGCTTTTTCCTGCTCCTCTTAGCATGATAAAGAAGATTCAAAGAGAGTGAGATGCCAGCTCCTTTCATTCAGTCAGTAGCTTCAATCATTTCTGGACGTTTTTCAATGGCAAAAATCAATGAATATTGTAAATGCACAAACAGTAATTTCTCCGCATTGCAAGGTGCAATTCTGAAATTTTTTGCTTTTTCCTGCTCCTCTTAGCATGACAAAGAAGATTCAAAGAGAGTAAGATGCCAGCTCCTTTCATTCAGTCAGTAGCTTCAATCATTTCTGGTATATGAATAACATGATGTTTTTCAATGGCAAAAATCAATGAATATTGTAAATGCACAAACAGTAATTTCTCCGCATTGCAAGGTGCAATTCTGAAATTTTTTGCTTTTTCCTGCTCCTCTTAGCATGATAAAGAAGATTCAAAGAGAGTGAGATGCCAGCTCCTTTCATTCAGTCAGTAGCTTCAATCATTTCTGGACGTTTTTCAATGGCAAAAATCAATGAATATTGTAAATGCACAAACAGTAATTTCTCCGCATTGCAAGGTGCAATTCTGAAATTTTTTGCTTTTTCCTGCTCCTCTTAGCATGATAAAGAAGATTCAAAGAGAGTGAGATGCCAGCTCCTTTCATTCAGTCAGTAGCTTCAATCATTTCTGGACGTTTTTCAATGGCAAAAATCAATGAATATTGTAAATGCACAAACAGTAATTTCTCCGCATTGCAAGGTGCAATTCTGAAATTTTTTGCTTTTTCCTGCTCCTCTTAGCATGATAAAGAAGATTCAAAGAGAGTGAGATGCCAGCTCCTTTCATTCAGTCAGTAGCTTCAAACATTTCTGGTATATGAATAATATGATGTTTTTCAATGGCAAAAATCAATGAATATTGTAAAAGCACAAACAGTAATTTCTCCGCATTGCAAGGTGCAATTCTGAAATTTTTTGCTTTTTCCTGCTCCTCTTAGCATGATAAAGAAGATTCAAAGAGAGTGAGATGCCAGCTCCTTTCATTCAGTCAGTAGCTTCAATCATTTCTGGACGTTTTTCAATGGCAAAAATCAATGAATATTGTAAATGCACAAACAGTAATTTCTCCGCATTGCAAGGTGCAATTCTGAAATTTTTTGCTTTTTCCTGCTCCTCTTAGCATGGTAAAGAAGATTCAAAGAGAGTGAGATGCCAGCTCCTTTCATTCAGTCAGTAGCTTCAATCATTTCTGGTATATGAATAACATGATGTTTTTCAATGGCAAAAATCAATGAATATTGTAAATGCACAAACAGTAATTTCTCCACATTGCAAGTTGCAATTCTGAAATTTTTTGCTTTTTCCTGCTCCTCTTAGCATGATAAAGAAGATTCAAAGAGAGTGAGATGCCAGCTCCTTTCATTCAGTCAGTAGCTTCAATCATTTCTGGACGTTTTTCAATGGCAAAAATCAATGAATATTGTAAATGCACAAACAGTAATTTCTCCGCATTGCAAGGTGCAATTCTGAAATTTTTTGCTTTTTCCTGCTCCTCTTAGCATGATAAAGAAGATTCAAAGAGAGTGAGATGCCAGCTCCTTTCATTCAGTCAGTAGCTTCAATCATTTCTGGACGTTTTTCAATGGCAAAAATCAATGAATATTGTAAATGCACAAACAGTAATTTCTCCGCATTGCAAGGTGCAATTCTGAAATTTTTTGCTTTTTCCTGCTCCTCTTAGCATGATAAAGAAGATTCAAAGAGAGTGAGATGCCAGCTCCTTTCATTCAGTCAGTAGCTTCAAACATTTCTGGTATATGAATAATATGATGTTTTTCAATGGCAAAAATCAATGAATATTGTAAAAGCACAAACAGTAATTTCTCCGCATTGCAAGGTGCAATTCTGAAATTTTTTGCTTTTTCCTGCTCCTCTTAGCATGATAAAGAAGATTCAAAGAGAGTGAGATGCCAGCTCCTTTCATTCAGTCAGTAGCTTCAATCATTTCTGGACGTTTTTCAATGGCAAAAATCAATGAATATTGTAAATGCACAAACAGTAATTTCTCCGCATTGCAAGGTGCAATTCTGAAATTTTTTGCTTTTTCCTGCTCCTCTTAGCATGGTAAAGAAGATTCAAAGAGAGTGAGATGCCAGCTCCTTTCATTCAGTCAGTAGCTTCAATCATTTCTGGTATATGAATAACATGATGTTTTTCAATGGCAAAAATCAATGAATATTGTAAATGCACAAACAGTAATTTCTCCACATTGCAAGTTGCAATTCTGAAATTTTTTGCTTTTTCCTGCTCCTCTTAGCATGATAAAGAAGATTCAAAGAGAGTGAGATGCCAGCTCCTTTCATTCAGTCAGTAGCTTCAATCATTTCTGGACGTTTTTCAATGGCAAAAATCAATGAATATTGTAAATGCACAAACAGTAATTTCTCCGCATTGCAAGGTGCAATTCTGAAATTTTTTGCTTTTTCCTGCTCCTCTTAGCATGACAAAGAAGATTCAAAGAGAGTAAGATGCCAGCTCCTTTCATTCAGTCAGTAGCTTCAATCATTTCTGGTATATGAATAACATGATGTTTTTCAATGGCAAAAATCAATGAATATTGTAAATGCACAAACAGTAATTTCTCCGCATTGCAAGGTGCAATTCTGAAATTTTTTGCTTTTTCCTGCTCCTCTTAGCATGATAAAGAAGATTCAAAGAGAGTGAGATGCCAGCTCCTTTCATTCAGTCAGTAGCTTCAATCATTTCTGGACGTTTTTCAATGGCAAAAATCAATGAATATTGTAAATGCACAAACAGTAATTTCTCCGCATTGCAAGGTGCAATTCTGAAATTTTTTGCTTTTTCCTGCTCCTCTTAGCATGATAAAGAAGATTCAAAGAGAGTGAGATGCCAGCTCCTTTCATTCAGTCAGTAGCTTCAATCATTTCTGGACGTTTTTCAATGGCAAAAATCAATGAATATTGTAAATGCACAAACAGTAATTTCTCCGCATTGCAAGGTGCAATTCTGAAATTTTTTGCTTTTTCCTGCTCCTCTTAGCATGATAAAGAAGATTCAAAGAGAGTGAGATGCCAGCTCCTTTCATTCAGTCAGTAGCTTCAAACATTTCTGGTATATGAATAATATGATGTTTTTCAATGGCAAAAATCAATGAATATTGTAAAAGCACAAACAGTAATTTCTCCGCATTGCAAGGTGCAATTCTGAAATTTTTTGCTTTTTCCTGCTCCTCTTAGCATGATAAAGAAGATTCAAAGAGAGTGAGATGCCAGCTCCTTTCATTCAGTCAGTAGCTTCAATCATTTCTGGACGTTTTTCAATGGCAAAAATCAATGAATATTGTAAATGCACAAACAGTAATTTCTCCGCATTGCAAGGTGCAATTCTGAATTTTTTTGCTTTTTCCTGCTCCTCTTAGCATGGTAAAGAAGATTCAAAGAGAGTGAGATGCCAGCTCCTTTCATTCAGTCAGTAGCTTCAATCATTTCTGGTATATGAATAACATGATGTTTTTCAATGGCAAAAATCAATGAATATTGTAAATGCACAAACAGTAATTTCTCCACATTGCAAGTTGCAATTCTGAAATTTTTTGCTTTTTCCTGCTCCTCTTAGCATGATAAAGAAGATTCAAAGAGAGTGAGATGCCAGCTCCTTTCATTCAGTCAGTAGCTTTCAATCATTTCTGGACGTTTTTCAATGGCAAAAATCAATGAATATTGTAAATGCACAAACAGTAATTTCTCCGCATTGCAAGGTGCAATTCTGAAATTTTTTGCTTTTTCCTGCTCCTCTTAGCATGATAAAGAAGATTCAAAGAGAGTGAGATGCCAGCTCCTTTCATTCAGTCAGTAGCTTCAATCATTTCTGGACGTTTTTCAATGGCAAAAATCAATGAATATTGTAAATGCACAAACAGTAATTTCTCCGCATTGCAAGGTGCAATTCTGAAATTTTTTGCTTTTTCCTGCTCCTCTTAGCATGATAAAGAAGATTCAAAGAGAGTGAGATGCCAGCTCCTTTCATTCAGTCAGTAGCTTCAAACATTTCTGGTATATGAATAATATGATGTTTTTCAATGGCAAAAATCAATGAATATTGTAAAAGCACAAACAGTAATTTCTCCGCATTGCAAGGTGCAATTCTGAAATTTTTTGCTTTTTCCTGCTCCTCTTAGCATGATAAAGAAGATTCAAAGAGAGTGAGATGCCAGCTCCTTTCATTCAGTCAGTAGCTTCAATCATTTCTGGACGTTTTTCAATGGCAAAAATCAATGAATATTGTAAATGCACAAACAGTAATTTCTCCGCATTGCAAGGTGCAATTCTGAATTTTTTGCTTTTTCCTGCTCCTCTTAGCATGGTAAAGAAGATTCAAAGAGAGTGAGATGCCAGCTCCTTTCATTCAGTCAGTAGCTTCAATCATTTCTGGTATATGAATAACATGATGTTTTTCAATGGCAAAAATCAATGAATATTGTAAATGCACAAACAGTAATTTCTCCACATTGCAAGTTGCAATTCTGAAATTTTTTGCTTTTTCCTGCTCCTCTTAGCATGATAAAGAAGATTCAAAGAGAGTGAGATGCCAGCTCCTTTCATTCAGTCAGTAGCTTCAATCATTTCTGGACGTTTTTCAATGGCAAAAATCAATGAATATTGTAAATGCACAAACAGTAATTTCTCCGCATTGCAAGGTGCAATTCTGAAATTTTTTGCTTTTTCCTGCTCCTCTTAGCATGATAAAGAAGATTCAAAGAGAGTGAGATGCCAGCTCCTTTCATTCAGTCAGTAGCTTCAATCATTTCTGGACGTTTTTCAATGGCAAAAATCAATGAATATTGTAAATGCACAAACAGTAATTTCTCCGCATTGCAAGGTGCAATTCTGAAATTTTTTGCTTTTTCCTGCTCCTCTTAGCATGATAAAGAAGATTCAAAGAGAGTGAGATGCCAGCTCCTTTCATTCAGTCAGTAGCTTCAAACATTTCTGGTATATGAATAATATGATGTTTTTCAATGGCAAAAATCAATGAATATTGTAAAAGCACAAACAGTAATTTCTCCGCATTGCAAGGTGCAATTCTGAAATTTTTTGCTTTTTCCTGCTCCTCTTAGCATGATAAAGAAGATTCAAAGAGAGTGAGATGCCAGCTCCTTTCATTCAGTCAGTAGCTTCAATCATTTCTGGACGTTTTTCAATGGCAAAAATCAATGAATATTGTAAATGCACAAACAGTAATTTCTCCGCATTGCAAGGTGCAATTCTGAAATTTTTTGCTTTTTCCTGCTCCTCTTAGCATGGTAAAGAAGATTCAAAGAGAGTGAGATGCCAGCTCCTTTCATTCAGTCAGTAGCTTCAATCATTTCTGGTATATGAATAACATGATGTTTTTCAATGGCAAAAATCAATGAATATTGTAAATGCACAAACAGTAATTTCTCCACATTGCAAGTTGCAATTCTGAAATTTTTTGCTTTTTCCTGCTCCTCTTAGCATGATAAAGAAGATTCAAAGAGAGTGAGATGCCAGCTCCTTTCATTCAGTCAGTAGCTTCAATCATTTCTGGACGTTTTTCAATGGCAAAAATCAATGAATATTGTAAATGCACAAACAGTAATTTCTCCGCATTGCAAGGTGCAATTCTGAAATTTTTTGCTTTTTCCTGCTCCTCTTAGCATGACAAAGAAGATTCAAAGAGAGTAAGATGCCAGCTCCTTTCATTCAGTCAGTAGCTTCAATCATTTCTGGTATATGAATAACATGATGTTTTTCAATGGCAAAAATCAATGAATATTGTAAATGCACAAACAGTAATTTCTCCGCATTGCAAGGTGCAATTCTGAAATTTTTTGCTTTTTCCTGCTCCTCTTAGCATGATAAAGAAGATTCAAAGAGAGTGAGATGCCAGCTCCTTTCATTCAGTCAGTAGCTTCAATCATTTCTGGACGTTTTTCAATGGCAAAAATCAATGAATATTGTAAATGCACAAACAGTAATTTCTCCGCATTGCAAGGTGCAATTCTGAAATTTTTTGCTTTTTCCTGCTCCTCTTAGCATGATAAAGAAGATTCAAAGAGAGTGAGATGCCAGCTCCTTTCATTCAGTCAGTAGCTTCAATCATTTCTGGACGTTTTTCAATGGCAAAAATCAATGAATATTGTAAATGCACAAACAGTAATTTCTCCGCATTGCAAGGTGCAATTCTGAAATTTTTTGCTTTTTCCTGCTCCTCTTAGCATGATAAAGAAGATTCAAAGAGAGTGAGATGCCAGCTCCTTTCATTCAGTCAGTAGCTTCAAACATTTCTGGTATATGAATAATATGATGTTTTTCAATGGCAAAAATCAATGAATATTGTAAAAGCACAAACAGTAATTTCTCCGCATTGCAAGGTGCAATTCTGAAATTTTTTGCTTTTTCCTGCTCCTCTTAGCATGATAAAGAAGATTCAAAGAGAGTGAGATGCCAGCTCCTTTCATTCAGTCAGTAGCTTCAATCATTTCTGGACGTTTTTCAATGGCAAAAATCAATGAATATTGTAAATGCACAAACAGTAATTTCTCCGCATTGCAAGGTGCAATTCTGAATTTTTTTGCTTTTTCCTGCTCCTCTTAGCATGGTAAAGAAGATTCAAAGAGAGTGAGATGCCAGCTCCTTTCATTCAGTCAGTAGCTTCAATCATTTCTGGTATATGAATAACATGATGTTTTTCAATGGCAAAAATCAATGAATATTGTAAATGCACAAACAGTAATTTCTCCACATTGCAAGTTGCAATTCTGAAATTTTTTGCTTTTTCCTGCTCCTCTTAGCATGATAAAGAAGATTCAAAGAGAGTGAGATGCCAGCTCCTTTCATTCAGTCAGTAGCTTCAATCATTTCTGGACGTTTTTCAATGGCAAAAATCAATGAATATTGTAAATGCACAAACAGTAATTTCTCCGCATTGCAAGGTGCAATTCTGAAATTTTTTGCTTTTTCCTGCTCCTCTTAGCATGATAAAGAAGATTCAAAGAGAGTGAGATGCCAGCTCCTTTCATTCAGTCAGTAGCTTCAATCATTTCTGGACGTTTTTCAATGGCAAAAATCAATGAATATTGTAAATGCACAAACAGTAATTTCTCCGCATTGCAAGGTGCAATTCTGAAATTTTTTGCTTTTTCCTGCTCCTCTTAGCATGATAAAGAAGATTCAAAGAGAGTGAGATGCCAGCTCCTTTCATTCAGTCAGTAGCTTCAAACATTTCTGGTATATGAATAACATGATGTTTTTCAATGGCAAAAATCAATGAATATTGTAAAAGCACAAACAGTAATTTCTCCGCATTGCAAGGTGCAATTCTGAAATTTTTTGCTTTTTCCTGCTCCTCTTAGCATGATAAAGAAGATTCAAAGAGAGTGAGATGCCAGCTCCTTTCATTCAGTCAGTAGCTTCAATCATTTCTGGACGTTTTTCAATGGCAAAAATCAATGAATATTGTAAATGCACAAACAGTAATTTCTCCGCATTGCAAGGTGCAATTCTGAAATTTTTTGCTTTTTCCTGCTCCTCTTAGCATGATAAAGAAGATTCAAAGAGAGTGAGATGCCAGCTCCTTTCATTCAGTCAGTACCTTCAATCATTTCTGGATGTTTTTCAATGGCAAAAATCAATGAATATTGTAAATGCACAAACAGTAATTTCTCCGCATTGCAAGGTGCAATTCTGAAATTTTTTGCTTTTTCCCGCTCCTCTTAGCATGATAAAGAAGATTCAAAGAGAGTGAGGTGCCAGCTCCTTTCATTCAGTCAGTAGCTTCAAACATTTCTGGTATATGAATAACATGTTTTTCAATGGCAAAAATCAATGAATATTGTAAATGCACAAACAGTAATTTCTCCGCATTGCAAGGTGCAATTCTGAAATTTTTTGATTTTTCCTGCTCCTCTTAGCATGATAAAGAAGATTCAAAGAGAGTGAGATGCCAGCTCCTTTCATTCAGTCAGTAGCTTCAATCATTTCTGGACGTTTTTCAATGGCAAAAATCAATGAATACTGTAAATGCACAAACAGTAATTTCTCCGCATTGCAAGGTGCAATTCTGAAATTTTTTGCTTTTTCCTGCTCCTCTTAGCATGATAAAGAAGATTCAAAGAGAGTGAGATGCCAGCTCCTTTCATTCAGTCAGTAGCTTCAAACATTTCTGGTATATGAATAATATGATGTTTTTCAATGGCAAAAATCAATGAATATTGTAAAAGCACAAACAGTAATTTCTCCGCATTGCAAGGTGCAATTCTGAAATTTTTTGCTTTTTCCTGCTCCTCTTAGCATGGTAAAGAAGATTCAAAGAGAGTGAGATGCCAGCTCCTTTCATTCAGTCAGTAGCTTCAATCATTTCTGGTATATGAATAACATGATGTTTTTCAATGGCAAAAATCAATGAATATTGTAAATGCACAAACAGTAATTTCTCCACATTGCAAGTTGCAATTCTGAAATTTTTTGCTTTTTCCTGCTCCTCTTAGCATGATAAAGAAGATTCAAAGAGAGTGAGATGCCAGCTCCTTTCATTCAGTCAGTAGCTTCAATCATTTCTGGACGTTTTTCAATGGCAAAAATCAATGAATATTGTAAATGCACAAACAGTAATTTCTCCGCATTGCAAGGTGCAATTCTGAAATTTTTTGCTTTTTCCTGCTCCTCTTAGCATGATAAAGAAGATTCAAAGAGAGTGAGATGCCAGCTCCTTTCATTCAGTCAGTAGCTTCAATCATTTCTGGACGTTTTTCAATGGCAAAAATCAATGAATATTGTAAATGCACAAACAGTAATTTCTCCGCATTGCAAGGTGCAATTCTGAAATTTTTTGCTTTTTCCTGCTCCTCTTAGCATGATAAAGAAGATTCAAAGAGAGTGAGATGCCAGCTCCTTTCATTCAGTCAGTAGCTTCAAACATTTCTGGTATATGAATAATATGATGTTTTTCAATGGCAAAAATCAATGAATATTGTAAAAGCACAAACAGTAATTTCTCCGCATTGCAAGGTGCAATTCTGAAATTTTTTGCTTTTTCCTGCTCCTCTTAGCATGATAAAGAAGATTCAAAGAGAGTGAGATGCCAGCTCCTTTCATTCAGTCAGTAGCTTCAATCATTTCTGGACGTTTTTCAATGGCAAAAATCAATGAATATTGTAAATGCACAAACAGTAATTTCTCCGCATTGCAAGGTGCAATTCTGAAATTTTTTGCTTTTTCCTGCTCCTCTTAGCATGGTAAAGAAGATTCAAAGAGAGTGAGATGCCAGCTCCTTTCATTCAGTCAGTAGCTTCAATCATTTCTGGTATATGAATAACATGATGTTTTTCAATGGCAAAAATCAATGAATATTGTAAATGCACAAACAGTAATTTCTCCACATTGCAAGTTGCAATTCTGAAATTTTTTGCTTTTTCCTGCTCCTCTTAGCATGATAAAGAAGATTCAAAGAGAGTGAGATGCCAGCTCCTTTCATTCAGTCAGTAGCTTCAATCATTTCTGGACGTTTTTCAATGGCAAAAATCAATGAATATTGTAAATGCACAAACAGTAATTTCTCCGCATTGCAAGGTGCAATTCTGAAATTTTTTGCTTTTTCCTGCTCCTCTTAGCATGACAAAGAAGATTCAAAGAGAGTAAGATGCCAGCTCCTTTCATTCAGTCAGTAGCTTCAATCATTTCTGGTATATGAATAACATGATGTTTTTCAATGGCAAAAATCAATGAATATTGTAAATGCACAAACAGTAATTTCTCCGCATTGCAAGGTGCAATTCTGAAATTTTTTGCTTTTTCCTGCTCCTCTTAGCATGATAAAGAAGATTCAAAGAGAGTGAGATGCCAGCTCCTTTCATTCAGTCAGTAGCTTCAATCATTTCTGGACGTTTTTCAATGGCAAAAATCAATGAATATTGTAAATGCACAAACAGTAATTTCTCCGCATTGCAAGGTGCAATTCTGAAATTTTTTGCTTTTTCCTGCTCCTCTTAGCATGATAAAGAAGATTCAAAGAGAGTGAGATGCCAGCTCCTTTCATTCAGTCAGTAGCTTCAATCATTTCTGGACGTTTTTCAATGGCAAAAATCAATGAATATTGTAAATGCACAAACAGTAATTTCTCCGCATTGCAAGGTGCAATTCTGAAATTTTTTGCTTTTTCCTGCTCCTCTTAGCATGATAAAGAAGATTCAAAGAGAGTGAGATGCCAGCTCCTTTCATTCAGTCAGTAGCTTCAAACATTTCTGGTATATGAATAATATGATGTTTTTCAATGGCAAAAATCAATGAATATTGTAAAAGCACAAACAGTAATTTCTCCGCATTGCAAGGTGCAATTCTGAAATTTTTTGCTTTTTCCTGCTCCTCTTAGCATGATAAAGAAGATTCAAAGAGAGTGAGATGCCAGCTCCTTTCATTCAGTCAGTAGCTTCAATCATTTCTGGACGTTTTTCAATGGCAAAAATCAATGAATATTGTAAATGCACAAACAGTAATTTCTCCGCATTGCAAGGTGCAATTCTGAATTTTTTTGCTTTTTCCTGCTCCTCTTAGCATGGTAAAGAAGATTCAAAGAGAGTGAGATGCCAGCTCCTTTCATTCAGTCAGTAGCTTCAATCATTTCTGGTATATGAATAACATGATGTTTTTCAATGGCAAAAATCAATGAATATTGTAAATGCACAAACAGTAATTTCTCCACATTGCAAGTTGCAATTCTGAAATTTTTTGCTTTTTCCTGCTCCTCTTAGCATGATAAAGAAGATTCAAAGAGAGTGAGATGCCAGCTCCTTTCATTCAGTCAGTAGCTTCAATCATTTCTGGACGTTTTTCAATGGCAAAAATCAATGAATATTGTAAATGCACAAACAGTAATTTCTCCGCATTGCAAGGTGCAATTCTGAAATTTTTTGCTTTTTCCTGCTCCTCTTAGCATGATAAAGAAGATTCAAAGAGAGTGAGATGCCAGCTCCTTTCATTCAGTCAGTAGCTTCAATCATTTCTGGACGTTTTTCAATGGCAAAAATCAATGAATATTGTAAATGCACAAACAGTAATTTCTCCGCATTGCAAGGTGCAATTCTGAAATTTTTTGCTTTTTCCTGCTCCTCTTAGCATGATAAAGAAGATTCAAAGAGAGTGAGATGCCAGCTCCTTTCATTCAGTCAGTAGCTTCAAACATTTCTGGTATATGAATAACATGATGTTTTTCAATGGCAAAAATCAATGAATATTGTAAAAGCACAAACAGTAATTTCTCCGCATTGCAAGGTGCAATTCTGAAATTTTTTGCTTTTTCCTGCTCCTCTTAGCATGATAAAGAAGATTCAAAGAGAGTGAGATGCCAGCTCCTTTCATTCAGTCAGTAGCTTCAATCATTTCTGGACGTTTTTCAATGGCAAAAATCAATGAATATTGTAAATGCACAAACAGTAATTTCTCCGCATTGCAAGGTGCAATTCTGAAATTTTTTGCTTTTTCCTGCTCCTCTTAGCATGATAAAGAAGATTCAAAGAGAGTGAGATGCCAGCTCCTTTCATTCAGTCAGTAGCTTCAATCATTTCTGGTATATGAATAACATGATGTTTTTCAATGGCAAAAATCAATGAATATTGTAAATGCACAAACAGTAATTTCTCCACATTGCAAGGTGCAATTCTGAAATTTTTTGCTTTTTCCTGCTCCTCTTAGCATGATAAAGAAGATTCAAAGAGAGTGAGATGACAGCTCCTTTCATTCAGTCAGTAGCTTCAATCATTTCTGGACGTTTTTCAATGGCAAAAATCAATGAATATTGTAAATGCACAAACAGTAATTTCTCCGCATTGCAAGGTGCAATTCTGAAATTTTTTGCTTTTTCCTGCTCCTCTTAGCATGATAAAGAAGATTCAAAGAGAGCGAGATGCCAGCTCCTTTCATTCAGTCAGTAGCTTCAATCATTTCTGGTATATGAATAACATGATGTTTTTCAATGGCAAAAATCAATGAATATTGTAAATGCACAAACAGTAATTTCTCCGCATTGCAAGGTGCAATTCTGAAATTTTTTGCTTTTTCCTGCTCCTCTTAGCATGATAAAGAAGATTCAAAGAGAGTGAGATGCCAGCTCCTTTCATTCAGTCAGTAGCTTCAATCATTTCTGGACGTTTTTCAATGGCAAAAATCAATGAATATTGTAAATGCACAAACAGTAATTTCTCCGCATTGCAAGGTGCAATTCTGAAATTTTTTGCTTTTTCCTGCTCCTCTTAGCATGATAAAGAAGATTCAAAGAGAGTGAGATGCCAGCTCCTTTCATTCAGTCAGTAGCTTCAAACATTTCTGGTATATGAATAACATGATGTTTTTCAATGGCAAAAATCAATGAATATTGTAAATGCACAAACAGTAATTTCTCCGCATTGCAAGGTGCAATTCTGAAATTTTTTGCTTTTTCCTGCTCCTCTTAGCATGATAAAGAAGATTCAAAGAGAGTGAGATGCCAGCTCCTTTCATTCAGTCAGTAGCTTCAAACATTTCTGGTATATGAATAACATGATGTTTTTCAATGGCAAAAATCAATGAATATTGTAAATGCACAAAGAGTAATTTCTCCTCATTGCAAGGTGCAATTCTGAAATTTTTTGCTTTTTCCTGCTCCTCTTAGCATGATAAAGAAGATTCAAAGAGAGTGAGATGCCAGCTCCTTTCATTCAGTCAGTAGCTTCAATCATTTCTGGACGTTTTTCAATGGCAAAAATCAATGAATATTGTAAATGCACAAACAGTAATTTCTCCGCATTGCAAGGTGCAATTCTGAAATTTTTTGCTTTTTCCTGCTCCTCTTAGCATGATAAAGAAGATTCAAAGAGAGTGAGATGCCAGCTCCTTTCATTCAGTCAGTAGCTTCAATCATTTCTGGACGTTTTTCAATGGCAAAAATCAATGAATATTGTAAATGCACAAACAGTAATTTCTCCGCATTGCAAGGTGCAATTCTGAAATTTTTTGCTTTTTCCTGCTCCTCTTAGCATGATAAAGAAGATTCAAAGAGAGCGAGATGCCAGCTCCTTTCATTCAGTCAGTAGCTACAAACATTTCTGGTATATGAATAACATGATGTTTTTCAATGGCAAAAATCAATGAATATTGTAAATGCACAAACAGTAATTTCTCTGCATTGCAAGGTGCAATTCTGAAATTTTTTGCTTTTTCCTGCTCCTCTTAGCATGATAAAGAAGATTCAAAGAGAGTGAGATGCCAGCTCCTTTCATTCAGTCAGTAGCTTCAATCATTTCTGGACGTTTTTCAATGGCAAAAATCAATGAATATTGTAAATGCACAAACAGTAATTTCTCCGCATTGCAAGGTGCAATTCTGAAATTTTTTGCTTTTTCCTGCTCCTCTTAGCATGATAAAGAAGATTCAAAGAGAGTGAGATGCCAGCTCCTTTCATTCAGTCAGTAGCTTCAATCATTTCTGGACGTTTTTGAATGGCAAAAATCAATGAATATTGTAAATGCACAAACAGTAATTTCTCCGCATTGCAAGGTGCAATTCTGAAATTTTTTGCTTTTTCCTGCTCCTCTTAGCATGATAAAGAAGATTCAAAGAGAGTGAGATGCCAGCTCCTTTCATTCAGTCAGTAGCTTCAATCATTTCTGGACGTTTTTCAATGGCAAAAATCAATGAATATTGTAAATGCACAAACAGTAATTTCTCCGCATTGCAAGGTGCAATTCTGAAATTTTTTGCTTTTTCCTGCTCCTCTTAGCATGATAAAGAAGATTCAAAGAAAGTGAGATGCCAGCTCCTTTCATTCAGTCAGTAGCTTCAAACATTTCTGGTATATGAATAACATGATGTTTTTCAATGGCAAAAATCAATGAATATTGTAAAAGCACAAACAGTAATTTCTCCGCATTGCAAGGTGCAATTCTGAAATTTTTTGCTTTTTCCTGCTCCTCTTAGCATGATAAAGAAGATTCAAAGAGAGTGAGATGCCAGCTCCTTTCATTCAGTCAGTAGCTTCAATCATTTCTGGACGTTTTTCAATGGCAAAAATCAATGAATATTGTAAATGCACAAACAGTAATTTCTCCGCATTGCAAGGTGCAATTCTGAAATTTTTTGCTTTTTCCTGCTCCTCTTAGCATGATAAAGAAGATTCAAAGAGAGTGAGATGCCAGCTCCTTTCATTCAGTCAGTAGCTTCAATCATTTCTGGTATATGAATAACATGATGTTTTTCAATGGCAAAAATCAATGAATATTGTAAATGCACAAACAGTAATTTCTCCGCATTGCAAGTTGCAATTCTGAAATTTTTTGCTTTTTCCTGCTCCTCTTAGCATGATAAAGAAGATTCAAAGAGAGTGAGATGCCAGCTCCTTTCATTCAGTCAGTAGCTTCAATCATTTCTGGACGTTTTTCAATGGCAAAAATCAATGAATATTGTAAATGCACAAACAGTAATTTCTCCGCATTGCAAGGTGCAATTCTGAAATTTTTTGCTTTTTCCTGCTCCTCTTAGCATGATAAAGAAGATTCAAAGAGAGTGAGATGCCAGCTCCTTTCATTCAGTCAGTAGCTTCAATCATTTCTGGACGTTTTTCAATGGCAAAAATCAATGAATATTGTAAATGCACAAACAGTAATTTCTCCGCATTGCAAGGTGCAATTCTGAAATTTTTTGCTTTTTCCTGCTCCTCTTAGCATGATAAAGAAGATTCAAAGAGAGTGAGATGCCAGCTCCTTTCATTCAGTCAGTAGCTTCAAACATTTCTGGTATATGAATAACATGATGTTTTTCAATGGCAAAAATCAATGAATATTGTAAAAGCACAAACAGTAATTTCTCCGCATTGCAAGGTGCAATTCTGAAATTTTTTGCTTTTTCCTGCTCCTCTTAGCATGATAAAGAAGATTCAAAGAGAGTGAGATGCCAGCTCCTTTCATTCAGTCAGTAGCTTCAATCATTTCTGGACGTTTTTCAATGGCAAAAATCAATGAATATTGTAAATGCACAAACAGTAATTTCTCCGCATTGCAAGGTGCAATTCTGAAATTTTTTGCTTTTTCCTGCTCCTCTTAGCATGATAAAGAAGATTCAAAGAGAGTGAGATGCCAGCTCCTTTCATTCAGTCAGTAGCTTCAATCATTTCTGGTATATGAATAACATGATGTTTTTCAATGGCAAAAATCAATGAATATTGTAAATGCACAAACAGTAATTTCTCCACATTGCAAGGTGCAATTCTGAAATTTTTTGCTTTTTCCTGCTCCTCTTAGCATGATAAAGAAGATTCAAAGAGAGTGAGATGCCAGCTCCTTTCATTCAGTCAGTAGCTTCAATCATTTCTGGACGTTTTTCAATGGCAAAAATCAATGAATATTGTAAATGCACAAACAGTAATTTCTCCGCATTGCAAGGTGCAATTCTGAAATTTTTTGCTTTTTCCTGCTCCTCTTAGCATGATAAAGAAGATTCAAAGAGAGCGAGATGCCAGCTCCTTTCATTCAGTCAGTAGCTTCAATCATTTCTGGTATATGAATAACATGATGTTTTTCAATGGCAAAAATCAATGAATATTGTAAATGCACAAACAGTAATTTCTCCGCATTGCAAGGTGCAATTCTGAAATTTTTTGCTTTTTCCTGCTCCTCTTAGCATGATAAAGAAGATTCAAAGAGAGTGAGATGCCAGCTCCTTTCATTCAGTCAGTAGCTTCAATCATTTCTGGACGTTTTTCAATGGCAAAAATCAATGAATATTGTAAATGCACAAACAGTAATTTCTCCGCATTGCAAGGTGCAATTCTGAAATTTTTTGCTTTTTCCTGCTCCTCTTAGCATGATAAAGAAGATTCAAAGAGAGTGAGATGCCAGCTCCTTTCATTCAGTCACTAGCTTCAAACATTTCTGTTATATGAATAACATGATGTTTTTCAATGGCAAAAATCAATGAATATTGTAAATGCACAAACAGTAATTTCTCCGCATTGCAAGGTGCAATTCTGAAATTTTTTGCTTTTTCCTGCTCCTCTTAGCATGATAAAGAAGATTCAAAGAGAGTGAGATGCCAGCTCCTTTCATTCAGTCAGTAGCTTCAATCATTTCTGGACGTTTTTCAATGGCAAAAATCAATGAATATTGTAAATGCACAAACAGTAATTTCTCCGCATTGCAAGGTGCAATTCTGAAATTTTTTGCTTTTTCCTGCTCCTCTTAGCATGATAAAGAAGATTCAAAGAGAGTGAGATGCCAGCTCCTTTCATTCAGTCAGTAGCTTCAATCATTTCTGGACGTTTTTCAATGGCAAAAATCAATGAATATTGTAAATGCACAAACAGTAATTTCTCCGCATTGCAAGGTGCAATTCTGAAATTTTTTGCTTTTTCCTGCTCCTCTTAGCATGATAAAGAAGATTCAAAGAGAGTGAGATGCCAGCTCCTTTCATTCAGTCAGTAGCTTCAATCATTTCTGGTATATGAATAACATGATGTTTTTCAATGGCAAAAATCAATGAATATTGTAAATGCACAAACAGTAATTTCTCCGCATTGCAAGGTGCAATTCTGAAATTTTTTGCTTTTTCCTGCTCCTCTTAGCATGATAAAGAAGATTCAAAGAGAGTGAGATGCCAGCTCCTTTCATTCAGTCAGCAGCTTCAATCATTTCTGGACATTTTTCAATGGCAAAAATCAATGAATATTGTAAATGCACAAACAGTAATTTCTCCGCATTGCAAGGTGCAATTCTGAAATTTTTTGCTTTTTCCTGCTCCTCTTAGCATGATAAAGAAGATTCAAAGAGAGTGAGATGCCAGCTCCTTTCATTCAGTCAGTAGCTTCAAACATTTCTGGTGTATGAATAACATGATGTTTTTCAATGGCAAAAATCAATGAAAATTGTAAAAGCACAAACAGTAATTTCTCCGCATTGCAAGGTGCAATTCTGAAATTTTTTGCTTTTTCCTGCTCCTCTTAGCATGATAAAGAAGATTCAAAGAGAGTGAGATGCCAGCTCCTTTCATTCAGTCAGTAGCTTCAATCATTTCTGGACGTTTTTCAATGGCAAAAATCAATGAATATTGTAAATGCACAAACAGTAATTTCTCCGCATTGCAAGGTGCAATTCTGAAATTTTTTGCTTTTTCCTGCTCCTATTAGCATGATAAAGAAGATTCAAAGAGAGTGAGATGCCAGCTCCTTTCATTCAGTCGGTAGCTTCAATCATTTCTGGTATATGAATAACATGATGTTTTTCAATGGCAAAAATCAATGAATATTGTAAATGCACAAACAGTAATTTCTCCGCATTGCAAGTTGCAATTCTGAAATTTTTTGCTTTTTCCTGCTCCTCTTAGCATGATAAAGAAGATTCAAAGAGAGTGAGATGCCAGCTCCTTTCATTCAGTCAGTAGCTTCAATTATTTCTGGACGTTTTTCAATGGCAAAAATCAATGAATATTGTAAATGCACAAACAGTAATTTCTCCGCATTGCAAGGTGCAATTCTGAAATTTTTTGCTTTTTCCTGCTCCTCTTAGCATGATAAAGAAGATTCAAAGAGAGTGAGATGCCAGCTCCTTTCATTCAGTCAGTAGCTTCAATCATTTCTGGACGTTTTTCAATGGCAAAAATCAATGAATATTGTAAATGCACAAACAGTAATTTCTCCGCATTGCAAGGTGCAATTCTGAAATTTTTTGCTTTTTCCTGCTCCTCTTAGCATGATAAAGAAGATTCAAAGAGAGTGAGATGCCAGCTCCTTTCATTCAGTCAGTAGCTTCAATCATTTCTGGACGTTTTTCAATGGCAAAAATCAATGAATATTGTAAATGCACAAACAGTAATTTCTCCGCATTGCAAGGTGCAATTCTGAAATTTTTTGCTTTTTCCTGCTCCTCTTTGCATGATAAAGAAGATTCAAAGAGAGTGAGATGCCAGCTCCTTTCATTCAGTCAGTAGCTTCAATCATTTCTGGTATATGAATAACATGATGTTTTTCAATGGCAAAAATCAATGAATATTGTAAATGCACAAACAGTAATTTCTCCGCATTGCAAGGTGCAATTCTGAAATTTTTGGCTTTTTCCTGCTCCTCTTAGCATGATAAAGAAGATTCAAAGAGAGTGAGATGCCAGCTCCTTTCATTCAGTCAGTAGCTTCAATCATTTCTGGATGTTTTTCAATGGCAAAAATCAATGAATATTGTAAATGCACAAACAGTAATTTCTCCGCATTGCAAGGTGCAATTCTGAAATTTCTTGCATTTTCCTGCTCCTCTTAGCATGATAAAGAAGATTCAAAGAGAGTGAGATGCCAGCTCCTTTCATTCAGTCAGTAGCTTCAATCATTTCTGGACGTTTTTCAATGGCAAAAATCAATGAATATTGTAAATGCACAAACAGTAATTTCTCCGCATTGCAAGGTGCAATTCTGAAATTTTTTGCTTTTTCCTGCTCCTCTTAGCATGATAAAGAAGATTCAAAGAGAGTGAGATGCCAGCTCCTTTCATTCAGTCAGTAGCTTCAAACATTTCTGGTATATGAATAACATGATGTTTTTCAATGGCAAAAATCAATGAATATTGTAAATGCACAAACAGTAATTTCTCCGCATTGCAAGGTGCAATTCTGAAATTTTTTGCTTTTTCCTGCTCCTCTTAGCATGATAAAGAAGATTCAAAGAGAGTGAGATGCCAGCTCCTTTCATTCAGTCAGTAGCTTCAATCATTTCTGGACGTTTTTCAATGGAAAAAATCAATGAATATTGTAAATGCACAAACAGTAATTTCTCCGCATTGCAAGGTGCAATTCTGAAATTTTTTGCTTTTTCCTGCTCCTCTTAGCATGATAAAGAAGATTCAAAGAGAGTGAGATGTCAGCTTCTTTCATTCAGTCAGTAGCTTCAAACATTTCTGGGATATGAATAACATGATGTTTTTCAATGTCAAAAATTAATGAATATTGTAAATGCACAAACAGTAATTTCTCCGCATTGCAAGGTGCAATTCTGAAATTTTTTGCTTTTTCCTGCTCCTCTTAGCATGATAAAGAAGATTCAAAGAGAGTGAGATGCCAGCTCCTTTCATTCAGTCAGTAGCTTCAATCATTTCTGGACGTTTTTCAATGGCAAAAATCAATGAATATTGTAAATGCACAAACAGTAATTTCTCCGCATTGCAAGGTGCAATTCTGAAATTTTTTGCTTTTTCCTGCTCCTCTTAGCATGATAAAGAAGATTCAAAGAGAGTGAGATGCCAGCTCCTTTCATTCAGTCAGTAGCTTCAATCATTTCTGGACGTTTTTCAATGGCAAAAATCAATGAATATTGTAAATGCACAAACAGTAATTTCTCCGCATTGCAAGGTGCAATTCTGAAATTTTTTGCTTTTTCCTGCTCCTCTTAGCATGATAAAGAAGATTCAAAGAGAGTGAGATGCCAGCTCCTTTCATTCAGTCAGTAGCTTCAATCATTTCTGGTATATGAATAACATGATGTTTTTCAATGGCAAAAGTCAATGAATATTGTAAATGCACAAACAGTAATTTCTCCGCATTGCAAGTTGCAATTCTGAAATTTTTTGCTTTTTCCTGCTCCTCTTAGCATGATAAAGAAGATTCAAAGAGAGTGAGATGCCAGCTCCTTTCATTCAGTCAGTAGCTTCAATCATTTCTGGACGTTTTTCAATGGCAAAAATCAATGAATATTGTAAATGCACAAACAGTAATTTCTCCGCATTGCAAGGTGCAATTCTGAAATTTTTTGCTTTTTCCTGCTCCTCTTAGCATGATAAAGAAGATTCAAAGAGAGTGAGATGCCAGCTCCTTTCATTCAGTCAGTAGCTTCAATCATTTCTGGACGTTTTTCAATGGCAAAAATCAATGAATATTGTAAATGCACAAACAGTAATTTCTCCGCATTGCAAGGTGCAATTCTGAAATTTTTTGCTTTTTCCTGCTCCTCTTAGCATGATAAAGAAGATTCAAAGAGAGTGAGATGCCAGCTCCTTTCATTCAGTCAGTAGCTTCAAACATTTCTGGTATATGAATAACATGATGTTTTTCAATGGCAAAAATCAATGAATATTGTAAAAGCACAAACAGTAATTTCTCCGCATTGCAAGGTGCAATTCTGAAATTTTTTGCTTTTTCCTGCTCCTCTTAGCATGATAAAGAAGATTCAAAGAGAGTGAGATGCCAGCTCCTTTCATTCAGTCAGTAGCTTCAATCATTTCTGGACATTTTTCAATGGCAAAAATCAATGAATATTGTAAATGCACAAACAGTAATTTCTCCGCATTGCAAGGTGCAATTCTGAAATTTTTTGCTTTTTCCTGCTCCTCTTAGCATGATAAAGAAGATTCAAAGAGAGTGAGATGCCAGCTCCTTTCATTCAGTCAGTAGCTTCAATCATTTCTGGTATATGAATAACATGATGTTTTTCAATGGCAAAAATCAATGAATATTGTAAATGCACAAACAGTAATTTCTCCACATTGCAAGGTGCAATTCTGAAATTTTTTGCTTTTTCCTGCTCCTCTTAGCATGATAAAGAAGATTCAAAGAGAGTGAGATGCCAGCTCCTTTCATTCAGTCAGTAGCTTCAATCTCTTCTGGACGTTTTTCAATGGCAAAAATCAATGAATATTGTAAATGCACAAACAGTAATTTCTCCGCATTGCAAGGTGCAATTCTGAAATTTTTTGCTTTTTCCTGCTCCTCTTAGCATGATAAAGAAGATTCAAAGAGAGCGAGATGCCAGCTCCTTTCATTCAGTCAGTAGCTTCAATCATTTCTGGTATATGAATAACATGATGTTTTTCAATGGCAAAAATCAATGAATATTGTAAATGCACAAACAGTAATTTCTCCGCATTGCAAGGTGCAATTCTGAAATTTTTTGCTTTTTCCTGCTCCTCTTAGCATGATAAAGAAGATTCAAAGAGAGTGAGATGCCAGCTCCTTTCATTCAGTCAGTAGCTTCAATCATTTCTGGACGTTTTTCAATGGCAAAAATCAATGAATATTGTAAATGCACAAACAGTAATTTCTCCGCATTGCAAGGTGCAATTCTGAATTTTTTTGCTTTTTCCTGCTCCTCTTAGCATGATAAAGAAGATTCAAAGAGAGTGAGATGCCAGCTCCTTTCATTCAGTCAGTAGCTTCAATCATTTCTGGTATATGAATAACATGATGTTTTTCAATGGCAAAAATCAATGAATATTGTAAATGCACAAACAGTAATTTCTCCGCATTGCAAGTTGCAATTCTGAAATTTTTTGCTTTTTCCTGCTCCTCTTAGCATGATAAAGAAGATTCAAAGAGAGTGAGATTCCAGCTCCTTTCATTCAGTCAGTAGCTTCAATCATTTCTGGACGTTTTTCAATGGCAAAAATCAATGAATATTGTAAATGCACAAACAGTAATTTCTCCGCATTGCAAGGTGCAATTCTGAAATTTTTTGCTTTTTCCTGCTCCTCTTAGCATGATAAAGAAGATTCAAAGAGAGTGAGATGCCAGCTCCTTTCATTCAGTCAGTAGCTTCAATCATTTCTGGACGTTTTTCAATGGCAAAAATCAATGAATATTGTAAATGCACAAACAGTAATTTCTCCGCATTGCAAGATGCAATTCTGAAATTTTTTGCTTTTTCCTGCTCCTCTTAGCATGATAAAAAAGATTCAAAGAGAGTGAGATGCCAGCTCCTTTCATTCAGTCAGTAGCTTCAATCATTTCTGGACGTTTTTCAATGGCAAAAATCAATGAATATTGTAAATGAACAAACAGTAATTTCTCCGCATTGCAAGGTGCAATTCTGAAATTTTTTGCTTTTTCCTGCTCCTCTTAGCATGATAAAGAAGATTCAAAGAGAGTGAGATGCCAGCTCCTTTCATTCAGTCAGTAGCTTCAATCATTTCTGGTATATGAATAACATGATGTTTTTCAATGGCAAAAATCAATGAATATTGTAAATGCACAAACAGTAATTTCTCCGCATTGCAAGGTGCAATTCTGAAATTTTTTGCTTTTTCCTGCTCCTCTTAGCATGATAAAGAAGATTCAAAGAGAGTGAGATGCCAGCTCCTTTCATTCAGTCAGTAGCTTCAATCATTTCTGGACGTTTTTCAATGGCAAAAATCAATGAATATTGTAAATGCACAAACAGTAATTTCTCCGCATTGCAAGGTGCAATTCTGAAATTTTTTACTTTTTCCTGCTCCTCTTAGCATGATAAAGAAGATTCAAAGAGAGTGAGATGCCAGCTCCTTTCATTCAGTCAGTAGCTTCAGTCATTTCTGGACGTTTTTCAATGGCAAAAATCAATGAATATTGTAAATGCACAAACAGTAATTTCTCCGCATTGCAAGGTGCAATTCTGAAATTTTTTGCTTTTTCCTGCTCCTCTTAGCATGATAAAGAAGATTCAAAGAGAGTGAGATGCCAGCTCCTTTCATTCAGTCAGTAGCTTCAAACATTTCTGGTATAAACATTTCTGGACGTTTTTCAATGGCAAAAATCAATGAATATTGTAAATGCACAAACAGTAATATCTCCACATTGCAAGGTGCAATTCTGAAATTTTTTGCTTTTTCCTGCTAATCCTAGCATGATAAAGAAGATTCAAATAGAGTGAGATGCCAGCTCCTTTCATTCAGTCAGTAGCTTCAAACATTTCTGGACGTTTTTCAATGGCAAAATTCAATGAATATTGTAAATGCACAAACAGTAATATCTCCACATTGCCATGTGCAATTCTGAAATTTTTTGCTTTTTCCTGCTAATCCTAGCATGATAAAGAAGATTCAAAGAGAGTGAGATGCCAGCTCCTTTCATTCAGTCAGTAGCTTCAATCATTTCTGGACGTTTTTCAATGGCAAAAATCAATGAATATTGTAAATGCACAAACAGTAATTTCTCCGCATTGCAAGGTGCAATTCTGAAATTTTTTGCTTTTTCCTGCTCCTCTTAGCATGATAAAGATGATTCAAAGAGAGTGAGATGCCAGCTCCTTTCATTCAGTCAGTAGCTTCAATCATTTCTGGACGTTTTTCAATGGCAAAAATCAATGAATATTGTAAATGCACAAACAGTAATTTCTCCGCATTGCAAGGTGCAATTCTGAAATTTTTTGCTTTTTCCTGCTCCTCTTAGCATGATAAAGAAGATTCAAAGAGAGTGAGATGCCAGCTCCTTTCATTCAGTCAGTAGCTTCAATCATTTCTGGTATATGAATAACATGATGTTTTTCAATGGCAAAAATCAATGAATATTGTAAATGCACAAACAGTAATTTCTCCGCATTGCAAGGTGCAATTCTGAAATTTTTTGCTTTTTCCTGCTCCTCTTAGCATGATAAAGAAGATTCAAAGAGAGTGAGATCCCAGCTCCTTTCATTCAGTCAGTAGCTTCAATCATTGCTGGACGTTTTTCAATGGCAAAAATCAATGAATATTGTAAATGCACAAACAGTAATTTCTCCGCATTGCAAGATGCAATTCTGAAATTTTTTGCTTTTTCCTGCTCCTCTTAGCATGATAAAGAAGATTCAAAGAGAGTGAGATGCCAGCTCCTTTCATTCAGTCAGTAGCTTCAGTCATTTCTGGACGTTTTTCAATGCAAAAATCAATGAATATTGTAAATGCACAAACAGTAATTTCTCCGCATTGCAAGGTGCAATTCTGAAATTTTTTGCTTTTTCCTGCTCCTCAGCATGATAAAGAAGATTCAAAGAGAGTGAGATGCCAGCTCCTTTCATTCAGTCAGTAGCTTCAATCATTTCTTGTATATGAATAACATGATGTTTTTCAATGGCAAAAATCAATGAATATTGTAAATGCACAAACAGTAATTTCTCCGCATTGCAAGGTGCAATTCTGAAATTTTTTGCTTTTTCCTGCTCCTCTTAGCATGATAAAGAAGATTCAAAGAGAGTGAGATGCCAGCTCCTTTCATTCAGTCAGTAGCTTCAATCATTTCTGGATGTTTTTCAATGGCAAAAATCAATGAATATTGTAAATGCACAAACAGTAATTTCTCCGCATTGCAAGGTGCAATTCTGAAATTTCTTGCATTTTCCTGCTCCTCTTAGCATGATAAAGAAGATTCAAAGAGAATGAGATGCCAGCTCCTTTCATTCAGTCAGTAGCTTCAATCATTTCTGGACGTTTTTCAATGGCAAAAATCAATGAATATTGTAAATGCACAAACAGTAATTTCTCCGCATTGCAAGGTGCAATTCTGAAATTTTTTGCTTTTTCCTGCTCCTCTTAGCATGATAAAGAAGATTCAAAGAGAGTGAGATGCCAGCTCCTTTCATTCAGTCAGTAGCTTCAAACATTTCTGGTATATGAATAACATGATGTTTTTCAATGGCAAAAATCAATGAATATTGTAAATGCACAAACAGTAATTTCTCCGCATTGCAAGGTGCAATTCTGAAATTTTTTGCTTTTTCCTGCTCCTCTTAGCATGATAAAGAAGATTCAAAGAGAGTGAGATGCCAGCTCCTTTCATTCAGTCAGTAGCTTCAATCATTTCTGGACGTTTTTCAATGGCAAAAATCAATGAATATTGTAAATGCACAAACAGTAATTTCTCCGCATTGCAAGGTGCAATTCTGAAATTTTTTGCTTTTTCCTGCTCCTCTTAGCATGATAAAGAAGATTCAAAGAGAGTGAGATGCCAGCTTCTTTCATTCAGTTAGTAGCTTCAAACATTTCTGGGATATGAATAACATGATGTTTTTCAATGGCAAAAATTAATGAATATTGTAAATGCACAAACAGTAATTTCTCCGCATTGCAAGGTGCAATTCTGAAATTTTTTGCTTTTTCCTGCTCCTCTTAGCATGATAAAGAAGATTCAAAGAGAGTGAGATGCCAGCTCCTTTCATTCAGTCAGTAGCTTCAATCATTTCTGGACGTTTTTCAATGGCAAAAATCAATGAATATTGTAAATGCACAAACAGTAATTTCTCCGCATTGCAAGGTGCAATTCTGAAATTTTTTGCTTTTTCCTGCTCCTCTTAGCATGATAAAGAAGATTCAAAGAGAGTGAGATGCCAGCTCCTTTCATTCAGTCAGTAGCTTCAATCATTTCTGGACGTTTTTCAATGGCAAAAATCAATGAATATTGTAAATGCACAAACAGTAATTTCTCCGCATTGCAAGGTGCAATTCTGAAATTTTTTGCTTTTTCCTGCTCCTCTTAGCATGATAAAGAAGATTCAAAGAGAGTGAGATGCCAGCTCCTTTCATTCAGTCAGTAGCTTCAATCATTTCTGGTATATGAATAACATGATGTTTTTCAATGGCAAAAATCAATGAATATTGTAAATGCACAAACAGTAATTTCTCCGCATTGCAAGTTGCAATTCTGAAATTTTTTGCTTTTTCCTGCTCCTCTTAGCATGATAAAGAAGATTCAAAGAGAGTGAGATTCCAGCTCCTTTCATTCAGTCAGTAGCTTCAATCATTTCTGGACGTTTTTCAATGGCAAAAATCAATGAATATTGTAAATGCACAAACAGTAATTTCTCCGCATTGCAAGGTGCAATTCTGAAATTTTTTGCTTTTTCCTGCTCCTCTTAGCATGATAAAGAAGATTCAAAGAGAGTGAGATGCCAGCTCCTTTCATTCAGTCAGTAGCTTCAAACATTTCTGGTATATGAATAACATGATGTTTTTCAATGGCAAAAATCAATGAATATTGTAAATGCACAAACAGTAATTTCTCCGCATTGCAAGGTGCAATTCTGAAATTTTTTGCTTTTTCCTGCTCCTCTTAGCATGATAAAGAAGATTCAAAGAGAGTGAGATGCCAGCTCCTTTCATTCAGTCAGTAGCTTCAATCATTTCTGGACGTTTTTCAATGGCAAAAATCAATGAATATTGTAAATGCACAAACAGTAATTTCTCCGCATTGCAAGGTGCAATTCTGAAATTTTTTGCTTTTTCCTGCTCCTCTTAGCATGATAAAGAAGATTCAAAGAGAGTGAGATGCCAGCTTCTTTCATTCAGTCAGTAGCTTCAAATATTTCTGGGAAATGAATAACATGATGTTTTTCAATGGCAAAAATTAATGAATATTGTAAATGCACAAACAGTAATTTCTCCGCATTGCAAGGTGCAATTCTGAAATTTTTTGCTTTTTCCTGCTCCTCTTAGCATGATAAAGAAGATTCAAAGAGAGTGAGATGCCAGCTCCTTTCATTCAGTCAGTAGCTTCAATCATTTCTGGACGTTTTTCAATGGCAAAAATCAATGAATATTGTAAATGCACAAACAGTAATTTCTCCGCATTGCAAGGTGCAATTCTGAAATTTTTTGCTTTTTCCTGCTCCTCTTAGCATGATAAAGAAGATTCAAAGAGAGTGAGATGCCAGCTCCTTTCATTCAGTCAGTAGCTTCAATCATTTCTGGACGTTTTTCAATGGCAAAAATCAATGAATATTGTAAATGCACAAACAGTAATTTCTCCGCATTGCAAGGTGCAATTCTGAAATTTTTTGCTTTTTCCTGCTCCTCTTAGCATGATAAAGAAGATTCAAAGAGAGTGAGATGCCAGCTCCTTTCATTCAGTCAGTAGCTTCAATCATTTCTGGTATATGAATAACATGATGTTTTTCAATGGCAAAAATCAATGAATATTGTAAATGCACAAACAGTAATTTCTCCGCATTGCAAGTTGCAATTCTGAAATTTTTTGCTTTTTCCTGCTCCTCTTAGCATGATAAAGAAGATTCAAAGAGAGTGAGATTCCAGCTCCTTTCATTCAGTCAGTAGCTTCAATCATTTCTGGACGTTTTTCAATGGCAAAAATCAATGAATATTGTAAATGCACAAACAGTAATTTCTCCGCATTGCAAGGTGCAATTCTGAAATTTTTTGCTTTTTCCTGCTCCTCTTAGCATGATAAAGAAGATTCAAAGAGAGTGAGATGCCAGCTCCTTTCATTCAGTCAGTAGCTTCAATCATTTCTGGACGTTTTTCAATGGCAAAAATCAATGAATATTGTAAATGCACAAACAGTAATTTCTCCGCATTGCAAGATGCAATTCTGAAATTTTTTGCTTTTTCCTGCTCCTCTTAGCATGATAAAGAAGATTCAAAGAGAGTGAGATGCCAGCTCCTTTCATTCAGTCAGTAGCTTCAATCATTTCTGGACGTTTTTCAATGGCAAAAATCAATGAATATTGTAAATGCACAAACAGTAATTTCTCCGCATTGCAAGGTGCAATTCTGAAATTTTTTGCTTTTTCCTGCTCCTCTTAGCATGATAAAGAAGATTCAAAGAGAGTGAGATGCCAGCTCCTTTCATTCAGTCAGTAGCTTCAATCATTTCTGGTATATGAATAACATGATGTTTTTCAATGGCAAAAATCAATGAATATTGTAAATGCACAAACAGTAATTTCTCCGCATTGCAAGGTGCAATTCTGAAATTTTTTGCTTTTTCCTGCTCCTCTTAGCATGATAAAGAAGATTCAAAGAGAGTGAGATGCCAGCTCCTTTCATTCAGTCAGTAGCTTCAATCATTTCTGGACGTTTTTCAATGGCAAAAATCAATGAATATTGTAAATGCACAAACTGTAATTTCTCCGCATTGCAAGGTGCAATTCTGAAATTTTTTGCTTTTTCCTGCTCCTCTTAGCATGATAAAGAAGATTCAAAGAGAGTGAGATGCCAGCTCCTTTCATTCAGTCAGTAGCTTCAGTCATTTCTGGACGTTTTTCAATGGCAAAAATCAATGAATATTGTAAATGCACAAACAGTAATTTCTCCGCATTGCAAGGTGCAATTCTGAAATTTTTTGCTTTTTCCTGCTCCTCTTAGCATGATAAAGAAGATTCAAAGAGAGTGAGATGCCAGCTCCTTTCATTCAGTCAGTAGCTTCAATCATTTCTGGTATATGAATAACATGATGTTTTTCAATGGCAAAAATCAATGAATATTGTAAATGCACAAACAGTAATTTCTCCGCATTGCAAGGTGCAATTCTGAAATTTTTTGCTTTTTCCTGCTCCTCTTAGCATGATAAAGAAGATTCAAAGAGAGTGAGATGCCAGCTCCTTTCATTCAGTCAGTAGCTTCAATCATTTCTGGACGTTTTTCAATGGCAAAAATCAATGAATATTGTAAATGCACAAACAGTAATTTCTCCGCATTGCAAGGTGCAATTCTGAAATTTTTTGCTTTTTCCTGCTCCTCTTAGCATGATAAAGAAGATTCAAAGAGAGTGAGATGCCAGCTCCTTTCATTCAGTCAGTAGCTTCAATCATTTCTGGTATATGAATAACATGATGTTTTTCAATGGCAAAAATCAATGAATATTGTAAATGCACAAACAGTAATTTCTCCGCATTGCAAGTTGCAATTCTGAAATTTTTTGCTTTTTCCTGCTCCTCTTAGCATGATAAAGAAGATTCAAAGAGAGTGAGATTCCAGCTCCTTTCATTCAGTCAGTAGCTTCAATCATTTCTGGACGTTTTTCAATGGCAAAAATCAATGAATATTGTAAATGCACAAACAGTAATTTCTCCGCATTGCAAGGTGCAATTCTGAAATTTTTTGCTTTTTCCTGCTCCTCTTAGCATGATAAAGAAGATTCAAAGAGAGTGAGATGCCAGCTCCTTTCATTCAGTCAGTAGCTTCAATCATTTCTGGACGTTTTTCAATGGCAAAAATCAATGAATATTGTAAATGCACAAACAGTAATTTCTCCGCATTGCAAGATGCAATTCTGAAATTTTTTGCTTTTTCCTGCTCCTCTTAGCATGATAAAGAAGATTCAAAGAGAGTGAGATGCCAGCTCCTTTCATTCAGTCAGTAGCTTCAATCATTTCTGGACGTTTTTCAATGGCAAAAATCAATGAATATTGTAAATGCACAAACAGTAATTTCTCCGCATTGCAAGGTGCAATTCTGAAATTTTTTGCTTTTTCCTGCTCCTCTTAGCATGATAAAGAAGATTCAAAGAGAGTGAGATGCCAGCTCCTTTCATTCAGTCAGTAGCTTCAATCATTTCTGATATATGAATAACATGATGTTTTTCAATGGCAAAAATCAATGAATATTGTAAATGCACAAACAGTAATTTCTCCGCATTGCAAGGTGCAATTCTGAAATTTTTTGCTTTTTCCTGCTCCTCTTAGCATGATAAAGAAGATTCAAAGAGAGTGAGATTCCAGCTCCTTTCATTCAGTCAGTAGCTTCAATCATTTCTGGACGTTTTTCAATGGCAAAAATCAATGAATATTGTAAATGCACAAACTGTAATTTCTCCGCATTGCAAGGTGCAATTCTGAAATTTTTTGCTTTTTCCTGCTCCTCTTAGCATGATAAAGAAGATTCAAAGAGAGTGAGATGCCAGCTCCTTTCATTCAGTCAGTAGCTTCAGTCATTTCTGGACGCTTTTCAATGGCAAAAATCAATGAATATTGTAAATGCACAAACAGTAATTTCTCCGCATTGCAAGGTGCAATTCTGAAATTTTTTGCTTTTTCCTGCTCCTCTTAGCATGATAAAGAAGATTCAAAGAGAGTGAGATGCCAGCTCCTTTCATTCAGTCAGTAGCTTCAAACATTTCTGGTATAAACATTTCTGGACGTTTTTCAATGGCAAAAATCAATGAATATTGTAAATGCACAAACAGTAATATCTCCACATTGCAAGGTGCAATTCTGAAATTTTTTGCTTTTTCCTGCTAATCCTAGCATGATAAAGAAGATTCAAATAGAGTGAGATGCCAGCTCCTTTCATTCAGTCAGTAGCTTCAAACATTTCTGGACGTTTTTCAATGGCAAAATTCAATGAATATTGTAAATGCACAAACAGTAATATCTCCACATTGCCAGGTGCAATTCTGAAATTTTTTGCTTTTTCCTGCTAATCCTAGCATGATAAAGAAGATTCAAAGAGAGTGAGATGCCAGCTCCTTTCATTCAGTCAGTAGCTTCAATCATTTCTGGACGTTTTTCAATGGCAAAAATCAATGAATATTGTAAATGCACAAACAGTAATTTCTCCGCATTGCAAGGTGCAATTCTGAAATTTTTTGCTTTTTCCTGCTCCTCTTAGCATGATAAAGAAGATTCAAAGAGAGTGAGATGCCAGCTCCTTTCATTCAGTCAGTAGCTTCAATCATTTCTGGACGTTTTTCAATGGCAAAAATCAATGAATATTGTAAATGCACAAACAGTAATTTCTCCGCATTGCAAGGTGCAATTCTGAAATTTTTTGCTTTTTCCTGCTCCTCTTAGCATGATAAAGAAGATTCAAAGAGAGTGAGATGCCAGCTCCTTTCATTCAGTCAGTAGCTTCAATCATTTCTGGTATATGAATAACATGATGTTTTTCAATGGCAAAAATCAATGAATATTGTAAATGCACAAACAGTAATTTCTCCGCATTGCAAGGTGCAATTCTGAAATTTTTTGCTTTTTCCTGCTCCTCTTAGCATGATAAAGAAGATTCAAAGAGAGTGAGATGCCAGCTCCTTTCATTCAGTCAGTAGCTTCAATCATTTCTGGACGTTTTTCAATGGCAAAAATCAATGAATATTGTAAATGCACAAACAGTAATTTCTCCGCATTGCAAGATGCAATTCTGAAATTTTTTGGTTTTTCCTGCTCCTCTTAGCATGATAAAGAAGATTCAAAGAGAGTGAGATGCCAGCTCCTTTCATTCAGTCAGTAGCTTCAGTCATTTCTGGACGTTTTTCAATGGCAAAAATCAATGAATATTGTAAATGCACAAACAGTAATTTCTCCGCATTGCAAGGTGCAATTCTGAAATTTTTTGCTTTTTCCTGCTCCTCTTAGCATGATAAAGAAGATTCAAAGAGAGTGAGATGCCAGCTCCTTTCTTTCAGTCAGTAGCTTCAAACATTTCTGGTATAAACATTTCTGGACGTTTTTCAATGGCAAAAATCAATGAATATTGTAAATGCACAAACAGTAATATCTCCACATTGCAAGGTGCAATGCTGAAATTTTTTGCTTTTTCCTGCTAATCCTAGCATGATAAAGAAGATTCAAATAGAGTGAGATGCCAGCTCCTTTCATTCAGTCAGTAGCTTCAAACATTTCTGGACGTTTTTCATTGGCAAAAATCAATGAATATTGTAAATGCACAAACAGTAATATCTCCACATTGCAAGGTGCAATTCTGAAATTTTTTGCTTTTTCCTGCTAATCCTAGCATGATAAAGAAGATTCAAAGAGAGTGAGATGTCAGCTCCTTTCATTCAGTCAGTAGCTTCAAACATTTCTGGTATATGAATAACATGATGTTTTTCAATGGCAAAAATCAATGAATATTGTAAATGCACAAACAGTAATATCTCCACATTGCAAGGTGCAATTCTGAAATTTTTTGCTTTTTCCTGCTAATCCTAGCATGATAAAGAAGATTCAAAGAGAGTGAGATGCCAGCTCCTTTCATTCAGTCAGTAGCTTCAAACATTTCTGGACGTTTTTCAATGGCAAAAATCAATGAATATTGTAAATGCACAAACAGTAATATCTCCACATTGCAAGGTGCAATTCTGAAATTTTTTGCTTTTTCCTGCTACTCCTAGCATGATAAAGAAGATTCAAAGAGAGTGAGATGCCAGCTCCTTTCATTCAGTCAGTAGCTTCAATCATTTCTGGACGTTTTTCAATGGCAAAAATCAATGAATATTGTAAATGCACAAACAGTAATTTCTCCGCATTGCAAGGTGCAATTCTGAATTTTTTGGCTTTTTCCTGCTCCTCTTAGCATGGTAAAGAAGATTCAAAGAGAGTGAGATGCCAGCTCCTTTCATTCAGTCAGTAGCTTCAGTCATTTCTGGACGTTTTTCAATGGCAAAAATCAATGAATATTGTAAATGCACAAAAAGTAATTTCTCCGCATTGCAAGGTGCAATTCTGAAATTTTTTGCTTTTTCCTGCTCCTCTTAGCATGATAAAGAAGATTCAAAGAGAGTGAGATGCCAGCTCCTTTCATTCAGTCAGTAGCTTCAAACATTTCTGGTATAAACATTTCTGGACGTTTTTCAATGGCAAAAATCAATGAATATTGTAAATGCACAAACAGTAATATCTCCACATTGCAAGGTGCAATTCTGAAATTTTTTGCTTTTTCCTGCTAATCCTAGCATGATAAAGAAGATTCAAATAGAGTGAGATGCCAGCTCCTTTCATTCAGTCAGTAGCTTCAAACATTTCTGGACGTTTTTCAATGGCAAAATTCAATGAATATTGTAAATGCACAAACAGTAATATCTCCACATTGCAAGGTGCAATTCTGAAATTTTTTGCTTTTTCCTGCTAATCCTAGCATGATAAAGAAGATTCAAAGAGAGTGAGATGCCAGCTCCTTTCATTCAGTCAGTAGCTTCAATCATTTCTGGACGTTTTTCAATGGCAAAAATCAATGAATATTGTAAATGCACAAACAGTAATTTCTCCGCATTGCAAGGTGCAATTCTGAAATTTTTTGCTTTTTCCTGCTCCTCTTAGCATGATAAAGAAGATTCAAAGAGAGTGAGATGCCAGCTCCTTTCATTCAGTCAGTAGCTTCAATCATTTCTGGATGTTTTTCAATGGCAAAAATCAATGAATATTGTAAATGCACAAACAGTAATTTCTCCGCATTGCAAGGTGCAATTCTGAAATTTTTTGCTTTTTCCTGCTCCTCTTAGCATGATAAAGAAGATTCAAAGAGAGTGAGATGCCAGCTCCTTTCATTCAGTCAGTAGCTTCAATCATTTCTGGTATATGAATAACATGATGTTTTTCAATGGCAAAAATCAATGAATATTGTAAATGCACAAACAGTAATTTCTCCGCATTGCAAGGTGCAATTCTGAAATTTTTTGCTTTTTCCTGCTCCTCTTAGCATGATAAAGAAGATTCAAAGAGAGTGAGATGCCAGCTCCTTTCATTCAGTCAGTAGCTTCAATCATTTCTGGACGTTTTTCAATGGCAAAAATCAATGAATATTGTAAATGCACAAACAGTAATTTCTCCGCATTGCAAGATGCAATTCTGAAATTTTTTGCTTTTTCCTGCTCCTCTTAGCATGATAAAGAAGATTCAAAGAGAGTGAGATGCCAGCTCCTTTCATTCAGTCAGTAGCTTCAGTCATTTCTGGACGTTTTTCAATGGCAAAAATCAATGAATATTGTAAATGCACAAACAGTAATTTCTCCGCATTGCAAAGTGCAATTCTGAAATTTTTTGCTTTTTCCTGCTCCTCTTAGCATGATAAAGAAGATTCAAAGAGAGTGAGATGCCAGCTCCTTTCATTCAGTCAGTAGCTTCAAACATTTCTGGTATAAACATTTCTGGATGTTTTTCAATGGCAAAAATCAATGAATATTGTAAATGCACAAACAGTAATATCTCCACATTGCAAGGTGCAATGCTGAAATTTTTTGCTTTTTCCTGCTAATCCTAGGATGATAAAGAAGATTCAAATAGAGTGAGATGCCAGCTCCTTTCATTCAGTCAGTAGCTTCAAACATTTCTGGACGTTTTTCAATGGCAAAAATCAATGAATATTGTAAATGCACAAACAGTAATATCTCCACATTGCAAGGTGCAATTCTGAAATTTTTTGCTTTTTCCTGCTAATCCTAGCATGATAAAGAAGATTCAAAGAGAGTGAGATGTCAGCTCCTTTCATTCAGTCAGTAGCTTCAAACATTTCTGGTATATGAATAACATGATGTTTTTCAATGGCAAAAATCAATGAATATTGTAAATGCACAAACAGTAATATCTCCACATTGCAAGGTGCAATTCTGAAATTTTTTGCTTTTTCCTGCTAATCCTAGCATGATAAAGAAGATTCAAAGAGAGTGAGATGCCAGCTCCTTTCATTCAGTCAGTAGCTTCAAACATTTCTGGACGTTTTTC
Organism: Phyllobates terribilis; assembly: GCF_046119375.1. Lineage (NCBI taxonomy): Eukaryota > Metazoa > Chordata > Amphibia > Anura > Dendrobatidae > Phyllobates > Phyllobates terribilis. The sequence continues at coordinate 417,916 of NW_027363456.1, forward strand.
AATGGCAAAAATCAATGAATATTGTAAATGCACAAACAGTAATATCTCCACATTGCAAGGTGCAATTCTGAAATTTTTTGCTTTTTCCTGCTACTCCTAGCATGATAAAGAAGATTCAAAGAGAGTGAGATGCCAGCTCCTTTCATTCAGTCAGTAGCTTCAAACATTTCTGGACGTTTTTCAATGGCAAAAATCAATGAATATTGTAAATGCACAAACAGTAATATCTCCACATTGCAAGGTGCAATTCTGAAATTTTTTGCTTTTTCCTGCTAATCCTAGCATGATAAAGAAGATTCAAAGAGAGTGAGATGCCAGCTCCTTTCATTCAGTCAGTAGCTTCAAACATTTCTGGACGTTTTTCAATGGCAAAAATCAATGAATATTGTAAATGCACAAACAGTAATTTCTCCGCATTGCAAGGTGCAATTCTGAAATTTTTTGCTTTTTCCTGCTCCTCTTAGCATGATAAAGAAGATTCAAAGAGAGTGAGATGCCAGCTCCTTTCATTCAGTCAGTAGCTTCAATCATTTCTGGTATATGAATAACATGATGTTTTTCAATGGCAAAAATCAATGAATATTGTAAATGCACAAACAGTAATTTCTCCGCATTGCAAGGTGCAATTCTGAAATTTTTTGCTTTTTCCTGCTCCTCTTAGCATGATAAAGAAGATTCAAAGAGAGTGAGATGCCAGCTCCTTTCATTCAGTCAGTAGCTTCAATCATTTCTGGACGTTTTTCAATGGCAAAAATCAATGAATATTGTAAATGCACAAACAGTAATTTCTCCGCATTGCAAGGTGCAATTCTGAAATTTTTTGCTTTTTCCTGCTCCTCTTAGCATGATAAACAAGATTCAAAGAGAGTGAGATGCCAGCTCCTTTCATTCAGTCAGTAGCTTCAAACATTTCTGGTATAAACATTTCTGGACGTTTTTCAATGGCAAAAATCAATGAATATTGTAAATGCACAAACAGTAATATCTCCACATTGCAAGGTGCAATTCTGAAATTTTTTGCTTTTTCCTGCTAATCCTAGCATGATAAAGAAGATTCAAATAGAGTGAGATGCCAGCTCCTTTCATTCAGTCAGTAGCTTCAAACATTTCTGGACGTTTTTCAATGGCAAAATTCAATGAATATTGTAAATGCACAAACAGTAATATCTCCACATTGCAAGGTGCAATTCTGAAATTTTTTACTTTTTCCTGCTAATCCTAGCATGATAAAGAAGATTCAAAGAGAGTGAGATGCCAGCTCCTTTCATTCAGTCAGTAGCTTCAATCATTTCTGGACGTTTTTCAATGGCAAAAATCAATGAATATTGTAAATGCACAAACAGTAATTTCTCCGCATTGCAAGGTGCAATTCTGAAATTTTTTGCTTTTTCCTGCTCCTCTTAGCATGATAAAGAAGATTCAAAGAGAGTGAGATGCCAGCTCCTTTCATTCAGTCAGTAGCTTCAATCATTTCTGGATGTTTTTCAATGGCAAAAATCAATGAATATTGTAAATGCACAAACAGTAATTTCTCCGCATTGCAAGGTGCAATTCTGAAATTTTTTGCTTTTTCCTGCTCCTCTTAGCATGATAAAGAAGATTCAAAGAGAGTGAGATGCCAGCTCCTTTCATTCAGTCAGTAGCTTCAATCATTTCTGGTATATGAATAACATGATGTTTTTCAATGGCAAAAATCAATGAATATTGTAAATGCACAAACAGTAATTTCTCCGCATTGCAAGGTGCAATTCTGAAATTTTTTGCTTTTTCCTGCTCCTCTTAGCATGATAAAGAAGATTCAAAGAGAGTGAGATGCCAGCTCCTTTCATTCAGTCAGTAGCTTCAATCATTTCTGGACGTTTTTCAATGGCAAAAATCAATGAATATTGTAAATGCACAAACAGTAATTTCTCCGCATTGCAAGATGCAATTCTGAAATTTTTTGCTTTTTCCTGCTCCTCTTAGCATGATAAAGAAGATTCAAAGAGAGTGAGATGCCAGCTCCTTTCATTCAGTCAGTAGCTTCAGTCATTTCTGGACGTTTTTCAATGGCAAAAATCAATGAATATTGTAAATGCACAAACAGTAATTTCTCCGCATTGCAAAGTGCAATTCTGAAATTTTTTGCTTTTTCCTGCTCCTCTTAGCATGATAAAGAAGATTCAAAGAGAGTGAGATGCCAGCTCCTTTCATTCAGTCAGTAGCTTCAAACATTTCTGGTATAAACATTTCTGGATGTTTTTCAATGGCAAAAATCAATGAATATTGTAAATGCACAAACAGTAATATCTCCACATTGCAAGGTGCAATGCTGAAATTTTTTGCTTTTTCCTGCTAATCCTAGGATGATAAAGAAGATTCAAATAGAGTGAGATGCCAGCTCCTTTCATTCAGTCAGTAGCTTCAAACATTTCTGGACGTTTTTCAATGGCAAAAATCAATGAATATTGTAAATGCACAAACAGTAATATCTCCACATTGCAAGGTGCAATTCTGAAATTTTTTGCTTTTTCCTGCTAATCCTAGCATGATAAAGAAGATTCAAAGAGAGTGAGATGTCAGCTCCTTTCATTCAGTCAGTAGATTCAAACATTTCTGGTATATGAATAACATGATGTTTTTCAATGGCAAAAATCAATGAATATTGTAAATGCACAAACAGTAATATCTCCACATTGCAAGGTGCAATTCTGAAATTTTTTGCTTTTTCCTGCTAATCCTAGCATGATAAAGAAGATTCAAAGAGAGTGAGATGCCAGCTCCTTTCATTCAGTCAGTAGCTTCAAACATTTCTGGACGTTTTTCAATGGCAAAAATCAATGAATATTGTAAATGCACAAACAGTAATATCTCCACATTGCAAGGTGCAATTCTGAAATTTTTTGCTTTTTCCTGCTACTCCTAGCATGATAAAGAAGATTCAAAGAGAGTGAGATGCCAGCTCCTTTCATTCAGTCAGTAGCTTCAAACATTTCTGGACGTTTTTCAATGGCAAAAATCAATGAATATTGTAAATGCACAAACAGTAATATCTCCACATTGCAAGGTGCAATTCTGAAATTTTTTGCTTTTTCCTGCTAATCCTAGCATGATAAAGAAGATTCAAAGAGAGTGAGATGCCAGCTCCTTTCATTCAGTCAGTAGCTTCAAACATTTCTGGACGTTTTTCAATGGCAAAAATCAATGAATATTGTAAATGCACAAACAGTAATTTCTCCGCATTGCAAGGTGCAATTCTGAAATTTTTTGCTTTTTCCTGCTCCTCTTAGCATGATAAAGAAGATTCAAAGAGAGTGAGATGCCAGCTCCTTTCATTCAGTCAGTAGCTTCAATCATTTCTGGTATATGAATAACATGATGTTTTTCAATGGCAAAAATCAATGAATATTGTAAATGCACAAACAGTAATTTCTCCGCATTGCAAGGTGCAATTCTGAAATTTTTTGCTTTTTCCTGCTCCTCTTAGCATTATAAAGAAGATTCAAAGAGAGTGAGATGCCAGCTCCTTTCATTCAGTCAGTAGCTTCAATCATTTCTGGACGTTTTTCAATGGCAAAAATCAATGAATATTGTAAATGCACAAACAGTAATTTCTCCGCATTGCAAGGTGCAATTCTGAAATTTTTTGCTTTTTCCTGCTCCTCTTAGCATGATAAAGAAGATTCAAAGAGAGTGAGATGCCAGCTCCTTTCATTCAGTCAGTAGCTTCAATCATTTCTGGACGTTTTTCAATGGCAAAAATCAATGAATATTGTAAATGCACAAACAGTAATTTCTCCGCATTGCAAGGTGCAATTCTGAAATTTTTTGCTTTTTCCTGCTCCTCTTAGCATGATAAAGAAGATTCAAAGAGAGTGAGATGCCAGCTCCTTTCATTCAGTCAGTAGCTTCAAACATTTCTGGTATATGAATAACATGATGTTTTTCAATGGCAAAAATCAATGAATATTGTAAATGCACAAACAGTAATTTCTCCGCATTGCAAGGTGCAAGTCTGAAATTTTTTGCTTTTTCCTGCTCCTCTTAGCATGATAAAGAAGATTCAAAGAGAGTGAGATGCCAGCTACTTTCATTCAGTCAGTAGCTTCAATCATTTCTGGACGTTTTTCAATGGTAAAAATCAATGAATATTGTAAATGCACAAACAGTAATTTCTCCACATTGCAAGGTGCAATTCTGAAATTTTTTGCTTTTTCCTGCTCCTCTTAGCATGACAAAGAAGATTCAAAGAGAGTAATATGCCAGCTCCTTTCATTCAGTCAGTAGCTTCTATCATTTCTGGTATATGAATAACATGATGTTTTTCAATGGCAAAAATCAATGAATATTGTAAATGCACAAACAGTAATTTCTCCGCATTGCAAGGTGCAATTCTGAAATTTTTTGCTTTTTCCTGCTCCTCTTAGCATGATAAAGAAGATTCAAAGAGAGTGAGATGCCAGCTCCTTTCATTCAGTCAGTAGCTTCAATCATTTCTGGACGTTTTTCAATGGCAAAAATCAATGAATATTGTAAATGCACAAACAGTAATTTCTCCGCATTGCAAGGTGCAATTCTGAAATTTTTTGCTTTTTCCTGCTCCTCTTAGCATGACAAAGAAGATTCAAAGAGAGTAAGATGCCAGCTCCTTTCATTCAGTCAGTAGCTTCTATCATTTCTGGTATATGAATAACATGATGTTTTTCAATGGCAAAAATCAATGAATATTGTAAATGCACAAACAGTAATTTCTCCGCATTGCAAGGTGCAATTCTGAAATTTTTTGCTTTTTCCTGCTCCTCTTAGCATGATAAAGAAGATTCAAAGAGAGTGAGATGCCAGCTCCTTTCATTCAGTCAGTAGCTTCAATCATTTCTGGACGTTTTTCAATGGCAAAAATCAATGAATATTGTAAATGCACAAACAGTAATTTCTCCGCATTGCAAGGTGCAATTCTGAAATTTTTTGCTTTTTCCTGCTCCTCTTAGCATGATAAAGAAGATTCAAAGAGAGTGAGATGCCAGCTCCTTTCATTCAGTCAGTAGCTTCAATCATTTCTGGATGTTTTTCAATGGCAAAAATCAATGAATATTGTAAATGCACAAACTGTAATTTCTCCGCATTGCAAGGTGCAATTCTGAAATTTTTTGCTTTTTCCTGCTCCTCTTAGCATGATAAAGAAGATTCAAAGAGAGTGAGATGCCAGCTCCTTTCATTCAGTCAGTAGCTTCAATCATTTCTGGACGTTTTTCAATGGCAAAAATCAATGAATATTGTAAATGCACAAACAGTAATTTCTCCGCATTGCAAGGTGCAATTCTGAAATTTTTTGCTTTTTCCTGCTCCTCTTAGCATGATAAAGAAGATTCAAAGAGAGTGAGATGCCAGCTCCTTTCATTCAGTCAGTACCTTCAATCATTTCTGGATGTTTTTCAATGGCAAAAATCAATGAATATTGTAAATGCACAAACAGTAATTTCTCCGCATTGCAAGGTGCAATTCTGAAATTTTTTGCTTTTTCCCGCTCCTCTTAGCATGATAAAGAAGATTCAAAGAGAGTGAGGTGCCAGCTCCTTTCATTCAGTCAGTAGCTTCAAACATTTCTGGTATATGAATAACATGTTTTTCAATTGCAAAAATCATTGAATATTGTAAATGCACAAACAGTAATTTCTCCGCATTGCAAGGTGCAATTCTGAAATTTTTTGATTTTTCCTGCTCCTCTTAGCATGGTAAAGAAGATTCAAAGAGAGTGAGATGCCAGCTCCTTTCATTCAGTCAGTAGCTTCAATCATTTCTGGACGTTTTTCAATGGCAAAAATCAATGAATATTGTAAATGCACAAACAGTAATTTCTCCGCATTGCAAGGTGCAATTCTGAAATTTTTTGCTTTTTCCTGCTCCTCTTAGCATGATAAAGAAGATTCAAAGAGAGTGAGATGCCAGCTCCTTTCATTCAGTCAGTAGCTTCAATCATTTCTGGACGTTTTTCAATGGCAAAAATCAATGAATATTGTAAATGCACAAACAGTAATTTCTCCGCATTGCAAGGTGCAATTCTGAAATTTTTTGCTTTTTCCTGCTCCTCTTAGCATGATAAAGAAGATTCAAAGAGAGTGAGATGCCAGCTCCTTTCATTCAGTCAGTAGCTTCAAACATTTCTGGTATATGAATAACATGATGTTTTTCAATGGCAAAAATCAATGAATATTGTAAATGCACAAACAGTAATTTCTCCGCATTGCAAGGTGCAAGTCTGAAATTTTTTGCTTTTTCCTGCTCCTCTTAGCATGATAAAGAAGATTCAAAGAGAGTGAGATGCCAGCTACTTTCATTCAGTCAGTAGCTTCAATCATTTCTGGACGTTTTTCAATGGTAAAAATCAATGAATATTGTAAATGCACAAACAGTAATTTCTCCACATTGCAAGGTGCAATTCTGAAATTTTTTGCTTTTTCCTGCTCCTCTTAGCATGATAAAGAAGATTCAAAGAGAGTGAGATGCCAGCTCCTTTCATTCAGTCAGTAGCTTCAAACATTTCTGGTATATGAATAACATGATGTTTTTCAATGGCAAAAATCAATGAATATTGTAAATGCACAAACAGTAATTTCTCCGCATTGCAAGGTGCAATTCTGAAATTTTTTGCTTTTTCCTGCTCCTCTTAGCATGATAAAGAAGATTCAAAGAGAGTGAGATGCCAGCTCCTTTCATTCAGTCAGTAGCTTCAAACATTTCTGGTATATGAATAACATGATGTTTTTCAATGGCAAAAATCAATGAATATTGTAAATGCACAAAGAGTAATTTCTCCGCATTGCAAGGTGCAATTCTGAAATTTTTTGCTTTTTCCTGCTCCTCTTAGCATGATAAAGAAGATTCAAAGAGAGTGAGATGCCAGCTCCTTTCATTCAGTCAATAGCTTCAATCATTTCTGGACGTTTTTCAATGGCAAAAATCAATGAATATTGTAAATGCACAAGCAGTAATTTCTCCGCATTGCAAGGTGCAATTCTGAAATTTTTTGCTTTTTCCTGCTCCTCTTAGCATGATAAAGAAGATTCAAAGAGAGTGAGATGCCAGCTCCTTTCATTCAGTCAGTAGCTTCAATCATTTCTGGACGTTTTTCAATGGCAAAAATCAATGAATATTGTAAATGCACAAACAGTAATTTCTCCGCATTGCAAGGTGCAATTCTGAAATTTTTTGCTTTTTCCTGCTCCTCTTAGCATGATAAAGAAGATTCAAAGAGAGTGAGATGCCAGCTCCTTTCATTCAGTCAGTAGCTTCAAACATTTCTGGTATATGAATAACATGATGTTTTTCAATGGCAAAAATCAATGAATATTGTAAATGCACAAACAGTAATTTCTCCGCATTGCAAGGTGCAATTCTGAAATTTTTTGCTTTTTCCTTCTCCTCTTAGCATGATAAAGAAGATTCAAAGAGAGTGAGATGCCAGCTCCTTTCATTCAGTCAGTAGCTTCAATCATTTCTGGACGTTTTTCAATGGCAAAAATCAATGAATATTGTAAATGCACAAACAGTAATTTCTCCGCATTGCAAGGTGCAATTCTGAAATTTTTTGCTTTTTCCTGCTCCTCTTAGCATGATAAAGAAGATTCAAAGAGAGTGAGATGCCAGCTCCTTTCATTCAGTCAGTAGCTTCAATCATTTCTGGACGTTTTTCAATGGCAAAAATCAATGAATATTGTAAATGCACAAACAGTAATTTCTCCGCATTGCAAGGTGCAATTCTGAAATTTTTTGCTTTTTCCTGCTCCTCTTAGCATGACAAAGAAGATTCAAAGAGAATAAGATGCCAGCTCCTTTCATTCAGTCAGTAGCTTCAATCATTTCTGGTATATGAATAACATGATGTTTTTCAATGGCCAAAATCAATGAATATTGTAAATGCACAAACAGTAATTTCTCCGCATTGCAAGGTGCAATTCTGAAATTTTTTGCTTTTTCCTGCTCCTCTTAGCATGATAAAGAAGATTCAAAGAGAGTGAGATGCCAGCTCCTTTCATTCAGTCAGTAGCTTCAATCATTTCTGGACGTTTTTCAATGGCAAAAATCAATGAGTATTGTAAATGCACAAAGAGTAATTTCTCCGCATTGCAAGGTGCAATTCTGAAATTTTTTGCTTTTTCCTGCTCCTCTTAGCATGATAAAGAAGATTCAAAGAGAGTGAGATGCCAGCTCCTTTCATTCAGTCAGTAGCTTCAATCATTTCTGGACGTTTTTCAATGGCAAAAATCAATGAATATTGTAAATGCACAAACAGTAATTTCTCCGCATTGCAAGGTGCAATTCTGAAATTTTTTGCTTTTTCCTGCTCCTCTTAGCATGATAAAGAAGATTCAAAGAGAGTGAGATGCCAGCTCCTTTCATTCAGTCAGTAGCTTCAAACATTTCTGGTATATGAATAACATGATGTTTTTCAATGGCAAAAATCAATGAATATTGTAAAAGCACAAACAGTAATTTCTCCGCATTGCAAGGTGCAATTCTGAAATTTTTTGCTTTTTCCTGCTCCTCTTAGCATGATAAAGAAGATTCAAAGAGAGTGAGATGCCAGCTCCTTTCATTCAGTCAGTAGCTTCAATCATTTCTGGACGTTTTTCAATGGCAAAAATCAATGAATATTGTAAATGCACAAACAGTAATTTCTCCGCATTGCAAGGTGCAATTCTGAAATTTTTTGCTTTTTCCTGCTCCTCTTAGCATGATAAAGAAGATTCAAAGAGAGTGAGATGCCAGCTCCTTTCATTCAGTCAGTAGCTTCAATCATTTCTGGTATATGAATAACATGATGTTTTTCAATGGCAAAAATCAATGAATATTGTAAATGCACAAACAGTAATTTCTCCGCATTGCAAGTTGCAATTCTGAAATTTTTTGCTTTTTCCTGCTCCTCTTAGCATGATAAAGAAGATTCAAAGAGAGTGAGATGCCAGCTCCTTTCATTCAGTCAGTAGCTTCAATCATTTCTGGACGTTTTTCAATGGCAAAAATCAATGAATATTGTAAATGCACAAACAGTAATTTCTCCGCATTGCAAGGTGCAATTCTGAAATTTTTTGCTTTTTCCTGCTCCTCTTAGCATGATAAAGAAGATTCAAAGAGAGTGAGATGCCAGCTCCTTTCATTCAGTCAGTAGCTTCAATCATTTCTGGACGTTTTTCAATGGCAAAAATCAATGAATATTGTAAATGCACAAACAGTAATTTCTCCGCATTGCAAGGTGCAATTCTGAAATTTTTTGCTTTTTCCTGCTCCTCTTAGCATGATAAAGAAGATTCAAAGAGAGTGAGATGCCAGCTCCTTTCATTCAGTCAGTAGCTTCAAACATTTCTGGTATATGAATAACATGATGTTTTTCAATGGCAAAAATCAATGAATATTGTAAAAGCACAAACAGTAATTTCTCCGCATTGCAAGGTGCAATTCTGAAATTTTTTGCTTTTTCCTGCTCCTCTTAGCATGATAAAGAAGATTCAAAGAGAGTGAGATGCCAGCTCCTTTCATTCAGTCAGTAGCTTCAATCATTTCTGGACGTTTTTCAATGGCAAAAATCAATGAATATTGTAAATGCACAAACAGTAATTTCTCCGCATTGCAAGGTGCAATTCTGAAATTTTTTGCTTTTTCCTGCTCCTCTTAGCATGATAAAGAAGATTCAAAGAGAGTGAGATGCCAGCTCCTTTCATTCAGTCAGTAGCTTCAATCATTTCTGGACGTTTTTCAATGGCAAAAATCAATGAATATTGTAAATGCACAAACAGTAATTTCTCCGCATTGCAAGGTGCAATTCTGAAATTTTTTGCTTTTTCCTGCTCCTCTTAGCATGATAAAGAAGATTCAAAGAGAGTGAGATGCCAGCTCCTTTCATTCAGTCAGTAGCTTCAAACATTTCTGGTATATGAATAACATGATGTTTTTCAATGGCAAAAATCAATGAATATTGTAAAAGCACAAACAGTAATTTCTCCGCATTGCAAGGTGCAATTCTGAAATTTTTTGCTTTTTCCTGCTCCTCTTAGCATGATAAAGAAGATTCAAAGAGAGTGAGATGCCAGCTCCTTTCATTCAGTCAGTAGCTTCAATCATTTCTGGACGTTTTTCAATGGCAAAAATCAATGAATATTGTAAATGCACAAACAGTAATTTCTCCGCATTGCAAGGTGCAATTCTGAAATTTTTTGCTTTTTCCTGCTCCTCTTAGCATGATAAAGAAGATTCAAAGAGAGTGAGATGCCAGCTCCTTTCATTCAGTCAGTAGCTTCAATCATTTCTGGACGTTTTTCAATGGCAAAAATCAATGAATATTGTAAATGCACAAAGAGTAATTTCTCCGCATTGCAAGGTGCAATTCTGAAATTTTTTGCTTTTTCCTGCTCCTCTTAGCATGATAAAGAAGATTCAAAGAGAGTGAGATGCCAGCTCCTTTCATTCAGTCAGTAGCTTCAATCATTTCTGGACGTTTTTCAATGGCAAAAATCAATGAATATTGTAAATGCACAAACAGTAATTTCTCCGCATTGCAAGGTGCAATTCTGAAATTTTTTGCTTTTTCCTGCTCCTCTTAGCATGATAAAGAAGATTCAAAGAGAGTGAGATGCCAGCTCCTTTCATTCAGTCAGTAGCTTCAAACATTTCTGGTATATGAATAACATGATGTTTTTCAATGGCAAAAATCAACGAATATTGTAAAAGCACAAACAGTAATTTCTCCGCATTGCAAGGTGCAATTCTGAAATTTTTTGCTTTTTCCTGCTCCTCTTAGCATGATAAAGAAGATTCAAAGAGAGTGAGATGCCAGCTCCTTTCATTCAGTCAGTAGCTTCAATCATTTCTGGACGTTTTTCAATGGCAAAAATCAATGAATATTGTAAATGCACAAACAGTAATTTCTCCGCATTGCAAGGTGCAATTCTGAAATTTTTTGCTTTTTCCTGCTCCTCTTAGCATGATAAAGAAGATTCAAAGAGAGTGAGATGCCAGCTCCTTTCATTCAGTCAGTAGCTTCAATCATTTCTGGTATATGAATAACATGATGTTTTTCAATGGCAAAAATCAATGAATATTGTAAATGCACAAACAGTAATTTCTCCGCATTGCAAGTTGCAATTCTGAAATTTTTTGCTTTTTCCTGCTCCTCTTAGCATGATAAAGAAGATTCAAAGAGAGTGAGATGCCAGCTCCTTTCATTCAGTCAGTAGCTTCAATCATTTCTGGACGTTTTTCAATGGCAAAAATCAATGAATATTGTAAATGCACAAACAGTAATTTCTCCGCATTGCAAGGTGCAATTCTGAAATTTTTTGCTTTTTCCTGCTCCTCTTAGCATGATAAAGAAGATTCAAAGAGAGTGAGATGCCAGCTCCTTTCATTCAGTCAGTAGCTTCAATCATTTCTGGACGTTTTTCAATGGCAAAAATCAATGAATATTGTAAATGCACAAACAGTAATTTCTCCGCATTGCAAGGTGCAATTCTGAAATTTTTTGCTTTTTCCTGCTCCTCTTAGCATGATAAAGAAGATTCAAAGAGAGTGAGATGCCAGCTCCTTTCATTCAGTCAGTAGCTTCAAACATTTCTGGTATATGAATAACATGATGTTTTTCAATGGCAAAAATCAATGAATATTGTAAAAGCACAAACAGTAATTTCTCCGCATTGCAAGGTGCAATTCTGAAATTTTTTGCTTTTTCCTGCTCCTCTTAGCATGATAAAGAAGATTCAAAGAGAGTGAGATGCCAGCTCCTTTCATTCAGTCAGTAGCTTCAATCATTTCTGGACGTTTTTCAATGGCAAAAATCAATGAATATTGTAAATGCACAAACAGTAATTTCTCCGCATTGCAAGGTGCAATTCTGAAATTTTTTGCTTTTTCCTGCTCCTCTTAGCATGATAAAGAAGATTCAAAGAGAGTGAGATGCCAGCTCCTTTCATTCAGTCAGTAGCTTCAATCATTTCTGGACGTTTTTCAATGGCAAAAATCAATGAATATTGTAAATGCACAAACAGTAATTTCTCCGCATTGCAAGGTGCAATTCTGAAATTTTTTGCTTTTTCCTGCTCCTCTTAGCATGATAAAGAAGATTCAAAGAGAGTGAGATGCCAGCTCCTTTCATTCAGTCAGTAGCTTCAAACATTTCTGGTATATGAATAACATGATGTTTTTCAATGGCAAAAATCAATGAATATTGTAAAAGCACAAACAGTAATTTCTCCGCATTGCAAGGTGCAATTCTGAAATTTTTTGCTTTTTCCTGCTCCTCTTAGCATGATAAAGAAGATTCAAAGAGAGTGAGATGCCAGCTCCTTTCATTCAGTCAGTAGCTTCAATCATTTCTGGACGTTTTTCAATGGCAAAAATCAATGAATATTGTAAATGCACAAACAGTAATTTCTCCGCATTGCAAGGTGCAATTCTGAAATTTTTTGCTTTTTCCTGCTCCTCTTAGCATGATAAAGAAGATTCAAAGAGAGTGAGATGCCAGCTCCTTTCATTCAGTCAGTAGCTTCAACCATTTCTGGTATATGAATAACATGATGTTTTTCAATGGCAAAAATCAATGAATATTGTAAATGCACAAACAGTAATTTCTCCGCATTGCAAGTTGCAATTCTGAAATTTTTTGCTTTTTCCTGCTCCTCTTAGCATGATAAAGAAGATTCAAAGAGAGTGAGATGCCAGCTCCTTTCATTCAGTCAGTAGCTTCAATCATTTCTGGACGTTTTTCAATGGCAAAAATCAATGAATATTGTAAATGCACAAACAGTAATTTCTCCGCATTGCAAGGTGCAATTCTGAAATTTTTTGCTTTTTCCTGCTCCTCTTAGCATGATAAAGAAGATTCAAAGAGAGTGAGATGCCAGCTCCTTTCATTCAGTCAGTAGCTTCAATCATTTCTGGTATATGAATAACATGATGTTTTTCAATGGCAAAAATCAATGAATATTGTAAATGCACAAACAGTAATTTCTCCACATTGCAAGGTGCAATTCTGAAATTTTTTGCTTTTTCCTGCTCCTCTTAGCATGATAAAGAAGATTCAAAGAGAGTGAGATGCCAGCTCCTTTCATTCAGTCAGTAGCTTCAATCATTTCTGGACGTTTTTCAATGGCAAAAATCAATGAATATTGTAAATGCACAAACAGTAATTTCTCCGCATTGCAAGGTGCAATTCTGAAATTTTTTGCTTTTTCCTGCTCCTCTTAGCATGATAAAGAAGATTCAAAGAGAGCGAGATGCCAGCTCCTTTCATTCAGTCAGTAGCTTCAATCATTTCTGGTATATGAATAACATGATGTTTTTCAATGGCAAAAATCAATGAATATTGTAAATGCACAAACAGTAATTTCTCCGCATTGCAAGGTGCAATTCTGAAATTTTTTGCTTTTTCCTGCTCCTCTTAGCATGATAAAGAAGATTCAAAGAGAGTGAGATGCCAGCTCCTTTCATTCAGTCAGTAGCTTCAATCATTTCTGGACGTTTTTCAATGGCAAAAATCAATGAATATTGTAAATGCACAAACAGTAATTTCTCCGCATTGCAAGGTGCAATTCTGAAATTTTTTGCTTTTTCCTGCTCCTCTTAGCATGATAAAGAAGATTCAAAGAGAGTGAGATGCCAGCTCCTTTCATTCAGTCAGTAGCTTCAATCATTTCTGGACGTTTTTCAATGGCAAAAATCAATGAATATTGTAAATGCACAAACAGTAATTTCTCCGCATTGCAAGGTGCAATTCTGAAATTTTTTGCTTTTTCCTGCTCCTCTTAGCATGATAAAGAAGATTCAAAGAGAGTGAGATGCCAGCTCCTTTCATTCAGTCAGTAGCTTCAATCATTTCTGGTATATGAATAACATGATGTTTTTCAATGGCAAAAATCAATGAATATTGTAAATGCACAAACAGTAATTTCTCCGCATTGCAAGGTGCAATTCTGAAATTTTTTGCTTTTTCCTGCTCCTCTTAGCATGATAAAGAAGATTCAAAGAGAGTGAGATGCCAGCTCCTTTCATTCAGTCAGCAGCTTCAATCATTTCTGGACATTTTTCAATGGCAAAAATCAATGAATATTGTAAATGCACAAACAGTAATTTCTCCGCATTGCAAGGTGCAATTCTGAAATTTTTTGCTTTTTCCTGCTCCTCTTAGCATGATAAAGAAGATTCAAAGAGAGTGAGATGCCAGCTCCTTTCATTCAGTCAGTAGCTTCAAACATTTCTGGTATATGAATAACATGATGTTTTTCAATGGCAAAAATCAATGAATATTGTAAAAGCACAAACAGTAATTTCTCCGCATTGCAAGGTGCAATTCTGAAATTTTTTGCTTTTTCCTGCTCCTCTTAGCATGATAAAGAAGATTCAAAGAGAGTGAGATGCCAGCTCCTTTCATTCAGTCAGTAGCTTCAATCATTTCTGGACGTTTTTCAATGGCAAAAATCAATGAATATTGTAAATGCACAAACAGTAATTTCTCCGCATTGCAAGGTGCAATTCTGAAATTTTTTGCTTTTTCCTGCTCCTCTTAGCATGATAAAGAAGATTCAAAGAGAGTGAGATGCCAACTCCTTTCATTCAGTCAGTAGCTTCAATCATTTCTGGTATATGAATAACATGATGTTTTTCAATGGCAAAAATCAATGAATATTGTAAATGCACAAACAGTAATTTCTCCGCATTGCAAGTTGCAATTCTGAAATTTTTTGCTTTTTCCTGCTCCTCTTAGCATGATAAAGAAGATTCAAAGAGAGTGAGATGCCAGCTCCTTTCATTCAGTCAGTAGCTTCAATTATTTCTGGACGTTTTTCAATGGCAAAAATCAATGAATATTGTAAATGCACAAACAGTAATTTCTCCGCATTGCAAGGTGCAATTCTGAAATTTTTTGCTTTTTCCTGCTCCTCTTAGCATGATAAAGAAGATTCAAAGAGAGTGAGATGCCAGCTCCTTTCATTCAGTCAGTTGCTTCAATCATTTCTGGACGTTTTTCAATGGCAAAAATCAATGAATATTGTAAATGCACAAACAGTAATTTCTCCGCATTGCAAGGTGCAATTCTGAAATTTTTTGCTTTTTCCTGCTCCTCTTAGCATGATAAAGAAGATTCAAAGAGAGTGAGATGCCAGCTCCTTTCATTCAGTCAGTAGCTTCAATCATTTCTGGACGTTTTTCAATGGCAAAAATCAATGAATATTGTAAATGCACAAACAGTAATTTCTCCGCATTGCAAGGTGCAATTCTGAAATTTTTTGCTTTTTCCTGCTCCTCTTTGCATGATAAAGAAGATTCAAAGAGAGTGAGATGCCAGCTCCTTTCATTCAGTCAGTAGCTTCAATCATTTCTGGTATATGAATAACATGATGTTTTTCAATGGCAAAAATCAATGAATATTGTAAATGCACAAACAGTAATTTCTCCGCATTGCAAGGTGCAATTCTGAAATTTTTGGCTTTTTCCTGCTCCTCTTAGCATGATAAAGAAGATTCAAAGAGAGTGAGATGCCAGCTCCTTTCATTCAGTCAGTAGCTTCAATCATTTCTGGATGTTTTTCAATGGCAAAAATCAATGAATATTGTAAATGCACAAACAGTAATTTCTCCGCATTGCAAGGTGCAATTCTGAAATTTCTTGCATTTTCCTGCTCCTCTTAGCATGATAAAGAAGATTCAAAGAGAGTGAGATGCCAGCTCCTTTCATTCAGTCAGTAGCTTCAATCATTTCTGGACGTTTTTCAATGGCAAAAATCAATGAATATTGTAAATGCACAAACAGTAATTTCTCCGCATTGCAAGGTGCAATTCTGAAATTTTTTGCTTTTTCCTGCTCCTCTTAGCATGATAAAGAAGATTCAAAGAGAGTGAGATGCCAGCTCCTTTCATTCAGTCAGTAGCTTCAAACATTTCTGGTATATGAATAACATGATGTTTTTCAATGGCAAAAATCAATGAATATTGTAAATGCACAAACAGTAATTTCTCCGCATTGGAAGGTGCAATTCTGAAATTTTTTGCTTTTTCCTGCTCCTCTTAGCATGATAAAGAAGATTCAAAGAGAGTGAGATGCCAGCTCCTTTCATTCAGTCAGTAGCTTCAATCATTTCTGGACGTTTTTCAATGGCAAAAATCAATGAATATTGTAAATGCACAAACAGTAATTTCTCCGCATTGCAAGGTGCAATTCTGAAATTTTTTGCTTTTTCCTGCTCCTCTTAGCATGATAAAGAAGATTCAAAGAGAGTGAGATGCCAGCTTCTTTCATTCAGTCAGTAGCTTCAAACATTTCTGGGATATGAATAACATGATGTTTTTCAATGGCAAAAATTAATGAATATTGTAAATGCACAAACAGTAATTTCTCCGCATTGCAAGGTGCAATTCTGAAATTTTTTGCTTTTTCCTGCTCCTCTTAGCATGATAAAGAAGATTCAAAGAGAGTGAGATGCCAGCTCCTTTCATTCAGTCAGTAGCTTCAATCATTTCTGGACTTTTTTCAATGGCAAAAATCAATGAATATTGTAAATGCACAAACAGTAATTTCTCCGCATTGCAAGGTGCAATTCTGAAATTTTTTGCTTTTTCCTGCTCCTCTTAGCATGATAAAGAAGATTCAAAGAGAGTGAGATGCCAGCTCCTTTCATTCAGTCAGTAGCTTCAATCATTTCTGGACGTTTTTCAATGGCAAAAATCAATGAATATTGTAAATGCACAAACAGTAATTTCTCCGCATTGCAAGGTGCAATTCTGAAATTTTTTGCTTTTTCCTGCTCCTCTTAGCATGATAAAGAAGATTCAAAGAGAGTGAGATGCCAGCTCCTTTCATTCAGTTAGTAGCTTCAATCATTTCTGGTATATGAATAACATGATGTTTTTCAATGGCAAAAATCAATGAATATTGTAAATGCACAAACAGTAATTTCTCCGCATTGCAAGTTGCAATTCTGAAATTTTTTGCTTTTTCCTGCTCCTCTTAGCATGATAAAGAAGATTCAAAGAGAGTGAGATGCCAGCTCCTTTCATTCAGTCAGTAGCTTCAATCATTTCTGGACGTTTTTCAATGGCAAAAATCAATGAATATTGTAAATGCACAAACAGTAATTTCTCCGCATTGCAAGGTGCAATTCTGAAATTTTTTGCTTTTTCCTGCTCCTCTTAGCATGATAAAGAAGATTCAAAGAGAGTGAGATGCCAGCTCCTTTCATTCAGTCAGTAGCTTCAAACATTTCTGGTATATGAATAACATGATGTTTTTCAATGGCAAAAATCAATGAATATTGTAAATGCACAAACAGTAATTTCTCCGCATTGCAAGGTGCAATTCTGAAATTTTTTGCTTTTTCCTGCTCCTCTTAGCATGATAAAGAAGATTCAAAGAGAGTGAGATGCCAGCTCCTTTCATTCAGTCAGTAGCTTCAATCATTTCTGGACGTTTTTCAATGGCAAAAATCAATGAATATTGTAAATGCACAAACAGTAATTTCTCCGCATTGCAAGGTGCAATTCTGAAATTTTTTGCTTTTTCCTGCTCCTCTTAGCATGATAAAGAAGATTCAAAGAGAGTGAGATGCCAGCTTCTTTCATTCAGTCAGTAGCTTCAAACATTTCTGGGATATGAATAACATGATGTTTTTCAATGGCAAAAATTAATGAATATTGTAAATGCACAAACAGTAATTTCTCCGCATTGCAAGGTGCAATTCTGAAATTTTTTGCTTTTTCCTGCTCCTCTTAGCATGATAAAGAAGATTCAAAGAGAGTGAGATGCCAGCTCCTTTCATTCAGTCAGTAGCTTCAATCATTTCTGGACGTTTTTCAATGGCAAAAATCAATGAATATTGTAAATGCACAAACAGTAATTTCTCCGCATTGCAAGGTGCAATTCTGAAATTTTTTGCTTTTTCCTGCTCCTCTTAGCATGATAAAGAAGATTCAAAGAGAGTGAGATGCCAGCTCCTTTCATTCAGTCAGTAGCTTCAATCATTTCTGGACGTTTTTCAATGGCAAAAATCAATGAATATTGTAAAAGCACAAACAGTAATTTCTCCGCATTGCAAGGTGCAATTCTGAAATTTTTTGCTTTTTCCTGCTCCTCTTAGCATGATAAAGAAGATTCAAAGAGAGTGAGATGCCAGCTCCTTTCATTCAGTCAGTAGCTTCAATCATTTCTGGACGTTTTTCAATGGCAAAAATCAATGAATATTGTATATGCACAAACAGTAATTTCTCCGCATTGCAAGGTGCAATTCTGAAATTTTTTGCTTTTTCCTGCTCCTCTTAGCATGATAAAGAAGATTCAAAGAGAGTGAGATGCCAGCTCCTTTCATTCAGTCAGTAGCTTCAATCATTTCTGGTATATGAATAACATGATGTTTTTCAATGGAAAAAATCAATGAATATTGTAAATGCACAAACAGTAATTTCTCCACATTGCAAGGTGCAATTCTGAAATTTTTTGCTTTTTCCTGCTCCTCTTAGCATGATAAAGAAGATTCAAAGAGAGTGAGATGCCAGCTCCTTTCATTCAGTCAGTAGCTTCAATCATTTCTGGACGTTTTTCAATGGCAAAAATCAATGAATATTGTAAATGCACAAACAGTAATTTCTCCGCATTGCAAGGTGCAATTCTGAAATTTTTTGCTTTTTCCTGCTCCTCTTAGCATGATAAAGAAGATTCAAAGAGAGTGAGATGCCAGCTCCTTTCATTCAGTCAGTAGCTTCAATCATTTCTGGACGTTTTTCAATGGCAAAAATCAATGAATATTGTAAATGCACAAACAGTAATTTCTCCGCATTGCAAGGTGCAATTCTGAAATTTTTTGCTTTTTCCTGCTCCTCTTAGCATGATAAAGAAGATTCAAAGAGAGTGAGATGCCAGCTCCTTTCATTCAGTCAGTAGCTTCAATCATTTCTGGTATATGAATAACATGATGTTTTTCAATGGCAAAAATCAATGAATATTGTAAATGCACAAACAGTAATTTCTCCGCATTGCAAGGTGCAATTCTGAAATTTTTTGCTTTTTCCTGCTCCTCTTAGCATGATAAAGAAGATTCAAAGAGAGTGAGATGCCAGCTCCTTTCATTCAGTCAGTAGCTTCAAACATTTCTGGTATATGAATAACATGATGTTTTTCAATGGCAAAAATCAATGAATATTGTAAATGCACAAACAGTAATTTCTCCGCATTGCAAGGTGCAATTCTGAAATTTTTTGCTTTTTCCTGCTCCTCTTAGCATGATAAAGAAGATTCAAAGAGAGTGAGATGCCAGCTCCTTTCATTCAGTCAGTAGCTTCAATCATTTCTGGACGTTTTTCAATGGCAAAAATCAATGAATATTGTAAATGCACAAACAGTAATTTCTCCGCATTGCAAGGTGCAATTCTGAAATTTTTTGCTTTTTCCTGCTCCTCTTAGCATGATAAAGAAGATTCAAAGAGAGTGAGATGCCAGCTTCTTTCATTCAGTCAGTAGCTTCAAACATTTCTGGGATATGAATAACATGATGTTTTTCAATGGCAAAAATTAATGAATATTGTAAATGCACAAACAGTAATTTCTCCGCATTGCAAGGTGCAATTCTGAAATTTTTTGCTTTTTCCTGCTCCTCTTAGCATGATAAAGAAGATTCAAAGAGAGTGAGATGCCAGCTCCTTTCATTCAGTCAGTAGCTTCAATCATTTCTGGACGTTTTTCAATGGCAAAAATCAATGAATATTGTAAATGCACAAACAGTAATTTCTCCGCATTGCAAGGTGCAATTCTGAAATTTTTTGCTTTTTCCTGCTCCTCTTAGCATGATAAAGAAGATTCAAAGAGAGTGAGATGCCAGCTCCTTTCATTCAGTCAGTAGCTTCAATCATTTCTGGACGTTTTTCAATGGCAAAAATCAATGAATATTGTAAATGCACAAACAGTAATTTCTCCGCATTGCAAGGTGCAATTCTGAAATTTTTTGCTTTTTCCTGCTCCTCTTAGCATGATAAAGAAGATTCAAAGAGAGTGAGATGCCAGCTCCTTTCATTCAGTCAGTAGCTTCAATCATTTCTGGACGTTTTTCAATGGCAAAAATCAATGAATATTGTAAATGCACAAACAGTAATTTCTCCGCATTGCAAGGTGCAATTCTGAAATTTTTTGCTTTTTCCTGCTCCTCTTAGCATGATAAAGAAGATTCAAAGAGAGTGAGATGCCAGCTCCTTTCATTCAGTCAGTAGCTTCAAACATTTCTGGTATATGAATAACATGATGTTTTTCAATGGCAAAAATCAATGAATATTGTAAAAGCACAAACAGTAATTTCTCCGCATTGCAAGGTGCAATTCTGAAATTTTTTGCTTTATCCTGCTCCTCTTAGCATGATAAAGAAGATTCAAAGAGAGTGAGATGCCAGCTCCTTTCATTCAGTCAGTAGCTTCAATCATTTCTGGACGTTTTTCAATGGCAAAAATCAATGAATATTGTAAATGCACAAACAGTAATTTCTCCGCATTGCAAGGTGCAATTCTGAAATTTTTTGCTTTTTCCTGCTCCTCTTAGCATGATAAAGAAGATTCAAAGAGAGTGAGATGCCAGCTCCTTTCATTCAGTCAGTAGCTTCAATCATTTCTGGTATATGAATAACATGATGTTTTTCAATGGAAAAAATCAATGAATATTGTAAATGCACAAACAGTAATTTCTCCACATTGCAAGGTGCAATTCTGAAATTTTTTGCTTTTTCCTGCTCCTCTTAGCATGATAAAGAAGATTCAAAGAGAGTGAGATGCCAGCTCCTTTCATTCAGTCAGTAGCTTCAATCATTTCTGGACGTTTTTCAATGGCAAAAATCAATGAATATTGTAAATGCACAAACAGTAATTTCTCCGCATTGCAAGGTGCAATTCTGAAATTTTTTGCTTTTTCCTGCTCCTCTTAGCATGATAAAGAAGATTCAAAGAGAGTGAGATGCCAGCTCCTTTCATTCAGTCAGTAGCTTCAAACATTTCTGGTATATTAATAACATGATGTTTTTCAATGGCAAAAATCAATGAATATTGTAAATGCACAAACAGTAATTTCTCCGCATTGCAAGGTGCAATTCTGAAATTTTTTGCTTTTTCCTGCTCCTCTTAGCATGATAAAGAAGATTCAAAGAGAGTGAGATGCCAGCTCCTTTCATTCAGTCAGTAGCTTCAATCATTTCTGGACGTTTTTCAATGGCAAAAATCAATGAATATTGCAAATGCACAAACAGTAATTTCTCCGCATTGCAAGGTGCAATTCTGAAATTTTTTGCTTTTTCCTGCTCCTCTTAGCATGATAAAGAAGATTCAAAGAGAGTGAGATGCCAGCTCCTTTCATTCAGTCAGTAGCTTCAATCATTTCTGGAGGTTTTTCAATGGCAAAAATCAATGAATATTGTAAATGCACAAACAGTAATTTCTCCGCATTGCAAGGTGCAATTCTGAAATTTTTTGCTTTTTCCTGCTCCTCTTAGCATGATAAAGAAGATTCAAAGAGAGTGAGATGCCAGCTCCTTTCATTCAGTCAGTAGCTTCAATCATTTCTGGACGTTTTTCAATGGCAAAAATCAATGAATATTGTAAATGCACAAACAGTAATTTCTCCGCATTGCAAGGTGCAATTCTGAAATTTTTTGCTTTTTCCTGCTCCTCTTAGCATGATAAAGAAGATTCAAAGAGAGTGAGATGCCAGCTCCTTTCATTCAGTCAGTAGCTTCAATCATTTCTGGTATATGAATAACATGATGTTTTTCAATGGCAAAAATCAATGAATATTGTAAATGCACAAACAGTAATTTCTCCGCATTGCAAGGTGCAATTCTGAAATTTTTTGCTTTTTCCTGCTCCTCTTAGCATGATAAAGAAGATTCAAAGAGAGTGAGATGCCAGCTCCTTTCATTCAGTCAGTAGCTTCAAACATTTCTGGTATATGAATAACATGATGTTTTTCAATGGCAAAAATCAATGAATATTGTAAATGCACAAACAGTAATTTCTCCGCATTGCAAGGTGCAATTCTGAAATTTTTTGCTTTTTCCTGCTCCTCTTAGCATGATAAAGAAGATTCAAAGAGAGTGAGATGCCAGCTCCTTTCATTCAGTCAGTAGCTTCAATCATTTCTGGACGTTTTTCAATGGCAAAAATCAATGAATATTGTAAATGCACAAACAGTAATTTCTCCGCATTGCAAGGTGCAATTCTGAAATTTTTTGCTTTTTCCTGCTCCTCTTAGCATGATAAAGAAGATTCAAAGAGAGTGAGATGCCAGCTTCTTTCATTCAGTCAGTAGCTTCAAACATTTCTGGGATATGAATAACATGATGTTTTTCAATGGCAAAAATTAATGAATATTGTAAATGCACAAACAGTAATTTCTCCGCATTGCAAGGTGCAATTCTGAAATTTTTTGCTTTTTCCTGCTCCTCTTAGCATGATAAAGAAGATTCAAAGAGAGTGAGATGCCAGCTCCTTTCATTCAGTCAGTAGCTTCAATCATTTCTGGACGTTTTTCAATGGCAAAAATCAATGAATATTGTAAATGCACAAACAGTAATTTCTCCGCATTGCAAGGTGCAATTCTGAAATTTTTTGCTTTTTCCTGCTCCTCTTAGCATGATAAAGAAGATTCAAAGAGAGTGAGATGCCAGCTCCTTTCATTCAGTCAGTAGCTGCAATCATTTCTGGACGTTTTTCAATGGCAAAAATCAATGAATATTGTAAATGCACAAACAGTAATTTCTCCGCATTGCAAGGTGCAATTCTGAAATTTTTTGCTTTTTCCTGCTCCTCTTAGCATGATAAAGAAGATTCAAAGAGAGTGAGATGCCAGCTCCTTTCATTCAGTCAGTAGCTTCAATCATTTCTGGACGTTTTTCAATGGCAAAAATCAATGAATATTGTAAATGCACAAACAGTAATTTCTCCGCATTGCAAGGTGCAATTCTGAAATTTTTTGCTTTTTCCTGCTCCTCTTAGCATGATAAAGAAGATTCAAAGAGAGTGAGATGCCAGCTCCTTTCATTCAGTCAGTAGCTTCAAACATTTCTGGTATATGAATAACATGATGTTTTTCAATGGCAAAAATCAATGAATATTGTAAAAGCACAAACAGTAATTTCTCCGCATTGCAAGGTGCAATTCTGAAATTTTTTGCTTTTTCCTGCTCCTCTTAGCATGATAAAGAAGATTCAAAGAGAGTGAGATGCCAGCTCCTTTCATTCAGTCAGTAGCTTCAATCATTTCTGGACGTTTTTCAATGGCAAAAATCAATGAATATTGTAAATGCACAAACAGTAATTTCTCCGCATTGCAAGGTGCAATTCTGAAATTTTTTGCTTTTTCCTGCTCCTCTTAGCATGATAAAGAAGATTCAAAGAGAGTGAGATGCCAGCTCCTTTCATTCAGTCAGTAGCTTCAATCATTTCTGGTATATGAATAACATGATGTTTTTCAATGGAAAAAATCAATGAATATTGTAAATGCACAAACAGTAATTTCTCCACATTGCAAGGTGCAATTCTGAAATTTTTTGCTTTTTCCTGCTCCTCTTAGCATGATAAAGAAGATTCAAAGAGAGTGAGATGCCAGCTCCTTTCATTCAGTCAGTAGCTTCAATCATTTCTGGACGTTTTTCAATGGCAAAAATCAATGAATATTGTAAATGCACAAACAGTAATTTCTCCGCATTGCAAGGTGCAATTCTGAAATTTTTTGCTTTTTCCTGCTCCTCTTAGCATGATAAAGAAGATTCAAAGAGAGTGAGATGCCAGCTCCTTTCATTCAGTCAGTAGCTTCAAACATTTCTGGTATATTAATAACATGATGTTTTTCAATGGCAAAAATCAATGAATATTGTAAATGCACAAACAGTAATTTCTCCGCATTGCAAGGTGCAATTCTGAAATTTTTTGCTTTTTCCTGCTCCTCTTAGCATGATAAAGAAGATTCAAAGAGAGTGAGATGCCAGCTCCTTTCATTCAGTCAGTAGCTTCAATCATTTCTGGACGTTTTTCAATGGCAAAAATCAATGAATATTGTAAATGCACAAACAGTAATTTCTCCGCATTGCAAGGTGCAATTCTGAAATTTTTTGCTTTTTCCTGCTCCTCTTAGCATGATAAAGAAGATTCAAAGAGAGTGAGATGCCAGCTCCTTTCATTCAGTCAGTAGCTTCAATCATTTCTGGACGTTTTTCAATGGCAAAAATCAATGAATATTGTAAATGCACAAACAGTAATTTCTCCGCATTGCAAGGTGCAATTCTGAAATTTTTTGCTTTTTCCTGCTCCTCTTAGCATGATAAAGAAGATTCAAAGAGAGTGAGATGCCAGCTCCTTTCATTCAGTCAGTAGCTTCAATCATTTCTGGTATATGAATAACATGATGTTTTTCAATGGCAAAAATCAATGAATATTGTAAATGCACAAACAGTAATTTCTCCGCATTGCAAGGTGCAATTCTGAAATTTTTTGCTTTTTCCTGCTCCTCTTAGCATGATAAAGAAGATTCAAAGAGAGTGAGATGCCAGCTCCTTTCATTCAGTCAGCAGCTTCAATCATTTCTGGACATTTTTCAATGGCAAAAATCAATGAATATTGTAAATGCACAAACAGTAATTTCTCCGCATTGCAAGGTGCAATTCTGAAATTTTTTGCTTTTTCCTGCTCCTCTTAGCATGATAAAGAAGATTCAAAGAGAGTGAGATGCCAGCTCCTTTCATTCAGTCAGTAGCTTCAAACATTTCTGGTATATGAATAACATGATGTTTTTCAATGGCAAAAATCAATGAATATTGTAAAAGCACAAACAGTAATTTCTCCGCATTGCAAGGTGCAATTCTGAAATTTTTTGCTTTTTCCTGCTCCTCTTAGCATGATAAAGAAGATTCAAAGAGAGTGAGATGCCAGCTCCTTTCATTCAGTCAGTAGCTTCAATCATTTCTGGACGTTTTTCAATGGCAAAAATCAATGAATATTGTAAATGCACAAACAGTAATTTCTCCGCATTGCAAGGTGCAATTCTGAAATTTTTTGCTTTTTCCTGCTCCTCTTTGCATGATAAAGAAGATTCAAAGAGAGTGAGATGCCAGCTCCTTTCATTCAGTCAGTAGCTTCAATCATTTCTGGTATATGAATAACATGATGTTTTTCAATGGCAAAAATCAATGAATATTGTAAATGCACAAACAGTAATTTCTCCGCATTGCAAGGTGCAATTCTGAAATTTTTTGCTTTTTCCTGCTCCTCTTAGCATGATAAAGAAGATTCAAAGAGAGTGAGATGCCAGCTCCTTTCATTCAGTCAGTAGCTTCAATCATTTCTGGACGTTTTTCAATGGCAAAAATCAATGAATATTGTAAATGCACAAACAGTAATTTCTCCGCATTGCAAGGTGCAATTCTGAAATTTTTTGCTTTTTCCTGCTCCTCTTTGCATGATAAAGAAGATTCAAAGAGAGTGAGATGCCAGCTCCTTTCATTCAGTCAGTAGCTTCAATCATTTCTGGTATATGAATAACATGATGTTTTTCAATGGCAAAAATCAATGAATATTGTAAATGCACAAACAGTAATTTCTCCGCATTGCAAGGTGCAATTCTGAAATTTTTGGCTTTTTCCTGCTCCTCTTAGCATGATAAAGAAGATTCAAAGAGAGTGAGATGCCAGCTCCTTTCATTCAGTCAGTAGCTTCAATCATTTCTGGATGTTTTTCAATGGCAAAAATCAATGAATATTGTAAATGCACAAACAGTAATTTCTCCGCATTGCAAGGTGCAATTCTGAAATTTCTTGCATTTTCCTGCTCCTCTTAGCATGATAAAGAAGATTCAAAGAGAGTGAGATGCCAGCTCCTTTCATTCAGTCAGTAGCTTCAATCATTTCTGGACGTTTTTCAATGGCAAAAATCAATGAATATTGTAAATGCACAAACAGTAATTTCTCCGCATTGCAAGGTGCAATTCTGAAATTTTTTGCTTTTTCCTGCTCCTCTTAGCATGATAAAGAAGATTCAAAGAGAGTGAGATGCCAGCTCCTTTCATTCAGTCAGTAGCTTCAAACATTTCTGGTATATGAATAACATGATGTTTTTCAATGGCAAAAATCAATGAATATTGTAAATGCACAAACAGTAATTTCTCCGCATTGCAAGGTGCAATTCTGAAATTTTTTGCTTTTTCCTGCTCCTCTTAGCATGATAAAGAAGATTCAAAGAGAGTGAGATGCCAGCTCCTTTCATTCAGTCAGTAGCTTCAATCATTTCTGGTATATGAATAACATGATGTTTTTCAATGGCAAAAATCAATGAATATTGTAAATGCACAAACAGTAATTTCTCCGCATTGCAAGTTGCAATTCTGAAATTTTTTGCTTTTTCCTGCTCCTCTTAGCATGATAAAGAACATTCAAAGAGAGTGAGATGCCAGCTCCTTTCATTCAGTCAGTAGCTTCAATCATTTCTGGACGTTTTTCAATGGCAAAAATCAATGAATATTGTAAATGCACCAACAGTAATTTCTCCGCATTGCAAGGTGCAATTCTGAAATTTTTTGCTTTTTCCTGCTCCTCTTAGCATGATAAAGAAGATTCAAAGAGAGTGAGATGCCAGCTCCTTTCATTCAGTCAGTAGCTTCAATCATTTCTGGACGTTTTTCAATGGCAAAAATCAATGAATATTGTAAATGCACAAACAGTAATTTCTCCGCATTGCAAGGTGCAATTCTGAAATTTTTTGCTTTTTCCTGCTCCTCTTAGCATGATAAAGAAGATTCAAAGAGAGTGAGATGCCAGCTCCTTTCATTCAGTCAGTAGCTTCAAACATTTCTGGTATATGAATAACATGATGTTTTTCAATGGCAAAAATCAATGAATATTGTAAAAGCACAAACAGTAATTTCTGAGCATTGCAAGGTGCAATTCTGAAATTTTTTGCTTTTTCCTGCTCCTCTTAGCATGATAAAGAAGATTCAAAGAGAGTGAGATGCCAGCTCCTTTCATTCAGTCAGTAGCTTCAATCATTTCTGGACGTTTTTCAATGGCAAAAATCAATGAATATTGTAAATGCACAAACAGTAATTTCTCCGCATTGCAAGGTGCAATTCTGAAATTTTTTGCTTTTTCCTGCTCCTCTTAGCATGATAAAGAAGATTCAAAGAGAGTGAGATGCCAGCTCCTTTCATTCAGTCAGTAGCTTCAATCATTTCTGGTATATGAATAACATGATGTTTTTCAATGGCAAAAATCAATGAATATAGTAAATGCACAAACAGTAATTTCTCCACATTGCAAGGTGCAATTCTGAAATTTTTTGCTTTTTCCTGCTCCTCTTAGCATGATAAAGAAGATTCAAAGAGAGTGAGATGCCAGCTCCTTTCATTCAGTCAGTAGCTTCAATCATTTCTGGACGTTTTTCAATGGCAAAAATCAATGAATATTGTAAATGCACAAACAGTAATTTCTCCGCATTGCAAGGTGCAATTCTGAAATTTTTTGCTTTTTCCTGCTCCTCTTAGCATGATAAAGAAGATTCAAAGAGAGCGAGATGCCAGCTCCTTTCATTCAGTCAGTAGCTTCAATCATTTCTGGTATATGAATAACATGATGTTTTTCAATGGCAAAAATCAATGAATATTGTAAATGCACAAACAGTAATTTCTCCGCATTGCAAGGTGCAATTCTGAAATTTTTTGCTTTTTCCTGCTCCTCTTAGCATGATAAAGAAGATTCAAAGAGAGTGAGATGCCAGCTCCTTTCATTCAGTCAGTAGCTTCAATCATTTCTGGACGTTTTTCAATGGCAAAAATCAATGAATATTGTAAATGCACAAACAGTAATTTCTCCGCATTGCAAGGTGCAATTCTGAAATTTTTTGCTTTTTCCTGCTCCTCTTAGCATGATAAAGAAGATTCAAAGAGAGTGAGATGCCAGCTCCTTTCATTCAGTCAGTAGCTTCAAACATTTCTAGTATATGAATAACATGATGTTTTTCAATGGCAAAAATCAATGAATATTGTAAATGCACAAACAGTAATTTCTCCGCATTGCAAGGTGCAATTCTGAAATTTTTTGATTTTTCCTGCTCCTCTTAGCATGATAAAGAAGATTCAAAGAGAGTGAGATGCCAGCTCCTTTCATTCAGTCAGTAGCTTCAATCATTTCTGGACGTTTTTCAATGGCAAAAATCAATGAATATTGTAAATGCACAAACAGTAATTTCTCCGCATTGCAAGGTGCAATTCTGAAATTTTTTGCTTTTTCCTGCTCCTCTTAGCATGATAAAGAAGATTCAAAGAGAGTGAGATGCCAGCTCCTTTCATTCAGTCAGTAGCTTCAATCATTTCTGGACGTTTTTCAATGGCAAAAATCAATGAATATTGTAAATGCACAAACAGTAATTTCTCCGCATTGCAAGGTGCAATTCTGAAATTTTTTGCTTTTTCCTGCTCCTCTTAGCATGATAAAGAAGATTCAAAGAGAGTGAGATGCCAGCTCCTTTCATTCAGTCAGTAGCTTCAATCATTTCTGGTATATGAATAACATGATGTTTTTCAATGGCAAAAATCAATGAATATTGTAAATGCACAAACAGTAATTTCTCCGCATTGCAAGGTGCAATTCTGAAATTTTTTGCTTTTTCCTGCTCCTCTTAGCATGATAAAGAAGATTCAAAGAGAGTGAGATGCCAGCTCCTTTCATTCAGTCAGCAGCTTCAATCATTTCTGGACATTTTTCAATGGCAAAAATCAATGAATATTGTAAATGCACAAACAGTAATTTCTCCGCATTGCAAGGTGCAATTCTGAAATTTTTTGCTTTTTCCTGCTCCTCTTAGCATGATAAAGAAGATTCAAAGAGAGTGAGATGCCAGCTCCTTTCATTCAGTCAGTAGCTTCAAACATTTCTGGTATATGAATAACATGATGTTTTTCAATGGCAAAAATCAATGAATATTGTAAAAGCACAAACAGTAATTTCTCCGCATTGCAAGGTGCAATTCTGAAATTTTTTGCTTTTTCCTGCTCCTCTTAGCATGATAAAGAAGATTCAAAGAGAGTGAGATGCCAGCTCCTTTCATTCAGTCAGTAGCTTCAATCATTTCTGGACGTTTTTCAATGGCAAAAATCAATGAATATTGTAAATGCACAAACAGTAATTTCTCCGCATTGCAAGGTGCAATTCTGAAATTTTTTGCTTTTTCCTGCTCCTCTTAGCATGATAAAGAAGATTCAAAGAGAGTGAGATGCCAGCTCCTTTCATTCAGTCAGTAGCTTCAATCATTTCTGGTATATGAATAACATGATGTTTTTCAATGGCAAAAATCAATGAATATTGTAAATGCACAAACAGTAATTTCTCCGCATTGCAAGGTGCAATTCTGAAATTTTTTGCTTTTTCCAGCTCCTCTTAGCATGATAAAGAAGATTCAAAGAGAGTGAGATGCCAGCTCCTTTCATTCAGTCAGTTGCTTCAATCATTTCTGGACGTTTTTCAATGGCAAAAATCAGTGAATATTGTAAATGCACAAACAGTAGATTCTCCGCATTGCAAGGTGAAATTCTGAAATTTTTTGCTTTTTCCTGCTCCTCTTAGCATGATAAAGAAGATTCAAAGAGAGTGAGATGCCAGCTCCTTTCATTCAGTCAGTAGCTTCAATCATTTCTGGACGTTTTTCAATGGCAAAAATCAATGAATATTGTAAATGCACAAACAGTAATTTCTCCGCATTGCAAGGTGCAATTCTGAAATTTTTTGCTTTTTCCTGCTCCTCTTTGCATGATAAAGAAGATTCAAAGAGAGTGAGATGCCAGCTCCTTTCATTCAGTCAGTAGCTTCAATCATTTCTGGACGTTTTTCAATGGCAAAAATCAATGAATATTGTAAATGCACAAACAGTAATTTCTCCGCATTGCAAGGTGCAATTCTGAAATTTTTTGCTTTTTCCTGCTCCTCTTTGCATGATAAAGAAGATTCAAAGAGAGTGAGATGCCAGCTCCTTTCATTCAGTCAGTAGCTTCAATCATTTCTGGTATATGAATAACATGATGTTTTTCAATGGCAAAAATCAATGAATATTGTAAATGCACAAACAGTAATTTCTCCGCATTGCAAGGTGCAATTCTGAAATTTTTTGCTTTTTCCTGCTCCTCTTTGCATGATAAAGAAGATTCAAAGAGAGTGAGATGCCAGCTCCTTTCATTCAGTCAGTAGCTTCAATCATTTCTGGTATATGAATAACATGATGTTTTTCAATGGCAAAAATCAATGAATATTGTAAATGCACAAACAGTAATTTCTCCGCATTGCAAGGTGCAATTCTGAAATTTTTGGCTTTTTCCTGCTCCTCTTAGCATGATAAAGAAGATTCAAAGAGAGTGAGATGCCAGCTCCTTTCATTCAGTCAGTAGCTTCAATCATTTCTGGATGTTTTTAAATGGCAAAAATCAATGAATATTGTAAATGCACAAACAGTAATTTCTCCGCATTGCAAGGTGCAATTCTGAAATTTCTTGCATTTTCCTGCTCCTCTTAGCATGATAAAGAAGATTCAAAGAGAGTGAGATGCCAGCTCCTTTCATTCAGTCAGTAGCTTCAATCATTTCTGGACGTTTTTCAATGGCAAAAATCAATGAATATTGTAAATGCACAAACAGTAATTTCTCCGCATTGCAAGGTGCAATTCTGAAATTTTTTGCTTTTTCCTGCTCCTCTTAGCATGATAAAGAAGATTCAAAGAGAGTGAGATGCCAGCTTCTTTCATTCAGTCAGTAGCTTCAAACATTTCTGGGATATGAATAACATGATGTTTTTCAATGGCAAAAATTAATGAATATTGTAAATGCACAAACAGTAATTTCTCCGCATTGCAAGGTGCAATTCTGAAATTTTTTGCTTTTTCCTGCTCCTCTTAGCATGATAAAGAAGATTCAAAGAGAGTGAGATGCCAGCTCCTTTCATTCAGTCAGTAGCTTCAATCATTTCTGGACGTTTTTCAATGGCAAAAATCAATGAATATTGTAAATGCACAAACAGTAATTTCTCCGCATTGCAAGGTGCAATTCTGAAATTTTTTGCTTTTTCCTGCTCCTCTTAGCATGATAAAGAAGATTCAAAGAGAGTGAGATGCCAGCTCCTTTCATTCAGTCAGCAGCTTCAATCATTTCTGGACATTTTTCAATGGCAAAAATCAATGAATATTGTAAATGCACAAACAGTAATTTCTCCGCATTGCAAGGTGCAATTCTGAAATTTTTTGCTTTTTCCTGCTCCTCTTAGCATGATAAAGAAGATTCAAAGAGAGTGAGATGCCAGCTCCTTTCATTCAGTCAGTAGCTTCAAACATTTCTGGTATATGAATAACATGATGTTTTTCAATGGCAAAAATCAATGAATATTGTAAAAGCACAAACAGTAATTTCTCCGCATTGCAAGGTGCAATTCTGAAATTTTTTGCTTTTTCCTGCTCCTCTTAGCATGATAAAGAAGATTCAAAGAGAGTGAGATGCCAGCTCCTTTCATTCAGTCAGTAGCTTCAATCATTTCTGGACGTTTTTCAATGGCAAAAATCAATGAATATTGTAAATGCACAAACAGTAATTTCTCCGCATTGCAAGGTGCAATTCTGAAATTTTTTGCTTTTTCCTGCTCCTCTTAGCATGATAAAGAAGATTCAAAGAGAGTGAGATGCCAGCTCCTTTCATTCAGTCAGTAGCTTCAATCATTTCTGGTATATGAATAACATGATGTTTTTCAATGGCAAAAATCAATGAATATTGTAAATGCACAAACAGTAATTTCTCCGCATTGCAAGGTGCAATTCTGAAATTTTTTGCTTTTTCCTGCTCCTCTTAGCATGATAAAGAAGATTCAAAGAGAGTGAGATGCCAGCTCCTTTCATTCAGTCAGTAGCTTCAATTATTTCTGGACGTTTTTCAATGGCAAAAATCAATGAATATTGTAAATGCACAAACAGTAATTTCTCCGCATTGCAAGGTGCAATTCTGAAATTTTTTGCTTTTTCCAGCTCCTCTTAGCATGATAAAGAAGATTCAAAGAGAGTGAGATGCCAGCTCCTTTCATTCAGTCAGTTGCTTCAATCATTTCTGGACGTTTTTCAATGGCAAAAATCAGTGAATATTGTAAATGCACAAACAGTAATTTCTCCGCATTGCAAGGTGAAATTCTGAAATTTTTTGCTTTTTCCTGCTCCTCTTAGCATGATAAAGAAGATTCAAAGAGAGTGAGATGCCAGCTCCTTTCATTCAGTCAGTAGCTTCAATCATTTCTGGACGTTTTTCAATGGCAAAAATCAATGAATATTGTAAATGAACAAACAGTAATTTCTCCGCATTGCAAGGTGCAATTCTGAAATTTTTTGCTTTTTCCTGCTCCTCTTTGCATGATAAAGAAGATTCAAAGAGAGTGAGATGCCAGCTCCTTTCATTCAGTCAGTAGCTTCAATCATTTCTGGTATATGAATAACATGATGTTTTTCAATGGCAAAAATCAATGAATATTGTAAATGCACAAACAGTAATTTCTCCGCATTGCAAGGTGCAATTCTGAAATTTTTTGCTTTTTCCTGCTCCTCTTTGCATGATAAAGAAGATTCAAAGAGAGTGAGATGCCAGCTCCTTTCATTCAGTCAGTAGCTTCAATCATTTCTGGTATATGAATAACATGATGTTTTTCAATGGCAAAAATCAATGAATATTGTAAATGCACAAACAGTAATTTCTCCGCATTGCAAGGTGCAATTCTGAAATTTTTGGCTTTTTCCTGCTCCTCTTAGCATGATAAAGAAGATTCAAAGAGAGTGAGATGCCAGCTCCTTTCATTCAGTCAGTAGCTTCAATCATTTCTGGATGTTTTTAAATGGCAAAAATCAATGAATATTGTAAATGCACAAACAGTAATTTCTCCGCATTGCAAGGTGCAATTCTGAAATTTCTTGCATTTTCCTGCTCCTCTTAGCATGATAAAGAAGATTCAAAGAGAGTGAGATGCCAGCTCCTTTCATTCAGTCAGTAGCTTCAATCATTTCTGGACGTTTTTCAATGGCAAAAATCAATGAATATTGTAAATGCACAAACAGTAATTTCTCCGCATTGCAAGGTGCAATTCTGAAATTTTTTGCTTTTTCCTGCTCCTCTTAGCATGATAAAGAAGATTCAAAGAGAGTGAGATGCCAGCTTCTTTCATTCAGTCAGTAGCTTCAAACATTTCTGGGATATGAATAACATGATGTTTTTCAATGGCAAAAATTAATGAATATTGTAAATGCACAAACAGTAATTTCTCCGCATTGCAAGGTGCAATTCTGAAATTTTTTGCTTTTTCCTGCTCCTCTTAGCATGATAAAGAAGATTCAAAGAGAGTGAGATGCCAGCTCCTTTCATTCAGTCAGTAGCTTCAATCATTTCTGGACGTTTTTCAATGGCAAAAATCAATGAATATTGTAAATGCACAAACAGTAATTTCTCCGCATTGCAAGGTGCAATTCTGAAATTTTTTGCTTTTTCCTGCTCCTCTTAGCATGATAAAGAAGATTCAAAGAGAGTGAGATTCCAGCTCCTTTCATTCAGTCAGTAGCTTCAATCATTTCTGGTATATGAATAACATGATGTTTTTCAATGGCAAAAATCAATGAATATTGTAAATGCACAAACAGTAATTTCTCCGCATTGCAAGTTGCAATTCTGAAATTTTTTGCTTTTTCCTGCTCCTCTTAGCATGATAAAGAAGATTCAAAGAGAGTGAGATTCCAGCTCCTTTCATTCAGTCAGTAGCTTCAATCATTTCTGGACGTTTTTCAATGGCAAAAATCAATGAATATTGTAAATGCACAAACAGTAATTTCTCCGCATTGCAAGGTGCAATTCTGAAATTTTTTGCTTTTTCCTGCTCCTCTTAGCATGATAAAGAAGATTCAAAGAGAGTGA
The DNA here is from genome assembly GCF_046119375.1 of Phyllobates terribilis. NCBI lineage: Eukaryota > Metazoa > Chordata > Amphibia > Anura > Dendrobatidae > Phyllobates > Phyllobates terribilis. The sequence goes on from NW_027363456.1 coordinate 451,851, forward strand.
GATGCCAGCTCCTTTCATTCAGTCAGTAGCTTCAATCATTTCTGGACGTTTTTCAATGACAAAAATCAATGAATATTGTAAATGCACAAACAGTAATTTCTCCGCATTGCAAGATGCAATTCTGAAATTTTTTGCTTTTTCCTGCTCCTCTTAGCATGATAAAAAAGATTCAAAGAGAGTGAGATGCCAGCTCCTTTCATTCAGTCAGTAGCTTCAATCATTTCTGGACGTTTTTCAATGGCAAAAATCAATGAATATTGTAAATGCACAAACAGTAATTTCTCCGCATTGCAAGGTGCAATTCTGAAATTTTTTGCTTTTTCCTGCTCCTCTTAGCATGATAAAGAAGATTCAAAGAGAGTGAGATGCCAGCTCCTTTCATTCAGTCAGTAGCTTCAATCATTTCTGGTATATGAATAACATGATGTTTTTCAATGGCAAAAATCAATGAATATTGTAAATGCACAAACAGTAATTTCTCCGCATTGCAAGGTGCAATTCTGAAATTTTTTGCTTTTCCTGCTCCTCTTAGCATGATAAAGAAGATTCAAAGAGAGTGAGATGCCAGCTCCTTTCATTCAGTCAGTAGCTTCAATCATTTCTGGACGTTTTTCAATGGCAAAAATCAATGAATATTGTAAATTCACAAACAGTAATTTCTCCGCATTGCAAGGTGCAATTTTGAAATTTTTTGCTTTTTCCTGCTCCTCTTAGCATGATAAAGAAGATTCAAAGAGAGTGAGATGCCAGCTCCTTTCATTCAGTCAGTAGCTTCAGTCATTTCTGGACGTTTTTCAATGGCAAAAATCAATGAATATTGTAAATGCACAAACAGTAATTTCTCCGCATTGCAAGGTGCAATTCTGAAATTTTTTGCTTTTTCCTGCTCCTCTTAGCATGATAAAGAAGATTCAAAGAGAGTGAGATGCCAGCTCCTTTCATTCAGTCAGTAGCTTCAAACATTTCTGGTATAAACATTTCTGGACGTTTTTCAATGGCAAAAATCAATGAATATTGTAAATGCACAAACAGTAATATCTCCACATTGCAAGGTGCAATTCTGAAATTTTTTGCTTTTTCCTGCTAATCCTAGCATGATAAAGAAGATTCAAATAGAGTGAGATGTCAGCTCCTTTCATTCAGTCAGTAGCTTCAAACATTTCTGGACGTTTTTCAATGGCAAAATTCAATGAATATTGTAAATGCACAAACAGTAATATCTCCATATTGCCAGGTGCAATTCTGAAATTTTTTGCTTTTTCCTGCTAATCCTAGCATGATAAAGAAGATTCAAAGAGAGTGAGATGCCAGCTCCTTTCATTCAGTCAGTAGCTTCAATCATTTCTGGACGTTTTTCAATGGCAAAAATCAATGAATATTGTAAATGCACAAACAGTAATTTCTCCGCATTGCAAGGTGCAATTCTGAAATTTTTTGCTTTTTCCTGCTCCTCTTAGCATGATAAAGAAGATTCAAAGAGAGTGAGATGCCAGCTCCTTTCATTCAGTCAGTAGCTTCAATCATTTCTGGACGTTTTTCAATGGCAAAAATCAATGAATATTGTAAATGCACAAACAGTAATTTCTCCGCATTGCAAGGTGCAATTCTGAAATTTTTTGCTTTTTCCTGCTCCTCTTAGCATGATAAAGAAGATTCAAAGAGAGTGAGATGCCAGCTCCTTTCATTCAGTCAGTAGCTTCAATCATTTCTGGTATATGAATAACATGATGTTTTTCAATGGCAAAAATCAATGAATATTGTAAATGCACAAACAGTAATTTCTCCGCATTGCAAGGTGCAATTCTGAAATTTTTTGCTTTTTCCTGCTCCTCTTAGCATGATAAAGAAGATTCAAAGAGAGTGAGATGCCAGCTCCTTTCATTCAGTCAGTAGCTTCAATCATTTCTGGACGTTTTTCAATGGCAAAAATCAATGAATATTGTAAATGCACAAACAGTAATTTCTCCGCATTGCAAGATGCAATTCTGAAATTTTTTGCTTTTTACTGCTCCTCTTAGCATGATAAAGAAGATTCAAAGAGAGTGAGATGCCAGCTCCCTTCATTCAGTCAGTAGCTTCAATCATTTCTGGATGTTTTTCAATGGCAAAAATCAATGAATATTATAAATGCACAAACAGTAATTTCTCCGCATTGCAAGGTGCAATTCTGAAATTTCTTGCATTTTCCTGCTCCTCTTAGCATGATAAAGAAGATTCAAAGAGAGTGAGATGCCAGCTCCTTTCATTCAGTCAGTAGCTTCAATCATTTCTGGACGTTTTTCAATGGCAAAAATCAATGAATATTGTAAATGCACAAACAGTAATTTCTCCGCATTGCAAGGTGCAATTCTGAAATTTTTTGCTTTTTCCTGCTCCTCTTAGCATGATAAAGAAGATTCAAAGAGAGTGAGATGCCAGCTCCTTTCATTCAGTCAGTAGCTTCAAACATTTCTGGTATATGAATAACATGATGTTTTTCAATGGCAAAAATCAATGAATATTGTAAATGCACAAACAGTAATTTCTCCGCATTGCAAGGTGCAATTCTGAAATTTTTTGCTTTTTCCTGCTCCTCTTAGCATGATAAAGAAGATTCAAAGAGAGTGAGATGCCAGCTCCTTTCATTCAGTCAGTAGCTTCAATCATTTCTGGACGTTTTTCAATGTCAAAAATCAATGAATATTGTAAATGCACAAACAGTAATTTCTCCGCATTGCAAGGTGCAATTCTGAAATTTTTTGCTTTTTCCTGCTCCTATTAGCATGATAAAGAAGATTCAAAGAGAGTGAGATGCCAGCTTCTTTCATTGTCAGTAGCTTCAAACATTTCTGGGATATGAATAACATGATGTTTTTCAATGGCAAAAATTAATGAATATTGTAAATGCACAAACAGTAATTTCTCCGCATTGCAAGGTGCAATTCTGAAATTTTTTGCTTTTTCCTGCTCCTCTTAGCATGATAAAGAAGATTCAAAGAGAGTGAGATGCCAGCTCCTTTCATTCAGTCAGTAGCTTCAATCATTTCTGGACGTTTTTCAATGGCAAAAATCAATGAATATTGTAAATGCACAAACAGTAATTTCTCCGCATTGCAAGGTGCAATTCTGAAATTTTTTGCTTTTTCCTGCTCCTCTTAGCATGATAAAGAAGATTCAAAGAGAGTGAGATGCCAGCTCCTTTCATTCAGTCAGTAGCTTCAATCATTTCTGGACGTTTTTCAATGGCAAAAATCAATGAATATTGTAAATGCACAAACAGTAATTTCTCCGCATTGCAAGGTGCAATTCTGAAATTTTTTGCTTTTTCCTGCTCCTCTTAGCATGATAAAGAAGATTCAAAGAGAGTGAGATGCCAGCTCCTTTCATTCAGTCAGTAGCTTCAAACATTTCTGGACGTTTTTCAATGGCAAAATTCAATGAATATTGTAAATGCACAAACAGTAATATCTCCACATTGCCAGGTGCAATTCTGAAATTTTTTGCTTTTTCCTGCTAATCCTAGCATGATAAAGAAGATTCAAAGAGAGTGAGATGCCAGCTCCTTTCATTCAGTCAGTAGCTTCAATCATTTCTGGTATATGAATAACATGATGTTTTTCAATGGCAAAAATCAATGAATATTGTAAATGCACAAACAGTAATTTCTCCGCATTGCAAGGTGCAATTCTGAAATTTTTTGCTTTTTCCTGCTCCTCTTTGCATGATAAAGAAGATTCAAAGAGAGTGAGATGCCAGCTCCTTTCATTCAGTCAGTAGCTTCAATCATTTCTGGTATATGAATAACATGATGTTTTTCAATGGCAAAAATCAATGAATATTGTAAATGCACAAACAGTAATTTCTCCGCATTGCAAGGTGCAATTCTGAAATTTTTGGCTTTTTCCTGCTCCTCTTAGCATGATAAAGAAGATTCAAAGAGAGTGAGATGCCAGCTCCTTTCATTCAGTCAGTAGCTTCAATCATTTCTGGATGTTTTTCAATGGCAAAAATCAATGAATATTGTAAATGCACAAACAGTAATTTCTCCGCATTGCAAGGTGCAATTCTGAAATTTCTTGCATTTTCCTGCTCCTCTTAGCATGATAAAGAAGATTCAAAGAGAGTGAGATGCCAGCTCCTTTCATTCAGTCAGTAGCTTCAATCATTTCTGGACGTTTTTCAATGGCAAAAATCAATGAATATTGTAAATGCACAAACAGTAATTTCTCCGCATTGCAAGGTGCAATTCTGAAATTTTTTGCTTTTTCCTGCTCCTCTTAGCATGATAAAGAAGATTCAAAGAGAGTGAGATGCCAGCTTCTTTCATTCAGTCAGTAGCTTCAAACATTTCTGGGATATGAATAACATGATGTTTTTCAATGGCAAAAATTAATGAATATTGTAAATGCACAAACAGTAATTTCTCCGCATTGCAAGGTGCAATTCTGAAATTTTTTGCTTTTTCCTGCTCCTCTTAGCATGATAAAGAAGATTCAAAGAGAGTGAGATGCCAGCTCCTTTCATTCAGTCAGTAGCTTCAATCATTTCTGGACGTTTTTCAATGGCAAAAATCAATGAATATTGTAAATGCACAAACAGTAATTTCTCCGCATTGCAAGGTGCAATTCTGAAATTTTTTGCTTTTTCCTGCTCCTCTTAGCATGATAAAGAAGATTCAAAGAGAGTGAGATGCCAGCTCCTTTCATTCAGTCAGTAGCTTCAATCATTTCTGGACGTTTTTCAATGGCAAAAATCAATGAATATTGTAAATGCACAAACAGTAATTTCTCCGCATTGCAAGGTGCAATTCTGAAATTTTTTGCTTTTTCCTGCTCCTCTTAGCATGATAAAGAAGATTCAAAGAGAGTGAGATTCCAGCTCCTTTCATTCAGTCAGTAGCTTCAATCATTTCTGGTATATGAATAACATGATGTTTTTCAATGGCAAAAATCAATGAATATTGTAAATGCACAAACAGTAATTTCTCCGCATTGCAAGTTGCAATTCTGAAATTTTTTGCTTTTTCCTGCTCCTCTTAGCATGATAAAGAAGATTCAAAGAGAGTGAGATTCCAGCTCCTTTCATTCAGTCAGTAGCTTCAATCATTTCTGGACGTTTTTCAATGGCAAAAATCAATGAATATTGTAAATGCACAAACAGTAATTTCTCCGCATTGCAAGGTGCAATTCTGAAATTTTTTGCTTTTTCCTGCTCCTCTTAGCATGATAAAGAAGATTCAAAGAGAGTGAGATGCCAGCTCCTTTCATTCAGTCAGTAGCTTCAATCATTTCTGGACGTTTTTCAATGACAAAAATCAATGAATATTGTAAATGCACAAACAGTAATTTCTCCGCATTGCAAGATGCAATTCTGAAATTTTTTGCTTTTTCCTGCTCCTCTTAGCATGATAAAAAAGATTCAAAGAGAGTGAGATGCCAGCTCCTTTCATTCAGTCAGTAGCTTCAATCATTTCTGGACGTTTTTCAATGGCAAAAATCAATGAATATTGTAAATGCACAAACAGTAATTTCTCCGCATTGCAAGGTGCAATTCTGAAATTTTTTGCTTTTTCCTGCTCCTCTTAGCATGATAAAGAAGATTCAAAGAGAGTGAGATGCCAGCTCCTTTCATTCAGTCAGTAGCTTCAATCATTTCTGGTATATGAATAACATGATGTTTTTCAATGGCAAAAATCAATGAATATTGTAAATGCACAAACAGTAATTTCTCCGCATTGCAAGGTGCAATTCTGAAATTTTTTGCTTTTTCCTGCTCCTCTTAGCATGATAAAGAAGATTCAAAGAGAGTGAGATGCCAGCTCCTTTCATTCAGTCAGTAGCTTCAATCATTTCTGGACGTTTTTCAATGGCAAAAATCAATGAATATTGTAAATTCACAAACAGTAATTTCTCCGCATTGCAAGGTGCAATTTTGAAATTTTTTGCTTTTTCCTGCTCCTCTTAGCATGATAAAGAAGATTCAAAGAGAGTGAGATGCCAGCTCCTTTCATTCAGTCAGTAGCTTCAGTCATTTCTGGACGTTTTTCAATGGCAAAAATCAATGAATATTGTAAATGCACAAACAGTAATTTCTCCGCATTGCAAGGTGCAATTCTGAAATTTTTTGCTTTTTCCTGCTCCTCTTAGCATGATAAAGAAGATTCAAAGAGAGTGAGATGCCAGCTCCTTTCATTCAGTCAGTAGCTTCAAACATTTCTGGTATAAACATTTCTGGACGTTTTTCAATGGCAAAAATCAATGAATATTGTAAATGCACAAACAGTAATATCTCCACATTGCAAGGTGCAATTCTGAAATTTTTTGCTTTTTCCTGCTAATCCTAGCATGATAAAGAAGATTCAAATAGAGTGAGATGCCAGCTCCTTTCATTCAGTCAGTAGCTTCAAACATTTCTGGACGTTTTTCAATGGCAAAATTCAATGAATATTGTAAATGCACAAACAGTAATATCTCCATATTGCCAGGTGCAATTCTGAAATTTTTTGCTTTTTCCTGCTAATCCTAGCATGATAAAGAAGATTCAAAGAGAGTGAGATGCCAGCTCCTTTCATTCAGTCAGTAGCTTCAATCATTTCTGGACGTTTTTCAATGGCAAAAATCAATGAATATTGTAAATGCACAAACAGTAATTTCTCCGCATTGCAAGGTGCAATTCTGAAATTTTTTGCTTTTTCCTGCTCCTCTTAGCATGATAAAGAAGATTCAAAGAGAGTGAGATGCCAGCTCCTTTCATTCAGTCAGTAGCTTCAATCATTTCTGGACGTTTTTCAATGGCAAAAATCAATGAATATTGTAAATGCACAAACAGTAATTTCTCCGCATTGCAAGGTGCAATTCTGAAATTTTTTGCTTTTTCCTGCTCCTCTTAGCATGATAAAGAAGATTCAAAGAGAGTGAGATGCCAGCTCCTTTCATTCAGTCAGTAGCTTCAATCATTTCTGGTATATGAATAACATGATGTTTTTCAATGGCAAAAATCAATGAATATTGTAAATGCACAAACAGTAATTTCTCCGCATTGCAAGGTGCAATTCTGAAATTTTTTGCTTTTTCCTGCTCCTCTTAGCATGATAAAGAAGATTCAAAGAGAGTGAGATGCCAGCTCCTTTCATTCAGTCAGTAGCTTCAATCATTTCTGGACGTTTTTCAATGGCAAAAATCAATGAATATTGTAAATGCACAAACAGTAATTTCTCCGCATTGCAAGATGCAATTCTGAAATTTTTTGCTTTTTCCTGCTCCTCTTAGCATGATAAAGAAGATTCAAAGAGAGTGAGATGCCAGCTCCTTTCATTCAGTCAGTAGCTTCAGTCATTTCTGGACGTTTTTCAATGCAAAAATCAATGAATATTGTAAATGCACAAACAGTAATTTCTCCGCATTGCAAGGTGCAATTCTGAAATTTTTTGCTTTTTCCTGCTCCTCTTAGCATGATAAAGAAGATTCAAAGAGAGTGAGATGCCAGCTCCTTTCATTCAGTCAGTAGCTTCAATCATTTCTGGATGTTTTTCAATGGCAAAAATCAATGAATATTATAAATGCACAAACAGTAATTTCTCCGCATTGCAAGGTGCAATTCTGAAATTTCTTGCATTTTCCTGCTCCTCTTAGCATGATAAAGAAGATTCAAAGAGAGTGAGATGCCAGCTCCTTTCATTCAGTCAGTAGCTTCAATCATTTCTGGACGTTTTTCAATGGCAAAAATCAATGAATATTGTAAATGCACAAACAGTAATTTCTCCGCATTGCAAGGTGCAATTCTGAAATTTTTTGCTTTTTCCTGCTCCTCTTAGCATGATAAAGAAGATTCAAAGAGAGTGAGATGCCAGCTCCTTTCATTCAGTCAGTAGCTTCAAACATTTCTGGACGTTTTTCAATGGCAAAATTCAATGAATATTGTAAATGCACAAACAGTAATATCTCCACATTGCCAGGTGCAATTCTGAAATTTTTTGCTTTTTCCTGCTAATCCTAGCATGATAAAGAAGATTCAAAGAGAGTGAGATGCCAGCTCCTTTCATTCAGTCAGTAGCTTCAATCATTTCTGGACGTTTTTCAATGGCAAAAATCAATGAATATTGTAAATGCACAAACAGTAATTTCTCCGCATTGCAAGGTGCAATTCTGAAATTTTTTGCTTTTTCCTGCTCCTCTTAGCATGATAAAGAAGATTCAAAGAGAGTGAGATGCCAGCTCCTTTCATTCAGTCAGTAGCTTCAATCATTTCTGGACGTTTTTCAATGGCAAAAATCAATGAATATTGTAAATGCACAAACAGTAATTTCTCCGCATTGCAAGGTGCAATTCTGAAATTTTTTGCTTTTTCCTGCTCCTCTTAGCATGATAAAGAAGATTCAAAGAGAGTGAGATGCCAGCTCCTTTCATTCAGTCAGTAGCTTCAATCATTTCTGGTATATGAATAACATGATGTTTTTCAATGGCAAAAATCAATGAATATTGTAAATGCACAAACAGTAATTTCTCCGCATTGCAAGGTGCAATTCTGAAATTTTTTGCTTTTTCCTGCTCCTCTTAGCATGATAAAGAAGATTCAAAGAGAGAGAGATGCCAGCTCCTTTCATTCAGTCAGTAGCTTCAATCATTTCTGGACGTTTTTCAATGGCAAAAATCAATGAATATTGTAAATGCACAAACAGTAATTTCTCCGCATTGCAAGATGCAATTCTGAAATTTTTTGCTTTTTCCTGCTCCTCTTAGCATGATAAAGAAGATTCAAAGAGAGTGAGATGCCAGCTCCTTTCATTCAGTCAGTAGCTTCAGTCATTTCTGGACGTTTTTCAATGCAAAAATCAATGAATATTGTAAATGCACAAACAGTAATTTCTCCGCATTGCAAGGTGCAATTCTGAAATTTTTTGCTTTTTCCTGCTCCTCTTAGCATGATAAAGAAGATTCAAAGAGAGTGAGATGCCAGCTCCTTTCATTCAGTCAGTAGCTTCAATCATTTCTGGTATATGAATAACATGATGTTTTTCAATGGCAAAAATCAATGAATATTGTAAATGCACAAACAGTAATTTCTCCGCATTGCAAGGTGCAATTCTGAAATTTTTTGCTTTTTCCTGCTCCTCTTAGCATGATAAAGAAGATTCAAAGAGAGTGAGATGCCAGCTCCTTTCATTCAGTCAGTAGCTTCAATCATTTCTGGATGTTTTTCAATGGCAAAAATCAATGAATATTATAAATGCACAAACAGTAATTTCTCCGCATTGCAAGGTGCAATTCTGAAATTTCTTGCATTTTCCTGCTCCTCTTAGCATGATAAAGAAGATTCAAAGAGAGTGAGATGCCAGCTCCTTTCATTCAGTCAGTAGCTTCAATCATTTCTGGACGTTTTTCAATGGCAAAAATCAATGAATATTGTAAATGCACAAACAGTAATTTCTCCGCATTGCAAGGTGCAATTCTGAAATTTTTTGCTTTTTCCTGCTCCTCTTAGCATGATAAAGAAGATTCAAAGAGAGTGAGATGCCAGCTCCTTTCATTCAGTCAGTAGCTTCAAACATTTCTGGTATATGAATAACATGATGTTTTTCAATGGCAAAAATCAATGAATATTGTAAATGCACAAACAGTAATTTCTCCGCATTGCAAGGTGCAATTCTGAAATTTTTTGCTTTTTCCTGCTCCTCTTAGCATGATAAAGAAGATTCAAAGAGAGTGAGATGCCAGCTCCTTTCATTCAGTCAGTAGCTTCAATCATTTCTGGACGTTTTTCAATGGCAAAAATCAATGAATATTGTAAATGCACAAACAGTAATTTCTCCGCATTGCAAGGTGCAATTCTGAAATTTTTTGCTTTTTCCTGCTCCTATTAGCATGATAAAGAAGATTCAAAGAGAGTGAGATGCCAGCTTCTTTCATTGTCAGTAGCTTCAAACATTTCTGGGATATGAATAACATGATGTTTTTCAATGGCAAAAATTAATGAATATTGTAAATGCACAAACAGTAATTTCTCCGCATTGCAAGGTGCAATTCTGAAATTTTTTGCTTTTTCCTGCTCCTCTTAGCATGATAAAGAAGATTCAAAGAGAGTGAGATGCCAGCTCCTTTCATTCAGTCAGTAGCTTCAATCATTTCTGGACGTTTTTCAATGGCAAAAATCAATGAATATTGTAAATGCACAAACAGTAATTTCTCCGCATTGCAAGGTGCAATTCTGAAATTTTTTGCTTTTTCCTGCTCCTCTTAGCATGATAAAGAAGATTCAAAGAGAGTGAGATGCCAGCTCCTTTCATTCAGTCAGTAGCTTCAATCATTTCTGGACGTTTCTCAATGGCAAAAATCAATGAATATTGTAAATGCACAAACAGTAATTTCTCCGCATTGCAAGGTGCAATTCTGAAATTTTTTGCTTTTTCCTGCTCCTCTTAGCATGATAAAGAAGATTCAAAGAGAGTGAGATGCCAGCTCCTTTCATTCAGTCAGTAGCTTCAATCATTTCTGGTATATGAATAACATGATGTTTTTCAATGGCAAAAATCAATGAATATTGTAAATGCACAAACAGTAATTTCTCCGCATTGCAAGTTGCAATTCTGAAATTTTTTGCTTTTTCCTGCTCCTCTTAGCATGATAAAGAAGATTCAAAGAGAGTGAGATTCCGGCTCCTTTCATTCAGTCAGTAGCTTCAATCATTTCTGGACGTTTTTCAATGGCAAAAATCAATGAATATTGTAAATGCACAAACAGTAATTTCTCCGCATTGCAAGGTGCAATTCTGAAATTTTTTGCTTTTTCCTGCTCCTCTTAGCATGATAAAGAAGATTCAAAGAGAGTGAGATGCCAGCTCCTTTCATTCAGTCAGTAGCTTCAATCATTTCTGGACGTTTTTCAATGGCAAAAATCAATGAATATTGTAAATGCACAAACAGTAATTTCTCCGCATTGCAAGATGAAATTCTGAAATTTTTTGCTTTTTCCTGCTCCTCTTAGCATGATAAAGAAGATTCAAAGAGAGTGAGATGCCAGCTCCTTTCATTCAGTCAGTAGCTTCAATCATTTCTGGACGTTTTTCAATGGCAAAAATCAATGAATATTGTAAATGCACAAACAGTAATTTCTCCGCATTGCAAGGTGCAATTCTGAAATTTTTTGCTTTTTCCTGCTCCTCTTAGCATGATAAAGAAGATTCAAACAGAGTGAGATGCCAGCTCCTTTCATTCAGTCAGTAGCTTCAATCATTTCTGGTATATGAATAACATGATGTTTTTCAATGGCAAAAATCAATGAATATTGTAAATGCACAAACAGTAATTTCTCCGCATTGCAAGGTGCAATTCTGAAATTTTTTGCTTTTTCCTGCTCCTCTTAGCATGATAAAGAAGATTCAAAGAGAGTGAGATGCCAGCTCCTTTCATTCAGTCAGTAGCTTCAATCATTTCTGGACGTTTTTCAATGGCAAAAATCAATGAATATTGTAAATGCACAAACAGTAATTTCTCCGCATTGCAAGGTGCAATTCTGAAATTTTTTGCTTTTTCCTGCTCCTCTTAGCATGATAAAGAAGATTCAAAGAGAGTGAGATGCCAGCTCCTTTCATTCAGTCAGTAGCTTCAGTCATTTCTGGAAGTTTTTCAATGGCAAAAATCAATGAATATTGTAAATGCACAAACAGTAATTTCTCCGCATTGCAAGGTGCAATTCTGAAATTTTTTGCTTTTTCCTGCTCCTCTTAGCATGATAAAGAAGATTCAAAGAGAGTGAGATGCCAGCTCCTTTCATTCAGTCAGTAGCTTCAAACATTTCTGGTATAAACATTTCTGGACGTTTTTCAATGGCAAAAATCAATGAATATTGTAAATGCACAAACAGTAATATCTCCACATTGCAAGGTGCAATGCTGAAATTTTTTTTGCTTTTTCCTGCTAATCCTAGCATGATAAAGAAGATTCAAATAGAGTGAGATGCCAGCTCCTTTCATTCAGTCAGTAGCTTCAAACATTTCTGGACGTTTTTCAATGGCAAAAATCAATGAATATTGTAAATGCACAAACAGTAATATCTCCACATTGCAAGGTGCAATTCTGAAATTTTTTGCTTTTTCCTGCTAATCCTAGCATGATAAAGAAGATTCAAAGAGAGTGAGATGTCAGCTCCTTTCATTCAGTCAGTAGCTTCAAACATTTCTGGTATATGAATAACATGATGTTTTTCAATGGCAAAAATCAATGAATATTGTAAATGCACAAACAGTAATATCTCCACATTGCAAGGTGCAATTCTGAAATTTTTTGCTTTTTCCTGCTAATCCTAGCATGATAAAGAAGATTCAAAGAGAGTGAGATGCCAGCTCCTTTCATTCAGTCAGTAGCTTCAAACATTTCTGGACGTTTTTCAATGGCAAAAATCAATGAATATTGTAAATGCACAAACAGTAATATCTCCACATTGCAAGGTGCAATTCTGAAATTTTTTGCTTTTTCCTGCTACTCCTAGCATGATAAAGAAGATTCAAAGAGAGTGAGATGCCAGCTCCTTTCATTCAGTCAGTAGCTTCAATCATTTCTGGACGTTTTTCAATGGCAAAAATCAATGAATATTGTAAATGCACAAACAGTAATTTCTCCGCATTGCAAGGTGCAATTCTGAATTTTTTTGCTTTTTCCTGCTCCTCTTAGCATGGTAAAGAAGATTCAAAGAGAGTGAGATGCCAGCTCCTTTCATTCAGTCAGTAGCTTCAGTCATTTCTGGATGTTTTCCAATGGCAAAAATCAATGAATATTGTAAATGCACAAAAAGTAATTTCTCCGCATTGCAAGGTGCAATTCTGAAATTTTTTGCTTTTTCCTGCTCCTCTTAGCATGATAAAGAAGATTCAAAGAGAGTGAGATGCCAGCTCCTTTCATTCAGTCAGTAGCTTCAAACATTTCTGGTATAAACATTTCTGGACGTTTTTCAATGGCAAAAATCAATGAATATTGTAAATGCACAAACAGTAATTTCTCCGCATTGCAAGGTGCAATTCTGAAATTTTTTGCTTTTTCCTGCTAATCCTAGCATGATAAAGAAGATTCAAAGAGAGTGAGATGCCAGCTCCTTTCATTCAGTCAGTAGCTTCAAACATTTCTGTACGTTTTTCAATGGCAAAATTCAATGAATATTGTAAATGCACAAACAGTAATATCTCCACATTGCAAGGTGCAATTCTGAAATTTTTTGCTTTTTCCTGCTAATCCTAGCATGATAAAGAAGATTCAAAGAGAGTGAGATGCCAGCTCCTTTCATTCAGTCAGTAGCTTCAATCATTTCTGGACGTTTTTCAATGGCAAAAATCAATGAATATTGTAAATGCACAAACAGTAATTTCTCCGCATTGCAAGGTGCAATTCTGAAATTTTTTGCTTTTTCCTGCTCCACTTAGCATGATAAAGAAGATTCAAAGAGAGTGAGATGCCAGCTCCTTTCATTCAGTCAGTAGCTTCAATCATTTCTGGATGTTTTTCAATGGCAAAAATCAATGAATATTGTAAATGCACAAACAGTAATTTCTCCGCATTGCAAGGTGCAATTCTGAAATTTTTTGCTTTTTCCTGCTCCTCTTAGCATGATAAAGAAGATTCAAAGAGAGTGAGATGCCAGCTCCTTTCATTCAGTCAGTAGCTTCAATCATTTCTGGTATATGAATAACATGATGTTTTTCAATGGCAAAAATCAATGAATATTGTAAATGCACAAACAGTAATTTCTCCGCATTGCAAGGTGCAATTCTGAAATTTTTTGCTTTTTCCTGCTCCTCTTAGCATGATAAAGAAGATTCAAAGAGAGTGAGATGCCAGCTCCTTTCATTCAGTCAGTAGCTTCAATCATTTCTGGACGTTTTTCAATGGCAAAAATCAATGAATATTGTAAATGCACAAACAGTAATTTCTCCGCATTGCAAGATGCAATTCTGAAATTTTTTGCTTTTTCCTGCTCCTCTTAGCATGATAAAGAAGATTCAAAGAGAGTGAGATGCCAGCTCCTTTCATTCAGTCAGTAGCTTCAGTCATTTCTGGACGTTTTTCAATGGCAAAAATCAATGAATATTGTAAATGCACAAACAGTAATTTCTCCGCATTGCAAAGTGCAATTCTGAAATTTTTTGCTTTTTCCTGCTCCTCTTAGCATGATAAAGAAGATTCAAAGAGAGTGAGATGCCAGCTCTTTTCATTCAGTCAGTAGCTTCAAACATTTCTGGTATAAACATTTCTGGATGTTTTTCAATGGCAAAAATCAATGAATATTGTAAATGCACAAACAGTAATATCTCCACATTGCAAGGTGCAATGCTGAAATTTTTTGCTTTTTCCTGCTAATCCTAGGATGATAAAGAAGATTCAAATAGAGTGAGATGCCAGCTCCTTTCATTCAGTCAGTAGCTTCAAACATTTCTGGACGTTTTTCAATGGCAAAAATCAATGAATATTGTAAATGCACAAACAGTAATATCTCCACATTGCAAGGTGCAATTCTGAAATTTTTTGCTTTTTCCTGCTAATCCTAGCATGATAAAGAAGATTCAAAGAGAGTGAGATGTCAGCTCCTTTCATTCAGTCAGTAGCTTCAATCATTTCTGGTATATGAATAACATGATGTTTTTCAATGGCAAAAATCAATGAATATTGTAAATGCACAAACAGTAATTTCTCCGCATTGCAAGGTGCAATTCTGAAATTTTTTGCTTTTTCCTGCTCCTCTTAGCATGATAAAGAAGATTCAAAGAGAGTGAGATGCCAGCTCCTTTCATTCAGTCAGTAGCTTCAATCATTTCTGGACGTTTTTCAATGGCAAAAATCAATGAATATTGTAAATGCACAAACAGTAATTTCTCCGCATTGCAAGGTGCAATTCTGAAATTTTTTGCTTTTTCCTGCTCCTCTTAGCATGATAAAGAAGATTCAAAGAGAGTGAGATGCCAGCTCCTTTCATTCAGTCAGTAGCTTCAGTCATTTCTGGAAGTTTTTCAATGGCAAAAATCAATGAATATTGTAAATGCACAAACAGTAATTTCTCCGCATTGCAAGGTGCAATTCTGAAATTTTTTGCTTTTTCCTGCTCCTCTTAGCATGATAAAGAAGATTCAAAGAGAGTGAGATGCCAGCTCCTTTCATTCAGTCAGTAGCTTCAAACATTTCTGGTATAAACATTTCTGGACGTTTTTCAATGGCAAAAATCAATGAATATTGTAAATGCACAAACAGTAATATCTCCACATTGCAAGGTGCAATGCTGAAATTTTTTTTGCTTTTTCCTGCTAATCCTAGCATGATAAAGAAGATTCAAATAGAGTGAGATGCCAGCTCCTTTCATTCAGTCAGTAGCTTCAAACATTTCTGGACGTTTTTCAATGGCAAAAATCAATGAATATTGTAAATGCACAAACAGTAATATCTCCACATTGCAAGGTGCAATTCTGAAATTTTTTGCTTTTTCCTGCTAATCCTAGCATGATAAAGAAGATTCAAAGAGAGTGAGATGTCAGCTCCTTTCATTCAGTCAGTAGCTTCAAACATTTCTGGTATATGAATAACATGATGTTTTTCAATGGCAAAAATCAATGAATATTGTAAATGCACAAACAGTAATATCTCCACATTGCAAGGTGCAATTCTGAAATTTTTTGCTTTTTCCTGCTAATCCTAGCATGATAAAGAAGATTCAAAGAGAGTGAGATGCCAGCTCCTTTCATTCAGTCAGTAGCTTCAAACATTTCTGGACGTTTTTCAATGGCAAAAATCAATGAATATTGTAAATGCACAAACAGTAATATCTCCACATTGCAAGGTGCAATTCTGAAATTTTTTGCTTTTTCCTGCTACTCCTAGCATGATAAAGAAGATTCAAAGAGAGTGAGATGCCAGCTCCTTTCATTCAGTCAGTAGCTTCAATCATTTCTGGACGTTTTTCAATGGCAAAAATCAATGAATATTGTAAATGCACAAACAGTAATTTCTCCGCATTGCAAGGTGCAATTCTGAATTTTTTTGCTTTTTCCTGCTCCTCTTAGCATGGTAAAGAAGATTCAAAGAGAGTGAGATGCCAGCTCCTTTCATTCAGTCAGTAGCTTCAGTCATTTCTGGACGTTTTTCAATGGCAAAAATCAATGAATATTGTAAATGCACAAAAAGTAATTTCTCCGCATTGCAAGGTGCAATTCTGAAATTTTTTGCTTTTTCCTGCTCCTCTTAGCATGATAAAGAAGATTCAAAGAGAGTGAGATGCCAGCTCCTTTCATTCAGTCAGTAGCTTCAAACATTTCTGGTATAAACATTTCTGGACGTTTTTCAATGGCAAAAATCAATGAATATTGTAAATGCACAAACAGTAATATCTCCACATTGCAAGGTGCAATTCTGAAATTTTTTGCTTTTTCCTGCTAATCCTAGCATGATAAAGAAGATTCAAATACAGTGAGATGCCAGCTCCTTTCATTCAGTCAGTAGCTTCAAACATTTCTGGACGTTTTTCAATGGCAAAATTCAATGAATATTGTAAATGCACAAACAGTAATATCTCCACATTGCAAGGTGCAATTCTGAAATTTCTTGCTTTTTCCTGCTAATCCTAGCATGATAAAGAAGATTCAAAGAGAGTGAGATGCCAGCTCCTTTCATTCAGTCAGTAGCTTCAATCATTTCTGGATGTTTTTCAATGGCAAAAATCAATGAATATTGTAAATGCACAAACAGTAATTTCTCCGCATTGCAAGGTGCAATTCTGAAATTTTTTGCTTTTTCCTGCTCCTCTTAGCATGATAAAGAAGATTCAAAGAGAGTGAGATGCCAGCTCCTTTCATTCAGTCAGTAGCTTCAATCATTTCTGGTATATGAATAACATGATGTTTTTCAATGGCAAAAATCAATGAATATTGTAAATGCACAAACAGTAATTTCTCCGCATTGCAAGGTGCAATTCTGAAATTTTTTGCTTTTTCCTGCTCCTCTTAGCATGATAAAGAAGATTCAAAGAGAGTGAGATGCCAGCTCCTTTCATTCAGTCAGTAGCTTCAATCATTTCTGGACGTTTTTCAATGGCAAAAATCAATGAATATTGTAAATGCACAAACAGTAATTTCTCCGCATTGCAAGATGCAATTCTGAAATTTTTTGCTTTTTCCTGCTCCTCTTAGCATGATAAAGAAGATTCAAAGAGAGTGAGATGCCAGCTCCTTTCATTCAGTCAGTAGCTTCAGTCATTTCTGGACGTTTTTCAATGGCAAAAATCAATGAATATTGTAAATGCACAAACAGTAATTTCTCCGCATTGCAAAGTGCAATTCTGAAATTTTTTGCTTTTTCCTGCTCCTCTTAGCATGATAAAGAAGATTCAAAGAGAGTGAGATGCCAGCTCCTTTCATTCAGTCAGTAGCTTCAAACATTTCTGGTATAAACATTTCTGGATGTTTTTCAATGGCAAAAATCAATGAATATTGTAAATGCACAAACAGTAATATCTCCACATTGCAAGGTGCAATGCTGAAATTTTTTGCTTTTTCCTGCTAATCCTAGGATGATAAAGAAGATTCAAATAGAGTGAGATGCCAGCTCCTTTCATTCAGTCAGTAGCTTCAAACATTTCTGGACGTTTTTCAATGGCAAAAATCAATGAATATTGTAAATGCACAAACAGTAATATCTCCACATTGCAAGGTGCAATTCTGAAATTTTTTGCTTTTTCCTGCTAATCCTAGCATGATAAAGAAGATTCAAAGAGAGTGAGATGTCAGCTCCTTTCATTCAGTCAGTAGCTTCAAACATTTCTGGTATATGAATAACATGATGTTTTTCAATGGCAAAAATCAATGAATATTGTAAATGCACAAACAGTAATATCTCCACATTGCAAGGTGCAATTCTGAATTTTTTTGCTTTTTCCTGCTAATCCTAGCATGATAAAGAAGATTCAAAGAGAGTGAGATGCCAGCTCCTTTCATTCAGTCAGTAGCTTCAAACATTTCTGGACGTTTTTCAATGGCAAAAATCAATGAATATTGTAAATGCACAAACAGTAATATCTCCACATTGCAAGGTGCAATTCTGAAATTTTTTGCTTTTTCCTGCTACTCCTAGCATGATAAAGAAGATTCAAAGAGAGTGAGATGCCAGCTCCTTTCATTCAGTCAGTAGCTTCAATCATTTCTGGACGTTTTTCAATGGCAAAAATCAATGAATATTGTAAATGCACAAACAGTAATTTCTCCGCATTGCAAGGTGCAATTCTGAATTTTTTTGCTTTTTCCTGCTCCTCTTAGCATGGTAAAGAAGATTCAAAGAGAGTGAGATGCCAGCTCCTTTCATTCAGTCAGTAGCTTCAGTCATTTCTGGACGTTTTTCAATGGCAAAAATCAATGAATATTGTAAATGCACAAAAAGTAATTTCTCCGCATTGCAAGGTGCAATTCTGAAATTTTTTGCTTTTTCCTGCTCCTCTTAGCATGATAAAGAAGATTCAAAGAGAGTGAGATGCCAGCTCCTTTCATTCAGTCAGTAGCTTCAAACATTTCTGGTATAAACATTTCTGGACGTTTTTCAATGGCAAAAATCAATGAATATTGTAAATGCACAAACAGTAATATCTCCACATTGCAAGGTGCAATTCTGAAATTTTTTGCTTTTTCCTGCTAATCCTAGCATGATAAAGAAGATTCAAAGAGAGTGAGATGTCAGCTCCTTTCATTCAGTCAGTAGCTTCAAACATTTCTGGTATATGAATAACATGATGTTTTTCAATGGCAAAAATCAATGAATATTGTAAATGCACAAACAGTAATATCTCCACATTGCAAGGTGCAATTCTGAAATTTTTTGCTTTTTCCTGCTAATCCTAGCATGATAAAGAAGATTCAAAGAGAGTGAGATGCCAGCTCCTTTCATTCAGTCAGTAGCTTCAAACATTTCTGGACGTTTTTCAATGGCAAAAATCAATGAATATTGTAAATGCACAAACAGTAATATCTCCACATTGCAAGGTGCAATTCTGAAATTTTTTGCTTTTTCCTGCTACTCCTAGCATGATAAAGAAGATTCAAAGAGAGTGAGATGCCAGCTCCTTTCATTCAGTCAGTAGCTTCAATCATTTCTGGACGTTTTTCAATGGCAAAAATCAATGAATATTGTAAATGCACAAACAGTAATTTCTCCGCATTGCAAGGTGCAATTCTGAATTTTTTTGCTTTTTCCTGCTCCTCTTAGCATGGTAAAGAAGATTCAAAGAGAGTGAGATGCCAGCTCCTTTCATTCAGTCAGTAGCTTCAGTCATTTCTGGACGTTTTTCAATGGCAAAAATCAATGAATATTGTAAATGCACAAAAAGTAATTTCTCCGCATTGCAAGGTGCAATTCTGAAATTTTTTGCTTTTTCCTGCTCCTCTTAGCATGATAAAGAAGATTCAAAGAGAGTGAGATGCCAGCTCCTTTCATTCAGTCAGTAGCTTCAAACATTTCTGGTATAAACATTTCTGGACGTTTTTCAATGGCAAAAATCAATGAATATTGTAAATGCACAAACAGTAATATCTCCACATTGCAAGGTGCAATTCTGAAATTTTTTGCTTTTTCCTGCTAATCCTAGCATGATAAAGAAGATTCAAATAGAGTGAGATGCCAGCTCCTTTCATTCAGTCAGTAGCTTCAAACATTTCTGGACGTTTTTCAATGGCAAAATTCAATGAATATTGTAAATGCACAAACAGTAATATCTCCACATTGCAAGGTGCAATTCTGAAATTTCTTGCTTTTTCCTGCTAATCCTAGCATGATAAAGAAGATTCAAAGAGAGTGAGATGCCAGCTCCTTTCATTCAGTCAGTAGCTTCAATCATTTCTGGACGTTTTTCAATGGCAAAAATCAATGAATATTGTAAATGCACAAACAGTAATTTCTCCGCATTGCAAGGTGCAATTCTGAAATTTTTTGCTTTTTCCTGCTCCTCTTAGCATGATAAAGAAGATTCAAAGAGAGTGAGATGCCAGCTCCTTTCATTCAGTCAGTAGCTTCAATCATTTCTGGATGTTTTTCAATGGCAAAAATCAATGAATATTGTAAATGCACAAACAGTAATTTCTCCGCATTGCAAGGTGCAATTCTGAAATTTTTTGCTTTTTCCTGCTCCTCTTAGCATGATAAAGAAGATTCAAAGAGAGTGAGATGCCAGCTCCTTTCATTCAGTCAGTAGCTTCAATCATTTCTGGTATATGAATAACATGATGTTTTTCAATGGCAAAAATCAATGAATATTGTAAATGCACAAACAGTAATTTCTCCGCATTGCAAGGTGCAATTCTGAAATTTTTTGCTTTTTCCTGCTCCTCTTAGCATGATAAAGAAGATTCAAAGAGAGTGAGATGCCAGCTCCTTTCATTCAGTCAGTAGCTTCAATCATTTCTGGACGTTTTTCAATGGCAAAAATCAATGAATATTGTAAATGCACAAACAGTAATTTCTCCGCATTGCAAGATGCAATTCTGAAATTTTTTGCTTTTTCCTGCTCCTCTTAGCATGATAAAGAAGATTCAAAGAGAGTGAGATGCCAGCTCCTTTCATTCAGTCAGTAGCTTCAGTCATTTCTGGACGTTTTTCAATGGCAAAAATCAATGAATATTGTAAATGCACAAACAGTAATTTCTCCGCATTGCAAAGTGCAATTCTGAAATTTTTTGCTTTTTCCTGCTCCTCTTAGCATGATAAAGAAGATTCAAAGAGAGTGAGATGCCAGCTCCTTTCATTCAGTCAGTAGCTTCAAACATTTCTGGTATAAACATTTCTGGATGTTTTTCAATGGCAAAAATCAATGAATATTGTAAATGCACAAACAGTAATATCTCCACATTGCAAGGTGCAATGCTGAAATTTTTTGCTTTTTCCTGCTAATCCTAGGATGATAAAGAAGATTCAAATAGAGTGAGATGCCAGCTCCTTTCATTCAGTCAGTAGCTTCAAACATTTCTGGACGTTTTTCAATGGCAAAAATCAATGAATATTGTAAATGCACAAACAGTAATATCTCCACATTGCAAGGTGCAATTCTGAAATTTTTTGCTTTTTCCTGCTAATCCTAGCATGATAAAGAAGATTCAAAGAGAGTGAGATGTCAGCTCCTTTCATTCAGTCAGTAGCTTCAAACATTTCTGGTATATGAATAACATGATGTTTTTCAATGGCAAAAATCAATGAATATTGTAAATGCACAAACAGTAATATCTCCACATTGCAAGGTGCAATTCTGAATTTTTTTGCTTTTTCCTGCTAATCCTAGCATGATAAAGAAGATTCAAAGAGAGTGAGATGCCAGCTCCTTTCATTCAGTCAGTAGCTTCAAACATTTCTGGACGTTTTTCAATGGCAAAAATCAATGAATATTGTAAATGCACAAACAGTAATATCTCCACATTGCAAGGTGCAATTCTGAAATTTTTTGCTTTTTCCTGCTACTCCTAGCATGATAAAGAAGATTCAAAGAGAGTGAGATGCCAGCTCCTTTCATTCAGTCAGTAGCTTCAATCATTTCTGGACGTTTTTCAATGGCAAAAATCAATGAATATTGTAAATGCACAAACAGTAATTTCTCCGCATTGCAAGGTGCAATTCTGAATTTTTTTGCTTTTTCCTGCTCCTCTTAGCATGGTAAAGAAGATTCAAAGAGAGTGAGATGCCAGCTCCTTTCATTCAGTCAGTAGCTTCAGTCATTTCTGGACGTTTTTCAATGGCAAAAATCAATGAATATTGTAAATGCACAAAAAGTAATTTCTCCGCATTGCAAGGTGCAATTCTGAAATTTTTTGCTTTTTCCTGCTCCTCTTAGCATGATAAAGAAGATTCAAAGAGAGTGAGATGCCAGCTCCTTTCATTCAGTCAGTAGCTTCAAACATTTCTGGTATAAACATTTCTGGACGTTTTTCAATGGCAAAAATCAATGAATATTGTAAATGCACAAACAGTAATATCTCCACATTGCAAGGTGCAATTCTGAAATTTTTTGCTTTTTCCTGCTAATCCTAGCATGATAAAGAAGATTCAAATAGAGTGAGATGCCAGCTCCTTTCATTCAGTCAGTAGCTTCAAACATTTCTGGACGTTTTTCAATGGCAAAATTCAATGAATATTGTAAATGCACAAACAGTAATATCTCCACATTGCAAGGTGCAATTCTGAAATTTCTTGCTTTTTCCTGCTAATCCTAGCATGATAAAGAAGATTCAAAGAGAGTGAGATGCCAGCTCCTTTCATTCAGTCAGTAGCTTCAATCATTTCTGGACGTTTTTCAATGGCAAAAATCAATGAATATTGTAAATGCACAAACAGTAATTTCTCCGCATTGCAAGGTGCAATTCTGAAATTTTTTGCTTTTTCCTGCTCCTCTTAGCATGATAAAGAAGATTCAAAGAGAGTGAGATGCCAGCTCCTTTCATTCAGTCAGTAGCTTCAATCATTTCTGGATGTTTTTCAATGGCAAAAATCAATGAATATTGTAAATGCACAAACAGTAATTTCTCCGCATTGCAAGGTGCAATTCTGAAATTTTTTGCTTTTTCCTGCTCCTCTTAGCATGATAAAGAAGATTCAAAGAGAGTGAGATGCCAGCTCCTTTCATTCAGTCAGTAGCTTCAATCATTTCTGGTATATGAATAACATGATGTTTTTCAATGGCAAAAATCAATGAATATTGTAAATGCACAAACAGTAATTTCTCCGCATTGCAAGGTGCAATTCTGAAATTTTTTGCTTTTTCCTGCTCCTCTTAGCATGATAAAGAAGATTCAAAGAGAGTGAGATGCCAGCTCCTTTCATTCAGTCAGTAGCTTCAATCATTTCTGGACGTTTTTCAATGGCAAAAATCAATGAATATTGTAAATGCACAAACAGTAATTTCTCCGCATTGCAAGATGCAATTCTGAAATTTTTTGCTTTTTCCTGCTCCTCTTAGCATGATAAAGAAGATTCAAAGAGAGTGAGATGCCAGCTCCTTTCATTCAGTCAGTAGCTTCAGTCATTTCTGGACGTTTTTCAATGGCAAAAATCAATGAATATTGTAAATGCACAAACAGTAATTTCTCCGCATTGCAAAGTGCAATTCTGAAATGTTTTGCTTTTTCCTGCTCCTCTTAGCATGATAAAGAAGATTCAAAGAGAGTGAGATGCCAGCTCCTTTCATTCAGTCAGTAGCTTCAAACATTTCTGGTATAAACATTTCTGGATGTTTTTCAATGGCAAAAATCAATGAATATTGTAAATGCACAAACAGTAATATCTCCACATTGCAAGGTGCAATGCTGAAATTTTTTGCTTTTTCCTGCTAATCCTAGGATGATAAAGAAGATTCAAATAGAGTGAGATGCCAGCTCCTTTCATTCAGTCAGTAGCTTCAAACATTTCTGGACGTTTTTCAATGGCAAAAATCAATGAATATTGTAAATGCACAAACAGTAATATCTCCACATTGCAAGGTGCAATTCTGAAATTTTTTGCTTTTTCCTGCTAATCCTAGCATGATAAAGAAGATTCAAAGAGAGTGAGATGTCAGCTCCTTTCATTCAGTCAGTAGCTTCAAACATTTCTGGTATATGAATAACATGATGTTTTTCAATGGCAAAAATCAATGAATATTGTAAATGCACAAACAGTAATATCTCCACATTGCAAGGTGCAATTCTGAATTTTTTTGCTTTTTCCTGCTAATCCTAGCATGATAAAGAAGATTCAAAGAGAGTGAGATGCCAGCTCCTTTCATTCTGTCAGTAGCTTCAAACATTTCTGGACGTTTTTCAATGGCAAAAATCAATGAATATTGTAAATGCACAAACAGTAATATCTCCACATTGCAAGGTGCAATTCTGAAATTTTTTGCTTTTTCCTGCTACTCCTAGCATGATAAAGAAGATTCAAAGAGAGTGAGATGCCAGCTCCTTTCATTCAGTCAGTAGCTTCAATCATTTCTGGACGTTTTTCAATGGCAAAAATCAATGAATATTGTAAATGCACAAACAGTAATTTCTCCGCATTGCAAGGTGCAATTCTGAATTTTTTTGCTTTTTCCTGCTCCTCTTAGCATGGTAAAGAAGATTCAAAGAGAGTGAGATGCCAGCTCCTTTCATTCAGTCAGTAGCTTCAGTCATTTCTGGACGTTTTTCAATGGCAAAAATCAATGAATATTGTAAATGCACAAAAAGTAATTTCTCCGCATTGCAAGGTGCAATTCTGAAATTTTTTGCTTTTTCCTGCTCCTCTTAGCATGATAAAGAAGATTCAAAGAGAGTGAGATGCCAGCTCCTTTCATTCAGTCAGTAGCTTCAAACATTTCTGGTATAAACATTTCTGGACGTTTTTCAATGGCAAAAATCAATGAATATTGTAAATGCACAAACAGTAATATCTCCACATTGCAAGGTGCAATTCTGAAATTTTTTGCTTTTTCCTGCTAATCCTAGCATGATAAAGAAGATTCAAATAGAGTGAGATGCCAGCTCCTTTCATTCAGTCAGTAGCTTCAAACATTTCTGGACCTTTTTCAATGGCAAAATTCAATGAATATTGTAAATGCACAAACAGTAATATCTCCACATTGCAAGGTGCAATTCTGAAATTTCTTGCTTTTTCCTGCTAATCCTAGCATGATAAAGAAGATTCAAAGAGAGTGAGATGCCAGCTCCTTTCATTCAGTCAGTAGCTTCAATCATTTCTGGACGTTTTTCAATGGCAAAAATCAATGAATATTGTAAATGCACAAACAGTAATTTCTCCGCATTGCAAGGTGCAATTCTGAAATTTTTTGCTTTTTCCTGCTCCTCTTAGCATGATAAAGAAGATTCAAAGAGAGTGAGATGCCAGCTCCTTTCATTCAGTCAGTAGCTTCAATCATTTCTGGATGTTTTTCAATGGCAAAAATCAATGAATATTGTAAATGCACAAACAGTAATTTCTCCGCATTGCAAGGTGCAATTCTGAAATTTTTTGCTTTTTCCTGCTCCTCTTAGCATGATAAAGAAGATTCAAAGAGAGTGAGATGCCAGCTCCTTTCATTCAGTCAGTAGCTTCAATCATTTCTGGTATATGAATAACATGATGTTTTTCAATGGCAAAAATCAATGAATATTGTAAATGCACAAACAGTAATTTCTCCGCATTGCAAGGTGCAATTCTGAAATTTTTTGCTTTTTCCTGCTCCTCTTAGCATGATAAAGAAGATTCAAAGAGAGTGAGATGCCAGCTCCTTTCATTCAGTCAGTAGCTTCAATCATTTCTGGACGTTTTTCAATGGCAAAAATCAATGAATATTGTAAATGCACAAACAGTAATTTCTCCGCATTGCAAGATGCAATTCTGAAATTTTTTGCTTTTTCCTGCTCCTCTTAGCATGATAAAGAAGATTCAAAGAGAGTGAGATGCCAGCTCCTTTCATTCAGTCAGTAGCTTCAGTCATTTCTGGACGTTTTTCAATGGCAAAAATCAATGAATATTGTAAATGCACAAACAGTAATTTCTCCGCATTGCAAAGTGCAATTCTGAAATTTTTTGCTTTTTCCTGCTCCTCTTAGCATGATAAAGAAGATTCAAAGAGAGTGAGATGCCAGCTCCTTTCATTCAGTCAGTAGCTTCAAACATTTCTGGTATAAACATTTCTGGATGTTTTTCAATGGCAAAAATCAATGAATATTGTAAATGCACAAACAGTAATATCTCCACATTGCAAGGTGCAATGCTGAAATTTTTTGCTTTTTCCTGCTAATCCTAGGATGATAAAGAAGATTCAAATAGAGTGAGATGCCAGCTCCTTTCATTCAGTCAGTAGCTTCAAACATTTCTGGACGTTTTTCAATGGCAAAAATCAATGAATATTGTAAATGCACAAACAGTAATATCTCCACATTGCAAGGTGCAATTCTGAAATTTTTTGCTTTTTCCTGCTAATCCTAGCATGATAAAGAAGATTCAAAGAGAGTGAGATGTCAGCTCCTTTCATTCAGTCAGTAGCTTCAAACATTTCTGGTATATGAATAACATGATGTTTTTCAATGGCAAAAATCAATGAATATTGTAAATGCACAAACAGTAATATCTCCACATTGCAAGGTGCAATTCTGAATTTTTTTGCTTTTTCCTGCTAATCCTAGCATGATAAAGAAGATTCAAAGAGAGTGAGATGCCAGCTCCTTTCATTCAGTCAGTAGCTTCAAACATTTCTGGACGTTTTTCAATGGCAAAAATCAATGAATATTGTAAATGCACAAACAGTAATATCTCCACATTGCAAGGTGCAATTCTGAAATTTTTTGCTTTTTCCTGCTACTCCTAGCATGATAAAGAAAATTCAAAGAGAGTGAGATGCCAGCTCCTTTCATTCAGTCAGTAGCTTCAAACATTTCTGGACGTTTTTCAATGGCAAAAATCAATGAATATTGTAAATGCACAAACAGTAATATCTCCACATTGCAAGGTGCAATTCTGAAATTTTTTGCTTTTTCCTGCTAATCCTAGCATGATAAAGAAGATTCAAAGGGAGTGAGATGCAAGCTCCTTTCATTCAGTCAGTAGCTTCAAACATTTCTGGACGTTTTTCAATGGCAAAAATCAATGAATATTGTAAATGCACAAACAGTAATTTCTCCGCATTGCAAGGTGCAATTCTGAAATTTTTTGCTTTTTCCTGCTCCTCTTAGCATGATAAAGAAGATTCAAAGAGAGTGAGATGCCAGCTCCTTTCATTCAGTCAGTAGCTTCAATCATTTCTGGACGTTTTTCAATGGCAAAAATCAATGAATATTGTAAATGCACAAACAGTAATTTCTCCGCATTGCAAGGTGCAATTCTGAAATTTTTTGCTTTTTCCTGCTCCTCTTAGCATGATAATGAAGATTCAAAGAGAGTGAGATGCCAGCTCCTTTCATTCAGTCAGTAGCTTCAATCATTTCTGGTATATGAATAACATGATGTTTTTCAATGGCAAAAATCAATGAATATTGTAAATGCACAAACAGTAATTTCTCCGCATTGCAAGTTGCAATTCTGAAATTTTTTGCTTTTTCCTGCTCCTCTTAGCATGATAAAGAAGATTCAAAGAGAGTGAGATGCCAGCTCCTTTCATTCAGTCAGTAGCTTCAATCATTTCTGGACGTTTTTCAATGGCAAAAATCAATGAATATTGTAAATGCACAAACAGTAATTTCTCCGCATTGCAAGGTGCAATTCTGAAATTTTTTGCTTTTTCCTGCTCCTCTTAGCATGATAAAGAAGATTCAAAGAGAGTGAGATGCCAGCTCCTTTCATTCAGTCAGTAGCTTCAATCATTTCTGGACGTTTTTCAATGGCAAAAATCAATGAATATTGTAAATGCACAAACAGTAATTTCTCCGCATTGCAAGGTGCAATTCTGAAATTTTTTGCTTTTTCCTGCTCCTCTTAGCATGATAAAGAAGATTCAAAGAGAGTGAGATGCCAGCTCCTTTCATTCAGTCAGTAGCTTCAATCATTTCTGGACGTTTTTCAATGGCAAAAATCAATGAATATTGTAAATGCACAAACAGTAATTTCTCCGCATTGCAAGGTGCAATTCTGAAATTTTTTGCTTTTTCCTGCTCCTCTTAGCATGATAAAGAAGATTCAAAGAGAGTGAGATGCCAGCTCCTTTCATTCAGTCAGTAGCTTCAATCATTTCTGGTATATGAATAACATGATGTTTTTCAATGGCAAAAATCAATGAATATTGTAAATGCACAAACAGTAATTTCTCCGCATTGCAAGGTGCAATTCTGAAATTTTTTGCTTTTTCCTGCTCCTCTTAGCATGATAAAGAAGATTCAAAGAGCGTGAGATGCCAGCTCCTTTCATTCAGTCAGTAGCTTCAATCATTTCTGGATGTTTTTCAATGGCAAAAATCAATGAATATTGTAAATGCACAAACAGTAATTTCTCCGCATTGCAAGGTGCAATTCTGAAATTTTTTGCTTTTTCCTGCTCCTCTTAGCATGATAAAGAAGATTCAAAGAGAGTGAGATGCCAGCTCCTTTCATTCAGTCAGTAGCTTCAGTCATTTCTGGACGTTTTTCAATGGCAAAAATCAATGAATATTGTAAATGCACAAACAGTAATTTCTCCGCATTGCAACGTGCAATTCTGAAATTTTTTGCTTTTTCCTGCTATTCTTAGCATGATAAAGAAGATTCAAAGAGAGTGAGATGCCAGCTCCTTTCATTCAGTCAGTAGCTTCAAACATTTCTGGTATAAACATTTCTGGACGTTTTTCAATGGCAAAAATCAATGAATATTGTAAATGCACAAACAGTAATATCTCCACATTGCAAGGTGCAATTCTGAAATTTTTTGCTTTTTCCTGCTAATCCTAGCATGATAAAGAAGATTCAAATAGAGTGAGATGCCAGCTCCTTTCATTCAGTCAGTAGCTTCAAGCATTTCTGGACGTTTTTCAATGGCAATATTCAATGAATATTGTAAATGCACAAACAGTAATATCTCCACTTTGCAAGGTGCAATTCTGAAATTTTTTGCTTTTTCCTGCTAATCCTAGCATGATAAAGAAGATTCAAAGAGAGTGAGATGCCAGCTCCTTTCATTCAGTCAGTAGCTTCAATCATTTCTGGACGTTTTTCAATGGCAAAAATCAATGAATATTGTAAATGCACAAACAGTAATTTCTCCGCATTGCATGGTGCAATTCTGAAATTTTTTGCTTTTTCCTGCTCCTCTTAGCATGATAAAGAAGATTCAAAGAGAGTGAGATGCCACCTCCTTTCATTCAGTCAGTAGCTTCAATCATTTCTGGACGTTTTTCAATGGCAAAAATCAATGAATATTGTAAATGCACAAACAGTAATTTCTCCGCATTGCAAGGTGCAATTCTGAAATTTTTTGCTTTTTCCTGCTCCTCTTAGCATGATAAAGAAGATTCAAAGAGAGTGAGATGCCAGCTCCTTTCATTCAGTCAGTAGCTTCAATCATTTCTGGTATATGAATAACATGATGTTTTTCAATGGCAAAAATCAATGAATATTGTAAATGCACAAACAGTAATTTCTCCGCATTGCAAGGTGCAATTCTGAAATTTTTTGCTTTTTCCTGCTCCTCTTAGCATGATAAAGAAGATTCAAAGAGAGTGAGATGCCAGCTCCTTTCATTCAGTCAGTAGCTTCAATCATTTCTGGACGTTTTTCAATGGCAAAAATCAATGAATATTGTAAATGCACAAACAGTAATTTCTCCGCATTGCAAGGTGCAATTCTGAAATTTTTTGCTTTTTCCTGCTCCTCTTAGCATGATAAAGAAGATTCAAAGAGAGTGAGATGCCACCTCCTTTCATTCAGTCAGTAGCTTCAATCATTTCTGGACGTTTTTCAATGGCAAAAATCAATGAATATTGTAAATGCACAAACAGTAATTTCTCCGCATTGCAAGGTGCAATTCTGAAATTTTTTGCTTTTTCCTGCTCCTCTTAGCATGATAAAGAAGATTCAAAGAGAGTGAGATGCCAGCTCCTTTCATTCAGTCAGTAGCTTCAATCATTTCTGGTATATGAATAACATGATGTTTTTCAATGGCAAAAATCAATGAATATTGTAAATGCACAAACAGTAATTTCTCCGCATTGCAAGGTGCAATTCTGAAATTTTTTGCTTTTTCCTGCTCCTCTTAGCATGATAAAGAAGATTCAAAGAGAGTGAGATGCCAGCTCCTTTCATTCAGTCAGTAGCTTCAATCATTTCTGGTATATGAATAACATGATGTTTTTCAATGGCAAAAATCAATGAATATTGTAAATGCACAAACAGTAATTTCTCCGCATTGCAAGGTGCAATTCTGAAATTTTTTGCTTTTTCCTGCTCCTCTTAGCATGATAAAGAAGATTCAAAGAGAGTGAGATGCCAGCTCCTTTCATTCAGTCAGTAGCTTCAATCATTTCTGGACGTTTTTCAATGGCAAAAATCAATGAATATTGTAAATGCACAAACAGTAATTTCTCCGCATTGCAAGGTGCAATTCTGAAATTTTTTGCTTTTTCCTGCTCCTCTTAGCATGATAAAGAAGATTCAAAGAGAGTGAGATGCCAGCTCCTTTCATTCAGTCAGTAGCTTCAATCATTTCTGGACGTTTTTCAATGGCAAAAATCAATGAATATTGTAAATGCACAAACAGTAATTTCTCCGCATTGCAAGGTGCAATTCTGAAATTTTTTGCTTTTTCCTGCTCCTCTTAGCATGATAAAGAAGATTCAAAGAGAGTGAGATGCCAGCTCCTTTCATTCAGTCAGTAGCTTCAATCATTTCTGGTATATGAATAACATGATGTTTTTCAATGGCAAAAATCAATGAATATTGTAAATGCACAAACAGTAATTTCTCCGCATTGCAAGGTGCAATTCTGAAATTTTTTGCTTTTTCCTGCTCCTCTTAGCATGGTAAAGAAGATTCAAAGAGAGTGAGATGCCAGCTCCTTTCATTCAGTCAGTAGCTTCAATCATTTCTGGACGTTTTTCAATGGCAAAAAACAATGAATATTGTAAATGCACAAACAGTAATTTCTCCGCATTGCAAGGTGCAATTCTGAAATTTTTTGCTTTTTCCTGCTCCTCTTAGCATGATAAAGAAGATTCAAAGAGAGTGAGATGCCAGCTCCTTTCATTCAGTCAGTAGCTTCAGTCATTTCTGAACGTTTTTCAATGGCAAAAATCAATGAATATTGTAAATGCACAAACAGTAATTTATCCGCATTGCAAGGTGCAATTCTGAAATTTTTTGCTTTTTCCTGCTCCTCTTAGCATGATAAAGAAGATTCAAAGAGAGTGAGATGCCAGCTCCTTTCATTCAGTCAGTAGCTTCAATCATTTCTGGACGTTTTTCAATGGCAAAATCAATGAATATTGTAAATGCACAAACAGTAATTTCTCCGCATTGCAAGGTGCAATTCTGAAATTTTTTGCTTTTTCCTGCTCCTCTTAGCATGATAAAGAAGATTCAAAGAGAGTGAGATGCCAGCTCCTTTCATTCAGTCAGTAGCTTCAATCATTTCTGGACGTTTTTCAATGGCAAAAATCAATGAATATTGTAAATGCACAAACAGTAATTTCTCCGCATTGCAAGGTGCAATTCTGAAATTTTTTGCTTTTTCCTGCTCCTCTTAGCATGATAAAGAAGATTCAAAGAGAATGAGATGCCAGCTCCTTTCATTCAGTCAGTAGCTTCAATCATTTCTGGTATATGAATAACATGATGTTTTTCAATGGCAAAAATCAATGAATATTGTAAATGCACAAACAGTAATTTCTCCGCATTGCAAGGTGCAATTCTGAAATTTTTTGCTTTTTCCTGCTCCTCTTAGCATGATAAAGAAGATTCAAAGAGAGTGAGATGCCAGCTCCTTTCATTCAGTCAGTAGCTTCAATCATTTCTGGATGTTTTTCAATGGCAAAAATCAATGAATATTGTAAATGCACAAACAGTAATTTCTCCGCATTGCAAGGTGCAATTCTGAAATTTTTTGCTTTTTCCTGCTCCTCTTAGCATGATAAAGAAGATTCAGAGAGTGAGATGCCAGCTCCTTTCATTCAGTCAGTAGCTTCAGTCATTTCTGGACGTTTTTCAATGGCAAAAATCAATGAATATTGTAAATGCACAAACAGTAATTTCTCCGCATTGCAAGGTGCAATTCTGAAATGTTTTGCTTTTTCCTGCTCCTCTTAGCATGATAAAGAAGATTCAAAGAGAGTGAGATGCCAGCTCCTTTCATTCAGTCAGTAGCTTCAAACATTTCTGGTATAAACATTTCTGGACGTTTTTCAATGGCAAAAATCAATGAATATTGTAAATGCACAAACAGTAATATCTCCACATTGCAAGGTGCAATTCTGAAATTTTTTGCTTTTTCCTGCTCCTCTTAGCATGATAAAGAAGATTCAAAGAGAGTGAGATGCCAGCTCCTTTCATTCAGTCAGTAGCTTCAATCATTTCTGGACGTTTTTCAATGGCAAAAATCAATGAATATTGTAAATGCACAAACAGTAATTTCTCCGCATTGCAAGGTGCAATTCTGAAATTTTTTGCTTTTTCCTGCTCCTCTTAGCATGATAAAGAAGATTCAAAGAGAGTGAGATGCCAGCTCCTTTCATTCAGTCAGTAGCTTCAATCATTTCTGGTATATGAATAACATGATGTTTTTCAATGGCAAAAATCAATGAATATTGTAAATGCACAAACAGTAATTTCTCCGCATTGCAAGGTGCAATTCTGAAATTTTTTGCTTTTTCCTGCTCCTCTTAGCATGATAAAGAAGATTCAAAGAGAGTGAGATGCCAGCTCTTTTCATTCAGTCAGTAGCTTCAATCATTTCTGGACGTTTTTCAATGGCAAAAATCAATGAATATTGTAAATGCACAAACAGTAATTTCTCCGCATTGCAAGGTGCAATTCTGAAATTTTTTGCTTTTTCCTGCTCCTCTTAGCATGATAAAGAAGATTCAAAGAGAGTGAGATGCCAGCTCCTTTCATTCAGTCAGTAGCTTCAGTCATTTCTGGACGTTTTTCAATGGCAAAAATCAATGAATATTGTAAATGCACAAACAGTAATTTCTCCGCATTGCAAGGTGCAATTCTGAAATTCTTTGCTTTTTCCTGCTCCTCTTAGCATGATAAAGAAGATTCAAAGAGAGTGAGATGCCAGCTCCTTTCATTCAGTCAGTAGCTTCAAACATTTCTGGTATAAACATTTCTGGACGTTTTTCAATGGCAAAAATCAATGAATATTGTAAATGCACAAACAGTAATATCTCCACATTGCAAGGTGCAATTCTGAAATTTTTTGCTTTTTCCTGCTAATCCTAGCATGATAAAGAAGATTCAAAGAGAGTGAGATGCCAGATCCTTTCATTCAGTCAGTAGCTTCAATCATTTCTGGACGTTTTTCAATGGCAAAAATCAATGAATATTGTAAATGCACAAACAGTAATTTCTCCGCATTGCAAGGTGCAATTCTGAAATTTTTTGCTTTTTCCTGCTCCTCTTAGCATGATAAAGAAGATTCAAAGAGAGTGAGATGCCAGCTCCTTTCATTCAGTCAGTAGCTTCAATCATTTCTGGACGTTTTTCAATGGCAAAAATCAATGAATATTGTAAATGCACAAACAGTAATTTCTCCGCATTGCAAATTGCAATTCTGAAATTTTTTGCTTTTTCCTGCTCCTCTTAGCATGATAAAGAAGATTCAAAGAGAGTGAGATGCCAGCTCCTTTCATTCAGTCAGTAGCTTCAATCATTTCTGGACGTTTTTCAATGGCAAAAATCAATGAATATTGTAAATGCACAAACAGTAATTTCTCCGCATTGCAAGGTGCAATTCTGAAATTTTTTGCTTTTTCCTGCTCCTCTTAGCATGATAAAGAAGATTCAAAGAGAATGAGATGCCAGCTCCTTTCATTCAGTCAGTAGCTTCAATCATTTCTGGTATATGAATAACATGATGTTTTTCAATGGCAAAAATCAATGAATATTGTAAATGCACAAACAGTAATTTCTCCGCATTGCAAGGTGCAATTCTGAAATTTTTTGCTTTTTCCTGCTCCTCTTAGCATGATAAAGAAGATTCAAAGAGAGTGAGATGCCAGCTCCTTTCATTCAGTCAGTAGCTTCAATCATTTCTGGATGTTTTTCAATGGCAAAAATCAATGAATATTGTAAATGCACAAACAGTAATTTCTCCGCATTGCAAGGTGCAATTCTGAAATTTTTTGCTTTTTCCTGCTCCTCTTAGCATGATAAAGAAGATTCAAAGAGAGTGAGATGCCAGCTCCTTTCATTCAGTCAGTAGCTTCAATCATTTCTGGTATATGAATAACATGATGTTTTTCAATGGCAAAAATCAATGAATATTGTAAATGCACAAACAGTAATTTCTCCGCATTGCAAGGTGCAATTCTGAAATTTTTTGCTTTTTCCTGCTCCTCTTAGCATGATAAAGAAGATTCAAAGAGAGTGAGATGCCAGCTCTTTTCATTCAGTCAGTAGCTTCAATCATTTCTGGACGTTTTTCAATGGCAAAAATCAATGAATATTGTAAATGCACAAACAGTAATTTCTCCGCATTGCAAGGTGCAATTCTGAAATTTTTTGCTTTTTCCTGCTCCTCTTAGCATGATAAAGAAGATTCAAAGAGAGTGAGATGCCAGCTCCTTTCATTCAGTCAGTAGCTTCAGTCATTTCTGGACGTTTTTCAATGGCAAAAATCAATGAATATTGTAAATGCACAAACAGTAATTTCTCCGCATTGCAAGGTGCAATTCTGAAATTCTTTGCTTTTTCCTGCTCCTCTTAGCATGATAAAGAAGATTCAAAGAGAGTGAGATGCCAGCTCCTTTCATTCAGTCAGTAGCTTCAAACATTTCTGGTATAAACATTTCTGGACGTTTTTCAATGGCAAAAATCAATGAATATTGTAAATGCACAAACAGTAATATCTCCACATTGCAAGGTGCAATTCTGAAATTTTTTGCTTTTTCCTGCTAATCCTAGCATGATAAAGAAGATTCAAAGAGAGTGAGATGCCAGCTCCTTTCATTCAGTCAGTAGCTTCAATCATTTCTGGACGTTTTTCAATGGCAAAAATCAATGAATATTGTAAATGCACAAACAGTAATTTCTCCGCATTGCAAGGTGCAATTCTGAAATTTTTTGCTTTTTCCTGCTCCTCTTAGCATGATAAAGAAGATTCAAAGAGAGTGAGATGCCAGCTCCTTTCATTCAGTCAGTAGCTTCAATCATTTCTGGACGTTTTTCAATGGCAAAAATCAATGAATATTGTAAATGCACAAACAGTAATTTCTCCGCATTGCAAATTGCAATTCTGAAATTTTTTGCTTTTTCCTGCTCCTCTTAGCATGATAAAGAAGATTCAAAGAGAGTGAGATGCCAGCTCCTTTCATTCAGTCAGTAGCTTCAATCATTTCTGGACGTTTTTCAATGGCAAAAATCAATGAATATTGTAAATGCACAAACAGTAATTTCTCCGCATTGCAAGGTGCAATTCTGAAATTTTTTGCTTTTTCCTGCTCCTCTTAGCATGATAAAGAAGATTCAAAGAGAATGAGATGCCAGCTCCTTTCATTCAGTCAGTAGCTTCAATCATTTCTGGTATATGAATAACATGATGTTTTTCAATGGCAAAAATCAATGAATATTGTAAATGCACAAACAGTAATTTCTCCGCATTGCAAGGTGCAATTCTGAAATTTTTTGCTTTTTCCTGCTCCTCTTAGCATGATAAAGAAGATTCAAAGAGAGTGAGATGCCAGCTCCTTTCATTCAGTCAGTAGCTTCAATCATTTCTGGATGTTTTTCAATGGCAAAAATCAATGAATATTGTAAATGCACAAACAGTAATTTCTCCGCATTGCAAGGTGCAATTCTGAAATTTTTTGCTTTTTCCTGCTCCTCTTAGCATGATAAAGAAGATTCAGAGAGTGAGATGCCAGCTCCTTTCATTCAGTCAGTAGCTTCAGTCATTTCTGGACGTTTTTCAATGGCAAAAATCAATGAATATTGTAAATGCACAAACAGTAATTTCTCCGCATTGCAAGGTGCAATTCTGAAATTTTTTGCTTTTTCCTGCTCCTCTTAGCATGATAAAGAAGATTCAAAGAGAGTGAGATGCCAGCTCCTTTCATTCAGTCAGTAGCTTCAAACATTTCTGGTATAAACATTTCTGGACGTTTTTCAATGGCAAAAATCAATGAATATTGTAAATGCACAAACAGTAATATCTCCACATTGCAAGGTGCAATTCTGAAATTTTTTGCTTTTTCCTGCTCCTCTTAGCATGATAAAGAAGATTCAAAGAGAGTGAGATGCCAGCTCCTTTCATTCAGTCAGTAGCTTCAATCATTTCTGGACGTTTTTCAATGGCAAAAATCAATGAATATTGTAAATGCACAAACAGTAATTTCTCCGCATTGCAAGGTGCAATTCTGAAATTTTTTGCTTTTTCCTGCTCCTCTTAGCATGATAAAGAAGATTCAAAGAGAGTGAGATGCCAGCTCCTTTCATTCAGTCAGTAGCTTCAATCATTTCTGGTATATGAATAACATGATGTTTTTCAATGGCAAAAATCAATGAATATTGTAAATGCACAAACAGTAATTTCTCCGCATTGCAAGGTGCAATTCTGAAATTTTTTGCTTTTTCCTGCTCCTCTTAGCATGATAAAGAAGATTCAAAGAGAGTGAGATGCCAGCTCTTTTCATTCAGTCAGTAGCTTCAATCATTTCTGGACGTTTTTCAATGGCAAAAATCAATGAATATTGTAAATGCACAAACAGTAATTTCTCCGCATTGCAAGGTGCAATTCTGAAATTTTTTGCTTTTTCCTGCTCCTCTTAGCATGATAAAGAAGATTCAAAGAGAGTGAGATGCCAGCTCCTTTCATTCAGTCAGTAGCTTCAGTCATTTCTGGACGTTTTTCAATGGCAAAAATCAATGAATATTGTAAATGCACAAACAGTAATTTCTCCGCATTGCAAGGTGCAATTCTGAAATTCTTTGCTTTTTCCTGCTCCTCTTAGCATGATAAAGAAGATTCAAAGAGAGTGAGATGCCAGCTCCTTTCATTCAGTCAGTAGCTTCAAACATTTCTGGTATAAACATTTCTGGACGTTTTTCAATGGCAAAAATCAATGAATATTGTAAATGCACAAACAGTAATATCTCCACATTGCAAGGTGCAATTCTGAAATTTTTTGCTTTTTCCTGCTAATCCTAGCATGATAAAGAAGATTCAAATAGAGTGAGATGCCAGCTCCTTTCATTCAGTCAGTAGCTTCAAACATTTCTGGACGTTTTTCAATGGCAAAAATCAATGAATATTGTAAACGCACAAACAGTAATATCTCCACATTGCAAGGTTCAATTCTGAAATTTTTTGCTTTTTCCTGCTAATCCTAGCATGATAAAGAAGATTCAAAGAGAATGAGATGCCAGCTCATTTCATTCAGTCAGTAGCTTCAAACATTTCTGGTATATGAATAACATGATGTTTTTCAATGGCAAAAATCAATGAATTTTGTAAATGCACAAACAGTAATATCTCCATATTGCAAGGTGCAATTCTGAAATTTTTTGCTTTTTCCTGCTAATCCTAGCATGATAAAGAAGATTCAAAGAGAGTGAGATGCCAGCTCCTTTCATTCAGTCAGTAGCTTCAAACATTTCTGGACGTTTTTCAATGGCAAAAATCAATGAATATTGTAAATGCACAAACAGTAATATCTCCACATTGCAAGGTGCAATTCTGAAATTTTTTGCTTTTTCCTGCTACTCCTAGCATGATAAAGAAGATTCAAAGAGAGTGAGATGCCAGCTCCTTTCATTCAGTCAGTAGCTTCAAACATTTCTGGACGTTTTTCAATGGCAAAAATCAATGAATATTGTAAATGCACAAACAGTAATATCTCCACATTGCAAGGTGCAATTCTGAAATTTTTTGCTTTTTCCTGCTAATCCTAGCATGATAAAGAAGATTCAAAGAGAGTGAGATGCCAGCTCCTTTCATTCAGTCAGTAGCTTCAAACATTTCTGGACGTTTTTCAATGGCAAAAATCTATGAATATTGTAAATGCACAAACAGTAATTTCTCCGCATTGCAAGGTGCAATTCTGAAATTTTTTGCTTTTTCCTGCTCCTCTTAGCATGATAAAGATTCAAAGAGAGTGAGATGCCAGCTCCTTTCATTCAGTCAGTAGCTTCAATCATTTCTGGACGTTTTTCAATGGCAAAAATCAATGAATATTGTAAATGCACAAACAGTAATTTCTCCGCATTGCAAGGTGCAATTCTGAAATTTTTTGCTTTTTCCTGCTCCTCTTAGCATGAAAAAGAAGATTCAAAGAGAATGAGATGCCCGCTCCTTTCATTCAGTCAGTAGCTTCAATCATTTCTGGTATATGAATAACATGATGTTTTTAAATGGCAAAAATCAATGAATATTGTAAATGCACAAACAGTAATTTCTCCGCATTGCAAGGTGCAATTCTGAATTTTTTTGCTTTTTCCTGCTCCTCTTAGCATGATAAAGAAGATTCAAAGAGAGTGAGATGCCAGCTCCTTTCATTCAGTCAGTAGCTTCAATCATTTCTGGACGTTTTTCAATGGCAAAAATCAATGAATAATGTAAATGCACAAACAGTAATTTCTCCGCATTGCAAGGTGCAATTCTGAAATTTTTTGCTTTTTCCTGCTCCTCTTAGCATGATAAAGAAGATTCAAAGAGAGTGAGATGCCAGCTCCTTTCATTCAGTCAGTAGCTTCAAACATTTCTGGTATATGAATAACATGATGTTTTTCAATGGCAAAAATCAATGAATATTGTAAATGCACAAACAGTAATTTCTCCGCATTGCAAGGTGCAATTCTGAAATTTTTTGCTTTTTCCTGCTCCTCTTAGCATGATAAAGAAGATTCAAAGAGAGTGAGATGCCAGCTCCTTTCATTCAGTCAGTAGCTTCAAACATTTCTGGTATATGAATAACATGATGTTTTTCAATGGCAAAAATCAATGAATATTGTAAATGCACAAACAGTAATTTCTCCGCATTGCAAGGTGCAATTCTGAAATTTTTTGCTTTTTCCTGCTCCTCTTAGCATGATAAAGAAGATTCAAAGAGAGTGAGATGCCAGCTCCTTTCATTCAGTCAGTAGCTTCAATCTTTTCTGGACGTTTTTCAATGGCAAAAATCAATGAATATTGTAAATGCACAAACAGTAATTTCTCCGCATTGCAAGGTGCAATTCTGAAATTTTTTGCTTTTTCCTGCTCCTCTTAGCATGATAAAGAAGATTCAAAGAGAGTGAGATGCCAGCTCCTTTCATTCAGTCAGTAGCTTCAATCATTTCTGGTATATGAATAACATGATGTTTTTCAATGGCAAAAATCAATGAATATTGTAAATGCACAAACAGTAATTTCTCCGCATTGCAAGGTGCAATTCTGAAATTTTTTGCTTTTTCCTGCTCCTCTTAGCATGGTAAAGAAGATTCAAAGAGAGTGAGATGCCAGCTCCTTTCATTCAGTCAGTAGCTTCAATCATTTCTGGACGTTTTTCAATGGCAAAAATCAATGAATATTGTAAATGCACAAACAGTAATTTCTCCGCATTGCAAGGTGCAATTCTGAAATTTTTTGCTTTTTCCTGCTCCTCTTAGCATGATAAAGAAGATTCAAAGAGAGTGAGATGCCAGCTCCTTTCATTCAGTCAGTAGCTTCAATCATTTCTGGGTATGAATAACATGATGTTTTTCAATGGCAAAAATCAATGAATATTGTAAATGCACAAACAGTAATTTCTCCACATTGCAAGGTGCAATTCTGAAATTTTTTGCTTTTTCCTGCTCCTCTTAGCATGATAAAGAAGATTCAAAGAGAGTGAGATGCCAGCTCCTTTCATTCAGTCAGTAGCTTCAATCATTTCTGGACGTTTTTCAATGGCAAAAATCAATGAATATAGTAAATGCACAAACAGTAATTTCTCCGCATTGCAAGGTGCAATTCTGAAATTTTTTGCTTTTTCCTGCTCCTCTTAGCATGATAAAGAAGATTCAAAGAGAGTGAGATGCCAGCTCCTTTCATTCAGTCAGTAGCTTCAATCATTTCTGGACGTTTTTCAATGGCAAAAATCAATGAATATTGAAAATGCACAAACAGTAATTTCTCCGCATTGCAAGGTGCAATTCTGAATTTTTTTGCTTTTTCCTGCTCCTCTTAGCATGATAAAGAAGATTCAAAGAGAGTGAGATGCCAGCTCCTTTCATTCAGTCAGTAACTTCAAACATTTCTGGTATAAACATTTCTGGACGTTTTTCAATGGCAAAAATCAATGAATATTGTAAATGCACAAACAGTAATATCTCCACATTGCAAGGTGC
Source organism: Phyllobates terribilis (assembly GCF_046119375.1). Classification (NCBI taxonomy): domain Eukaryota; kingdom Metazoa; phylum Chordata; class Amphibia; order Anura; family Dendrobatidae; genus Phyllobates; species Phyllobates terribilis. The sequence continues at coordinate 491,757 of NW_027363456.1, forward strand.
AATTCTGAAATTTTTTGCTTTTTCCTGCTAATCCTAGCATGATAAAGAATATTCAAATAGAGTGAGATGCCAGCTCCTTTCATTCAGTCAGTAGCTTCAAACATTTCTGGACGTTTTTCAATGGCAAAAATCAATGAATATTGTAAATGCACAAACAGTAATATCTCCACATTGCAAGGTGCAATTCTGAAATTTTTTGCTTTTTCCTGCTAATCCTAGCATGGTAAAGAAGATTCAAAGAGAGTGAGATGCCAGGTCCTTTCATTCAGTCAGTAGCCTCAAACATTTCTGTTATATGAATAACATGATGTTTTTTAATGGCAAAAATCAATGAATATTGTAAATGCACAAACAGTAATATCTCCACATTGCAAGGTGCAATTCTGAAATTTTTTGCTTTTTCCTGCTAATCCTAGCATGATAAAGAAGATTCAAAGAGAGTGAGATGCCAGCTCCTTTCATTCAGTCAGTAGCTTCAAACATTTCTGGACGTTTTTCAATGGCAAAAATCAATGAATATTGTAAATGCACAAACAGTAATATCTCCACATTGCAAGGTGCAATTCTGAAATTTTTTGCTTTTTCCTGCTACTCCTAGCATGATAAAGAAGATTCAAAGAGAGTGAGATGCCAGCTCCTTTCATTCAGTCAGTAGCTTCAAACATTTCTGTACGTTTTTCAATGGCAAAAATCAATGAATATTGTAAATGCACAAACAGTAATATCTCCACATTGCAAGGTGCAATTCTGAAATTTTTTGCTTTTTCCTGCTAATCCTAGCATGATAAAGAAGATTCAAAGAGAGTGAGATGCCAGCTCCTTTCATTCAGTCAGTAGCTTCAATCATTTCTGGACGTTTTTCAATGGCAAAAATCAATGAATATTGTAAATGCACAAACAGTAATTTCTCCGCATTGCAAGGTGCAATTCTGAAATTTTTTGCTTTTTCCTGCTCCTCTTAGCATGAAAAAGAAGATTCAAAGAGAATGAGATGCCCGCTCCTTTCATTCAGTCAGTAGCTTCAATCATTTCTGGTATATGAATAACATGATGTTTTTAAATGGCAAAAATCAATGAATATTGTAAATGCACAAACAGTAATTTCTCCGCATTGCAAGGTGCAATTCTGAATTTTTTTGCTTTTTCCTGCTCCTCTTAGCATGATAAAGAAGATTCAAAGAGAGTGAGATGCCAGCTCCTTTCATTCAGTCAGTAGCTTCAATCATTTCTGGACGTTTTTCAATGGCAAAAATCAATGAATATTGTAAATGCACAAACAGTAATTTCTCCGCATTGCAAGGTGCAATTCTGAAATTTTTTGCTTTTTCCTGCTCCTCTTAGCATGATAAAGAAGATTCAAAGAGAGTGAGATGCCAGCTCCTTTCATTCAGTCAGTAGCTTCAAACATTTCTGGTATATGAATAACATGATGTTTTTCAATGGCAAAAATCAATGAATATTGTAAATGCACAAACAGTAATTTCTCCGCATTGCAAGGTGCAATTCTGAAATTTTTTGCTTTTTCCTGCTCCTCTTAGCATGATAAAGAAGATTCAAAGAGAGTGAGATGCCAGCTCCTTTCATTCAGTCAGTAGCTTCAAACATTTCTGGTATATGAATAACATGATGTTTTTCAATGGCAAAAATCAATGAATATTGTAAATGCACAAACAGTAATTTCTCCGCATTGCAAGGTGCAATTCTGAAATTTTTTGCTTTTTCCTGCTCCTCTTAGCATGATAAAGAAGATTCAAAGAGAGTGAGATGCCAGCTCCTTTCATTCAGTCAGTAGCTTCAATCTTTTCTGGACGTTTTTCAATGGCAAAAATCAATGAATATTGTAAATGCACAAACAGTAATTTCTCCGCATTGCAAGGTGCAATTCTGAAATTTTTTGCTTTTTCCTGCTCCTCTTAGCATGATAAAGAAGATTCAAAGAGAGTGAGATGCCAGCTCCTTTCATTCAGTCAGTAGCTTCAATCATTTCTGGTATATGAATAACATGATGTTTTTCAATGGCAAAAATCAATGAATATTGTAAATGCACAAACAGTAATTTCTCCGCATTGCAAGGTGCAATTCTGAAATTTTTTGCTTTTTCCTGCTCCTCTTAGCATGGTAAAGAAGATTCAAAGAGAGTGAGATGCCAGCTCCTTTCATTCAGTCAGTAGCTTCAATCATTTCTGGACGTTTTTCAATGGCAAAAATCAATGAATATTGTAAATGCACAAACAGTAATTTCTCCGCATTGCAAGGTGCAATTCTGAAATTTTTTGCTTTTTCCTGCTCCTCTTAGCATGATAAAGAAGATTCAAAGAGAGTGAGATGCCAGCTCCTTTCATTCAGTCAGTAGCTTCAATCATTTCTGGGTATGAATAACATGATGTTTTTCAATGGCAAAAATCAATGAATATTGTAAATGCACAAACAGTAATTTCTCCACATTGCAAGGTGCAATTCTGAAATTTTTTGCTTTTTCCTGCTCCTCTTAGCATGATAAAGAAGATTCAAAGAGAGTGAGATGCCAGCTCCTTTCATTCAGTCAGTAGCTTCAATCATTTCTGGACGTTTTTCAATGGCAAAAATCAATGAATATAGTAAATGCACAAACAGTAATTTCTCCGCATTGCAAGGTGCAATTCTGAAATTTTTTGCTTTTTCCTGCTCCTCTTAGCATGATAAAGAAGATTCAAAGAGAGTGAGATGCCAGCTCCTTTCATTCAGTCAGTAGCTTCAATCATTTCTGGACGTTTTTCAATGGCAAAAATCAATGAATATTGAAAATGCACAAACAGTAATTTCTCCGCATTGCAAGGTGCAATTCTGAATTTTTTTGCTTTTTCCTGCTCCTCTTAGCATGATAAAGAAGATTCAAAGAGAGTGAGATGCCAGCTCCTTTCATTCAGTCAGTAACTTCAAACATTTCTGGTATAAACATTTCTGGACGTTTTTCAATGGCAAAAATCAATGAATATTGTAAATGCACAAACAGTAATATCTCCACATTGCAAGGTGCAATTCTGAAATTTTTTGCTTTTTCCTGCTAATCCTAGCATGATAAAGAATATTCAAATAGAGTGAGATGCCAGCTCCTTTCATTCAGTCAGTAGCTTCAAACATTTCTGGACGTTTTTCAATGGCAAAAATCAATGAATATTGTAAATGCACAAACAGTAATATCTCCACATTGCAAGGTGCAATTCTGAAATTTTTTGCTTTTTCCTGCTAATCCTAGCATGGTAAAGAAGATTCAAAGAGAGTGAGATGCCAGGTCCTTTCATTCAGTCAGTAGCCTCAAACATTTCTGTTATATGAATAACATGATGTTTTTTAATGGCAAAAATCAATGAATATTGTAAATGCACAAACAGTAATATCTCCACATTGCAAGGTGCAATTCTGAAATTTTTTGCTTTTTCCTGCTAATCCTAGCATGATAAAGAAGATTCAAAGAGAGTGAGATGCCAGCTCCTTTCATTCAGTCAGTAGCTTCAAACATTTCTGGACGTTTTTCAATGGCAAAAATCAATGAATATTGTAAATGCACAAACAGTAATATCTCCACATTGCAAGGTGCAATTCTGAAATTTTTTGCTTTTTCCTGCTACTCCTAGCATGATAAAGAAGATTCAAAGAGAGTGAGATGCCAGCTCCTTTCATTCAGTCAGTAGCTTCAAACATTTCTGTACGTTTTTCAATGGCAAAAATCAATGAATATTGTAAATGCACAAACAGTAATATCTCCACATTGCAAGGTGCAATTCTGAAATTTTTTGCTTTTTCCTGCTAATCCTAGCATGATAAAGAAGATTCAAAGAGAGTGAGATGCCAGCTCCTTTCATTCAGTCAGTAGCTTCAATCATTTCTGGACGTTTTTCAATGGCAAAAATCAATGAATATTGTAAATGCACAAACAGTAATTTCTCCGCATTGCAACGTGCAATTCTGAAATTTTTTTCTTTTTCCTGCTCCTCTTAGCATGATAAAGAAGATTCAAAGAGAGTGAGATGCCCGCTCCTTTCATTCAGTCAGTAGCTTCAATCATTTCTGGTATATGAATAACATGATGTTTTTCAATGGCAAAAATCAATGAATATTGTAAATGCACAAACAGTAATTTCTCCGCATTGCAAGGTGCAATTCTGAATTTTTTTGCTTTTTCCTGCTCCTCTTAGCATGATAAAGAAGATTCAAAGAGAGTGAGATGCCAGCTCCTTTCATTCAGTCAGTAGCTTCAATCATTTCTGGACGTTTTTCAATGGCAAAAATCAATGAATATTGTAAATGCACAAACAGTAATTTCTCCGCATTGCAAGGTGCAATTCTGAAATTTTTTGCTTTTTCCTGCTCCTCTTAGCATGATAAAGAAGATTCAAAGAGAGTGAGATGCCAGCTCCTTTCATTCAGTCAGTAGCTTCAAACATTTCTGGTATATGAATAACATGATGTTTTTCAATGGCAAAAATCAATGAATATTGTAAATGCACAAACAGTAATTTCTCCGCATTGCAAGGTGCAATTCTGAAATTTTTTGCTTTTTCCTGCTCCTCTTAGCATGATAAAGAAGATTCAAAGAGAGTGAGATGCCAGCTCCTTTCATTCAGTCAGTAGCTTCAATCTTTTCTGGACGTTTTTCAATGGCAAAAATCAATGAATATTGTATATGCACAAACAGTAATTTCTCCGCATTGTAAGGTGGAATTCTGAAATTTTTTGCTTTTTCCTGCTCCTCTTAGCATGATAAAAAAGATTCAAAGATAGTGAGATGCCAGCTTCTTTCATTCAGTCAGTAGCTTCAAACATTTCTGGTAAATGAATAACATGATGTTTTTCAATGGCAAAAATCAATGAATATTGTAAATGCACAAAGAGTAATTTCTCCGCATTGCAAGGTGCAATTCTGAAATTTTTTGCTTTTTCCTGCTCCTCTTAGCATGATAAAGAAGACTCAAAGAGAGTTACATGCCAGCTCCTTTCATTCAGTCAGTAGCTTCAATCATTTCTGGACGTTTTTCAATGGCAAAAATCAATGAATATTGTAAATGCACAAACAGTAATTTCTCCGCATTGCAAGGTGCAATTCTGAAATTTTTTGCTTTTTCCTGCTCCTCTTAGCATGATAGAGAAGATTCAAAGAGCGTGAGATGCCAGCTCCTTTCATTCAGTCAGTAGCTTCAATCATTTCTGGTATATGAATAACATGATGTTTTTCAATGGCAAAAATCAATGAATATTGTAACTGCACAAACAGTAATTTCTCCGCATTGCAAGGTGCAATTCTGAAATTTTTTGCTTTTTCCTGCTCCTCTTAGCATGGTAAAGAAGATTCAAAGAGAGTGAGATGCCAGCTCCTTTCATTCAGTCAGTAGCTTCAATCATTTCTGGACGTTTTTCAATGGCAAAAATCAATGAATATTGTAAATGCACAAACAGTAATATCTCCACATTGCAAGGTGCAATTCTGAAATTTTTTGCTTTTTCCTGCTAATCCTAGCATGATAAAGAATATTCAAATAGAGTGAGATGCCAGCTCCTTTCATTCAGTCAGTAGCTTCAAACATTTCTGGACGTTTTTCAATGGCAAAAATCAATGAATATTGTATATGCACAAACAGTAATTTCTCCGCATTGTAAGGTGGAATTCTGAAATTTTTTGCTTTTTCCTGCTCCTCTTAGCATGATAAAGAAGATTCAAAGAGAGTGAGATGCCAGCTTCTTTCATTCAGTCAGTAGCTTCAAACATTTCTGGTAAATGAATAACATGATGTTTTTCAATGGCAAAAATCAATGAATATTGTAAATGCACAAAGAGTAATTTCTCCGCATTGCAAGGTGCAATTCTGAAATTTTTTGCTTTTTCCTGCTCCTCTTAGCATGATAAAGAAGACTCAAAGAGAGTTACATGCCAGCTCCTTTCATTCAGTCAGTAGCTTCAATCATTTCTGGACGTTTTTCAATGGCAAAAATCAATGAATATTGTAAATGCACAAACAGTAATTTCTCCGCATTGCAAGGTGCAATTCTGAAATTTTTTGCTTTTTCCTGCTCCTCTTAGCATGATAAAGAAGATTCAAAGAGAGTGAGATGCCAGCTCCTTTCATTCAGTCAGTAGCTTCAATCATTTCTGGACGTTTTTCAATGGCAAAAATCAATGAATATTGTAAATGCACAAACAGTAATTTCTCCGCATTGCAAGGTGCAATTCTGAAATTTTTTGCTTTTTCCTGCTCCTCTTAGCATGATAAAGAAGATTCAAAGAGAGTGAGATGCCAGCTCCTTTCATTCAGTCAGTAGCTTCAATCATTTCTGGTATATGAATAACATGATGTTTTTCAATGGCAAAAATCAATGAATATTGTAACTGCACAAACAGTAATTTCTCCGCATTGCAAGGTGCAATTCTGAAATTTTTTGCTTTTTCCTGCTCCTCTTAGCATGGTAAAGAAGATTCAAAGAGAGTGAGATGCCAGCTCCTTTCATTCAGTCAGTAGCTTCAATCATTTCTGGACGTTTTTCAATGGCAAAAATCAATGAATATTGTAAATGCACAAACAGTAATTTCTCCGCATTGCAAGGTGCAATTCTGAATTTTTTTGCTTTTTCCTGCTCCTCTTAGCATGATAAAGAAGATTCAAAGAGAGTGAGATGCCAGCTCCTTTCATTCAGTCAGTAGCTTCAATCACTTCTGGACGTTTTTCAATGGCAAAAATCAATGAATATTGTAAATGCACAAACAGTAATTTCTCCGCATTGCAAGGTGCAATTCTGAAATTTTTTGCTTTTTCCTGCTCCTCTTAGCATGATAAAGAAGATTCAAAGAGAGTGAGATGCCAGCTCCTTTCATTCAGTCAGTAGCTTCAATCATTTCTGGTATATGAATAACATGATGTTTTTCAATGGCAAAAATCAATGAATATTGTAAATGCACAAACAGTAATTTCTCCGCATTGCAAGGTGCAATTCTGAAATTTTTTGCTTTTTCCTGCTCCTCTTAGCATGGTAAAGAAGATTCAAAGAGAGTGAGATGCCAGCTCCTTTCATTCAGTCAGTAGCTTCAATCATTTCTGGACGTTTTTCAATGGCAAAAATCAATGAATATTGTAAATGCACAAACAGTAATTTCTCCGCATTGCAAGGTGCAATTCTGAAATTTTTTGCTTTTTCCTGCTCCTCTTAGCATGATAAAGAAGATTCAAAGAGAGTGAGATGCCAGCTCCTTTCATTCAGTCAGTAGCTTCAATCATTTCTGGACGTTTTTCAATGGCAAAAATCAATGAATATTGTAAATGCACAAACAGTAATTTCTCCGCATTGCAAGGTGCAATTCTGAAATGTTTTGCTTTTTCCTGCTCCTCTTAGCATGATAAAGAAGATTCAAAGAGAGTGAGATGCCAGCTCCTTTCATTCAGTCAGTAGCTTCAATCATTTCTGGGTATGAATAACATGATGTTTTTCAATGGCAAAAATCAATGAATATTGTAAATGCACAAACAGTAATTTCTCCACATTGCAAGGTGCAATTCTGAAATTTTTTGCTTTTTCCTGCTCCTCTTAGCATGATAAAGAAGATTCAAAGAGAGTGAGATGCCAGCTCCTTTCATTCAGTCAGTAGCTTCAATCATTTCTGGACGTTTTTCAATGGCAAAAATCAATGAATATTGTAAATGCACAAACAGTAATTTCTCCGCATTGCAAGGTGCAATTCTGAAATTTTTTGCTTTTTCCTGCTCCTCTTAGCATGATAAAGAAGATTCAAAGAGAGTGAGATGCCAGCTCCTTTCATTCAGTCAGTAGCTTCAATCATTTCTGGACATTTTTCAATGGCAAAAATCAATGAATATTGTAAATGCACAAACAGTAATTTCTCCGCATTGCAAGGTGCAATTCTGAATTTTTTTGCTTTTTCCTGCTCCTCTTAGCATGATAAAGAAGATTCAAAGAGAGTGAGATGCCAGCTCCTTTCATTCAGTCAGTAGCTTCAAACATTTCTGGTATAAACATTTCTGGACGTTTTTCAATGGCAAAAATCAATGAATATTGTAAATGCACAAACAGTAATATCTCCACATTGCAAGGTGCAATTCTGAAATTTTTTGCTTTTTCCTGCTACTCCTAGCATGATAAAGAAGATTCAAAGAGAGTGAGATGCCAGCTCCTTTCATTCAGTCAGTAGCTTCAAACATTTCTGTACGTTTTTCAATGGCAAAAATCAATGAATATTGTAAATGCACAAACAGTAATATCTCCACATTGCAAGGTGCAATTCTGAAATTTTTTGCTTTTTCCTGCTAATCCTAGCATGATAAAGAAGATTCAAAGAGAGTGAGATGCCAGCTCCTTTCATTCAGTCAGTAGCTTCAAACATTTCTGGACGTTTTTCAATGGCAAAAATCAATGAATATTGTAAATGCACAAACAGTAATATCTCCACATTGCAAGGTGCAATTCTGAAATTTTTTGCTTTTTCCTGCTAATCCTAGCATGATAAAGAAGATTCAAAGAGAGTGAGATGCCAGCTCCTTTCATTCAGTCAGTAGCTTCAATCATTTCTGGACGTTTTTCAATGGCAAAAATCAATGAATATTGTAAATGCACAAACAGTAATTTCTCCGCATTGCAACGTGCAATTCTGAAATTTTTTGCTTTTTCCTGCTCCTCTTAGCATGATAAAGAAGATTCAAAGAGAGTGAGATGCCCGCTCCTTTCATTCAGTCAGTAGCTTCAATCATTTCTGGTATATGAATAACATGATGTTTTTCAATGGCAAAAATCAATGAATATTGTAAATGCACAAACAGTAATTTCTCCGCATTGCAAGGTGCAATTCTGAATTTTTTTGCTTTTTCCTGCTCCTCTTAGCATGATAAAGAAGATTCAAAGAGAGTGAGATGCCAGCTCCTTTCATTCAGTCAGTAGCTTCAATCATTTCTGGACGTTTTTCAATGGCAAAAATCAATGAATATTGTAAATGCACAAACAGTAATTTCTCCGCATTGCAAGGTGCAATTCTGAAATTTTTTGCTTTTTCCTGCTCCTCTTAGCATGATAAAGAAGATTCAAAGAGAGTGAGATGCCAGCTCCTTTCATTCAGTCAGTAGCTTCAAACATTTCTGGTATATGAATAACATGATGTTTTTCAATGGCAAAAATCAATGAATATTGTAAATGCACAAACAGTAATTTCTCCGCATTGCAAGGTGCAATTCTGAAATTTTTTGCTTTTTCCTGCTCCTCTTAGCATGATAAAGAAGATTCAAAGAGAGTGAGATGCCAGCTCCTTTCATTCAGTCAGTAGCTTCAATCTTTTCTGGACGTTTTTCAATGGCAAAAATCAATGAATATTGTATATGCACAAACAGTAATTTCTCCGCATTGTAAGGTGGAATTCTGAAATTTTTTGCTTTTTCCTGCTCCTCTTAGCATGATAAAAAAGATTCAAAGATAGTGAGATGCCAGCTTCTTTCATTCAGTCAGTAGCTTCAAACATTTCTGGTAAATGAATAACATGATGTTTTTCAATGGCAAAAATCAATGAATATTGTAAATGCACAAAGAGTAATTTCTCCGCATTGCAAGGTGCAATTCTGAAATTTTTTGCTTTTTCCTGCTCCTCTTAGCATGATAAAGAAGACTCAAAGAGAGTTACATGCCAGCTCCTTTCATTCAGTCAGTAGCTTCAATCATTTCTGGACGTTTTTCAATGGCAAAAATCAATGAATATTGTAAATGCACAAACAGTAATTTCTCCGCATTGCAAGGTGCAATTCTGAAATTTTTTGCTTTTTCCTGCTCCTCTTAGCATGATAAAGAAGATTCAAAGAGAGTGAGATGCCAGCTCCTTTCATTCAGTCAGTAGCTTCAATCATTTCTGGTATATGAATAACATGATGTTTTTCAATGGCAAAAATCAATGAATATTGTAACTGCACAAACAGTAATTTCTCCGCATTGCAAGGTGCAATTCTGAAATTTTTTGCTTTTTCCTGCTCCTCTTAGCATGGTAAAGAAGATTCAAAGAGAGTGAGATGCCAGCTCCTTTCATTCAGTCAGTAGCTTCAATCATTTCTGGACGTTTTTCAATGGCAAAAATCAATGAATATTGTAAATGCACAAACAGTAATTTCTCCGCATTGCAAGGTGCAATTCTGAAATTTTTTGCTTTTTCCTGCTCCTCTTAGCATGATAAAGAAGATTCAAAGAGATTGAGATGCCAGCTCCTTTCATTCAGTCAGTAGCTTCAATCATTTCTGGACGTTTTTCAATGGCAATAATCAATGAATATTGTAAATGCACAAACAGTAATTTCTCCGCATTGCAAGGTGCAATTCTGAAATTTTTTGCTTTTTCCTGCTCCTCTTAGCATGATAAAGAAGATTCAAAGAGAGTGAGATGCCAGCTCCTTTCATTCAGTCAGTAGCTTCAATCATTTCTGGTATATGAATAACATGATGTTTTTCAATGGCAAAAATCAATGAATATTGTAAATGCACAAACAGTAATTTCTCGCATTGCAAGGGGCAATTCTGAAATTTTTTGCTTTTTCCTGCTCCTCTTAGCATGGTAAAGAAGATTCAAAGAGAGTGAGATGCCAGCTCCTTTCATTCAGTCAGTAGCTTCAATCATTTCTGGACGTTTTTCAATGGCAAAAATCAATGAATATTGTAAATGCACAAACAGTAATTTCTCCGCATTGCAAGGTGCAATTCTGAAATTTTTTGCTTTTTCCTGCTCCTCTTAGCATGATAAAGAAGATTCAAAGAGAGTGAGATGCCAGCTCCTTTCATTCAGTCAGTAGCTTCAATCATTTCTGGACGTTTTTCAATGGCAAAAATCAATGAATATTGTAAATGCACAAACAGTAATTTCTCCGCATTGCAAGGTGCAATTCTGAAATGTTTTGCTTTTTCCTGCTCCTCTTAGCATGATAAAGAAGATTCAAAGAGAGTGAGATGCCAGCTCCTTTCATTCAGTCAGTAGCTTCAATCATTTCTGGGTATGAATAACATGATGTTTTTCAATGGCAAAAATCAATGAATATTGTAAATGCACAAACAGTAATTTCTCCACATTGCAAGGTGCAATTCTGAAATTTTTTGCTTTTTCCTGCTCCTCTTAGCATGATAAAGAAGATTCAAAGAGAGTGAGATGCCAGCTCCTTTCATTCAGTCAGTAGCTTCAATCATTTCTGGACGTTTTTCAATGGCAAAAATCAATGAATATTGTAAATGCACAAACAGTAATTTCTCCGCATTGCAAGGTGCAATTCTGAATTTTTTTGCTTTTTCCTGCTCCTCTTAGCATGATAAAGAAGATTCAAAGAGAGTGAGATGCCAGCTCCTTTCATTCAGTCAGTAGCTTCAAACATTTCTGGTATAAACATTTCTGGACGTTTTTCAATGGCAAAAATCAATGAATATTGTAAATGCACAAACAGTAATATCTCCACATTGCAAGGTGCAATTCTGAAATTTTTTGCTTTTTCCTGCTAATCCTAGCATGATAAAGAATATTCAAATAGAGTGAGATGCCAGCTCCTTTCATTCAGTCAGTAGCTTCAAACATTTCTGGACGTTTTTCAATGGCAAAAATCAATGAATATTGTATATGCACAAACAGTAATTTCTCCGCATTGTAAGGTGGAATTCTGAAATTTTTTGCTTTTTCCTGCTCCTCTTAGCATGATAAAGAAGATTCAAAGAGAGTGAGATGCCAGCTTCTTTCATTCAGTCAGTAGCTTCAAACATTTCTGGTAAATGAATAACATGATGTTTTTCAATGGCAAAAATCAATGAATATTGTAAATGCACAAAGAGTAATTTCTCCGCATTGCAAGGTGCAATTCTGAAATTTTTTGCTTTTTCCTGCTCCTCTTAGCATGATAAAGAAGACTCAAAGAGAGTTACATGCCAGCTCCTTTCATTCAGTCAGTAGCTTCAATCATTTCTGGACGTTTTTCAATGGCAAAAATCAATGAATATTGTAAATGCACAAACAGTAATTTCTCCGCATTGCAAGGTGCAATTCTGAAATTCTTTGCTTTTTCCTGCTCCTCTTAGCATGATAAAGAAGATTCAAAGAGAGTGAGATGCCAGCTCCTTTCATTCAGTCAGTAGCTTCAATCATTTCTGGACGTTTTTCAATGGCAAAAATCAATGAATATTGTAAATGCACAAACAGTAATTTCTCCGCATTGCAAGGTGCAATTCTGAAATTTTTTGCTTTTTCCTGCTCCTCTTAGCATGATAAAGAAGATTCAAAGAGAGTGAGATGCCAGCTCCTTTCATTCAGTCAGTAGCTTCAATCATTTCTGGTATATGAATAACATGATGTTTTTCAATGGCAAAAATCAATGAATATTGTAACTGCACAAACAGTAATTTCTCCGCATTGCAAGGTGCAATTCTGAAATTTTTTGCTTTTTCCTGCTCCTCTTAGCATGGTAAAGAAGATTCAAAGAGAGTGAGATGCCAGCTCCTTTCATTCAGTCAGTAGCTTCAATCATTTCTGGACGTTTTTCAATGGCAAAAATCAATGAATATTGTAAATGCACAAACAGTAATTTCTCCGCATTGCAAGGTGCAATTCTGAATTTTTTTGCTTTTTCCTGCTCCTCTTAGCATGATAAAGAAGATTCAAAGAGAGTGAGATGCCAGCTCCTTTCATTCAGTCAGTAGCTTCAATCACTTCTGGACGTTTTTCAATGGCAAAAATCAATGAATATTGTAAATGCACAAACAGTAATTTCTCCGCATTGCAAGGTGCAATTCTGAAATTTTTTGCTTTTTCCTGCTCCTCTTAGCATGATAAAGAAGATTCAAAGAGAGTGAGATGCCAGCTCCTTTCATTCAGTCAGTAGCTTCAATCATTTCTGGTATATGAATAACATGATGTTTTTCAATGGCAAAAATCAATGAATATTGTAAATGCACAAACAGTAATTTCTCCGCATTGCAAGGTGCAATTCTGAAATTTTTTGCTTTTTCCTGCTCCTCTTAGCATGGTAAAGAAGATTCAAAGAGAGTGAGATGCCAGCTCCTTTCATTCAGTCAGTAGCTTCAATCATTTCTGGACGTTTTTCAATGGCAAAAATCAATGAATATTGTAAATGCACAAACAGTAATTTCTCCGCATTGCAAGGTGCAATTCTGAATTTTTTTGCTTTTTCCTGCTCCTCTTAGCATGATAAAGAAGATTCAAAGAGAGTGAGATGCCAGCTCCTTTCATTCAGTCAGTAGCTTCAATCACTTCTGGACGTTTTTCAATGGCAAAAATCAATGAATATTGTAAATGCACAAACAGTAATTTCTCCGCATTGCAAGGTGCAATTCTGAAATTTTTTGCTTTTTCCTGCTCCTCTTAGCATGATAAAGAAGATTCAAAGAGAGTGAGATGCCAGCTCCTTTCATTCAGTCAGTAGCTTCAATCATTTCTGGTATATGAATAACATGATGTTTTTCAATGGCAAAAATCAATGAATATTGTAAATGCACAAACAGTAATTTCTCCGCATTGCAAGGTGCAATTCTGAAATTTTTTGCTTTTTCCTGCTCCTCTTAGCATGGTAAAGAAGATTCAAAGAGAGTGAGATGCCAGCTCCTTTCATTCAGTCAGTAGCTTCAATCATTTCTGGACGTTTTTCAATGGCAAAAATCAATGAATATTGTAAATGCACAAACAGTAATTTCTCCGCATTGCAAGGTGCAATTCTGAAATTTTTTGCTTTTTCCTGCTCCTCTTAGCATGATAAAGAAGATTCAAAGAGAGTGAGATGCCAGCTCCTTTCATTCAGTCAGTAGCTTCAATCATTTCTGGACGTTTTTCAATGGCAAAAATCAATGAATATTGTAAATGCACAAACAGTAATTTCTCCGCATTGCAAGGTGCAATTCTGAAATGTTTTGCTTTTTCCTGCTCCTCTTAGCATGATAAAGAAGATTCAAAGAGAGTGAGATGCCAGCTCCTTTCATTCAGTCAGTAGCTTCAATCATTTCTGGGTATGAATAACATGATGTTTTTCAATGGCAAAAATCAATGAATATTGTAAATGCACAAACAGTAATTTCTCCACATTGCAAGGTGCAATTCTGAAATTTTTTGCTTTTTCCTGCTCCTCTTAGCATGATAAAGAAGATTCAAAGAGAGTGAGATGCCAGCTCCTTTCATTCAGTCAGTAGCTTCAATCATTTCTGGACGTTTTTCAATGGCAAAAATCAATGAATATTGTAAATGCACAAACAGTAATTTCTCCGCATTGCAAGGTGCAATTCTGAAATTTTTTGCTTTTTCCTGCTCCTCTTAGCATGATAAAGAAGATTCAAAGAGAGTGAGATGCCAGCTCCTTTCATTCAGTCAGTAGCTTCAATCATTTCTGGACATTTTTCAATGGCAAAAATCAATGAATATTGTAAATGCACAAACAGTAATTTCTCCGCATTGCAAGGTGCAATTCTGAATTTTTTTGCTTTTTCCTGCTCCTCTTAGCATGATAAAGAAGATTCAAAGAGAGTGAGATGCCAGCTCCTTTCATTCAGTCAGTAGCTTCAAACATTTCTGGTATAAACATTTCTGGACGTTTTTCAATGGCAAAAATCAATGAATATTGTAAATGCACAAACAGTAATATCTCCACATTGCAAGGTGCAATTCTGAAATTTTTTGCTTTTTCCTGCTAATCCTAGCATGATAAAGAAGATTCAAAGAGAGTGAGATGCCAGCTCCTTTCATTCAGTCAGTAGCTTCAATCATTTCTGGTATATGAATAACATGATGTTTTTCAATGGCAAAAATCAATGAATATTGTAAATGCACAAACAGTAATTTCTCCGCATTGCAAGGTGCAATTCTGAAATTTTTTGCTTTTTCCTGCTCCTCTTAGCATGGTAAAGAAGATTCAAAGAGAGTGAGATGCCAGCTCCTTTCATTCAGTCAGTAGCTTCAATCATTTCTGGACGTTTTTCAATGGCAAAAATCAATGAATATTGTAAATGCACAAACAGTAATTTCTCCGCATTGCAAGGTGCAATTCTGAAATTTTTTGCTTTTTCCTGCTCCTCTTAGCATGATAAAGAAGATTCAAAGAGAGTGAGATGCCAGCTCCTTTCATTCAGTCAGTAGCTTCAATCATTTCTGGACGTTTTTCAATGGCAAAAATCAATGAATATTGTAAATGCACAAACAGTAATTTCTCCGCATTGCAAGGTGCAATTCTGAAATGTTTTGCTTTTTCCTGCTCCTCTTAGCATGATAAAGAAGATTCAAAGAGAGTGAGATGCCAGCTCCTTTCATTCAGTCAGTAGCTTCAATCATTTCTGGGTATGAATAACATGATGTTTTTCAATGGCAAAAATCAATGAATATTGTAAATGCACAAACAGTAATTTCTCCACATTGCAAGGTGCAATTCTGAAATTTTTTGCTTTTTCCTGCTCCTCTTAGCATGATAAAGAAGATTCAAAGAGAGTGAGATGCCAGCTCCTTTCATTCAGTCAGTAGCTTCAATCATTTCTGGACGTTTTTCAATGGCAAAAATCAATGAATATTGTAAATGCACAAACAGTAATTTCTCCGCATTGCAAGGTGCAATTCTGAAATTTTTTGCTTTTTCCTGCTCCTCTTAGCATGATAAAGAAGATTCAAAGTGAGTGAGATGCCAGCTCCTTTCATTCAGTCAGTAGCTTCAATCATTTCTGGACATTTTTCAATGGCAAAAATCAATGAATATTGTAAATGCACAAACAGTAATTTCTCCGCATTGCAAGGTGCAATTCTGAATTTTTTTGCTTTTTCCTGCTCCTCTTAGCATGATAAAGAAGATTCAAAGAGAGTGAGATGCCAGCTCCTTTCATTCAGTCAGTAGCTTCAAACATTTCTGGTATAAACATTTCTGGACGTTTTTCAATGGCAAAAATCAATGAATATTGTAAATGCACAAACAGTAATATCTCCACATTGCAAGGTGCAATTCTGAAATTTTTTGCTTTTTCCTGCTAATCCTAGCATGATAAAGAATATTCAAATAGAGTGAGATGCCAGCTCCTTTCATTCAGTCAGTAGCTTCAAACATTTCTGGACGTTTTTCAATGGCAAAAATCAATGAATATTGTAAATGCACAAACAGTAATATCTCCACATTGCAAGGTGCAATTCTGAAATTTTTTGCTTTTTCCTGCTAATCCTAGCATGATAAAGAAGATTCAAAGAGAGTGAGATGCCAGGTCCTTTCATTCAGTCAGTAGCCTCAAACATTTCTGGTATATGAATAACATGATGTTTTTCAATGGCAAAAATCAATGAATATTGTAAATGCACAAACAGTAATATCTCCACATTGCAAGGTGCAATTCTGAAATTTTTTGCTTTTTCCTGCTAATCCTAGCATGATAAAGAAGATTCAAAGAGAGTGAGATGCCAGCTCCTTTCATTCAGTCAGTAGCTTCAAACATTTCTGGACGTTTTTCAATGGCAAAAATCAATGAATATTGTAAATGCACAAACAGTAATATCTCCACATTGCAAGGTGCAATTCTGAAATTTTTTGCTTTTTCCTGCTACTCCTAGCATGATAAAGAAGATTCAAAGAGAGTGAGATGCCAGCTCCTTTCATTCAGTCAGTAGCTTCAAACATTTCTGGACGTTTTTCAATGGCAAAAATCAATGAATATTGTAAATGCACAAACAGTAATATCTCCACATTGCAAGGTGCAATTCTGAAATTTTTTGCTTTTTCCTGCTAATCCTAGCATGATAAAGAAGATTCAAATAGAGTGAGATGCCAGCTCCTTTCATTCAGTCAGTAGCTTCAAACATTTCTGGACGTTTTTCAATGGCAAAAATCAATGAATATTGTAAATGCACAAACAGTAATATCTAAACATTGCAAGGTGCAATTCTGAAATTTTTTGCTTTTTCCTGCTAATCCTAGCATGATAAAGAAGATTCAAAGATAGTGAGATGCCAGATCCTTTCATTCAGTCAGTAGCTTCAAACATTTCTGGTATATGAATAACATGATGTTTTTCAATGGCAAAAATCAATGAATATTGTAAATGCACAAACAGTAATATCTCCACATTGCAAGGTGCAATTCTGAAATTTTTTGCTTTTTCCTGCTAATCCTAGCATGATAAAGAACATTCAAAGTGAGTGAGATGCCAGCTCCCTTCATTCAGTCAGTAGCTTCAAACATTTCTGGACGTTTTTCAATGGCAAAAATCAATGAATACTGTAAATGCACAAACAGTAAGATCTCCACATTGCAAGGTGCAATTCTGAAACCTTGCAATGCGGAGAAATTACTGTTTGTGCATTTACAATATTCATTGATTTTTGCCATTGAAAAACGTCCAGAAATGATTGAAGCTACTGACTGAATGAAAGGAGCTGGCATCTCACTCTCTTTGAATCTTCTTTATCATGCTAAGAGGAGCAGGAAAAAGCAAAAAATTTCAGAATTGCACCTTGCAATGCGGAGAAATTACTGTTTGTGCATTTACAATATTCATTGATTTTTGCCATTGAAAAACATCATGTTATTCATATACCAGA
The DNA here is from genome assembly GCF_046119375.1 of Phyllobates terribilis. NCBI lineage: Eukaryota > Metazoa > Chordata > Amphibia > Anura > Dendrobatidae > Phyllobates > Phyllobates terribilis. The sequence goes on from NW_027363456.1 coordinate 509,301, forward strand.
AATGTTTGAAGCTACTGACTGAATGAAAGGAGCTGGCATCTCACTCTCTTTCAATCTTCTTTATCATGCTAAGAGGAGCAGGAAAAAGCAAAAAATTTCAGAATTGCACCTTGCAATGCGGGGAAATTACTGTTTGTGCATTTACAATATTCATTGATTTTTGCCATTGAAAAACGTCCAGAAATGATTGAAGCTACTGACTGAATGAAAGGAGCTGGCATCTCACTCTCTTTGAATCTTCTTTATCATGCTAAGAGGAGCAGGAAAAAGCAAAACATTTCAGAATTGCACCTTGCAATGCGGAGAAATTACTGTTTGTGCATTTACAATATTCATTGATTTTTGCCATTGAAAAACGTCCAGAAATGATTGAAGCTACTGACTGAATGAAAGGAGCTGGCATCTCACTCTCTTTGAATCTTCTTTATCATGCTAAGAGGAGCAGGAAAAAGCAAAAAAATTCAGAATTGCACCTTGCAATGCGGAGAAATTACTGTTTGTGCATTTACAATATTCATTGATTTTTGCCATTGAAAAACATCATGTTATTCATATACCAGAAATGATTGAAGCTACTGACTGAATGAAAGGAGCTGGCATCTCACTCTCTTTGAATCTTCTTTTTCATGCTAAGAGGAGCAGGAAAAAGCAAAAAATTTCAGAATTGCATCTTGCAATGCGGAGAAATTACTGTTTGTGCATTTACAATATTCATTGATTTTTGCCATTGAAAAACATCCAGAAATGATTGAAGCCACTGACTGAATGAAAGGAGCTGGCATCTCACTCTCTTTGAATCTTCTTTATCATGCTAAGAGGAGCAGGAAAAAGCAAAAAATTTCAGAATTGCACCTTGCAATGCGGAGAAATTACTGCTTGTGCATTTACAATATTCATTGATTTTTGCCATTGAAAAACGTCCAGAAATGATTGAAGCTACTGACTGAATGAAAGGAGCTGGCATCTCACTCTCTTTGAATCTTCTTTATCATGCTAGGAGGAGCAGGAAAAAGCAAAAAATTTCAGAATTGCATCTTGCAATGCGGAGAAATTACTGTTTGTGCATTTACAATATTTATTGATTTTTGCCATTGAAACACGTCCAGAAATGTTTGAAGCTACTGACTGAATGAAAGGAGCTGGCATCTCACTCTCTTTGAATCTTCTTTATCATGATAGGATTAGCAGGAAAAAGCAAAAAATTTCAGAATTGCACCTTGCAATGTGGAGATATTACTGTTTGTGCATTTACAATATTCATTGATTTTTGCCATTGAAAAACGTCCAGAAATGTTTGAAGCTACTGACTGAATGAAAGGAGCTGGCATCTCACTCTCTTTGAATCTTCTTTATCATGCTAGGGTTAGCAGGAAAAAGCAAAAAATTTCAGAATTGCACCTTGCAATGTGGAGATATTACTGTTTGTGCATTTACAATATTCATTGATTTTTGCCATTGAAAAACGTCCAGAAATGTTTATACCAGAAATGTTTGAAGCTACTGACTGAATGAAAGGAGCTGGCATCTCACTCTCTTTGAATCTTATTTATCATGCTAAGAGGAGCAGGAAAAAGCAAAAAATTTCAGAATTGCACCTTGCAATGCGGAGAAATTACTGTTTGTGCATTTACAATATTCATTGATTTTTGCCATTGAAAAACATCATGTTATTCATATACCAGAAATGATTGAAGCTACTGACTGAATGAAAGGAGCTGGCATCTCACTCTCTTTGAATCTTCTTTATCATGCTAGGATTAGCAGGAAAAAGCAAAAAATTTCAGAATTGCACCTTGAAATGTGGAGATATTACTGTTTGTGCATTTACAATATTCATTGATTTTTGCCATTGAAAAACGTCCAGAAATGTTTGAAGCTACTGACTGAATGAAAGGAGCTGGCATCTCACTCTCTTTGAATCTTCTTTATCATGCTAGGATTAGCAGGAAAAAGCAAAAAATTTCAGAATTGCACCTTGCAATGTGGAGATATTACTGTTTGTGCATTTACAATATTCATTGATTTTTGCCATTGAAAAACGTCCAGAAATGTTTGAAGCTACTGACTGAATGAAAGGAGCTGGCATCTCACTCTCTTTGAATCTTCTTTATCATGCTAGGAGTAGCAGGAAAAAGCAAAAAATTTCAGAATTGCACCTTGCAATGTGGAGATATTACAGTTTGTGCATTTACAATATTCATTGATTTTTTCCATTGAAAAACGTCCAGAAATGTTTGAAGCTACTGACTGAATGAAAGGAGCTGGCATCTCACTCTCTTTCAATCTTCTTTATCATGCTAGGATTAGCAGGAAAAAGCAAAAAATTTCAGAATTGCACCTTGCAATGTGGAGATATTACTGTTTGTGCATTTACAATATTCATTGATTTTTGCCATTGAAAAACGTCCAGAAATGTTTGAAGCTACTGACTGAATGAAAGGAGCTGGCATCTCACTCTATTTGAATCTTCTTTATCATGCTAGGATTAGCAGGAAAAAGCAAAAAATTTCAGAATTGCACCTTGCAATGTGGAGATATTACTGTTTGTGCATTTACAATATTCATTGATTTTTGCCATTGAAAAACGTCCAGAAATGTTTATACCAGAAATGTTTGAAGCTACTGACTGAATGAAAGGAGCTGGCATCTCACTCTCTTTGAATCTTCTTTATTATGCTAAGAGGAGCAGGAAAAAGCAAAAAAATTCAGAATTGCACCTTGCAATGCGGAGAAATTACTGTTTGTGCATTTACAATATTCATTGATTTTTGCCATTGAAACACGTCCAGAAATGTTTGAAGCTACTGACTGAATGAAAGGAGCTGGCATCTCACTCTCTTTGAATCTTCTTTATCATGATAGGATTAGCAGGAAAAAGCAAAAAATTTCAGAATTGCACCTTGCAATGTGGAGATATTACTGTTTGTGCATTTACAATATTCATTGATTTTTGCCATTGAAAAACGTCCAGAAATGTTTATACCAGAAATGTTTGAAGCTACTGACTGAATGAAAGGAGCTGGCATCTCACTCTCTTTGAATCTTCTTTATCATGCTAAGAGGAGCAGGAAAAAGCAAAAAAATTCAGAATTGCACCTTGCAATGCGGAGAAATTACTGTTTGTGCATTTACAATATTCATTGATTTTTGCCATTGAAAAACATCATGTTATTCATATACCAGAAATGATTGAAGCTACTGACTGAATGAAAGGAGCTGGCATCTCACTCTCTTTGAATCTTCTTTATCATGCTAGGATTAGCAGGAAAAAGCAAAAAATTTCAGAATTGCACCTTGCAATGTGGAGATATTACTGTTTGTGCATTTACAATATTCATTGATTTTTGCCATTGAAAAACGTCCAGAAATGTTTGAAGCTACTGACTGAATGAAAGGAGCTGGCATATCACTCTCTTTGAATCTTCTTTATCATGCTAGGATTAGCAGGAAAAAGCAAAAAATTTCAGAATTGCACCTTGCAATGTGGAGATATTACTGTTTGTGCATTTACAATATTCATTGATTTTTGCCATTGAAAAACGTCCAGAAATGTTTGAAGCTACTGACTGAATGAAAGGAGCTGGCATATCACTCTCTTTGAATCTTCTTTATCATGCTAGGAGTAGCAGGAAAAAGCAAAAAATTTCAGAATTGCACCTTGCAATGTGGAGATATTACTGTTTGTGCATTTACAATATTCATTGATTTTTTCCATTGAAAAACGTCCAGAAATATTTGAAGCTACTGACTGAATGAAATGAGCTGGCATCTCACTCTCTTTGAATCTTCTTTATCATGCTAGGATTAGCAGGAAAAAGCAAAAAATTTCAGAATTGCACCTTGCAATGTGGAGATATTACTGTTTGTGCATTTACAATATTCATTGATTTTTGCCATTGAAAAACATCATGTTATTCATATACCAGAAATGTTTGAAGCTACTGACTGAATGAAAGGAGCTGGCATTTCACTCTCTTTGAATCTTCTTTATCATGCTAGGATTAGCAGGAAAAAGCAAAAAATTTCAGAATTGCACCTTGCAATGTGGAGATATTACTGTTTGATTTTTGCCATTGAAAAACGTCCAGAAATGTTTGAAGCTACTGACTGAATGAAAGGAGCTGGCATCTCACTCTATTTGAATCTTCTTTATCATGCTAGGATTAGCAGGAAAAAGCAAAAAATTTCAGAATTGCACCTTGCAATGTGGAGATATTACTGTTTGTGCATTTACAATATTCATTGATTTTTGCCATTGAAAAACGTCCAGAAATGATTGAAACTACTGACTGAATGAAAGGAGCTGGCATCTCACTCTCTTTGAATCTTCTTTATCATGCTAAGAGGAGCAGGAAAAAGCAAAAAATTTCAGAATTGCACCTTGCAATGCGGAGAAATTACTGTTTGTGCATTTACAATATTCATTGATTTTTGCCATTGAAAAACGTCCAGAAATGATTGAAGCTACTGACTGAATGAAAGGAGCTGGCATCTCACTCTCTTTGAATCTTCTTTATCATGCTAAGAGGAGCAAGAAAAAGCAAAAAATTTCAGAATTGCACCTTGCAATGCGGAGAAATTACTGTTTGTGCATTTACAATATTCATTGATTTTTGCCATTGAAAAACGTCCAGAAATGATTGAAGCTACTGACTGAATGAAAGGAGTTGGCATCTCACTCTCTTTGAATCTTCTTTACCATGCTAAGAGGAGCAGGAAAAAGCAAAAAATTTCAGAATTGCACCTTGCAATGCGGAGAAATTACTGTTTGTGCATTTACAATATTCATTGATTTTTGACATTGAAAAACATCATGTTATTCATATACCAGAAATAATTTAAGCTACTGACTGAATGAAAGGAGCTGGCATCTCACTCTCTTTGAATCTTCTTTATCATGCTAAGAGGAGCAGGAAAAAGCAAAAAATTTCAGAATTGCACCTTGCAATGCGGAGAAATTACTGTTTGTGCATTTACAATATTCATTGATTTTTGCCATTGAAAAACGTCCAGAAATTATTGAAGCTACTGACTGAATGAAAGGAGCTGGCATCTCACTCTCTTTGAATCTTCTTTATGATGCTAAGAGGAGCAGGAAAAAGCAAAAAATTTCAGAATTGCACCTTGCAATGCGGAGAAATTACTGTTTGTGCATTTACAATATTCATTGATTTTTGCCATTGAAAAACGTCCAGAAATGATTGAAGCTACTGACTGAATGAAAGGAGCTGGCATCTCACTCTCTTTGAATCTTCTTTATCATGCTAAGAGGAGCAGGAAAAAGCAAAAAATTTCAGAATTGCACCTTGCAATGCGGAGAAATTACTGTTTGTGCATTTACAATATTCATTGATTTTTGCCATTGAAAAACATCATGTTATTCATATACCAGAAATGATTGAAGCTACTGACTGAATGAAAGGAGCTGGCATCTCACTCTCTTTGAATCTTCTTTATCATGCTAAGAGGAGCAGGAAAAAGCAAAAAATTTCAGAATTGCACCTTGCAATGCGGAGAAATTACTGTTTGTGCATTTACAATATTCATTGATTTTTGCCAATGAAAAACGTCCAGAAATGATTGAAGCTACTGACTGAATGAAAGGAGCTGGCATCTCACTCTTTTTGAATCTTCTTTATCATGCTAAGAGGAGCAGGAAAAAGCAAAAAATTTCAGAATTGCACCTTGCAATGCGGAGAAATTACTGTTTGTGCATTTACAATATTCATTGATTTTTGCCATTGAAAAACGTCCAGAAATGATTGAAGCTACTGACTGAATGAAAGGAGCTGGCATCTCACTCTCTTTGAATCTTCTTTATCATGGTAAGAGGAGCAGGAAAAAGCAAAAAATTTCAGAATTGCAACTTGCAATGCGGAGAAATTACTGTTTGTGCATTTACAATATTCATTGATTTTTGCCATTGAAAAACGTCCAGAAATGATTGAAGCTACTGACTGAATGAAAGGAGCTGGCATCTCACTCTCTTTGAATCTTCTTTATCATGCTAAGAGGAGCAGGAAAAAGCAAAAAATTTCAGAATTGCACCTTGCAATGCGGAGAAATTACTGTTTGTGCATTTACAATATTCATTGATTTTTGCCATTGAAAAACGTCCAGAAATGATTGAAGCTACTGACTGAATGAAAGGAGCTGGCATCTCACTCTCTTTGAATCTTCTTTATCATGCTAAGAGGAGCAGGAAAAAGCAAAAAATTTCAGAATTGCAACTTGCAATGCGGAGAAATTACTGTTTGTGCATTTACAATATTCATTGATTTTTGCCATTAGAAAAACATCATGTTATTCATATACCAGAAATGTTTGAAGCTACTGACTGAATGAAAGAAGCTGGCATCTCACTATCTTTGAATCTTCTTTATCATGCTAAGAGGAGCAGGAAAAAGCAAAAAATTTCAGAATTGCACCTTACAATGCGGAGAAATTACTGTTTGTGCATTTACAATATTCATTGATTTTTGCCATTGAAAAACGTCCAGAAATGATTGAAGCTACTGACTGAATGAAAGGAGCTGGCATCTCACTCTCTTTGAATCTTCTTTATCATGCTAAGAGGAGCAGGAAAAAGCAAAAAATTTCAGAATTGCACCTTGCAATGCGGAGAAATTACTGTTTGTGCATTTACAATATTCATTGATTTTTGCCATTGAAAAACGTCCAGAAATGTTTGAAGCTACTGACTGAATGAAAGGAGCTGGCATCTTACTCTCTTTGAATCTTCTTTATCATGCTAGGATTAGCAGGAAAAAGCAAAAAATTTCAGAATTGCACCTTGCAATGTGGAGATATTACTGTTTGTGCATTTACAATATTCATTGATTTTTGCCATTGAAAAACGTCCAGAAATGTTTGAAGCTACTGACTGAATGAAAGGAGCAGGCATCTCACTCTCTTTGAATCTTCTTTATCATGCTAGGAGTAGCAGGAAAAAGCAAAAAATTTCAGAATTGCACCTTGCAATGTGGAGATATTACTGTTTGTGCATTTACAATATTCATTGATTTATGCCATTGAAAAACGTCCAGAAATGTTTGAAGCTACTGACTGAATGAAAGGAGCTGGCATCTCACTCTCTTTGAATCTTCTTTATCATGCTAGGATTAGCAGGAAAAAGCAAAAAATTTCAGAATTGCACCTTGCAATGTGGAGATATTACTGTTTGTGCATTTACAATATTCATTGATTTTTGCCATTGAAAAACGTCCAGAAATGTTTGAAGCTACTGACTGAATGAAAGGAGCTGGCATCTCACTCTATTTGAATCTTCTTTATCATGCTAGGATTAGCAGGAAAAAGCAAAAAATTTCAGAATTGCACCTTGCAATGTGGAGATATTACTGTTTGTGCATTTACAATATTCATTGATTTTTGCCATTGAAAAACGTCCAGAAATGTTTATACCAGAAATGTTTGAAGCTACTGACTGAATGAAAGGAGCTGGCATCTCACTCTCTTTGAATCTTCTTTATCATGCTAAGAGGAGCAGGAAAAAGCAAAAAATTTCAGAATTGCACCTTGCAATGCGGAGAAATTACTGTTTGTGCATTTACAATATTCATTGATTTTTGCCATTGAAAAACGCCCAGAAATGATTGAAGCTACTGACTGAATGAAAGGAGCTGGCATCTCACTCTCTTTGAATCTTCTTTATCATGCTAAGAGGAGCAGGAAAAAGCAAAAAATTTCAGAATTGCACCTTGCAATGCGGAGAAATTACAAGCATTTACAATATTCATTGATTTTTGCCATTGAAAAACATCATGTTATTCATATACCAGAAATGATTGAAGCTACTGACTGAATGAAAGGAGCTGGCATCTCACTCTCTTTGAATCTGCTTTATCATGCTAAGAGGAGCAGGAAAAAGCAAAAAATTTCAGAATTGCACCTTGCAATGCGGAGAAATTACTGTTTGTGCATTTACAATATTCATTGATTTTTGCCATTGAAAAACGTCCAGAAATGATTGAAGCTACTGACTGAATGAAAGGAGCTGGCATCTCACTCTCTTTGAATCTTCTTTATCATGCTAGGATTAGCAGGAAAAAGCAAAAAATTTCAGAATTGCACCTTGCAATGTGGAGATATTACTGTTTGATTTTTGCCATTGAAAAACGTCCAGAAATGTTTGAAGCTACTGACTGAATGAAAGGAGCTGGCATCTCACTCTATTTGAATCTTCTTTATCATGCTAGGATTAGCAGGAAAAAGCAAAAAATTTCAGAATTGCACCTTGCAATGTGGAGATATTACTGTTTGTGCATTTACAATATTCATTGATTTTTGCCATTGAAAAACGTCCAGAAATGTTTATACCAGAAATGTTTGAAGCTACTGACTGAATGAAAGGAGCTGGCATCTCACTCTCTTTGAATCTTCTTTATCATGCTAAGAGGAGCAGGAAAAAGCAAAAAAATTCAGAATTGCACCTTGCAATGCGGAGAAATTACTGTTTGTGCATTTACAATATTCATTGATTTTTGCCATTGAAAAACGTCCAGAAATGATTGAAACTACTGACTGAATGAAAGGAGCTGGCATCTAACTCTCTTTGAATCTTCTTTATCATGCTAAGAGGAGCAGGAAAAAGCAAAAAATTTCAGAATTGCACCTTGCAATGCGGAGAAATTACTGTTTGTGCATTTACAATATTCATTGATTTTTGCCATTGAAAAACGTCCAGAAATGATTGAAGCTACTGACTGAATGAAAGGAGCTGGCATCTCACTCTCTTTGAATCTTCTTTATCATGCTAAGAGGAGCAGGAAAAAGCAAAAAATTTCAGAATTGCACCTTGCAATGCGGAGAAATTACTGTTTGTGCATTTACAATATTCATTGATTTTTGCCATTGAAAAACATCATGTTATTCATACCCAGAAATGATTGAAGCTACTGACTGAATGAAAGGAGCTGGCATCTCACTCTCTTTGAATCTTCTTTATCATGCTAAGAGGAGCAGGAAAAAGCAAAAAATTTCAGAATTGCACCTTGCAATGCGGAGAAATTACTGTTTGTGCATTTACAATATTCATTGATTTTTGCCATTGAAAAACGTCCAGAAATGATTGAAGCTACTGACTGAATGAAAGGAGCTGGCATCTCACTCTCTTTGAATCTTCTTTATCATGCTAAGAGGAGCAGGAAAAAGCAAAAAATTTCAGAATTGCACCTTGCAATGCGGAGAAATTACTGTTTGTGCATTTACAATATTCATTGATTTTTGCCATTGAAAAACGTCCAGAAATGATTGAAGCTACTGACTGAATGAAAGGAGTTGGCATCTCACTCTCTTTGAATCTTCTTTACCATGCTAAGAGGAGCAGGAAAATTCAAAAAATTTCAGAATTGCACCTTGCAATGCGGAGAAATTACTGTTTGTGCATTTACAATATTCATTGATTTTTGACATTGAAAAACATCATGTTATTCATATACCAGAAATAATTGAAGCTACTGACTGAATGAAAGGAGCTGGCATCTCACTCTCTTTGAATCTTCTTTATCATGCTAAGAGGAGCAGGAAAAAGCAAAAAATTTCAGAATTGCACCTTGCAATGCGGAGAAATTACTGTTTGTGCATTTACAATATTCATTGATTTTTGCCATTGAAAAACGTCCAGAAATTATTGAAGCTACTGACTGAATGAAAGGAGCTGGCATCTCACTCTCTTTGAATCTTCTTTATGATGCTAAGAGGAGCAGGAAAAAGCAAAAAATTTCAGAATTGCACCTTGCAATGCGGAGAAATTACTGTTTGTGCATTTACAATATTCATTGATTTTTGCCATTGAAAAACGTCCAGAAATGATTGAAGCTACTGACTGAATGAAAGGAGCTGGCATCTCACTCTCTTTGAATCTTCTTTATCATGCTAAGAGGAGCAGGAAAAAGCAAAAAATTTCAGAATTGCACCTTGCAATGCGGAGAAATTACTGTTTGTGCATTTACAATATTCATTGATTTTTGCCATTGAAAAACATCATGTTATTCATATACCAGAAATGATTGAAGCTACTGACTGAATGAAAGGAGCTGGCATCTCACTCTCTTTGAATCTTCTTTATCATGCTAAGAGGAGCAGGAAAAAGCAAAAAATTTCAGAATTGCACCTTGCAATGCGGAGAAATTACTGTTTGTGCATTTACAATATTCATTGATTTTTGCCAATGAAAAACGTCCAGAAATGATTGAAGCTACTGACTGAATGAAAGGAGCTGGCATCTCACTCTTTTTGAATCTTCTTTATCATGCTAAGAGGAGCAGGAAAAAGCAAAAAATTTCAGAATTGCACCTTGCAATGCGGAGAAATTACTGTTTGTGCATTTACAATATTCATTGATTTTTGCCATTGAAAAACGTCCAGAAATGATTGAAGCTACTGACTGAATGAAAGGAGCTGGCATCTCACTCTCTTTGAATCTTCTTTATCATGGTAAGAGGAGCAGGAAAAAGCAAAAAATTTCAGAATTGCAACTTGCAATGCGGAGAAATTACTGTTTGTGCATTTACAATATTCATTGATTTTTGCCATTGAAAAACGTCCAGAAATGATTGAAGCTACTGACTGAATGAAAGGAGCTGGCATCTCACTCTCTTTGAATCTTCTTTATCATGCTAAGAGGAGCAGGAAAAAGCAAAAAATTTCAGAATTGCACCTTGCAATGCGGAGAAATTACTGTTTGTGCATTTACAATATTCATTGATTTTTGCCATTGAAAAACGTCCAGAAATGATTGAAGCTACTGACTGAATGAAAGGAGCTGGCATCTCACTCTCTTTGAATCTTCTTTATCATGCTAAGAGGAGCAGGAAAAAGCAAAAAATTTCAGAATTGCAACTTGCAATGCGGAGAAATTACTGTTTGTGCATTTACAATATTCATTGATTTTTGCCATTGAAAAACATCATGTTATTCATATACCAGAAATGTTTGAAGCTACTGACTGAATGAAAGAAGCTGGCATCTCACTATCTTTGAATCTTCTTTATCATGCTAAGAGGAGCAGGAAAAAGCAAAAAATTTCAGAATTGCACCTTACAATGCGGAGAAATTACTGTTTGTGCATTTACAATATTCATTGATTTTTGCCATTGAAAAACGTCCAGAAATGATTGAAGCTACTGACTGAATGAAAGGAGCTGGCATCTCACTCTCTTTGAATCTTCTTTATCATGCTAAGAGGAGCAGGAAAAAGCAAAAAATTTCAGAATTGCACCTTGCAATGCGGAGAAATTACTGTTTGTGCATTTACAATATTCATTGATTTTTGCCATTGAAAAACGTCCAGAAATGTTTGAAGCTACTGACTGAATGAAAGGAGCTGGCATCTTACTCTCTTTGAATCTTCTTTATCATGCTAGGATTAGCAGGAAAAAGCAAAAAATTTCAGAATTGCACCTTGCAATGTGGAGATATTACTGTTTGTGCATTTACAATATTCATTGATTTTTGCCATTGAAAAACGTCCAGAAATGTTTGAAGCTACTGACTGAATGAAAGGAGCAGGCATCTCACTCTCTTTGAATCTTCTTTATCATGCTAGGAGTAGCAGGAAAAAGCAAAAAATTTCAGAATTGCACCTTGCAATGTGGAGATATTACTGTTTGTGCATTTACAATATTCATTGATTTATGCCATTGAAAAACGTCCAGAAATGTTTGAAGCTACTGACTGAATGAAAGGAGCTGGCATCTCACTCTCTTTGAATCTTCTTTATCATGCTAGGATTAGCAGGAAAAAGCAAAAAATTTCAGAATTGCACCTTGCAATGTGGAGATATTACTGTTTGTGCATTTACAATATTCATTGATTTTTGCCATTGAAAAACGTCCAGAAATGTTTGAAGCTACTGACTGAATGAAAGGAGCTGGCATCTCACTCTATTTGAATCTTCTTTATCATGCTAGGATTAGCAGGAAAAAGCAAAAAATTTCAGAATTGCACCTTGCAATGTGGAGATATTACTGTTTGTGCATTTACAATATTCATTGATTTTTGCCATTGAAAAACGTCCAGAAATGTTTATACCAGAAATGTTTGAAGCTACTGACTGAATGAAAGGAGCTGGCATCTCACTCTCTTTGAATCTTCTTTATCATGCTAAGAGGAGCAGGAAAAAGCAAAAAATTTCAGAATTGCACCTTGCAATGCGGAGAAATTACTGTTTGTGCATTTACAATATTCATTGATTTTTGCCATTGAAAAACGTCCAGAAATGATTGAAGCTACTGACTGAATGAAAGGAGCTGGCATCTCACTCTCTTTGAATCTTCTTTATCATGCTAAGAGGAGCAGGAAAAAGCAAAAAATTTCAGAATTGCACCTTGCAATGCGGAGAAATTACAAGCATTTACAATATTCATTGATTTTTGCCATTGAAAAACATCATGTTATTCATATACCAGAAATGATTGAAGCTACTGACTGAATGAAAGGAGCTGGCATCTCACTCTCTTTGAATCTGCTTTATCATGCTAAGAGGAGCAGGAAAAAGCAAAAAATTTCAGAATTGCACCTTGCAATGCGGAGAAATTACTGTTTGTGCATTTACAATATTCATTGATTTTTGCCATTGAAAAACGTCCAGAAATGATTGAAGCTACTGACTGAATGAAAGGAGCTGGCATCTCACTCTCTTTGAATCTTCTTTATCATGCTAAGAGGAGCAGGAAAAAGCAAAAAATTTCAGAATTGCACCTTGCAATGCGGAGAAATTACTGTTTGTGCATTTACAATAGTCATTGATTTTTGCCATTGAAAAACGTCCAGAAATGATTGAAGCTACTGACTGAATGAAAGGAGCTGGCATCTCACTCTCTTTGAATCTTCTTTATCATGCTAAGAGGAGCAGGAAAAAGCAAAAAATTTCAGAACTGCAACTTGCAATGCGGAGAAATTACTGTTTGTGCATTTACAATATTCATTGATTTTTGCCATTGAAAAACATCATGTTATTCATATACCAGAAATGATTGAAGCTACTGACTGAATGAAAGGAGCTGGCATCTCACTCTCTTTGAATCTTCTTTATCATGCTAAGAGGAGCAGGAAAAAGCAAAAAATTTCAGAATTGCACCTTGCAATGCGGAGAAATTACTGTTTGTGCATTTACAATATTCATTGATTTTTGCCATTGAAAAACGTCCAGAAATGATTGAAGCTACTGACTGAATGATAGGAGCTGGCATCTCACTCTCTTTGAATCTTCTTTATCATGCTAAGAGGAGCAGGAAAAAGCAAAAAATTTCAGAATTGCACCTTGCAATGCGGAGAAATTACTGTTTGTGCATTTACAATATTCATTGATTTTTGCCATTGAAAAACGTCCAGAAATGATTGAAGCTACTGACTGAATGAAAGGAGCTGGCATCTCACTCTCTTTGAATCTTCTTTATCATGCTAAGAGGAGCAGGAAAAAGCAAAAAATTTCAGAATTGCACCTTGCAATGCGGAGAAATTACTGTTTGTGCATTTACAATATTCATTGATTTTTGCCATTGAAAAACATCATGTTATTCATATCCCAGAAATGTTTGAAGCTACTGACTGAATGAAAGAAGCTGGCATCTCACTCTCTTTGAATCTTCTTTATCATGCTAAGAGGAGCAGGAAAAAGCAAAAAATTTCAGAATTGCACCTTGCAATGCGGAGAAATTACTGTTTGTGCATTTACAATATTCATTGATTTTTGCAATTGAAAAACGTCCAGAAATGATTGAAGCTACTGACTGAATGAAAGGAGCTGGCATCTCACTCTCTTTGAATCTTCTTTATCATGTTAAGAGGAGCAGGAAAAAGCAAAAAATTTCAGAATTGCACCTTGCAATGCGGAGAAATTACTGTTTGTGCATTTACAATATTCATTGATTTTTGCCATTGAAAAACGTCCAGAAATGATTGAAGCTACTGACTGAATGAAAGGAGCTGTTATCTCACTCTCTTTGAATCTTGTTTATCATGCTAAGAGGAGCAGGAAAAAGCAAAAAATTTCAGAATTGCACCTTGCAATGCGGAGAAATTACTGTTTGTGCATTTACAATATTCATTGATTTTTGCCATTGAAAAACATCATGTTATTCATATACCAGAAATGATTGAAGCTACTGACTGAATGAAAGGAGCTGGCATCTCACACTCTTTGAATCTTCTTTATCATGCTAAGAGGAGCAGGAAAAAGTAAAAAATTTCAGAATTGCACCTTGCAATGCGGAGAAATTACTGTTTGTGCATTTACAATATTCAATGATTTTTGCCATTGAAAAACGTCCAGAAATGATTGAAGCTACTGACTGAACGAAAGGAGCTGGCATCTCACTCTCTTTGAATCTTCTTTATCATGCTAAGAGGAGCAGGAAAAAGCAAAAAATTTCAGAATTGCACCTTGCAATGCGGAGAAATTACTGTTTGTGCATTTACAATATTCATTGATTTTTGCCATTGAAAAACATCATGTTATTCATATACCAGAAATGTTTGAAGCTACTGACTGAATGAAAGGAGCTGGCATCTCACTCTCTTTGAATCTTCTTCATAATGCTAAGAGGAGCAGGAAAAAGCAAAAAATTTCAGAATTGCACCTTGCAATGCGGAGAAATTACTGTTTGTGCATTTACAATATTCATTGATTTTTGCCATTGAAAAACGTCCAGAAATGATTGAAGCTACTGACTGAATGAAAGGAGCTGGCATCTCACTCTCTTTGAATCTTCTTTATCATGCTAAGAGGAGCAGGAAAAAGCAAAAAATTTCAGAATTGCACCTTGCAATGCGGAGAAATTACTGTTTGTGCATTTACAATATTCATTGATTTTTGCCATTGAAAAACATCATGTTATTCATATACCAGAAATGTTTGAAGCTACTGACTGAATGAAAGGAGCTGGCATCTCACTCTCTTTGAATCTTCTTTATCATGCTAAGAGGAGCAGGAAAAAGCAAAAAATTTCAGAATTGCACCTTGCAATGCGGATAAATTACTGTTTGTGCATTTACAATATTCATTGATTTTTGCCATTGAAAAATGTCCAGAAATGATTGAAGCTACTGACTGAATGAAAGGAGCTGGCATCTCACTCTCTTTGAATCTTGTTTATCATGCTAAGAGGAGCAGGAAAAAGCAAAAAATTTCAGAATTGCACCTTGCAATGCGGAGAAATTACTGTTTGTGCATTTACAATATTCATTGATTTTTGCCATTGAAAAACGTCCAGAAATTATTGAAGCTACTGACTGAATGAAAGGAGCTGGCATCTCACTCTCTTTGAAACTTCTTTATCATGCTAAGAGGAGCAGGAAAAAGCAAAAATTTTCAGAATTGCACCTTGCAATGCGGAGAAATTACTGTTTGTGCATTTACAATATTCATTGATTTTTGCCATTGAAAAACGTCCAGAAATGATTGAAGCTACTGACTGAATGAAAGGAGCTGGCATCTCACTCTCTTTGAATCTTCTTTATCATGCTAAGAGGAGCAGGAAAAAGCAAAAAATTTCAGAATTGCACCTTGCAATGCGGAGAAATTACTGTTTGTGCATTTACAATATTCATTGATTTTTGCCATTGAAAAACATCATGTTATTCATATACCAGAAATGTTTGAAGCTACTGACTGAATGAAAGGAGCTGTCATCTCACTCTCTTTGAATCTTCTTTATCATGCTAAGAGGAGCAGGAAAAAGCAAAAAATTTCAGAATTGCACCTTGCAATGCGGAGAAATTACTGTTTGTGCATTTACAATATTCATTGATTTTTGCCATTGAAAAACATCATGTTATTCATATACCAGAAATGTTTGAAGCTACTGACTGAATGAAAGGAGCTGGCATCTCACTCTCTTTGAATCTTCTTTATCATGCTAAGAGGAGCAGGAAAAAGCAAAAAATTTCAGAATTGCACCTTGCAATGCGGATAAATTACTGTTTGTGCATTTACAATATTCATTGATTTTTGCCATTGAAAAATGTCCAGAAATGATTGAAGCTACTGACTGAATGAAAGGAGCTGGCATCTCACTCTCTTTGAATCTTGTTTATCATGCTAAGAGGAGCAGGAAAAAGCAAAAAATTTCAGAATTGCACCTTGCAATGCGGAGAAATTACTGTTTGTGCATTTACAATATTCATTGATTTTTGCCATTGAAAAACGTCCAGAAATTATTGAAGCTACTGACTGAATGAAAGGAGCTGGCATCTCACTCTCTTTGAAACTTCTTTATCATGCTAAGAGGAGCAGGAAAAAGCAAAAATTTTCAGAATTGCACCTTGCAATGCGGAGAAATTACTGTTTGTGCATTTACAATATTCATTGATTTTTGCCATTGAAAAACGTCCAGAAATGATTGAAGCTACTGACTGAATGAAAGGAGCTGGCATCTCACTCTCTTTGAATCTTCTTTATCATGCTAAGAGGAGCAGGAAAAAGCAAAAAATTTCAGAATTGCACCTTGCAATGTGGAGAAATTACTGTTTGTGCATTTACAATATTCATTTATTTTTGCCATTGAAAAACATCATGTTATTCATATACCAGAAATGTTTGAAGCTACTGACTGAATGAAAGGAGCTGGCATCTCACTCTCTTTGAATCTTCTTTATCATGCTAAGAGGAGCAGGAAAAAGCAAAAAATTTCAGAATTGCACCTTGCAATGCGGAGAAATTACTCTTTGTGCATTTACAATATTCATTGATTTTTGCCATTGAAAAACATCATGTTATTCATATACCAGAAATGATTGAAGCTACTGACTGAATGAAAGGAGCTGGCATCTCACTCTCTTTGAATCTTCTTTATCATGCTAAGAGGAGCAGGATAAAGCAAAAAATTTCAGACTTGCACCTTGCAATGCGGAGAAATTACTGTTTGTGCATTTACAATATTCATTGATTTTTGCCATTGAAAAACATCATGTTATTCATATACCAGAAATGTTTGAAGCTACTGACTGAATGAAAGGAGCTGGCATCTCACTCTCTTTGAATCTTCTTTATCATGCTAAGAGGAGCAGGAAAAAGCAAAAAATTTCAGACTTGCACCTTGCAATGCGGAGAAATTACTGTTTGTGCATTTACAATATTCATTGATTTTTGCCATTGAAAAACATCATGTTATTCATATACCAGAAATGTTTGAAGCTACTGACTGAATGAAAGGAGCTGGCATCTCACTCTCTTTGAATCTTCTTTATCATGCTAAGAGGAGCAGGAAAAAGCAAAAAATTTCAGAATTGCACCTTGCAATGCGGAGAAATTACTGTTTGTGCATTTACAATATTCATTGATTTTTGCCATTGAAAAACGTCCAGAAATGATTGAAGCTACTGACTGAATGAAAGGAGCTGGCATCTCACCCTCTTTGAATCTTCTTTATCATGCTAAGAGGAGCAGGAAAAAGCAAAAAATTTCAGAATTGCACCTTGCAATGCGGAGAAATTACAGTTTGTGCATTTACAATATTCATTGATTTTTGCCATTGAAAAACGTCCAGAAATGAATGAAGCTACTGACTGAATGAAAGGAGCTGGCATCTCACTCTCTTTGAATCTTCTTTATCATGCTAAGAGGAGCAGGAAAAAGCTAAAAATTTCAGAATTGCACCTTGCAATGCGGAGAAATTACTGTTTGTGCATTTACAATATTCGTTGATTTTTGCCATTGAAAAACGTCCAGAAATGATTGAAGCTACTGACTGAATGAAAGGAGCTGGCATCTCACTCTCTTTGAATCTTCTTTATCATGCTAAGAGGAGCAGGAAAAAGCAAAAAATTTCAGAATTGCACCTTGCAATGCGGAGAAATTACAGTTTGTGCATTTACAATATTCATTGATTTTTGCCATTGAAAAACGTCCAGAAATGATTGAAGCTACTGACTGAATGAAAGGAGCTGGCATCTCACTCTCTTTGAATCTTCTTTATCATGCTAAGAGGAGCAGGAAAAAGCAAAAAATTTCAGAATTGCACCTTGCAATGCGGAGAAATTACTGTTTGTGCATTTACAATATTCATTGATTTTTGCCATTGAAAAACATGTTATTCATATACCAGAAATGTTTGAAGCTCCTGACTGAATGAAAGGAGCTGGCACCTCACTCTCTTTGAATCTTCTTTATCATGCTAAGAGGAGCAGGAAAAAGCAAAAAATTTCAGAATTGCACCTTGCAATGCGGAGAAATTACTGTTTGTGCATTTACAATATTCATTGATTTTTGCCATTGAAAAACGTCCAGAAATGATTGAAGCTACTGACTGAATGAAAGGAGCTGGCATCTCACTCTCTTTGAATCTTCTTTATCATGCTAAGAGGAGCAGGAAAAAGCAAAAAATTTCAGAATTGCACCTTGCAATGCGGAGAAATTACTGTTTGTGCATTTACAATATTCATTGATTTTTGCCATTGAAAAATGTCCAGAAATGATTGAAGCTACTGACTGAATGAAAGGAGCTGGCATCTCTCTCTCTTTGAATCTTCTTTATCATGCTAAGAGGAGCAGGAAAAAGCAAAAAATTTCAGAATTGCGCCTTGCAATGCGGAGAAATTCCTGTTTGTGCATTTACAAAATTCATTGATTTTTGCCATTGAAAAACATCATGTTATTCATATACCAGAAATGATTGAAGCTACTGACTGAAGGAAAGGAGCTGGCATCTCACTCTCTTTGAATCTTCTTTATCATGCTAAGAGGAGCAGGAAAAAGCAAAAAATTTCAGAATTGCACCTTGCAATGCGGAGAAATTACTGTTTGTGCATTTACAATATTCATTGATTTTTGCCATTGAAAAACGTCCAGAAATGATTGAAGCTACTGACTGAATGAAAGGAGCTGGCATCTCACTCTCTTTGAATCTTCTTTATCATGCTAAGAGGAGCAGGAAAAAGTAAAAAATTTCAGAATTGCACCTTGCAATGCGGAGAAATTACAGTTTGTGCATTTACAATATTCAATGATTTTTGCCATTGAAAAACGTCCAGAAATGATTGAAGCTACTGACTGAATGAAAGGAGCTGGCATCTCACTCTCTTTGAATCTTGTTTATCATGCTAAGAGGAGCAGGAAAAAGCAAAAAATTTCAGAATTGCACCTTGCAATGTGGAGAAATTACTGTTTGTGCATTTACAATATTCATTGATTTTTGCCATTGAAAAACGTCCAGAAATGATTGAAGCTACTGACTGAATGAAAGGAGCTGGCATCTCACTCTCTTTGAATCTTCTTTATCATGCTAAGAGGAGCAGGAAAAAGCAAAATATTTCAGAATTGCACCTTGCAATGCGGAGAAATTACTGTTTGTGCATTTACAATATTCATTGATTTTTGCTATTGAAAAACATCATGTTATTCATATACCAGAAATGATTGAAGCTACTGACTGAATGAAAGGAGCTGGCATCTCACTCTCTTTGAATCTTCTTTATCATGCTAAGAGGAGCAGGAAAAAGCAAAAAATTTCAGAATTGCATCTTGCAATGCGGAGAAATTACAGTTTGTGCATTTACAATATTCATTGATTTTTGCCATTGAAAAACGTCCAGAAATGATTGAAGCTACTGACTGAATGAAAGGAGCTGGCATCTCACTCTCTTTGAATCTTCTTTATCATGCTAGGAGGAGCAGGAAAAAGCAAAAAATTTCAGAATTGCACCTTGCAATGCGGAGAAATTACTGTTTGTGCATTTACAATATTCATTGATTTTTGCCATTGAAAAACGTCCAGAAATGATTGAAGGTACTGACTGAATGAAAGGAGCTGGCATCTCACTCTCTTTGAATCTTCTTTATCATGCTAAGAGGAGCAGGAAAAAGCAAAAAATTTCAGAATTGCACCTTGCAATGCGGAGAAATTACTGTTTGTGCATTTACAATATTCATTGATTTTTGCCATTGAAAAACGTCCAGAAATGATTGAAGCTACTGACTGAATGAAAGGAGCTGGCATCTCACTCTCTTTGAATCTTCATTATCATGCTAAGAGGAGCAGGAAAAAGCAAAAAATTTCAGAATTGCACCTTGCAATGCGGAGAAATTACTGTTTGTGCATTTACAATATTCATTGATTTTTGCCATTGAAAAATGTCCAGAAATGATTGAAGCTACTGACTGAATGAAAGGAGCTGGCATCTCACTCTCTTTGAATCTTCTTTATCATGCTAAGAGGAGCAGGAAAAAGCAAAAAATTTCAGAATTGCGCCTTGCAATGCGGAGAAATTACTGTTTGTGCATTTACAAAATTCATTGATTTTTGCCATTGAAAAACATCATGTTATTCATATACCAGAAATGATTGAAGCTACTGACTGAAGGAAAGGAGCTGGCATCTCACTCTCTTTGAATCTTCTTTATCATGCTAAGAGGAGCAGGAAAAAGCAAAAAATTTCAGAATTGCACCTTGCAATGCGGAGAAATTACTGTTTGTGCATTTACAATATTCATTGATTTTTGCCATTGAAAAACATCCAGAAATGATTGAAGCTACTGACTGAATGAAAGGAGCTGGCATCTCACTCTCTTTGAATCTTCTTTATCATGCTAAGAGGAGCAGGAAAAAGCAAAAAATTTCAGAATTGCACCTTGCAATGCGGAGAAATTACTGTTTGTGCATTTACAATATTCATTGATTTTTGCGAATGAAAAACATCATGTTATTCATATACCAGAAATGATTGAAGCTACTGACTGAATGAAAGGAGCTGGCATCTCACTCTCTTTGAATCTTCTTTATCATGCTAAGAGGAGCAGGAAAAAGTAAAAAATTTCAGAATTGCACCTTGCAATGTGGAGAAATTACTGTTTGTGCATTTACAATATTCAATGATTTTTGCCATTGAAAAACGTCCAGAAATGATTGAAGCTACTGACTGAATGAAAGGAGCTGGCATCTCACTCTCTTTGAATCTTGTTTATCATGCTAAGAGGAGCAGGAAAAAGCAAAAAATTTCAGAATTGCACCTTGCAATGCGGAGAAATTACTGTTTGTGCATTTACAATATTCATTGATTTTTGCCATTGAAAAACGTCCAGAAATGATTGAAGCTACTGACTGAATGAAAGGAGCTGGCATCTCACTCTCTTTGAATCTTCTTTATCATGCTAATAGGAGCAGGAAAAAGCAAAAAATTTCAGAATTGCACCTTGCAATGCGGAGAAATTACTGTTTGTGCATTTACAATATTCATTGATTTTTGCCATTGAAAAACATGTTATTCATATACCAGAAATGTTTGAAGCTCCTGACTGAATGAAAGGAGCTGGCACCTCACTCTCTTTGAGTCTTCTTTATCATGCTAAGAGGAGCAGGAAAAAGCAAAAAATTTCAGAATTGCACCTTGCAATGCGGAGAAATTACTGTTTGTGCATTTACAATATTCATTGATTTTTGCCATTGAAAAACGTCCAGAAATGATTGAAGCTACTGACTGAATGAAAGGAGCTGTCATCTCACTCTCTTTGAATCTTCTTTATCATGCTAAGAGGAGCAGGAAAAAGCAAAAAATTTCAGAATTGCACCTTGCAATGCGGAGAAATTACTGTTTGTGCATTTACAATATTCATTGATTTTTGCCATTGAAA
Source organism: Phyllobates terribilis (assembly GCF_046119375.1). Taxonomy (NCBI): domain Eukaryota; kingdom Metazoa; phylum Chordata; class Amphibia; order Anura; family Dendrobatidae; genus Phyllobates; species Phyllobates terribilis. The sequence continues at coordinate 530,887 of NW_027363456.1, forward strand.
AATGTCCAGAAATGATTGAAGCTACTGACTGAATGAAAGGAGCTGGCATCTCACTCTCTTTGAATCTTCTTTATCATGCTAGGATTAGCAGGAAAAAGCAAAAAATTTCAGAATTGCACCTTGCAATGTGGAGATATTACTGTTTGTGCATTTACAATATTCATTGATTTTTGCCATTGAAAAACATGTTTTTCATATACCAGAAATGTTTGAAGCTACTGACTGAATGAAAGGAGCTGGCATCTCACTCTCTTTGAATCTTCTTTATCATGCTAGGATTAACAGGAAAAAGCAAAAAATTTCAGAATTTCACCTTGCAATGTGGAGATATTACTGTTTGTGCATTTACAATATTCATTGATTTTTGCCATTGAAAAACATGTTTTTCATATACCAGAAATGTTTGAAGCTACTGACTGAATGAAAGGAGCTGGCATCTCACTCTCTTTGAATCTTCTTTATCATGCTAGGATTAACAGGAAAAAGCAAAAAATTTCAGAATTGCACCTTGCAATGTGGAGATATTACTGTTTGTGCATTTACAATATTCATTGATTTTTGCCATTGAAAAATGTCCAGAAATGATTGAAGCTACTGACTGAATGAAAGGAGCTGGCATCTCACTCTCTTTGAATCTTCTTTATCATGCTAGGATTAGCAGGAAAAAGCAAAAAATTTCAGAATTGCACCTTGCAATGTGGAGATATTACTGTTTGTGCATTTACAATATTCATTGATTTTTGCCATTGAAAAACATGTTTTTCATATACCAGAAATGTTTGAAGCTACTGACTGAATGAAAGGAGCTGGCATCTCACTCTCTTTGAATCTTCTTTATCATGCTAGGATTAACAGGAAAAAGCAAAAAATTTCAGAATTTCACCTTGCAATGTGGAGATATTACTGTTTGTGCATTTACAATATTCATTGATTTTTGCCATTGAAAAACATGTTTTTCATATACCAGAAATGTTTGAAGCTACTGACTGAATGAAAGGAGCTGGCATCTCACTCTCTTTGAATCTTCTTTATCATGCTAGGATTAACAGGAAAAAGCAAAAAATTTCAGAATTGCACCTTGCAATGTGGAGATATTACTGTTTGTGCATTTACAATATTCATTGATTTTTGCCATTGAAAAACGTCCAGAAATGTTTGAAGCTACTGACTGAATGAAAGGAGCTGGCATCTCACTCTCTTTGAATCTTCTTTATCATGCTAGGATTAGCAGGAAAAAGCAAAAAATTTCAGAATTGCACCTTGCAATGTGGAGATATTACTGTTTGTGCATTTACAATATTCATTGATTTTTGCCATTGAAAAACATGTTTTTCATATACCAGAAATGTTTGAAGCTACTGACTGAATGAAAGGAGCTGGCATCTCACTCTCTTTGAATCTTCTTTATCATGCTAGGATTAGCAGGAAAAAGCAAAAAATTTCAGAATTGCACCTTGCAATGTGGAGATATTACTGTTTGTGCATTTACAATATTCATTGATTTTTGCCATTGAAAAACGTTTTTCATATACCAGAAATGTTTGAAGCTACTGACTGAATGAAAGGAGCTGGCATCTCACTCTCTTTGAATCTTCTTTATCATGCTAGGATTAACAGGAAAAAGCAAAAAATTTCAGAATTGCACCTTGCAATGTGGAGATATTACTGTTTGTGCATTTACAATATTCATTGATTTTTGCCATTGAAAAACGTCCAGAAATGTTTGAAGCTACTGACTGAATGAAAGGAGCTGGCATCTCACTCTCTTTGAATCTTCTTTATCATGCTAGGATTAACAGGAAAAAGCTAAAAATTTCAGAATTGCACCTTGCAATGTGGAGATATTACTGTTTGTGCATTTACAATATTCATTGATTTTTGCCATTGAAAAACATGTTTTTCATATACCAGAAATGTTTGAAGCTACTGACTGAATGAAAGGAGCTGGCATCTCACTCTCTTTGAATCTTCTTTATCATGCTAGGATTAGCAGGAAAAAGCAAAAAATTTCAGAATTGCACCTTGCAATGTGGAGATATTACTGTTTGTGCATTTACAATATTCATTGATTTTTGCCATTGAAAAACATGTTTTTCATATACCAGAAATGTTTGAAGCTACTGACTGAATGAAAGGAGCTGGCATCTCACTCTCTTTGAATCTTCTTTATCATGCTAGGATTAACAGGAAAAAGCAAAAAATTTCAGAATTGCACCTTGCAATGTGGAGATATTACTGTTTGTGCATTTACAATATTCATTGATTTTTGCCATTGAAAAACGTCCAGAAATGTTTGAAGCTACTGACTGAATGAAAGGAGCTGGCATCTCACTCTCTTTGAATCTTCTTTATCATGCTAGGATTAGCAGGAAAAAGCAAAAAATTTCAGAATTGCACCTTGCAATGTGGAGATATTACTGTTTGTGCATTTACAATATTCATTGATTTTTGCCATTGAAAAACATGTTTTTCATATACCAGAAATGTTTGAAGCTACTGACTGAATGAAAGGAGCTGGCATGTCACTCTCTTTGAATCGTCTTTATCATGCTAGGATTAACAGGAAAAAGCAAAAAATGTCAGAATTGCACCTTGCAATGTGGAGATATTACTGTTTGTGCATTTACAATATTCATTGATTTTTGCCATTGAAAAACATGTTTTTCATATACCAGAAATGTTTGAAGCTACTGACTGAATGAAAGGAGCTGGCATCTCACTCTCTTTGAATCTTCTTTATCATGCTAGGATTAACAGGAAAAAGCAAAAAATTTCAGAATTGCACCTTGCAATGTGGAGATATTACTGTTTGTGCATTTACAATATTCATTGATTTTTGCCATTGAAAAACGTCCAGAAATGTTTGAAGCTACTGACTGAATGAAAGGAGCTGGCATCTCACTCTCTTTGAATCTTCTTTATCATGCTAGGATTAGCAGGAAAAAGCAAAAAATTTCAGAATTGCACCTTGCAATGTGGAGATATTACTGTTTGTGCATTTAAAATATTCATTGATTTTTGCCATTGAAAAACATGTTTTTCATATACCAGAAATGTTTGAAGCTACTGACTGAATGAAAGGAGCTGGCATCTCACTCTCTTTGAATCTTCTTTATCATGCTAGGATTAACAGGAAAAAGCAAAAAATTTCAGAATTGCACCTTGCAATGTGGAGATATTACTGTTTGTGCATTTACAATATTCATTGATTTTTGCCATTGAAAAACATGTTTTTCATATACCAGAAATGTTTGAAGCTACTGACTGAATGAAAGGAGCTGGCATCTCACTCTCTTTGAATCTTCTTTATCATGCTAGGATTAACAGGAAAAAGCAAAAAATTTCAGAATTGCACCTTGCAATGTGGAGATATTACTGTTTGTGCATTTACAATATTCATTGATTTTTGCCATTGAAAAACGTCCAGAAATGTTTGAAGCTACTGACTGAATGAAAGGAGCTGGCATCTCACTCTCTTTGAATCTTCTTTATCATGCTAGGATTAACAGGAAAAAGCAAAAAATTTCAGAATTGCACCTTGCAATGTGGAGATATTACTGTTTGTGCATTTACAATATTCATTGATTTTTGCCATTGAAAAACGTCCAGAAATGTTTGAAGCTACTGACTGAATGAAAGGAGCTGGCATCTCACTCTCTTTGAATCTTCTTTATCATGCTAGGATTAGCAGGAAAAAGCAAAAAATTTCAGAATTGCACCTTGCAATGTGGATATATTACTGTTTGTGCATTTACAATATTCATTGATTTTTGCCATTGAAAAACATGTTTTTCATATACCAGAAATGTTTGAAGCTACTGACTGAATGAAAGGAGCTGGCATCTCACTCTCTTTGAATCTTCTTTATCATGCTAGGATTAGCAGGAAAAAGCAAAAAATTTCAGAATTGCACCTTGCAATGTGGAGATATTACTGTTTGTGCATTTACAATATTCATTGATTTTTGCCATTGAAAAACATGTTTTTCATATACCAGAAATGTTTGAAGCTACTGACTGAATGAAAGGAGCTGGCATCTCTCTCTCTTTGAATCTTCTTTATCATGCTAGGATTAACAGGAAAAAGCAAAAAATTTCAGAATTGCACCTTGCAATGTGGAGATATTACTGTTTGTGCATTTACAATATTCATTGATTTTTGCCATTGAAAAACGTCCAGAAATGATTGAAGCTACTGACTGAATGAAAGGAGCTGTCATCTCACTCTCTTTGAATCTTCTTTATCATGCTAAGAGGAGCAGGAAAAAGCAAAAAATTTCAGAATTGCACCTTGCAATGCGGAGAAATTACTGTTTGTGCATTTACAATATTCATTGATTTTTGCCATTGAAAAATGTCCAGAAATGATTGAAGCTACTGACTGAATGAAAGGAGCTGGCATCTCACTCTCTTTGAATCTTCTTTATCATGCTAGGATTAGCAGGAAAAAGCAAAAAATTTCAGAATTGCACCTTGCAATGTGGAGATATTACTGTTTGTGCATTTACAATATTCATTGATTTTTGCCATTGAAAAACATGTTTTTCATATACCAGAAATGTTTGAAGCTACTGACTGAATGAAAGGAGCTGGCATCTCACTCTCTTTGAATCTTCTTTATCATGCTAGGATTAACAGGAAAAAGCAAAAAATTTCAGAATTTCACCTTGCAATGTGGAGATATTACTGTTTGTGCATTTACAATATTCATTGATTTTTGCCATTGAAAAACATGTTTTTCATATACCAGAAATGTTTGAAGCTACTGACTGAATGAAAGGAGCTGGCATCTCACTCTCTTTGAATCTTCTTTATCATGCTAGGATTAACAGGAAAAAGCAAAAAATTTCAGAATTGCACCTTGCAATGTGGAGATATTACTGTTTGTGCATTTACAATATTCATTGATTTTTGCCATTGAAAAACGTCCAGAAATGTTTGAAGCTACTGACTGAATGAAAGGAGCTGGCATCTCACTCTCTTTGAATCTTCTTTATCATGCTAGGATTAGCAGGAAAAAGCAAAAAATTTCAGAATTGCACCTTGCAATGTGGAGATATTACTGTTTGTGCATTTACAATATTCATTGATTTTTGCCATTGAAAAACATGTTTTTCATATACCAGAAATGTTTGAAGCTACTGACTAAATGAAAGGAGCTGGCATCTCACTCTCTTTGAATCTTCTTTATCATGCTAGGATTAGCAGGAAAAAGCAAAAAATTTCAGAATTGCACCTTGCAATGTGGAGATATTACTGTTTGTGCATTTACAATATTCATTGATTTTTGCCATTGAAAAACGTTTTTCATATACCAGAAATGTTTGAAGCTACTGACTGAATGAAAGGAGCTGGCATCTCACTCTCTTTGAATCTTCTTTATCATGCTAGGATTAACAGGAAAAAGCAAAAAATTTCAGAATTGCACCTTGCAATGTGGAGATATTACTGTTTGTGCATTTACAATATTCATTGATTTTTGCCATTGAAAAACGTCCAGAAATGTTTGAAGCTACTGACTGAATGAAAGGAGCTGGCATCTCACTCTCTTTGAATCTTCTTTATCATGCTAGGATTAACAGGAAAAAGCTAAAAATTTTAGAATTGCACCTTGCAATGTGGAGATATTACTGTTTGTGCATTTACAATATTCATTGATTTTTGCCATTGAAAAACATGTTTTTCATATACCAGAAATGTTTGAAGCTACTGACTGAATGAAAGGAGCTGGCATCTCACTCTCTTTGAATCTTCTTTATCATGCTAGGATTAGCAGGAAAAAGCAAAAAATTTCAGAATTGCACCTTGCAATGTGGAGATATTACTGTTTGTGCATTTACAATATTCATTGATTTTTGCCATTGAAAAACATGTGTTTTTCATATACCAGAAATGTTTGAAGCTACTGACTGAATGAAAGGAGCTGGCATCTCACTCTCTTTGAATCTTCTTTATCATGCTAGGATTAGCAGGAAAAAGCAAAAAATTTCAGAATTGCACCTTGCAATGTGGAGATATTACTGTTTGTGCATTTACAATATTCATTGATTTTTGCCATTGAAAAACATGTTTTTCATATACCAGAAATGTTTGAAGCTACTGACTGAATGAAAGGAGCTGGCATCTCACTCTCTTTGAATCTTCTTTATCATGCTCGGATTAACAGGAAAAAGCAAAAAATTTCAGAATTGCACCTTGCAATGTGGAGATATTACTGTTTGTGCATTTACAATATTCATTGATTTTTGCCATTGAAAAACGTCCAGAAATGTTTGAAGCTACTGACTGAATGAAAGGAGCTGGCATCTCACTCTCTTTGAATCTTCTTTATCATGCTAGGATTAGCAGGAAAAAGCAAAAAATTTCAGAATTGCACCTTGCAATGTGGAGATATTACTGTTTGTGCATTTACAATATTCATTGATTTTTGCCATTGAAAAACATGTTTTTCATATACCAGAAATGTTTGAAGCTACTGACTGAATGAAAGGAGCTGGCATGTCACTCTCTTTGAATCTTCTTCATCATGCTAGGATTAACAGGAAAAAGCAAAAAATTTCAGAATTGCACCTTGCAATGTGGAGATATTACTGTTTGTGCATTTACAATATTCATTGATTTTTGCCATTGAAAAACATGTTTTTCATATACCAGAAATGTTTGAAGCTACTGACTGAATGAAAGGAGCTGGCATCTCACTCTCTTTGAATCTTCTTTATCATGCTAGGATTAACAGGAAAAAGCAAAAAATTTCAGAATTGCACCTTGCAATGTGGAGATATTACTGTTTGTGCATTTACAATATTCATTGATTTTTGCCATTGAAAAACGTCCAGAAATGTTTGAAGCTACTGACTGAATGAAAGGAGCTGGCATCTCACTCTCTTTGAATCTTCTTTATCATGCTAGGATTAGCAGGAAAAAGCAAAAAATTTCAGAATTGCACCTTGCAATGTGGAGATATTACTGTTTGTGCATTTACAATATTCATTGATTTTTGCCATTGAAAAACATGTTTTTCATATACCAGAAATGTTTGAAGCTACTGACTGAATGAAAGGAGCTGGCATCTCACTCTCTTTGAATCTTCTTTATCATGCTAGGATTAGCAGGAAAAAGCAAAAAATTTCAGAATTGCACCTTGCAATGTGGAGATATTACTGTTTGTGCATTTACAATATTCATTGATTTTTGCCATTGAAAAACGTTTTTCATATACCAGAAATGTTTGAAGCTACTGACTGAATGAAAGGAGCTGGCATCTCACTCTCTTTGAATCTTCTTTATCATGCTAGGATTAACAGGAAAAAGCAAAAAATTTCAGAATTGCACCTTGCAATGTGGAGATATTACTGTTTGTGCATTTACAATATTCATTGATTTTTGCCATTGAAAAACATCCAGAAATGTTTGAAGCTACTGACTGAATGAAAGGAGCTGGCATCTCACTCTCTTTGAATCTTCTTTATCATGCTAGGATGAGCAGGAAAAAGCAAAAAATTTCAGAATTGCACCTTGCAATGTGGAGATATTACTGTTTGTGCATTTACAATATTCATTGATTTTTGCCATTGAAAAACATGTTTTTCATATACCAGAAATGTTTGAAGCTACTGACTGAATGAAAGGAGCTGGCATGTCACTCTCTTTGAATCTTCTTTATCATGCTAGGATTAACAGGAAAAAGCAAAAAATTTCAGAATTGCACCTTGCAATGTGGAGATATTACTGTTTGTGCATTTACAATATTCATTGATTTTTGCCATTGAAAAACATGTTTTTCATATACCAGAAATGTTTGAAGCTACTGACTGAATGAAAGGAGCTGGCATCTCACTCTCTTTGAATCTTCTTTATCATGCTAGGATGAACAGGAAAAAGCAAAAAATTTCAGAATTGCACCTTGCAATGTGGAGATATTACTGTTTGTGCATTTACAATATTCATTGATTTTTGCCATTGAAAAACGTCCAGAAATGTTTGAAGCTACTGACTGAATGAAAGGAGCTGGCATCTCACTCTCTTTGAATCTTCTTTATCATGCTAGGATTAGCAGGAAAAAGCAAAAAATTTCAGAATTGCACCTTGCAATGTGGAGATATTACTGTTTGTGCATTTACAATATTCATTGATTTTTGCCATTGAAAAACATGTTTTTCATATACCAGAAATGTTTGAAGCTACTGACTGAATGAAAGGAGCTGGCATCTCACTCTCTTTGAATCTTCTTTATCATGCTAGGATTAGCAGGAAAAAGCAAAAAATTTCAGAATTGCACCTTGCAATGTGGAGATATTACTGTTTGTGCATTTACAATATTCATTGATTTTTCCCATTGAAAAACGTTTTTCATATACCAGAAATGTTTGAAGCTACTGACTGAATGAAAGGAGCTGGCATCTCACTCTCTTTGAATCTTCTTTATCATGCTAGGATTAACAGGAAAAAGCAAAAAATTTCAGAATTGCACCTTGCAATGTGGAGATATTACTGTTTGTGCATTTACAATATTCATTGATTTTTGCCATTGAAAAACGTCCAGAAATGTTTGAAGCTACTGACTGAATGAAAGGAGCTGGCATCTCACTCTCTTTGAATCTTCTTTATCATGCTAGGATTAGCAGGAAAAAGCAAAAAATTTCAGAATTGCACCTTGCAATGTGGAGATATTACTGTTTGTGCATTTACAATATTCATTGATTTTTGCCATTGAAAAACATGTTTTTCATATACCAGAAATGTTTGAAGCTACTGACTGAATGAAAGGAGCTGGCATCTCACTCTCTTTGAATCTTCTTTATCATGCTAGGATTAGCAGGAAAAAGCAAAAAATTTCAGAATTGCACCTTGCAATGTGGAGATATTACTGTTTGTGCATTTACAATATTCATTGATTTTTGCCATTGAAAAACGTTTTTCATATACCAGAAATGTTTGAAGCTACTGACTGAATGAAAGGAGCTGGCATCTCACTCTCTTTGAATCTTCTTTATCATGCTAGGATTAACAGGAAAAAGCAAAAAATTTCAGAATTGCACCTTGCAATGTGGAGATATTACTGTTTGTGCATTTACAATATTCATTGATTTTTGCCATTGAAAAACATCCAGAAATGTTTGAAGCTACTGACTGAATGAAAGGAGCTGGCATCTCACTCTCTTTGAATCTTCTTTATCATGCTAGGATTAGCAGGAAAAAGCAAAAAATTTCAGAATTGCACCTTGCAATGTGGAGATATTACTGTTTGTGCATTTACAATATTCATTGATTTTTGCCATTGAAAAACATGTTTTTCATATACCAGAAATGTTTGAAGCTACTGACTGAATGAAAGGAGCTGGCATGTCACTCTCTTTGAATCTTCTTTATCATGCTAGGATTAACAGGAAAAAGCAAAAAATTTCAGAATTGCACCTTGCAATGTGGAGATATTACTGTTTGTGCATTTACAATATTCATTGATTTTTGCCATTGAAAAACATGTTTTTCATATACCAGAAATGTTTGAAGCTACTGACTGAATGAAAGGAGCTGGCATCTCACTCTCTTTGAATCTTCTTTATCATGCTAGGATTAACAGGAAAAAGCAAAAAATTTCAGAATTGCACCTTGCAATGTGGAGATATTACTGTTTGTGCATTTACAATATTCATTGATTTTTGCCATTGAAAAACGTCCAGAAATGTTTGAAGCTACTGACTGAATGAAAGGAGCTGGCATCTCACTCTCTTTGAATCTTCTTTATCATGCTAGGATTAGCAGGAAAAAGCAAAAAATTTCAGAATTGCACCTTGCAATGTGGAGATATTACTGTTTGTGCATTTACAATATTCATTGATTTTTGCCATTGAAAAACATGTTTTTCATATACCAGAAATGTTTGAAGCTACTGACTGAATGAAAGGAGCTGGCATCTCACTCTCTTTGAATCTTCTTTATCATGCTAGGATTAGCAGGAAAAAGCAAAAAATTTCAGAATTGCACCTTGCAATGTGGAGATATTACTGTTTGTGCATTTACAATATTCATTGATTTTTCCCATTGAAAAACGTTTTTCATATACCAGAAATGTTTGAAGCTACTGACTGAATGAAAGGAGCTGGCATCTCACTCTCTTTGAATCTTCTTTATCATGCTAGGATTAACAGGAAAAAGCAAAAAATTTCAGAATTGCACCTTGCAATGTGGAGATATTACTGTTTGTGCATTTACAATATTCATTGATTTTTGCCATTGAAAAACATCCAGAAATGTTTGAAGCTACTGACTGAATGAAAGGAGCTGGCATCTCACTCTCTTTGAATCTTCTTTATCATGCTAGGATTAGCAGGAAAAAGCAAAAAATTTCAGAATTGCACCTTGCAATGTGGAGATATTACTGTTTGTGCATTTACAATATTCATTGATTTTTGCCATTGAAAAACATGTTTTTCATATACCAGAAATGTTTGAAGCTACTGACTGAATGAAAGGAGCTGGCATCTCACTCTCTTTGAATCTTCTTTATCATGCTAGGATTAGCAGGAAAAAGCAAAAAATTTCAGAATTGCACCTTGCAATGTGGAGATATTACTGTTTTTGTGCATTTACAATATTCATTGATTTTTGCCATTGAAAAACGTTTTTCATATACCAGAAATGTTTGAAGCTACTGACTGAATGAAAGGAGCTGGCATCTCACTCTCTTTGAATCTTCTTTATCATGCTAGGATTAACAGGAAAAAGCAAAAAATTTCAGAATTGCACCTTGCAATGTGGAGATATTACTGTTTGTGCATTTACAATATTCATTGATTTTTGCCATTGAAAAACGTCCAGAAATGTTTGAAGCTACTGACTGAATGAAAGGAGCTGGCATCTCACTCTCTTTGAATCTTCTTTATCATGCTAGGATTAACAGGAAAAAGCTAAAAATTTCAGAATTGCACCTTGCAATGTGGAGATATTACTGTTTGTGCATTTACAATATTCATTGATTTTTGCCATTGAAAAACATGTTTTTCATATACCAGAAATGTTTGAAGCTACTGACTGAATGAAAGGAGCTGGCTTCTCACTCTCTTTGAATCTTCTTTATCATGCCAGGAAAAAACAAAAAATTTCAGAATTGCACCTTGCAATGTGGAGATATTACTGTTTGTGCATTTACAATATTCATCGATTTTTGCCATTGAAAAACATGTGTTTTTCATATACCAGAAATGTTTGAAGCTACTGACTGAATGAAAGGAGCTGGCATCTCACTCTCTTTGAATCTTCTTTATCATGCTAGGATTAGCAGGAAAAAGCAAAAAATTTCAGAATTGCACCTTGCAATGTGGAGATATTACTGTTTGTGCATTTACAATATTCATTGATTTTTGCCATTGAAAAACATGTTTTTCATATACCAGAAATGTTTGAAGCTACTGACTGAATGAAAGGAGCTGGCATCTCACTCTCTTTGAATCTTCTTTTCATGCTAGGATTAACAGGAAAAAGCAAAAAATTTCAGAATTGCACCTTGCAATGTGGAGATATTACTGTTTGTGCATTTACAATATTCATTGATTTTTGCCATTGAAAAACGTCCAGAAATGTTTGAAGCTACTGACTGAATGAAAGGAGCTGGCATCTCACTCTCTTTGAATCTTCTTTATCATGCTAGGATTAGCAGGAAAAAGCAAAAAATTTCAGAATTGCACCTTGCAATGTGGAGATATTACTGTTTGTGCATTTACAATATTCATTGATTTTTGCCATTGAAAAACATGTTTTTCATATACCAGAAATGTTTGAAGCTACTGACTGAATGAAAGGAGCTGGCATGTCACTCTCTTTGAATCTTCTTTATCATGCTAGGATTAACAGGAAAAAGCAAAAAATTTCAGAATTGCACCTTGCAATGTGGAGATATTACTGTTTGTGCATTTACAATATTCATTGATTTTTGCCATTGAAAAACATGTTTTTCATATACCAGAAATGTTTGAAGCTACTGACTGAATGAAAGGAGCTGGCATCTCACTCTCTTTGAATCTTCTTTATCATGCTAGGATTAACAGGAAAAAGCAAAAAATTTCAGAATTGCACCTTGCAATGTGGAGATATTACTGTTTGTGCATTTACAATATTCATTGATTTTTGCCATTGAAAAACGTCCAGAAATGTTTGAAGCTACTGACTGAATGAAAGGAGCTGGCATCTCACTCTCTTTGAATCTTCTTTATCATGCTAGGATTAGCAGGAAAAAGCAAAAAATTTCAGAATTGCACCTTGCAATGTGGAGATATTACTGTTTGTGCATTTAAAATATTCATTGATTTTTGCCATTGAAAAACATGTTTTTCATATACCAGAAATGTTTGAAGCTACTGACTGAATGAAAGGAGCTGGCATCTCACTCTCTTTGAATCTTCTTTATCATGCTAGGATTAACAGGAAAAAGCAAAAAATTTCAGAATTGCACCTTGCAATGTGGAGATATTACTGTTTGTGCATTTACAATATTCATTGATTTTTGCCATTGAAAAACATGTTTTTCATATACCAGAAATGTTTGAAGCTACTGACTGAATGAAAGGAGCTGGCATCTCACTCTCTTTGAATCTTCTTTATCATGCTAGGATTAACAGGAAAAAGCAAAAAATTTCAGAATTGCACCTTGCAATGTGGAGATATTACTGTTTGTGCATTTACAATATTCATTGATTTTTGCCATTGAAAAACGTCCAGAAATGTTTGAAGCTACTGACTGAATGAAAGGAGCTGGCATCTCACTCTCTTTGAATCTTCTTTATCATGCTAGGATTAACAGGAAAAAGCAAAAAATTTCAGAATTGCACCTTGCAATGTGGAGATATTACTGTTTGTGCATTTACAATATTCATTGATTTTTGCCATTGAAAAACGTCCAGAAATGTTTGAAGCTACTGACTGAATGAAAGGAGCTGGCATCTCACTCTCTTTGAATCTTCTTTATCATGCTAGGATTAGCAGGAAAAAGCAAAAAATTTCAGAATTGCACCTTGCAATGTGGAGATATTACTGTTTGTGCATTTACAATATTCATTGATTTTTGCCATTGAAAAACATGTTTTTCATATACCAGAAATGTTTGAAGCTACTGACTGAATGAAAGGAGCTGGCATCTCACTCTCTTTGAATCTTCTTTATCATGCTAGGATTAGCAGGAAAAAGCAAAAAATTTCAGAATTGCACCTTGCAATGTGGAGATATTACTGTTTGTGCATTTACAATATTCATTGATTTTTGCCATTGAAAAACATGTTTTTCATATACCAGAAATGTTTGAAGCTACTGACTGAATGAAAGGAGCTGGCATCTCACTCTCTTTGAATCTTCTTTATCATGCTAGGATTAACAGGAAAAAGCAAAAAATTTCAGAATTGCACCTTGCAATGTGGAGATATTACTGTTTGTGCATTTACAATATTCATTGATTTTTGCCATTGAAAAACGTCCAGAAATGTTTGAAGCTACTGACTGAATGAAAGGAGCTGGCATCTCACTCTCTTTGAATCTTCTTTATCATGCTAGGATTAACAGGAAAAAGCTAAAAATTTCAGAACTGCACCTTGCAATGTGGAGATATTACTGTTTGTGCATTTACAATATTCATTGATTTTTGCCATTGAAAAACGTCCAGAAATGTTTGAAGCTACTGACTGAATGAAAGGAGCTGGCATCTCACTCTCTTTGAATCTTCTTTATCATGCTAGGATTAACAGGAAAAAGCTAAAAATTTCAGAACTGCACCTTGCAATGTGGAGATATTACTGTTTGTGCATTTACAATATTCATTGATTTTTGCCATTGAAAAACATGTTTTTCATATACCAGAAATGTTTGAAGCTACTGACTGAATGAAAGGAGCTGGCATCTCACTCTCTTTGAATCTTCTTTATCATGCTAGGATTAGCAGGAAAAAGCAAAGAATTTCAGAATTGCACCTTGCAATGTGGAGATATTACTGTTTGTGCATTTACAATATTCATTGATTTTTGCCATTGAAAAACATGTTTTTCATATACCAGAAATGTTTGAAGCTACTGACTGAATGAAAGGAGCTGGCATCTCACTCTCTTTGAATCTTCTTTATCATGCTAGGATTAGCAGGAAAAAGCAAAAAATTTCAGAATTGCACCTTGCAATGTGGAGATATTACTGTTTGTGCATTTACAATATTCATTGATTTTTGCCATTGAAAAACATGTTTTTCATATACCAGAAATGTTTGAAGCTACTGACTGAATGAAAGGAGCTGGCATCTCACTCTCTTTGAATCTTCTTTATCATGCTAGGATTAACAGGAAAAAGCAAAAAATTTCAGAATTGCACCTTGCAATGTGGAGATATTACTGTTTGTGCATTTACAATATTCATTGATTTTTGCCATTGAAAAATGTCCAGAAATGTTTGAAGCTACTGACTGAATGAAAGGAGCTGGCATCTCACTCTCTTTGAATCTTCTTTATCATGCTAGGATTAGCAGGAAAAAGCAAAAAATTTCAGAATTGCACCTTGCAATGTGGAGATATTACTGTTTGTGCATTTACAATATTCATTGATTTTTGCCATTGAAAAACATGTTTTTCATATACCAGAAATGTTTGAAGCTACTGACTGAATGAAAGGAGCTGGCATCTCACTCTCTTTGAATCTTCTTTATCATGCTAGGATTAGCAGGAAAAAGCAAAAAATTTCAGAATTGCACGTTGCAATGTGGAGATATTACTGTTTGTGCATTTACAATATTCATTGATTTTTGCCATTGAAAAACATGTTTTTCATATACCAGAAATGTTTGAAGCTACTGACTGAATGAAAGGAGCTGGCATCTCACTCTCTTTGAATCTTCTTTATCATGCTAGGATTAACAGGAAAAAGCAAAAAATTTCAGAATTGCACCTTGCAATGTGGAGATATTACTGTTTGTGCATTTACAATATTCATTGATTTTTGCCATTGAAAAACGTCCAGAAATGTTTGAAGCTACTGACTGAATGAAAGGAGCTGGCATCTCACTCTCTTTGAATCTTCTTTATCATGCTAGGATTAACAGGAAAAAGCTAAAAATTTCAGAATTGCACCTTCCAATGTGGAGATATTACTGTTTGTGCATTTACAATATTCATTGATTTTTGCCATTGAAAAACATGTTTTTCCTATACCAGAAATGTTTGAAGCTACTGACTGAATGAAAGGAGCTGGCATCTCACTCTCTTTGAATCTTCTTTATCATGCTAGGATTAGCAGGAAAAAGCAAAAAATTTCAGAATTGCACCTTGCAATGTGGAGATATTACTGTTTGTGCATTTACAATATTCATTGATTTTTGCCATTGAAAAACATGTTTTTCATATACCAGAAATGTTTGAAGCTACTGACTGAATGAAAGGAGCTGGCATCTCACTCTCTTTGAATCTTCTTTATCATGCTAGGATTAACAGGAAAAAGCAAAAAATTTCAGAATTGCACCTTGCAATGTGGAGATATTACTGTTTGTGCATTTACAATATTCATTGATTTTTGCCATTGAAAAACGTCCAGAAATGTTTGAAGCTACTGACTGAATGAAAGGAGCTGGCATCTCACTCTCTTTGAATCTTCTTTATCATGCTAGGATTAACAGTAAAAAGCTAAAAATTTCAGAATTGCACCTTGCAATGTGGAGATATTACTGTTTGTGCATTTACAATATTCATTGATTTTTGCCATTGAAAAACATGTTTTTCATATACCAGAAATGTTTGAAGCTACTGACTGAATGAAAGGAGCTGGCATCTCACTCTCTTTGAATCTTCTTTATCATGCTAGGATTAGCAGGAAAAAGCAAAAAATTTCAGAATTGCACCTTGCAATGTGGAGATATTACTGTTTGTGCATTTACAATATTCATTGATTTTTGCCATTGAAAAACATGTTTTTCATATACCAGAAATGTTTGAAGCTACTGACTGAATGAAAGGAGCTGGCATCTCACTCTCTTTGAATCTTCTTTATCATGCTAGGATTAGCAGGAAAAAGCAAAAAATTTCAGAATTGCACCTTGCAATGTGGAGATATTACTGTTTGTGCATTTACAATATTCATTGATTTTTGCCATTGAAAAACATGTTTTTCATATACCAGAAATGTTTGAAGCTACTGACTGAATGAAAGGAGCTGGCATCTCACTCTCTTTGAATCTTCTTTATCATGCTAGGATTAACAGGAAAAAGCAAAAAATTTCAGAATTGCACCTTGCAATGTGGAGATATTACTGTTTGTGCATTTACAATATTCATTGATTTTTGCCATTGAAAAACGTCCAGAAATGTTTGAAGCTACTGACTGAATGAAAGGAGCTGGCATCTCACTCTCTTTGAATCTTCTTTATCATGCTAGGATTAGCAGGAAAAAGCAAAAAATTTCCGAATTGCACCTTGCAATGTGGAGATATTACTGTTTGTGCATTTACAATATTCATTGATTTTTGCCATTGAAAAACATGTTTTTCATATACCAGAAATGTTTGAAGCTACTGACTGAATGAAAGGAGCTGGCATCTCACTCTCTTTGAATCTTCTTTATCATGCTAGGATTAGCAGGAAAAAGCAAAGAATTTCAGAATTGCACCTTGCAATGTGGAGATATTACTGTTTGTGCATTTACAATATTCATTGATTTTTGCCATTGAAAAACATGTTTTTCATATACCAGAAATGTTTGAAGCTACTGACTGAATGAAAGGAGCTGGCATCTCACTCTTTGAATCTTCTTTATCATGCTAGGATTAGCAGGAAAAAGCAAAAAATTTCAGAATTGCACCTTGCAATGTGGAGATATTACTGTTTGTGCATTTACAATATTCATTGATTTTTGCCATTGAAAAACATGTTTTTCATATACCAGAAATGTTTGAAGCTACTGACTGAATGAAAGGAGCTGGCATCTCACTCTCTTTGAATCTTCTTTATCATGCTAGGATTAACAGGAAAAAGCAAAAAATTTCAGAATTGCACCTTGCAATGTGGAGATATTACTGTTTGTGCATTTACAATATTCATTGATTTTTGCCATTGAAAAACGTCCAGAAATGTTTGAAGCTACTGACTGAATGAAAGGAGCTGGCATCTCACTCTCTTTGAATCTTCTTTATCATGCTAGGATTAGCAGGAAAAAGCAAAAAATTTCAGAATTGCACCTTGCAATGTGGAGATATTACTGTTTGTGCATTTACAATATTCATTGATTTTTGCCATTGAAAAACATCATGTTATTCATATACCAGAAATGTTTGAAGCTACTGACTGAATGAAAGGAGCTGGCATCTCACTCTCTTTGAATCTTCTTTATCATGCTAGGATTAGCAGGAAAAAGCAAAAAATTTCCGAATTGCACCTTGCAATGTGGAGATATTACTGTTTGTGCATTTACAATATTCATTGATTTTTGCCATTGAAAAACATGTTTTTCATATACCAGAAATGTTTGAAGCTACTGACTGAATGAAAGGAGCTGGCATCTCACTCTCTTTGAATCTTCTTTATCATGCTAGGATTAACAGGAAAAAGCTAAAAATTTCAGAATTGCACCTTGCAATGTGGAGATATTACTGTTTGTGCATTTACAATATTCATTGATTTTTGCCATTGAAAAACATGTTTTTCATATACCAGAAATGTTTGAAGCTACTGACTGAATGAAAGGAGCTGGCATCTCACTCTCTTTGAATCTTCTTTATCATGCTAGGATTAGCAGGAAAAAACAAAAAATTTCAGAATTGCACCTTGCAATGTGGAGATATTACTGTTTGTGCATTTACAATATTCATTGATTTTTGCCATTGAAAAACATGTTTTTCATATACCAGAAATGTTTGAAGCTACTGACTGAATGAAAGGAGCTGGCATCTCACTCTCTTTGAATCTTCTTTATCATGCTAGGATTAACAGGAAAAAGCAAAAAATTTCAGAATTGCACCTTGCAATGTGGAGATATTACTGTTTGTGCATTTACAATATTCATTGAATTTTGCCATTGAAAAACGTCCAGAAATGTTTGAAGCTACTGACTGAATGAAAGGAGCTGGCATCTCAATCTCTTTGAATCTTCTTTATCATGCTAGGATTAGCAGGAAAAAGCAAAAAATTTCAGAATTGCACCTTGCAATGTGGAGATATTACTGTTTGTGCATTTACAATATTCATTGATTTTTGCCATTGAAAAACATCATGTTATTCATATACCAGAAATGTTTGAAGCTACTGACTGAATGAAAGGAGCTGGCATCTCACTCTCTTTGAATCTTCTTTATCATGCTAGGATTAGCAGGAAAAAGCAAAAAATTTCCGAATTGCACCTTGCAATGTGGAGATATTACTGTTTGTGCATTTACAATATTCATTGATTTTTGCCATTGAAAAACATGTTTTTCATATACCAGAAATGTTTGAAGCTACTGACTGAATGAAAGGAGCTGGCATCTCACTCTCTTTGAATCTTCTTTATCATGCTAGGATTAACAGGAAAAAGCAAAAAATTTCAGAATTGCACCTTGCAATGTGGAGATATTACTGTTTGTGCATTTACAATATTCATTGATTTTTGCCATTGAAAAACGTCCAGAAATGTTTGAAGCTACTAACTGAATGAAAGGAGCTGGCATCTCACTCTCTTTGAATCTTCTTTATCATTCTAGGATTAGCAGGAAAAAGCAAAAAATTTCAGAATTGCACCTTGCAATGTGGAGATATTACTGTTTGTGCATTTACAATATTCATTGATTTTTGCCATTGAAAAACATCATGTTATTCATATACCAGAAATGTTTGAAACTACTGACTGAATGAAAGGAGCTGGCATCTCACTCTCTTTGAATCTTCTTTATCATGCTAGGATTAGCAGGAAAAAGCAAAAAATTTCCGAATTGCACCTTGCAATGTGGAGATATTACTGTTTGTGCATTTACAATATTCATTGATTTTTGCCATTGAAAAACATGTTTTTCATATACCAGAAATGTTTGAAGCTACTGACTGAATGAAAGGAGCTGGCATCTCACTCTCTTTGAATCTTCTTTATCATGCCAGGATTAACAGGAAAAAGCAAAAAATTTCAGAATTGCACCTTCCAATGTGGAGATATTACTGTTTGTGCATTTACAATATTCATTGATTTTTGCCATTGAAAAACGTCCAGAAATGTTTGAAGCTACTGACTGAATGAAAGGAGCTGGCATCTCACTCTCTTTGAATCTTCTTTATCATGCTAGGATTAGCAGGAAAAAGCAAAAAATTTCAGAATTGCACCTTGCAATGTGGAGATATTACTGTTTGTGCATTTACAATATTCATTGATTTTTGCCATTGAAAAACATGTTTTTCATATACCAGAAATGTTTGAAGCTACTGACTGAATGAAAGGAGCTGGCATCTCACTCTCTTTGAATCTTCTTTATCATGCTAGGATTAGCAGGAAAAAGCAAAAAATTTCAGAATTGCACCTTGCAATGTGGAGATATTATTGTTTGTGCATTTACAATATTCATTGATTTTTGCCATTGAAAAACATGTTTTTCATATACCAGAAATGTTTGAAGCTACTGACTGAATGAAAGGAGCTGGCATCTCACTCTCTTTGAATCTTCTTTATCATGCTAGGATTAACGGGAAAAATCAAAAAATTTCAGAATTGCACC
This sequence comes from Phyllobates terribilis, assembly GCF_046119375.1. Lineage (NCBI taxonomy): Eukaryota > Metazoa > Chordata > Amphibia > Anura > Dendrobatidae > Phyllobates > Phyllobates terribilis. The sequence continues at coordinate 550,570 of NW_027363456.1, forward strand.
TTGCAATGTGGAGATATTACTGTTTGTGCATTTACAATATTCATTGATTTTTGCCATTGAAAAACATGTTTTTCATATTCCAGAAATGTTTGAAGCTACTGACTGAATGAAAGGAGCTGGCATCTCACTCTCTTTGAATCTTCTTTATCATGCTAGGATTAACAGGAAAAAGCAAAAAATTTCAGAATTGCACCTTGCAATGTGGAGATATTACTGTTTGTGCATTTACAATATTCATTGATTTTTGCCATTGAAAAACATGTTTTTCATATTCCAGAAATGTTTGAAGCTACTGACTGAATGAAAGGAGCTGGCATCTCACTCTCTTTGAATCTTCTTTATCATGCTAGGATTAACAGGAAAAAGCAAAAAATTTCAGAATTGCACCTTGCAATGTGGAGATATTACTGTTTGTGCATTTACAATATTCATTGATTTTTGCCATTGAAAAACATGTTTTTCATATACCAGAAATGTTTGAAGCTACTGACTGAATGAAAGGAGCTGGCATCTCACTCTCTTTGAATCTTCTTTATCATGCCAGGATTAACAGGAAAAAGCAAAAAATTTCAGAATTGCACCTTGCAATGTGGAGATATTACTGTTTGTGCATTTACAATATTCATTGATTTTTGCCATTGAAAAACGTCCAGAAATGTTTGAAGCTACTGACTGAATGAAAGGAGCTGGCATCTCACTCTCTTTGAATCTTCTTTATCATGCTAGGATTAGCAGGAAAAAGCAAAAAATTTCAGAATTGCACCTTGCAATGTGGAGATATTACTGTTTGTGCATTTACAATATTCATTGATTTTTGCCATTGAAAAACATGTTTTTCATATACCAGAAATGTTTGAAGCTACTGACTGAATGAAAGGAGCTGGCATCTCACTCTCTTTGAATCTTCTTTATCATGCTAGGATTAGCAGGAAAAAGCAAAAAATTTCAGAATTGCACCTTGCAATGTGGAGATATTACTGTTTGTGCATTTACAATATTCATTGATTTTTGCCATTGAAAAACATGTTTTTCATATACCAGAAATGTTTGAAGCTACTGACTGAATGAAAGGAGCTGGCATCTCACTCTCTTTGAATCTTCTTTATCATGCTAGGATTAACGGGAAAAATCAAAAAATTTCAGAATTGCACCTTGCAATGTGGAGATATTACTGTTTGTGCATTTACAATATTCATTGATTTTTGCCATTGAAAAACATGTTTTTCATATTCCAGAAATGTTTGAAGCTACTGACTGAATGAAAGGAGCTGGCATCTCACTCTCTTTGAATCTTCTTTATCATGCTAGGATTAACAGGAAAAAGCAAAAAATTTCAGAATTGCACCTTGCAATGTGGAGATATTACTGTTTGTGCATTTACAATATTCATTGATTTTTGCCATTGAAAAACGTCCAGAAATGATTGAAGCTACTGACTGAATGAAAGGAGCTGGCATCTCACTCTCTTTGAATCTTCTTTATCATGCTAAGAGGAGCAGGAAAAAGCAAAAAATTTCAGAATTGCACCTTGCAATGCGGAGAAATTACTGTTTGTGCATTTACAATATTCATTGATTTTTGCCATTGAAAAATGTCCAGAAATGATTGAAGCTACTGACTGAATGAAAGGAGCTGGCATCTCACTCTCTTTGAATCTTCTTTATCATGCTAAGAGGAGCAGGAAAAAGCAAAAAATTTCAGAATTGCACCTTGCAATGCGGAGAAATTACTGTTTGTGCATTTACAATATTCATTGATTTTTGCGATTGAAAAACATCATGTTATTCATATACCAGAAATGATTGAAGCTACTGACTGAATGAAAGGAGCTGGCATCTCACTCTCTTTGAATCTTCTTTATCATGCTAAGAGGAGCAGGAAAAAGTAAAAAATTTCAGAATTGCACCTTGCAATGCGGAGAAATTACTGTTTGTGCATTTACAATATTCATTGATTTTTGCCATTGAAAAACGTCCAGAAATGATTGAAGCTACTGACTGAATGAAAGGAGCTGGCATCTCACTCTCTTTGAATCTTCTTTATCATGCTAAGAGGAGCAGGAAAAAGCAAAAAATTTCAGAATTGCACCTTGCAATGCGGAGAAATTACTGTTTGTGCATTTACAATATTCATTGATTTTTGCTATTGAAAAACATCATGTTATTCATATACCAGAAATGATTGAAGCTACTGACTGAATGAAAGGAGCTGGCATCTCACTCTCTTTGAATCTTCTTTATCATGCTAAGAGGAGCAGGAAAAAGCAAAAAATTTCAGAATTGCACCTTGCAATGCGGAGAAATTACAGTTTGTGCATTTACAATATTCATTGATTTTTGCCATTGAAAAACGTCCAGAAATGATTGAAGCTACTGACTGAATGAAAGGAGCTGGCATCTCACTCTCTTTGAATCTTCTTTATCATGCTAAGAGGAGCAGGAAAAAGCAAAAAATTTCAGAATTGCACCTTGCAATGCGGAGAAATTACTGTTTGTGCATTTACAATATTCATTGATTTTTGCCATTGAAAAAGGTCCAGAAATAATTGAAGGTACTGACTGAATGAAAGGAGCTGGCATCTCACTCTCTTTGAATCTTCTTTATCATGCTAAGAGGAGCAGGAAAAAGCAAAAAATTTCAGAATTGCACCTTGCAATGCGGAGAAATTACTGTTTGTGCATTTACAATATTCATTGATTTTTGCCATTGAAAAACGTCCAGAAATGATTGAAGCTACTGACTGAATGAAAGGAGCTGGCATCTCACTCTCTTTGAATCTTCTTTATCATGCTAAGAGGAGCAGGAAAAAGCAAAAAATTTCAGAATTGCACCTTGCAATGCGGAGAAATTACTGTTTGTGCATTTACAATATTCATTGATTTTTGCCATTGAAAAATGTCCAGAAATGATTGAAGCTACTGACTGAATGAAAGGAGCTGGCATCTCACTCTCTTTGAATCTTCTTTATCATGCTAAGAGGAGCAGGAAAAAGCAAAAAATTTCAGAATTGCGCCTTGCAATGCGGAGAAATTACTGTTTGTGCATTTACAAAATTCATTGATTTTTGCCATTGAAAAACATCATGTTATTCATATACCAGAAATGATTGAAGCTACTGACTGAAGGAAAGGATCTGGCATCTCACTCTCTTTGAATCTTCTTTATCATGCTTAGAGGAGCAGGAAAAAGCAAAAAATTTCAGAATTGCACCTTGCAATGCGGAGAAATTACTGTTTGTGCATTTACAATATTCATTGATTTTTGCCATTGAAAAACGTCCAGAAATGATTGAAGCTACTGACTGAATGAAAGGAGCTGGCATCTCACTCTCTTTGAATCTTCTTTATCATGCTAAGAGGAGCAGGAAAAAGCAAAAAATTTCAGAATTGCACCTTGCAATGCGGAGAAATTACTGTTTGTGCATTTACAATATTCATTGATTTTTGCCATTGAAAAACATGTTTTTCATATACCAGAAATGTTTGAAGCTACTGACTGAATGAAAGGAGCTGGCATCTCACTCTCTTTGAATCTTCTTTATCATGCTAGGATTAGCAGGAAAAAGCAAAAAATTTCAGAATTGCACCTTGCAATGTGGAGATATTACTGTTTGTGCATTTACAATATTCATTGATTTTTGCCATTGAAAAACATGTTTTTCATATACCAGAAATGTTTGAAGCTACTGACTGAATGAAAGGAGCTGGCATCTCACTCTCTTTGAATCTTCTTTATCATGCTAGGATTAACGGGAAAAATCAAAAAATTTCAGAATTGCACCTTGCAATGTGGAGATATTACTGTTTGTGCATTTACAATATTCATTGATTTTTGCCATTGAAAAACATGTTTTTCATATTCCAGAAATGTTTGAAGCTACTGACTGAATGAAAGGAGCTGGCATCTCACTCTCTTTGAATCTTCTTTATCATGCTAGGATTAACAGGAAAAAGCAAAAAATTTCAGAATTGCACCTTGCAATGTGGAGATATTACTGTTTGTGCATTTACAATATTCATTGATTTTTGCCATTGAAAAACGTCCAGAAATGATTGAAGCTACTGACTGAATGAAAGGAGCTGGCATCTCACTCTCTTTGAATCTTCTTTATCATGCTAAGAGGAGCAGGAAAAAGCAAAAAATTTCAGAATTGCACCTTGCAATGCGGAGAAATTACTGTTTGTGCATTTACAATATTCATTGATTTTTGCCATTGAAAAATGTCCAGAAATGATTGAAGCTACTGACTGAATGAAAGGAGCTGGCATCTCACTCTCTTTGAATCTTCTTTATCATGCTAAGAGGAGCAGGAAAAAGCAAAAAATTTCAGAATTGCGCCTTGCAATGCGGAGAAATTACTGTTTGTGCATTTACAAAATTCATTGATTTTTGCCATTGAAAAACATCATGTTATTCATATACCAGAAATGATTGAAGCTACTGACTGAAGGAAAGGATATGGCATCTCACTCTCTTTGAATCTTCTTTATCATGCTTAGAGGAGCAGGAAAAAGCAAAAAATTTCAGAATTGCACCTTGCAATGCGGAGAAATTACTGTTTGTGCATTTACAATATTCATTGATTTTTGCCATTGAAAAACGTCCAGAAATGATTGAAGCTACTGACTGAATGAAAGGAGCTGGCATCTCACTCTCTTTGAATCTTCTTTATCATGCTAAGAGGAGCAGGAAAAAGCAAAAAATTTCAGAATTGCACCTTGCAATGCGGAGAAATTACTGTTTGTGCATTTACAATATTCATTGATTTTTGCGATTGAAAAACATCATGTTATTCATATACCAGAAATGATTGAAGCTACTGACTGAATGAAAGGAGCTGGCATCTCACTCTCTTTGAATCTTCTTTATCATGCTAAGAGGAGCAGGAAAAAGTAAAAAATTTCAGAATTGCACCTTGCAATGCGGAGAAATTACTGTTTGTGCATTTACAATATTCATTGATTTTTGCCATTGAAAAACGTCCAGAAATGATTGAAGCTACTGACTGAATGAAAGGAGCTGGCATCTCACACTCTTTGAATCTTCTTTATCATGCTAAGAGGAGCAGGAAAAAGCAAAAAATTTCAGAATTGCACCTTGCAATGCGGAGAAATTACTGTTTGTGCATTTACAATATTCATTGATTTTTGCTATTGAAAAACATCATGTTATTCATATACCAGAAATGATTGAAGCTACTGACTGAATGAAAGGAGCTGGCATCTCACTCTCTTTGAATCTTCTTTATCATGCTAAGAGGAGCAGGAAAAAGCAAAAAATTTCAGAATTGCACCTTGCAATGCGGAGAAATTACAGTTTGTGCATTTACAATATTCATTGATTTTTGCCATTGAAAAACGTCCAGAAATGATTGAAGCTACTGACTGAATGAAAGGAGCTGGCATCTCACTCTCTTTGAATCTTCTTTATCATGCTAAGAGGAGCAGGAAAAAGCAAAAAATTTCAGAATTGCACCTTGCAATGCGGAGAAATTACTGTTTGTGCATTTACAATATTCATTGATTTTTGCCATTGAAAAACGTCCAGAAATGATTGAAGCTACTGACTGAATGAAAGGAGCTGGCATCTCACTCTCTTTGAATCTTCTTTATCATGCTAAGAGGAGCAGGAAAAAGCAAAAAATTTCAGAATTGCGCCTTGCAATGCGGAGAAATTACTGTTTGTGCATTTACAAAATTCATTGATTTTTGCCATTGAAAAACATCATGTTATTCATATACCAGAAATGATTGAAGCTACTGACTGAAGGAAAGGATCTGGCATCTCACTCTCTTTGAATCTTCTTTATCATGCTTAGAGGAGCAGGAAAAAGCAAAAAATTTCAGAATTGCACCTTGCAATGCGGAGAAATTACTGTTTGTGCATTTACAATATTCATTGATTTTTGCCATTGAAAAACGTCCAGAAATGATTGAAGCTACTGACTGAATGAAAGGAGCTGGCATCTCACTCTCTTTGAATCTTCTTTATCATGCTAAGAGGAGCAGGAAAAAGCAAAAAATTTCAGAATTGCACCTTGCAATGCGGAGAAATTACTGTTTGTGCATTTACAATATTCATTGATTTTTGCCATTGAAAAAGGTCCAGAAATAATTGAAGGTACTGACTGAATGAAAGGAGCTGGCATCTCACTCTCTTTGAATCTTCTTTATCATGCTAAGAGGAGCAGGAAAAAGCAAAAAATTTCAGAATTGCTCCTTGCAATGCGGAGAAATTACTGTTTGTGCATTTACAATATTCATTGATTTTTGCCATTGAAAAACGTCCAGAAATGATTGAAGCTACTGACTGAATGAAAGGAGCTGGCATCTCACTCTCTTTGAATCTTCTTTATCATGCTAAGAGGAGCAGGAAAAAGCAAAAAATTTCAGAATTGCACCTTGCAATGCGGAGAAATTACTGTTTGTGCATTTACAATATTCATTGATTTTTGCCATTGAAAAATGTCCAGAAATGATTGAAGCTACTGACTGAATGAAAGGAGCTGGCATCTCACTCTCTTTGAATCTTCTTTATCATGCTAAGAGGAGCAGGAAAAAGCAAAAAATTTCAGAATTGCGCCTTGCAATGCGGAGAAATTACTGTTTGTGCATTTACAAAATTCATTGATTTTTGCCATTGAAAAACATCATGTTATTCATATACCAGAAATGATTGAAGCTACTGACTGAAGGAAAGGATCTGGCATCTCACTCTCTTTGAATCTTCTTTATCATGCTTAGAGGAGCAGGAAAAAGCAAAAAATTTCAGAATTGCACCTTGCAATGCGGAGAAATTACTGTTTGTGCATTTACAATATTCATTGATTTTTGCCATTGAAAAACGTCCAGAAATGATTGAAGCTACTGACTGAATGAAAGGAGCTGGCATCTCACTCTCTTTGAATCTTCTTTATCATGCTAAGAGGAGCAGGAAAAAGCAAAAAATTTCAGAATTGCACCTTGCAATGCGGAGAAATTACTGTTTGTGCATTTACAATATTCATTGATTTTTGCGATTGAAAAACATCATGTTATTCATATACCAGAAATGATTGAAGCTACTGACTGAATGAAAGGAGCTGGCATCTCACTCTCTTTGAATCTTCTTTATCATGCTAAGAGGAGCAGGAAAAAGTAAAAAATTTCAGAATTGCACCTTGCAATGCGGAGAAATTACTGTTTGTGCATTTACAATATTCAATGATTTTTGCCATTGAAAAACGTCCAGAAATGATTGAAGCTACTGACTGAATGAAAGGAGCTGGCATCTCACTCTCTTTGAATCTTCTTTATCATGCTAAGAGGAGCAGGAAAAAGCAAAAAATTTCAGAATTGCACCTTGCAATGCGGAGAAATTACTGTTTGTGCATTTACAATATTCATTGATTTTTGCCATTGAAAAACGTCCAGAAATGATTGAAGCTACTGACTGAATGAAAGGAGCTGGCATCTCACTCTCTTTGAATCTTCTTTATCATGCTAAGAGGAGCAGGAAAAAGCAAAAAATTTCAGAATTGCACCTTGCAATGCGGAGAAATTACTGTTTGTGCATTTACAATATTCATTGATTTTTGCCATTGAAAAACATCATGTTATTCATATACCAGAAATGATTGAAGCTACTGACTGAATGAAAGGAGCTGGCATCTCACTCTCTTTGAATCTTCTTTATCATGCTAAGAGGAGCAGGAAAAAGTAAAAAATTTCAGAATTGCACCTTGCAATGCGGAGAAATTACTGTTTGTGCATTTATAATATTCAATGATTTTTGCCATTGAAAAACGTCCAGAAATGATTGAAGCTACTGACTGAACGAAAGGAGCTGGCATCTCACTCTCTTTGAATCTTCTTTATCATGCTAAGAGGAGCAGGAAAAAGCAAAAAATTTCAGAATTGCACCTTGCAATGCGGAGAAATTACTGTTTGTGCATTTACAATATTCCTTGATTTTTGCCATTGAAAAACATCATGTTATTCATGTACCAGAAATGTTTGAAGCTACTGACTGAATGAAAGGAGCTGGCATCTCACTCTCTTTGAATCTTCTTTATCATGCTAAGAGGAGCAGGAAAAAGCAAAAAATTTCAGAATTGCACATTGCAATGCGGAGAAATTACTGTTTGTGCATTTACAATATTCATTGATTTTTGCCATTGAAAAACGTCCAGAAATGATTGAAGCTACTGACTGAATGAAAGGAGCTGGCATCTCACTCTCTTTGAATCTTCTTTATCATGCTAAGAGGAGCAGGAAAAAGCAAAAAATTTCAGAATTGCACCTTGCAATGCGGAGAAATTACTGTTTGTGCATTTACAATATTCATTGATTTTTGCCATTGAAAAACGTCCAGAAATGATTGAAGCTACTGACTGAATGAAAGGAGCTGGCATCTCACTCTCTTTGAATCTTCTTTATCATGCTAAGAGGAGCAGGAAAAAGCAAAAAATTTCAGAATTGCGCCTTGCAATGCGGAGAAATTACTGTTTGTGCATTTACAAAATTCATTGATTTTTGCCATTGAAAAACATCATGTTATTCATATACCAGAAATGATTGAAGCTACTGACTGAATGAAAGGAGCTGGCATCTCACTCTCTTTGAATCTTCTTTATCATGCTAAGAGGAGCAGGAAAAAGTAGAAAATTTCAGAATTGCGCCTTGCAATGCGGAGAAATTACTGTTTGTGCATTTACAAAATTCATTGATTTTTGCCATTGAAAAACATCATGTTATTCATATACCAGAAATGATTGAAGCTACTGACTGAAGGAAAGGATCTGGCATCTCACTCTCTTTGAATCTTCTTTATCATGCTTAGAGGAGCAGGAAAAAGCAAAGAATTTCAGAATTGCACCTTGCAATGCGGAGAAATTACTGTTTGTGCATTTACAATATTCATTGATTTTTGCCATTGAAAAACGTCCAGAAATGATTGAAGCTACTGACTGAATGAAAGGAGCTGGCATCTCACTCTCTTTGAATCTTCTTTATCATGCTAAGAGGAGCAGGAAAAAGCAAAAAATTTCAGAATTGCACCTTGCAATGCGGAGAAATTACTGTTTGTGCATTTACAATATTCATTGATTTTTGCGATTGAAAAACATCATGTTATTCATATACCAGAAATGATTGAAGCTACTGACTGAATGAAAGGAGCTGGCATCTCACTCTCTTTGAATCTTCTTTATCATGCTAAGAGGAGCAGGAAAAAGTAAAAAATTTCAGAATTGCACCTTGCAATGCGGAGAAATTACTGTTTGTGCATTTACAATATTCATTGATTTTTGCCATTGAAAAACGTCCAGAAATGATTGAAGCTACTGACTGAATGAAAGGAGCTGGCATCTCACTCTCTTTGAATCTTCTTTATCATGCTAAGAGGAGCAGGAAAAAGCAAAAAATTTCAGAATTGCACCTTGCAATGCGGAGAAATTACTGTTTGTGCATTTACAATATTCATTGATTTTTGCTAGTGAAAAACATCATGTTATTCATATACCAGAAATGATTGAAGCTACTGACTGAATGAAAGGAGCTGGCATCTCACTCTCTTTGAATCTTCTTTATCATGCTAAGAGGAGCAGGAAAAAGCAAAAAATTTCAGAATTGCACCTTGCAATGCGGAGAAATTACAGTTTGTGCATTTACAATATTCATTGGTTTTTGCCATTGAAAAACGTCCAGAAATGATTGAAGCTACTGACTGAATGAAAGGAGCTGGCATCTCACTCTCTTTGAATCTTCTTTATCATGCTAAGAGGAGCAGGAAAAAGCAAAAAATTTCAGAATTGCACCTTGCAATGCGGAGAAATTACTGTTTGTGCATTTACAATATTCATTGATTTTTGCCATTGAAAAACGTCCAGAAATGATTGAAGGTACTGACTGAATGAAAGGAGCTGGCATCTCACTCTCTTTGAATCTTCTTTATCATGCTAAGAGGAGCAGGAAAAAGCAAAAAATTTCAGAATTGCACCTTGCAATGCGGAGAAATTACTGTTTGTGCATTTACAATATTCATTGATTTTTGCCATTGAAAAACGTCCAGAAATGATTGAAGCTACTGACTGAATGAAAGGAGCTGGCATCTCACTCTCTTTGAATCTTCTTTATCATGCTAAGAGGAGCAGGAAAAAGCAAAAAATTTCAGAATTGCACCTTGCAATGCGGAGAAATTACTGTTTGTGCATTTACAATATTCATTGATTTTTGCCATTGAAAAATGTCCAGAAATGATTGAAGCTACTGACTGAATGAAAGGAGCTGGCATCTCACTCTCTTTGAATCTTCTTTATCATGCTAAGAGGAGCAGGAAAAAGCAAAAAATTTCAGAATTGCGCCTTGCAATGCGGAGAAATTACTGTTTGTGCATTTACAAAATTCATTGATTTTTGCCATTGAAAAACATCATGTTATTCATATACCAGAAATGATTGAAGCTACTGACTGAAGGAAAGGATCTGGCATCTCACTCTCTTTGAATCTTCTTTATCATGCTTAGAGGAGCAGGAAAAAGCAAAAAATTTCAGAATTGCACCTTGCAATGCGGAGAAATTACTGTTTGTGCATTTACAATATTCATTGATTTTTGCCATTGAAAAACGTCCAGAAATGATTGAAGCTACTGACTGAATGAAAGGAGCTGGCATCTCACTCTCTTTGAATCTTCTTTATCATGCTAAGAGGAGCAGGAAAAAGCAAAAAATTTCAGAATTGCACCTTGCAATGCGGAGAAATTACTGTTTGTGCATTTAAAATATTCATTGATTTTTGCGATTGAAAAACATCATGTTATTCATATACCAGAAATGATTGAAGCTACTGACTGAATGAAAGGAGCTGGCATCTCACTCTCTTTGAATCTTCTTTATCATGCTAAGAGGAGCAAGAAAAAGTAAAAAATTTCAGAATTGCACCCCGCAATGCGGAGAAATTACTGTTTGTGCATTTACAATATTCAATGATTTTTGCCATTGAAAAACGTCCAGAAATGATTGAAGCTACTGACTGAATGAAAGGAGCTGGCATCTCACTCTCTTTGAATCTTGTTTATCATGCTAAGAGGAGCAGGAAAAAGCAAAAAATTTCAGAATTGCACCTTGCAATGCGGAGAAATTACTGTTTGTGCATTTACAATATTCATTGATTTTTGCCATTGAAAAACGTCCAGAAATGATCGAAGCTACTGACTGAATGAAAGGAGCTGGCATCTCACTCTCTTTGAATCTTCTTTATCATGCTAAGAGGAGCAGGAAAAAGCAAAAAATTTCAGAATTGCACCTTGCAATGCGGAGAAATTACTGTTTGTGCATTTACAATATTCTTTGATTTTTGCCATTGAAAAACATCATGTTATTCATATACCAGAAATGATTGAAGCTACTGACTGAATGAAAGGAGCTGGCATCTCACTCTCTTTGAATCTTCTTTATCATGCTAAGAGGAGCAGGAAAAAGTAAAAAATTTCAGAATTGCACCTTGCAATGCGGAGAAATTACTGTTTGTGCATTTATAATATTCAATGATTTTTGCCATTGAAAAACGTCCAGAAATGATTGAAGCTACTGACTGAACGAAAGGAGCTGGCATCTCACTCTCTTTGAATCTTCTTTATCATGCTAAGAGGAGCAGGAAAAAGCAAAAAATTTCAGAATTGCACCTTGCAATGCGGAGAAATTACTGTTTGTGCATTTACAATATTCATTGATTTTTGCCATTGAAAAACATCATGTTATTCATGTACCAGAAATGTTTGAAGCTACTGACTGAATGAAAGGAGCTGGCATCTCACTCTCTTTGAATCTTCTTTATCATGCTAAGAGGAGCAGGAAAAAGCAAAAAATTTCAGAATTGCACATTGCAATGCGGAGAAATTACTGTTTGTGCATTTACAATATTCATTGATTTTTGCCATTGAAAAACGTCCAGAAATGATTGAAGCTACTGACTGAATGAAAGGAGCTGGCATCTCACTCTCTTTGAATCTTCTTTATCATGCTAAGAGGAGCAGGAAAAAGCAAAAAATTTCAGAATTGCACCTTGCAATGCGGAGAAATTACTGTTTGTGCATTTACAATATTCATTGATTTTTGCCATTGAAAAACGTCCAGAAATGATTGAAGCTACTGACTGAATGAAAGGAGCTGGCATCTCACTCTCTTTGAATCTTCTTTATCATGCTAAGAGGAGCAGGAAAAAGCAAAAAATTTCAGAATTGCACCTTGCAATGCGGAGAAATTACTGTTTGTGCATTTACAATATTCATTGATTTTTGCCATTGAAAAATGTCCAGAAATGATTGAAGCTACTGACTGAATGAAAGGAGCTGGCATCTCACTCTCTTTGAATCTTCTTTATCATGCTAAGAGGAGCAGGAAAAAGCAAAAAATTTCAGAATTGCGCCTTGCAATGCGGAGAAATTACTGTTTGTGCATTTACAAAATTCATTGATTTTTGCCATTGAAAAACATCATGTTATTCATATACCAGAAATGATTGAAGCTACTGACTGAAGGAAAGGATCTGGCATCTCACTCTCTTTGAATCTTCTTTATCATGCTAAGAGGAGCAGGAAAAAGCAAAAAATTTCAGAATTGCACCTTGCAATGCGGAGAAATTACTGTTTGTGCATTTACAATATTCATTGATTTTTGCCATTGAAAAACGTCCAGAAATGATTGAAGCTACTGACTGAATGAAAGGAGCTGGCATCTCACTCTCTTTGAATCTTCTTTATCATGCTAAGAGGAGCAGGAAAAAGCAAAAAATTTCAGAATTGCACCTTGCAATGCGGAGAAATTACTGTTTGTGCATTTACAATATTCATTGATTTTTGCCATTGAAAAACGTCCAGAAATGATTGAAGCTACTGACTGAATGAAAGGAGCTGGCATCTCACTCTCTTTGAATCTTCTTTATCATGCTAAGAGGAGCAGGAAAAAGCAAAAAATTTCAGAATTGCACCTTGCAATGCGGAGAAATTACTGTTTGTGCATTTACAATATTCATTGATTTTTGCCATTGAAAAATGTCCAGAAATGATTGAAGCTACTGACTGAATGAAAGGAGCTGGCATCTCACTCTCTTCGAATCTTCTTTATCATGCTAAGAGGAGCAGGAAAAAGCAAAAAATTTCAGAATTGCGCCTTGCAATGCGGAGAAATTACTGTTTGTGCATTTACAAAATTCATTGATTTTTGCCATTGAAAAACATCATGTTATTCATATACCAGAAATGATTGAAGCTACTGACTGAAGGAAAGGATCTGGCATCTCACTCTCTTTGAATCTTCTTTATCATGCTAAGAGGAGCAGGAAAAAGCAAAAAATTTCAGAATTGCACCTTGCAATGCGGAGAAATTACTGTTTGTGCATTTACAATATTCATTGGTTTTTGCCATTGAAAAACGTCCAGAAATGATTGAAGCTACTGACTGAATGAAAGGAGCTGGCATCTCACTCTCTTTGAATCTTCTTTATCATGCTAAGAGGAGCAGGAAAAAGCAAAAAATTTCAGAATTGCACCTTGCAATGCGGAGAAATTACTGTTTGTGCATTTACAATATTCATTGATTTTTGCTATTGAAAAACATCATGTTATTCATATACCAGAAATGATTGAAGCTACTGACTGAATGAAAGGAGCTGGCATCTCACTCTCTTTGAATCTTCTTTATCATGCTAAGAGGAGCAGGAAAAAGTAAAAAATTTCAGAATTGCACCTTGCAATGCGGAGAAATTACTGATTGTGCATTTACAATATTCAATGATTTTTGCCGTTGAAAAATGTCCAGAAATGATTAAAGCTACTGACTGAATGAAAGGAGCTGGCATCTCACTCTCTTTGAATCTTCTTTATCATGCTAAGAGGAGCAGGAAAAAGCAAAAAATTTCAGAATTGCACCTTGCAATGCGGAGAAATTACTGTTTGTGCATTTACAATATTCATTGATTTTTGCCATTGAAAAACGTCCAGAAATGATTGAAGCTACTGACTGAATGAAAGGAGCTGGCATCTCACTCTCTTTGAATCTTCTTTATCATGCTAAGAGGAGCAGGAAAAAGCAAAAAATTTCAGAATTGCACCTTGCAATGCGGAGAAATTACTGTTTGTGCATTTACAATATTCATTGATTTTTGCCATTGAAAAACATCATGTTATTCATATACCAGAAATGATTGAAGCTACTGACTGAATGAAAGGAGCTGGCATCTCACTCTCTTTGAATCTTCTTTATCATGCTAAGAGGAGCAGGAAAAAGTAAAAAATTTCAGAATTGCACCTTGCAATGCGGAGAAATTACTGTTTGTGCATTTATAATATTCAATGATTTTTGCCATTGAAAAACGTCCAGAAATGATTGAAGCTACTGACTGAATGAAAGGAGCTGGCATCTCACTCTCTTTGAATCTTCTTTATCATGCTAAGAGGAGCAGAAAAAAGCAAAAAATTTCAGAATTGCACCTTGCAATGCGGAGAAATAACTGTTTCTGCATTTACAATATTCATTGATTTTTGCCATTGAAAAACATCATGTTATTCATATACCAGAAATGTTTGAAGCTACTGACTGAATGAAAGGAGCTGGCATCTCACTCTCTTTGAATCTTCTTTATCATGCTAAGAGGAGCAGGAAAAAGCAATAAATTTCAGAATTGCACATTGCAATGCAGAGAAATTACTGATTGTGCATTTACAATATTCATTGATTTTTGCCATTGAAAAACGTCCAGAAATGATTGAAGCTACTGACTGAATGAAAGGAGCTGGCATCTCACTCTCTTTGAATCTTCTTTATCATGCTAAGAGGAGCAGGAAAAAGCAAAAAATTTCAGAATTGCACCTTGCAATGCGGAGAAATTACTGTTTGTGCATTTACAATATTCATTGATTTTTGCCATTGAAAAACGTCCAGAAATGATTGAAGCTACTGACTGAATGAAAGGAGCTGGCATCTCACTCTCTTTGAATCTTCTTTATCATGCTAAGAGGAGCAGGAAAAAGCAAAAAATTTCAGAATTGCACCTTGCAATGCGGAGAAATTACTGTTTGTGCATTTACAATATTCATTGATTTTTGCCATTGAAAAACATGTTATTCA
This sequence comes from Phyllobates terribilis, assembly GCF_046119375.1. Taxonomy (NCBI): domain Eukaryota; kingdom Metazoa; phylum Chordata; class Amphibia; order Anura; family Dendrobatidae; genus Phyllobates; species Phyllobates terribilis. The sequence continues at coordinate 565,673 of NW_027363456.1, forward strand.
TATACCAGAAATGTTTGAAGCTCCTGACTGAATGAAAGGAGCTGGCACCTCACTCTCTTTGAATCTTCTTTATCATGCTAAGAGGAGCAGGAAAAAGCAAAAAATTTCAGAATTGCACCTTGCAATGCGGAGAAATTACTGTTTGTGCATTTACAATATTCATTGATTTTTGCCATTGAAAAACGTCCAGAAATGATTGAAGCTACTGACTGAATGAAAGGAGCTGTCATCTCACTCTCTTTGAATCTTCTTTATCATGCTAAGAGGAGCAGGAAAAAGCAAAAAATTTCAGACTTGCACCTTGCAATGCGGAGAAATTACTGTTTGTGCATTTACAATATTCATTGATTTTTGCCATTGAAAAATGTCCAGAAATGATTGAAGCTACTGACTGAATGAAAGGAGCTGGCATCTCACTCTCTTTGAATCTTCTTTATCATGCTAAGAGGAGCAGGAAAAAGCAAAAAATTTCAGAATTGCGCCTTGCAATGCGGAGAAATTACTGTTTGTGCATTTACAAAATTCATTGATTTTTGCCATTGAAAAACATCATGTTATTCATATGCCAGAAATGATTGAAGCTACTGACTGAAGGAAAGGAGCTGGCATCTCACTCTCTTTGAATCTTCTTTATCATGCTAAGAGGAGCAGGAAAAAGCAAAAAATTTCAGAATTGCACCTTGCAATGCGGAGAAATTACTGTTTGTGCATTTACAATATTCATTGATTTTTGCCATTGAAAAACGTCCAGAAATGATTGAAGCTACTGACTGAATGAAAGGAGCTGGCATCTCACTCTCTTTGAATCTTCTTTATCATGCTAAGAGGAGCAGGAAAAAGCAAAAAATTTCAGAATTGCACCTTGCAATGCGGAGAAATTACTGTTTGTGCATTTACAATATTCATTGATTTTTGCCATTGAAAAACGTCCAGAAATGATTGAAGCTACTGACTGAATGAAAGGAGCTGGCATCTCACTCTCTTTGAATCTTCTTTATCATGCTAAGAGGAGCAGGAAAAAGCAAAAAATTTCAGAATTGCACCTTGCAATGCGGAGAAATTACTGTTTGTGCATTTACAATATTCATTGATTTTTGCCATTGAAAAACATGTTATTCATATACCAGAAATGTTTGAAGCTCCTGACTGAATGAAAGGAGCTGGCACCTCACTCTCTTTGAATCTTCTTTATCATGCTGAGAGGAGCAGGAAAAAGCAAAAAATTTCAGAATTGCACCTTGCAATGCGGAGAAATTACTGTTTGTGCATTTACAATATTCATTGATTTTTGCCATTGAAAAACGTCCAGAAATGATTGAAGCTACTGACTGAATGAAAGGAGCTGTCATCTCACTCTCTTTGAATCTTCTTTATCATGCTAAGAGGAGCAGGAAAAAGCAAAAAATTTCAGAATTGCGCCTTGCAATGCGGAGAAATTACTGTTTGTGCATTTACAAAATTCATTGATTTTTGCCATTGAAAAACATCATGTTATTCATATGCCAGAAATGATTGAAGCTACTGACTGAAGGAAAGGAGCTGGCATCTCACTCTCTTTGAATCTTCTTTATCATGCTAAGAGGAGCAGGAAAAAGCAAAAAATTTCAGAATTGCACCTTGCAATGCGGAGAAATTACTGTTTGTGCATTTACAATATTCATTGATTTTTGCGATTGAAAAACATCATGTTATTCATATACCAGAAATGATTGAAGCTACTGACTGAATGAAAGGAGCTGGCATCTCACTCTCTTTGAATCTTCTTTATCATGCTAAGAGGAGCAGGAAAAAGCAAAAAATTTCAGAATTGCACCTTGCAATGCGGAGAAATTACTGTTTGTGCATTTACAATATTCATTGATTTTTGCCATTGAAAAACGTCCAGAAATGATTGAAGCTACTGACTGAATGAAAGGAGCTGGCATCTCACTCTCTTTGAATCTTCTTTATCATGCTAAGAGGAGCAGGAAAAAGCAAAAAATTTCAGAATTGCACCTTGCAATGCGGAGAAATTACTGTTTGTGCATTTACAATATTCATTGATTTTTGCCATTGAAAAACATGTTATTCATATACCAGAAATGTTTGAAGCTCCTGACTGAATGAAAGGAGCTGGCACCTCACTCTCTTTGAATCTTCTTTATCATGCTGAGAGGAGCAGGAAAAAGCAAAAAATTTCAGAATTGCACCTTGCAATGCGGAGAAATTACTGTTTGTGCATTTACAATATTCATTGATTTTTGCCATTGAAAAACGTCCAGAAATGATTGAAGCTACTGACTGAATGAAAGGAGCTGTCATCTCACTCTCTTTGAATCTTCTTTATCATGCTAAGAGGAGCAGGAAAAAGCAAAAAATTTCAGAATTGCGCCTTGCAATGCGGAGAAATTACTGTTTGTGCATTTACAAAATTCATTGATTTTTGCCATTGAAAAACATCATGTTATTCATATGCCAGAAATGATTGAAGCTACTGACTGAAGGAAAGGAGCTGGCATCTCACTCTCTTTGAATCTTCTTTATCATGCTAAGAGGAGCAGGAAAAAGCAAAAAATTTCAGAATTGCACCTTGCAATGCGGAGAAATTACTGTTTGTGCATTTACAATATTCATTGATTTTTGCGATTGAAAAACATCATGTTATTCATATACCAGAAATGATTGAAGCTACTGACTGAATGAAAGGAGCTGGCATCTCACTCTCTTTGAATCTTCTTTATCATGCTAAGAGGAGCAGGAAAAAGTAAAAAATTTCAGAATTGCACCTTGCAATGCGGAGAAATTACTGTTTGTGCATTTACAATATTCACTGATTTTTGCCATTGAAAAACGTCCAGAAATGATTGAAGCTACTGACTGAACTAAAGGAGCTGGCATCTCACTCTCTTTGAATCTTCTTTATCATGCTAAGAGGAGCAGGAAAAAGCAAAAAATTTCAGAATTGCACCTTGCAATGCGGAGAAATTACTGTTTGTGCATTTACAATATTCATTGATTTTTGCCATTGAAAAACATCATGTTATTCATATACCAGAAATGTTTGAAGCTACTGACTGAATGAAAGGAGCTGGTATCTCACTCTCTTTGAATCTTCTTCATAATGCTAAGAGGAGCAGGAAAAAGCAAAAAATTTCAGAATTGCACCTTGCAATGCGGAGAAATTACTGTTTGTGCATTTACAATATTCATTGATTTTTGCCATTGAAAAACGTCCAGAAATGATTGAAGCTACTGACAATGAAAGGAGCTGGCATCTCACTCTCTTTGAATCTTCTTTATCATGCTAAGAGGAGCAGGAAAAAGCAAAAAATTTCAGAATTGCACCTTGCAATGCGGAGAAATTACTGTTTGTGCATTTACAAAATTCATTGATTTTTGCCATTGAAAAACATCATGTTATTCATATACCAGAAATGATTGAAGCTACTGACTGAATGAAAGGAGCTGGCATCTCACTCTCTTTGAATCTTCTTTATCATGCTAAGAGGAGCAGGAAAAAGCAAAAAATTTCAGAATTGCACCTTGCAATGCGGAGAAATTACTGTTTGTGCATTTACAATATTCATTGATTTTTGCCATTGAAAAACGTCCAGAAATGATTGAAGCTACTGACTGAATGAAAGGAGCTGGCATCTCACTCTCTTTGAATCTTCTTTATCATGCTAAGAGGAGCAGGAAAAAGCAAAAAATTTCAGAATTGCACCTTGCAATGCGGAGAAATTACAGTTTGTGCATTTACAATATTCATTGATTTTTGCCATTGAAAAACGTCCAGAAATGATTGAAGCTACTGACTGAATGAAAGGAGCTGGCATCTCACTCTCTTTGAATCTTCTTTATCATGCTAAGAGGAGCAGGAAAAAGCAAAAAATTTCAGCATTGCACCTTGCAATGCGGAGAAATTACTGTTTGTGCATTTACAATATTCATTGATTTTTGCCATTGAAAAATGTCCAGAAATGATTGAAGCTACTGACTGAATGAAAGGAGCTGGCATCTCACTCTCTTTGAATCTTCTTTATCATGCTAAGAGGAGCAGGAAAAAGCAAAAAATTTCAGAATTGCACCTTGCAATGCGGAGAAATTACTGTTTGTGCATTTACAATATTCATTGATTTTTGCCATTGAAAAACATGTTATTCATATACCAGAAATGTTTGAAGCTCCTGACTGAATGAAAGGAGCTGGCACCTCACTCTCTTTGAATCTTCTTTATCATGCTGAGAGGAGCAGGAAAAAGCAAAAAATTTCAGAATTGCACCTTGCAATGCGGAGAAATTACTGTTTGTGCATTTACAATATTCATTGATTTTTGCCATTGAAAAACGTCCAGAAATGATTGAAGCTACTGACTGAATGAAAGGAGCTGTCATCTCACTCTCTTTGAATCTTCTTTATCATGCTAAGAGGAGCAGGAAAAAGCAAAAAATTTCAGAATTGCGCCTTGCAATGCGGAGAAATTACTGTTTGTGCATTTACAAAATTCATTGATTTTTGCCATTGAAAAACATCATGTTATTCATATGCCAGAAATGATTGAAGCTACTGACTGAAGGAAAGGAGCTGGCATCTCACTCTCTTTGAATCTTCTTTATCATGCTAAGAGGAGCAGGAAAAAGCAAAAAATTTCAGAATTGCACCTTGCAATGCGGAGAAATTACTGTTTGTGCATTTACAATATTCATTGATTTTTGCGATTGAAAAACATCATGTTATTCATATACCAGAAATGATTGAAGCTACTGACTGAATGAAAGGAGCTGGCATCTCACTCTCTTTGAATCTTCTTTATCATGCTAAGAGGAGCAGGAAAAAGCAAAAAATTTCAGAATTGCACCTTGCAATGCGGAGAAATTACTGTTTGTGCATTTACAATATTCATTGATTTTTGCCATTGAAAAACGTCCAGAAATGATTGAAGCTACTGACTGAATGAAAGGAGCTGGCATCTCACTCTCTTTGAATCTTCTTTATCATGCTAAGAGGAGCAGGAAAAAGCAAAAAATTTCAGAATTGCACCTTGCAATGCGGAGAAATTACTGTTTGTGCATTTACAATATTCATTGATTTTTGCCATTGAAAAACATGTTATTCATATACCAGAAATGTTTGAAGCTCCTGACTGAATGAAAGGAGCTGGCACCTCACTCTCTTTGAATCTTCTTTATCATGCTGAGAGGAGCAGGAAAAAGCAAAAAATTTCAGAATTGCACCTTGCAATGCGGAGAAATTACTGTTTGTGCATTTACAATATTCATTGATTTTTGCCATTGAAAAACGTCCAGAAATGATTGAAGCTACTGACTGAATGAAAGGAGCTGTCATCTCACTCTCTTTGAATCTTCTTTATCATGCTAAGAGGAGCAGGAAAAAGCAAAAAATTTCAGAATTGCGCCTTGCAATGCGGAGAAATTACTGTTTGTGCATTTACAAAATTCATTGATTTTTGCCATTGAAAAACATCATGTTATTCATATGCCAGAAATGATTGAAGCTACTGACTGAAGGAAAGGAGCTGGCATCTCACTCTCTTTGAATCTTCTTTATCATGCTAAGAGGAGCAGGAAAAAGCAAAAAATTTCAGAATTGCACCTTGCAATGCGGAGAAATTACTGTTTGTGCATTTACAATATTCATTGATTTTTGCGATTGAAAAACATCATGTTATTCATATACCAGAAATGATTGAAGCTACTGACTGAATGAAAGGAGCTGGCATCTCACTCTCTTTGAATCTTCTTTATCATGCTAAGAGGAGCAGGAAAAAGTAAAAAATTTCAGAATTGCACCTTGCAATGCGGAGAAATTACTGTTTGTGCATTTACAATATTCACTGATTTTTGCCATTGAAAAACGTCCAGAAATGATTGAAGCTACTGACTGAACTAAAGGAGCTGGCATCTCACTCTCTTTGAATCTTCTTTATCATGCTAAGAGGAGCAGGAAAAAGCAAAAAATTTCAGAATTGCACCTTGCAATGCGGAGAAATTACTGTTTGTGCATTTACAATATTCATTGATTTTTGCCATTGAAAAACATCATGTTATTCATATACCAGAAATGTTTGAAGCTACTGACTGAATGAAAGGAGCTGGTATCTCACTCTCTTTGAATCTTCTTCATAATGCTAAGAGGAGCAGGAAAAAGCAAAAAATTTCAGAATTGCACCTTGCAATGCGGAGAAATTACTGTTTGTGCATTTACAATATTCATTGATTTTTGCCATTGAAAAACGTCCAGAAATGATTGAAGCTACTGACAATGAAAGGAGCTGGCATCTCACTCTCTTTGAATCTTCTTTATCATGCTAAGAGGAGCAGGAAAAAGCAAAAAATTTCAGAATTGCACCTTGCAATGCGGAGAAATTACTGTTTGTGCATTTACAAAATTCATTGATTTTTGCCATTGAAAAACATCATGTTATTCATATACCAGAAATGATTGAAGCTACTGACTGAATGAAAGGAGCTGGCATCTCACTCTCTTTGAATCTTCTTTATCATGCTAAGAGGAGCAGGAAAAAGCAAAAAATTTCAGAATTGCACCTTGCAATGCGGAGAAATTACTGTTTGTGCATTTACAATATTCATTGATTTTTGCCATTGAAAAACGTCCAGAAATGATTGAAGCTACTGACTGAATGAAAGGAGCTGGCATCTCACTCTCTTTGAATCTTCTTTATCATGCTAAGAGGAGCAGGAAAAAGCAAAAAATTTCAGAATTGCACCTTGCAATGCGGAGAAATTACTGTTTGTGCATTTACAATATTAATTGATTTTTGCCATTGAAAAACGTCCAGAAATGATTGAAGCTACTGACTGAATGAAAGGAGCTGGCATCTCACTCTCTTTGAATCTTCTTTATCATGCTAAGAGGAGCAGGAAAAAGCAAAAAATTTCAGAATTGCACCTTGCAATGCGGAGAAATTACAGTTTGTGCATTTACAATATTCATTGATTTTTGCCATTGAAAAACGTCCAGAAATGATTGAAGCTACTGACTGAATGAAAGGAGCTGGCATCTCACTCTCTTTGAATCTTCTTTATCATGCTAAGAGGAGCAGGAAAAAGCAAAAAATTTCAGCATTGCACCTTGCAATGCGGAGAAATTACTGTTTGTGCATTTACAATATTCATTGATTTTTGCCATTGAAAAATGTCCAGAAATGATTGAAGCTACTGACTGAATGAAAGGAGCTGGCATCTCACTCTCTTTGAATCTTCTTTATCATGCTAAGAGGAGCAGGAAAAAGCAAAAAATTTCAGAATTGCACCTTGCAATGCGGAGAAATTACTGTTTGTGCATTTACAATATTCATTGATTTTTGCCATTGAAAAACATGTTATTCATATACCAGAAATGTTTGAAGCTCCTGACTGAATGAAAGGAGCTGGCACCTCACTCTCTTTGAATCTTGTTTATCATGCTAAGAGGAGCAGGAAAAAGCAAAAAATTTCAGAATTGCACCTTGCAATGCGGAGAAATTACTGTTTGTGCATTTACAATATTCATTGATTTTTGCCATTGAAAAACGTCCAGAAATGATTGAAGCTACTGACTGAATGAAAGGAGCTAGCATCTCACTCTCTTTGAATCTTCTTTATCATGCTAAGAGGAGCAGGAAAAAGCAAAAAATTTCAGAATTGCGCCTTGCAATGCGGAGAAATTACTGTTTGTGCATTTACAAAATTCATTGATTTTTGCCATTGAAAAACATCATGTTATTCATATACCAGAAATGATTGAAGCTACTGACTGAAGGAAAGGAGCTGGCATCTCACTCTCTTTGAATCTTCTTTATCATGCTAAGAGGAGCAGGAAAAAGCAAAAAATTTCAGAATTACACCTTGCAATGCGGAGAAATTACTGTTTGTGCATTTACAATATTCATTGATTTTTGCCATTGAAAAACGTCCGGAAATGATTGAAGCTACTGACTGAATGAAAGGAGCTGGCATCTCACTCTCTTTGAATCTTCTTTATCATGCTAAGAGGAGCAGGAAAAAGCAAAAAATTTCAGAATTGCACCTTGCAATGCGGAGAAATTACTGTTTGTGCATTTACAATATTCATTGATTTTTGCCATTGAAAAACATGTTATTCACATACCAGAAATGTTTGAAGCTCCTGACTGAATGAAAGGAGCTGGCACCTCACTCTCTTTGAATCTTGTTTATCATGCTAAGAGGAGCAGGAAAAAGCAAAAAATTTCAGAATTGCACCTTGCAATGCGGAGAAATTACTGTTTGTGCATTTACAATATTCATTGATTTTTGCCATTGAAAAACGTCCAGAAATGATTGAAGCTACTGACTGAATGAAAGGAGCTAGCATCTCACTCTCTTTGAATCTTCTTTATCATGCTAAGAGGAGCAGGAAAAAGCAAAAAATTTCAGAATTGCGCCTTGCAATGCGGAGAAATTACTGTTTGTGCATTTACAAAATTCATTGATTTTTGCCATTGAAAAACATCATGTTATTCATATATCAGAAATGATTGAAGCTACTGACTGAAGGAAAGGAGCTGGCATCTCACTCTCTTTGAATCTTCTTTATCATGCTAAGAGGAGCAGGAAAAAGCAAAAAATTTCAGAATTACACCTTGCAATGCGGAGAAATTACTGTTTGTGCATTTACAATATTCATTGATTTTTGCCATTGAAAAACGTCCGGAAATGATTGAAGCTACTGACTGAATGAAAGGAGCTGGCATCTCACTCTCTTTGAATCTTCTTTATCATGCTAAGAGGAGCAGGAAAAAGCAAAAAATTTCAGAATTGCACCTTGCAATGCGGAGAAATTACTGTTTGTGCATTTACAATATTCATTGATTTTTGCGATTGAAAAACATCATGTTATTCATATACCAGAAATGATTGAAGCTACTGACTGAATGAAAGGAGCTGGCATCTCACTCTCTTTGAATCTTCTTTATCATGCTAAGAGGAGCAGGAAAAAGTCAAAAATTTCAGAATTGCACCTTGCAATGCGGAGAAATTACTGTTTGTGCATTTACAATATTCAATGATTTTTGCAATTGAAAAACGTCCATAAATGATTGAAGCTACTGACTGAATGAAAGGAGCTGGCATCTCACTCTCTTTGAATCTTGTTTATCATGCTAAAAGGAGCAGGAAAAAGCAAAAAATTTCAGAATTGCACCTTGCAATGCGGAGAAATTACTGTTTGTGCATTTACAATATTCATTGATTTTTGCCATTGAAAAACGTCCAGAAATGATTGAAGCTACTGACTGAATGAAAGGAGCTGGCATCTCACTCTCTTTGAATCTTCTTTATCATGCTAAGAGGAGCAGGAAAAAGCAAAAAATTTCAGAATTGCACCTTGCAATGCGGAGAAATTACTGTTTGTGCATTTACAATATTCATTGATTTTTGCAATTGAAAAACGTCCAGAAATGATTGAAGCTACTGACTGAATGAAAGGAGATGGCATCTCACTCTCTTTGAATCTTCTTTATCATGCTAAGAGGAGCAGGAAAAAGTAAAAAATTTCAGAATTGCACCTTGCAATGCGGAGAAATTACTGTTTGTGCATTTACAATATTCAATGATTTTTGCCATTGAAAAACGTCCAGAAATGATTGAAGCTACTGACTGAACGAAAGGAGCTAGCATCTCACTCTCTTTGAATCTTCTTTATCATGCTAAGAGGAGCAGGAAAAAGCAAAAAATTTCAGAATTGCACCTTGCAATGCGGAGAAATTACTGTTTGTGCATTTACAATATTCATTGATTTTTGCCATTGAAAAACATCATGTTATTCATATACCAGAAATGTTTGAAGCTACTGACTGAATGAAAGGAGCTGGTATCTCACTCTCTTTGAATCTTCTTCATAATGCTAAGAGGAGCAGGAAAAAGCAAAAAATTTCAGAATTGCACCTTGCAATGCGGAGAAATTACTGTTTGTGCATTTACAATATTCATTGATTTTTGCCATTGAAAAACGTCCAGAAATGATTGAAGCTACTGACAATGAAAGGAGCTGGCATCTCACTCTCTTTGAATCTTCTTTATCATGCTAAGAGGAGCAGGAAAAAGCAAAAAATTTCAGAATTGCACCTTGCAATGCTGAGAAATTACTGTTTGTGCATTTACAAAATTCATTGATTTTTGCCATTGAAAAACATCATGTTATTCATATACCAGAAATGATTGAAGCTACTGACTGAATGAAAGGAGCTGGCATCTCACTCTCTTTGAATCTTCTTTATCATGCTAAGAGGAGCAGGAAAAAGCAAAAAATTTCAGAATTGCACCTTGCAATGCGGAGAAATTACTGTTTGTGCATTTACAATATTCATTGATTTTTGCCATTGAAAAACATCATGTTATTCATATACCAGAAATGTTTGAAGCTACTGACTGAATGAAAGGAGCTGACATCTCACTCTCTTTGAATCTTCTTTATCATGCTAAGAGGAGCAGGAAAAAGCAAAAAATTTCAGAATTGCACCTTGCAATGCGGAGAAATTACTGTTTGTGCATTTACAATATTCATTGATTTTTGCCATTGAAAAATGTCCAGAAATGATTGAAGCTACTGACTGAATGAAAGGAGCTGGCATCTCACTCTCTTTGAATCTTCTTTATCATGCTAAGAGGAGCACAAACAGTAATTTCTCCGCATTGCAAGGTGCAATTCTGAAATTTTTTGCTTTTTCCTGCTCCTCTTAGCATGATAAAGAAGATTCAAAGAGAGTGAGATGCCAGCTCCTTTCATTCAGTCAGTAGCTTCAATCATTTCTGGATGTTTTTCAATGGCAAAAATCAATGAATACTGTAAATGCACAAACAGTAATTTCTCCGCATTGCAAGGTGCAATTCTGAAATTTTTTGCTTTTTCCTGCTCCTCTTAGCATGATAAAGAAGATTCAAAGAGAGTGAGATGCCAGCTCCTTTCCTTCAGTCAGTAGCTTCAATCATTTCTGGTATATGAATAACATGATGTTTTTCAATGGCAAAAATCAATGAATTTTGTAAATGCACAAACAGTAATTTCTCCGCATTGCAAGGCGCAATTCTGAAATTTTTTGCTTTTTCCTGCTCCTCTTAGCATGATAAAGAAGATTCAAAGAGAGTGAGATGCCAGCTCCTTTCATTCAGTCAGTAGCTTCAATCATTTCTGGACATTTTTCAATGGCAAAAATCAATGAATATTGTAAATGCACAAACAGTAATTTCTCCGCATTGCAAGGTGCAATTCTGAAATTTTTTGCTTTTTCCTGCTCCTCTTAGCATGATAAAGAAGATTCAAAGAGAGTGAGATGCCAGCTCCTTTCATTCAGTCAGTAGCTTCAATCATTTCTGGACGTTTTTCAATGGCAAAAATCAATGAATATTGTAAATGCACAAACAGTAATTTCTCCGCATTGCAAGGTGCAATTCTGAAATTTTTTGCTTTTTCCTGCTCCTCTTAGGATGATAAAGAAGATTCAAAGAGAGTGATATGCCAGCTCCTTTCATTCAGTCAGTACCTTCAATCATTTCTGGACGTTTTTCAATGGCAAAAATCAATGAATATTGTAAATGCACAAACAGTAATTTCTCCGCATTGCAAGGTGCAATTCTGAAATTTTTTGCTTTTTCCTGCTCCTCTTAGCATGATAAAGAAGATTCAAAGAGAGTGAGATGCCAGCTCCTTTCATTCAGTCAGTAGCTTCAATCATTTCTGGACGTTTTTCAATGGCAAAAATCAATGAATATTGTAAATGCACAAACTGTAATTTCTCCGCATTGCAAGGTGCAATTCTGAAATTTTTTGCTTTTTCCTGCTCCTCTTAGCATGATAAAGAAGATTCAAAGAGAGTGAGATGCCAGCTCCTTTCATTCAGTCAGTAGCTTCAATCATTTCTGGTATATGAATAACATGATGTTTTTCAATAGCAAAAATCAATGAATATTGTATATGCACAAACAGTAATTTCTCCGCATTGCAAGGTGCAATTCTGAAATTTTTTGTTTTTTCCTGCTCCTCTTAGCATGATAAAGAAGATTCAAAGAGAGTGAGATGCCAGCTCCTTTCATTCAGTCAGTAGCTTCAATCATTTCTGGACGTTTTTCAATGGCAAAAATCAATGAATATTGTAAATGCACAAACAGTAATTTCTCCGCATTGCAAGGTGCAATTCTGAAATTTTTTGCTTTTTCCTGCTCCTCTTAGCATGATAAACAAGATTCAGAGAGAGTGAGATGCCAGCTCCTTTCATTCAGTCAGTAGCTTCAATCATTTCTGGACGTTTTTCAATGGCAAAAATCATTGAATATTGTAAATGCACAAACAGTAATTTCTCCGCATTGCAAGGTGCAATTCTGAAATTTTTTGCTTTTTCCTGCTCCTCTTAGCATGATAAAGAAGATTCAAAGAGAGTGAGATGCCAGCTCCTTTCATTCAGTCAGTAGCTTCAATCATTTCTGGACGTTTTTCAATGGCAAAAATCAATGAATATTGTAAATGCACAAACAGTAATTTCTCCGCATTGCAAGGTGCAATTCTGAAATTTTTTGCTTTTTCCTGCTCCTCTTAGGATGATAAAGAAGATTCAAAGAGAGTGATATGCCAGCTCCTTTCATTCAGTCAGTACCTTCAATCATTTCTGGACGTTTTTCAATGGCAAAAATCAATGAATATTGTAAATGCACAAACAGTAATTTCTCCGCATTGCAAGGTGCAATTCTGAAATTTTTTGCTTTTTCCTGCTCCTCTTAGCATGATAAAGAAGATTCAAAGAGAGTGAGATGCCAGCTCCTTTCATTCAGTCAGTAGCTTCAATCATTTCTGGATGTTTTTCAATGGCAAAAATCAATGAATATTGTAAATGCACAAACTGTAATTTCTCCGCATTGCAAGGTGCAATTCTGAAATTTTTTGCTTTTTCCTGCTCCTCTTAGCATGATAAAGAAGATTCAAAGAGAGTGAGATGCCAGCTCCTTTCATTCAGTCAGTAGCTTCAATCATTTCTGGTATATGAATAACATGATGTTTTTCAATAGCAAAAATCAATGAATATTGTAAATGCACAAACAGTAATTTCTCCGCATTGCAAGGTGCAATTCTGAAATTTTTTGTTTTTTCCTGCTCCTCTTAGCATGGTAAAGAAGATTCAAAGAGAGTGAGATGCCAGCTCCTTTCATTCAGTCAGTAGCTTCAATCATTTCTGGACGTTTTTCAATGGCAAAAATCAATGAATATTGTAAATGCACAAACAGTAATTTCTCCGCATTGCAAGGTGCAATTCTGAAATTTTTTGCTTTTTCCTGCTCCTCTTAGCATGATAAACAAGATTCAAAGAGAGTGAGATGCCAGCTCCTTTCATTCAGTCAGTAGCTTCAATCATTTCTGGACGTTTTTCAATGGCAAAAATCATTGAATATTGTAAATGCACAAACAGTAATTTCTCCGCATTGCAAGGTGCAATTCTGAAATTTTTTACTTTTTCCTGCTCCTCTTAGCATGATAAAGAAGATTCAAAGAGAGTGAGATGCCAGCTCCTTTCGTTCAGTCAGTAGCTTCAATCATTTCTGGTATATGAATAACATGATGTTTTTCAATCGCAAAAATCAATGAATATTGTAAATGCACAAACAGTAATTTCTCCGCATTGCAAGGTGCAATTCTGAAATTTTTTGCTTTTTCCTGCTCCTCTTAGCATGATAAAGAAGATTCAAAGAGAGTGAGATGCCAGCTCCTTTCATTCAGTCAGTAGCTTCAATCATTTCTGGACGTTTTTCAATGGCAAAAATCAATGAATATTGTAAATGCACAAACTGTAATTTCTCCGCATTGCAAGGTGCAATTCTGAAATTTTTTGATTTTTCCTGCTCCTCTTAGCATGATAAAGAAGATTCAAAGAGAGTGAGATGCCAGCTCCTTTCATTCAGTCAGTAGCTTCAATCATTTCTGGACGTTTTTCAATGGCAAAAATCAACGAATATTGTAAATGCACAAACAGTAATTTCTCCGCATTGCAAGGTGCAATTCTGAAATTTTTTGCTTTTTCCTGCTCCTCTTAGCATGATAAAGAAGATTCAAAGAGAGTGAGATGCCAGCTCCTTTCATTCAGTCAGTAGCTTCAATCATTTCTGGACGTTTTTCAATGGCAAAAATCAATGAATATTGTAAATGCACAAACTGTAATTTCTCCGCATTGCAAGGTGCAATTCTGAAATTTTTTGCTTTTTCCTGCTCCTCTTAGCATGATAAAGAAGATTCAAAGAGAGTGAGATGCCAGCTCCTTTCATTCAGTCAGTAGCTTCAATCATTTCTGGACGTTTTTCAATGGCAAAAATCAATGAATATTGTTAATGCACAAACAGTAATTTCTCCGCATTGCAAGGTGCAATTCTGAAATTTTTTGCTTTTTCCTGCTCCTCTTAGCATGATAAAGAAGATTCAAAGAGAGTGAGATGCCAGCTCCTTTCATTCAGTCAGTACCTTCAATCATTTCTGGACGTTTTTCAATGGCAAAAATCAATGAATATTGTAAATGCACAAACAGTAATTTCTCCGCATTGCAAGGTGCAATTCTGAAATTTTTTGCTTTTTCCTGCTCCTCTTAGCATGATAAAGAAGATTCAAAGAGAGTGAGATGCCAGCTCCTTTCATTCAGTCAGTAGCTTCAAACATTTCTGGTATATGAATAACATGATGTTTTTCAATGGCAAAAATCAATGAATATTGTAAATGCACAAACAGTAATTTCTCCGCATTGCAAGGTGCAAGTCTGAAATTTTTTGCTTTTTCCTGCTCCTCTTAGCATGATAAAGAAGATTCAAAGAGAGTGAGATGCCAGCTCCTTTCATTCAGTCAGTAGCTTCAAACATTTCTGGTATATGAATAACATGATGTTTTTCAATGGCAAAAATCAATGAATATTGTAAATGCACAAACAGTAATTTCTCCGCATTGCAAGGTGCAAGTCTGAAATTTTTTGCTTTTTCCTGCTCCTCTTAGCATGATAAAGAAGATTCAAAGAGAGTGAGATGCCAGCTACTTTCATTCAGTCAGTAGCTTCAATCATTTCTGGACATTTTTCAATGGTAAAAATCAATGAATATTGTAAATGCACAAACAGTAATTTCTCCACATTGCAAGGTGCAATTCTGAAATTTTTTGCTTTTTCCTGCTCCTCTTAGCATGATAAAGAAGATTCAAAGAGAGTGAGATGCCAGCTCCTTTCATTCAGTCAGTAGCTTCAAACATTTCTGGTATATGAATAACATGATGTTTTTCAATGGCAAAAATCAATGAATATTGTAAATGCACAAACAGTAATTTCTCCGCATTGCAAGGTGCAATTCTGAAATTTTTTGCTTTTTCCTGCTCCTCTTAGCATGATAAAGAAGATTCAAAGAGAGTGAGATGCCAGCTCCTTTCATTCAGTCAGTACCTTCAATCATTTCTGGACGTTTTTCAATGGCAAAAATCAATGAATATTGTAAATGCACAAACAGTAATTTCTCCGCATTGCAAGGTGCAATTCTGAAATTTTTTGCTTTTTCCTGCTCCTCTTAGCATGATAAAGAAGATTCAAAGAGAGTGAGATGCCAGCTCCTTTCATTCAGTCAGTAGCTTCAAACATTTCTGGTATATGAATAACATGATGTTTTTCAATGGCAAAAATCAATGAATATTGTAAATGCACAAACAGTAATTTCTCCGCATTGCAAGGTGCAAGTCTGAAATTTTTTGCTTTTTCCTGCTCCTCTTAGCATGATAAAGAAGATTCAAAGAGAGTGAGATGCCAGCTCCTTTCATTCAGTCAGTAGCTTCAAACATTTCTGGTATATGAATAACATGATGTTTTTCAATGGCAAAAATCAATGAATATTGTAAATGCACAAACAGTAATTTCTCCGCATTGCAAGGTGCAAGTCTGAAATTTTTTGCTTTTTCCTGCTCCTCTTAGCATGATAAAGAAGATTCAAAGAGAGTGAGATGCCAGCTACTTTCATTCAGTCAGTAGCTTCAATCATTTCTGGACATTTTTCAATGGTAAAAATCAATGAATATTGTAAATGCACAAACAGTAATTTCTCCACATTGCAAGGTGCAATTCTGAAATTTTTTGCTTTTTCCTGCTCCTCTTAGCATGATAAAGAAGATTCAAAGAGAGTGAGATGCCAGCTCCTTTCATTCAGTCAGTAGCTTCAAACATTTCTGGTATATGAATAACATGATGTTTTTCAATGGCAAAAATCAATGAATATTGTAAATGCACAAACAGTAATTTCTCCGCATTGCAAGGTGCAATTCTGAAATTTTTTGCTTTTTCCTGCTCCTCTTAGCATGATAAAGAAGATTCAAAGAGAGTGAGATGCCAGCTTCTTTCATTCAGTCAGTAGCTTCAATCATTTCTGGATGTTTTTCAATGGCAAAAATCAATGAATATTGTAAATGCACAAACTGAAATTTCTCCGCATTGCAAGGTGCAATTCTGAAATTTTTTGCTTTTTCCTGCTCCTCTTAGCATGATAAAGAAGATTCAAAGAGAGTGAGATGCCAGCTCCTTTCATTCAGTCAGTAGCTTCAATCATTTCTGGACGTTTTTCAATGGCAAAAATCAATGAATATTGTAAATGCACAAACAGTAATTTCTCCGCATTGCAAGGTGCAATTCTGAAATTTTTTGCGTTTTCCTGCTCCTCTTAGCATGATAAAGAAGATTCAAAGAGAGTGAGATGCCAGCTCCTTTCATTCAGTCAGTAGCTTCAATCATTTCTGGACGTTTTTCAATGGCAAAAATCAATGAATATTGTAAATGCACAAACAGTAATTTCTCCGCATTGCAAGGTGCAATTCTGAAATTTTTTGCTTTTTCCTGCTCCTCTTAGCATGATAAAGAAGATTCAAAGAGAGTGAGGTGCCAGCTCCTTTCATTCAGTCAGTAGCTTCAAACATTTCTGGTATATGAATAACATGTTTTTCAATGGCAAAAATCAATGAATATTGTAAATGCACAAACAGTAATTTCTCCGCATTGCAAGGTGCAATTCTGAAATTTTTTGCTTTTTCCTGCTCCTCTTAGCATGATAAAGAAGAATCAAAGAGAGTGAGATGCCAGCTCCTTTCATTCAGTCAGTAGCTTCAATCATTTCTGGACGTTTTTCAATGGCAAAAATCAATGAATATTGTAAATGCACAAACAGTAATTTCTCCGCATTGCAAGGTGCAATTCTGAAATTTTTTGCTTTTTCCTGCTCCTCTTAGCATGATAAAGAAGATTCAAAGAGAGTGAGATGCCAGCTCCTTTCATTCAGTCAGTAGCTTCAATCATTTCTGGACGTTTTTCAATGGCAAAAATCAATGAATATTGTAAATGCACAAACAGTAATTTCTCCGCATTGCAAGGTGCAATTCTGAAATTTTTTGCTTTTTCCTGCTCCTCTTAGCATGATAAAGAAGATTCAAAGAGAGTGAGATGCCAGCTCCTTTCATTCAGTCAGTAGCTTCAAACATTTCTGGTATATGAATAACATGATGTTTTTCAATGGCAAAAATCAATGAATATTGTAAATGCACAAACAGTAATTTCTCCGCATTGCAAGGTGCAAGTCTGAAATTTTTTGCTTTTTCCTGCTCCTCTTAGCATGATAAAGAAGATTCAAAGAGAGTGAGATGCCAGCTACTTTCATTCAGTCAGTAGCTTCAATCATTTCTGGACGTTTTTCAATGGTAAAAATCAATGAATATTGTAAATGCACAAACAGTAATTTCTCCACATTGCAATGTGCAATTCTAAATTTTTTTGCTTTTTCCTGCTCCTCTTAGCATGATAAAGAAGATTCAAAGAGAGTGAGATGCCAGCTCCTTTCATTCAGTCAGTACCTTCAATCATTTCTGGACGTTTTTCAATGGCAAAAATCAATGAATATTGTAAATGCACAAACAGTAATTTCTCCGCATTGCAAGGTGCAATTCTGAAATTTTTTGCTTTTTCCTGCTCCTCTTAGCATGATAAAGAAGATTCAAAGAGAGTGAGATGCCAGCTCCTTTCATTCAGTCAGTAGCTTCAAACATTTCTGGTATATGAATAACATGATGTTTTTCAATGGCAAAAATCAATGAATATTGTAAATGCACAAACAGTAATTTCTCCGCATTGCAAGGTGCAATTCTGAAATTTTTTGCTTTTTCCTGCTCCTCTTAGCATGATAAAGAAGATTCAAAGAGAGTGAGATGCCAGCTCCTTTCATTCAGTCTGTAGCTTCAATCATTTCTGGACGTTTTTCAATGGCAAAAATCAATGAATATTGTAAATGCACAAACAGTAATTTCTCCGCATTGCAAGGTGCAATTCTGAAATTTTTTGCTTTTTCCTGCTCCTCTTAGCATGATAAAGAAGATTCAAAGAGAATGAGATGCCAGCTCCTTTCATTCAGTCAGTACCTTCAATCATTTCTGGACGTTTTTCAATGGCAAAAATCAATGAATATTGTAAATGCACAAACAGTAATTTCTCCGCATTGCAAGGTGCAATTCTGAAATTTTTTGCTTTTTCCCGCTCCTCTTAGCATGATAAAGAAGATTCAAAGAGAGTGAGGTGCCAGCTCCTTTCATTCAGTCAGTAGCTTCAAACATTTCTGGTATATGAATAACATGATGTTTTTCAATGGCAAAGATCAATGAATATTGTAAATGCACAAACAGTAATTTCTCCGCATTGCAAGGTGCAATTCTGAAATTTTTTGCTTTTTCCTGCTCCTCTTAGCATGATAAAGAAGATTCAAAGAGAGTGAGATGCCAGCTCCTTTCATTCAGTCAGTAGCTTCAATCATTTCTGGACGTTTTTCAATGGCAAAAATCAATGAATATTGTAAATGCACAAACAGTAATTTCTCCGCATTGCAAGGTGCAATTCTGAAATTTTTTGCTTTTTCCTGCTCCTCTTAGCATGATAAAGAAGATTCAAAGAGAGTGAGATGCCAGCTCCTTTCATTCAGTCAGTAGCTTCAAACATTTCTGGTATATGAATAACATGATGTTTTTCAATGGCAAAGATCAATGAATATTGTAAATGCACAAACAGTAATTTCTCCGCATTGCAAGGTGCAAGTCTGAAATTTTTTGCTTTTTCCTGCTCCTCTTAGCATGATAAAGAAGATTCAAAGAGAGTGAGATGCCAGCTACTTTCATTCAGTCAGTAGCTTCAATCATTTCTGGACGTTTTTCAATGGTAAAAATCAATGAATATTGTAAATGCACAAACAGTAATTTCTCCACATTGCAATGTGCAATTCTAAAATTTTTTGCTTTTTCCTGCTCCTCTTAGCATGATAAAGAAGATTCAAAGAGAGTGAGATGCCAGCTCCTTTCATTCAGTCTGTAGCTTCAAACATTTCTGGTATATGAATAACATGATGTTTTTCAATGGCAAAAATCAATGAATATTGTAAATGCACAAACAGTAATTTCTCCGCATTGCAAGGTGCAATTCTGAAATTTTTTGCTTTTTCCTGCTCCTCTTAGCATGATAAAGAAGATTCAAAGAGAGTGAGATGCCAACTCCTTTCATTCAGTCAGTAGCTTCAAACATTTCTGGTATATGAATAACATGATGTTTTTCAATGGCAAAAATCAATGAATATTGTAAATGCACAAACAGTAATTTCTCCGCATTGCAAGGTGCAATTCTGAAATTTTTTGCTTTTTCCTGCTCCTCTTAGCATGATAAAGAAGATTCAAAGAGAGTGAGATGCCAGCTCCTTTCATTCAGTCAGTAGCTTCAATCATTTCTGGACGTTTTTCAATGGCAAAAATCAATGAATATTGTAAATGCACAAACAGTAATTTCTCCGCATTGCAAGGTGCAATTCTGAAATTTTTTGCTTTTTCCTGCTCCTCTTAGCATGATAAAGAAGATTCAAAGAGAGTGAGATGCCAGCTCCTTTCATTCAGTCAGTAGCTTCAATCATTTCTGGACGTTTTTCAATGGCAAAAATCAATGAATATTGTAAATGCACAAACAGTAATTTCTCCGCATTGCAAGGTGCAATTCTGAAATTTTTTGCTTTTTCCTGCTCCTCTTAGCATGATAAAGAAGATTCAAAGAGAGTGAGATGCCAGCTCCTTTCATTCAGTCAGTAGCTTCAAACATTTCTGGTATATGAATAACATGATGTTTTTCAATGGCAAAGATCAATGAATATTGTAAATGCACAAACAGTAATTTCTCCGCATTGCAAGGTGCAAGTCTGAAATTTTTTGCTTTTTCCTGCTCCTCTTAGCATGATAAAGAAGATTCAAAGAGAGTGAGATGCCAGCTACTTTCATTCAGTCAGTAGCTTCAATCATTTCTGGACGTTTTTCAATGGTAAAAATCAATGAATATTGTAAATGCACAAACAGTAATTTCTCCACATTGCAATGTGCAATTCTAAAATTTTTTGCTTTTTCCTGCTCCTCTTAGCATGATAAAGAAGATTCAAAGAGAGTGAGATGCCAGCTCCTTTCATTCAGTCTGTAGCTTCAAACATTTCTGGTATATGAATAACATGATGTTTTTCAATGGCAAAAATCAATGAATATTGTAAATGCACAAACAGTAATTTCTCCGCATTGCAAGGTGCAATTCTGAAATTTTTTGCTTTTTCCTGCTCCTCTTAGCATGATAAAGAAGATTCAAAGAGAGTGAGATGCCAACTCCTTTCATTCAGTCAGTAGCTTCAAACATTTCTGGTATATGAATAACATGATGTTTTTCAATGGCAAAAATCAATGAATATTGTAAATGCACAAACAGTAATTTCTCCGCATTGCAAGGTGCAATTCTGAAATTTTTTGCTTTTTCCTGCTCCTCTTAGCATGATAAAGAAGATTCAAAGAGAGTGAGATGCCAGCTCCTTTCATTCAGTCAGTAGCTTCAATCATTTCTGGACGTTTTTCAATGGCAAAAATCAATGAATATTGTAAATGCACAAACAGTAATTTCTCCGCATTGCAAGGTGCAATTCTGAAATTTTTTGCTTTTTCCTGCTCCTCTTAGCATGATAAAGAAGATTCAAAGAGAGTGAGATGCCAGCTCCTTTCATTCAGTCAGTACCTTCAATCATTTCTGGACGTTTTTCAATGGCAAAAATCAATGAATATTGTAAATGCACAAACAGTAATTTCTCCGCATTGCAAGGTGCAATTCTGAAATTTTTTGCTTTTTCCCGCTCCTCTTAGCATGATAAAGAAGATTCAAAGAGAGTGAGGTGCCAGCTCCTTTCATTCAGTCAGTAGCTTCAAACATTTCTGGTATATGAATAACATGTTTTTCAATGGCAAAAATCAATGAATATTGTAAATGCACAAACAGTAATTTCTCCGCATTGCAAGGTGCAATTCTGAAATTTTTTGCTTTTTCCTGCTCCTCTTAGCATGATAAAGAAGATTCAAAGAGAGTGAGATGCCAGCTCCTTTCATTCAGTCAGTAGCTTCAATCATTTCTGGACTTTTTTCAATGGCAAAAATCAATGAATATTGTAAATGCACAAACAGTAATTTCTCCGCATTGCAAGGTGCAATTCTGAAATTTTTTGCTTTTTCCTGCTCCTCTTAGCATGATAAAGAAGATTCAAAGAGAGTGAGATGCCAGCTCCTTTCATTCAGTCAGTAGCTTCAATCATTTCTGGACGTTTTTCAATGGCAAAAATCAATGAATATTTTAAATGCACAAACAGTAATTTCTCCGCATTGCAAGGTGCAATTCTGAAATTTTTTGCTTTTTCCTGCTCCTCTTAGCATGATAAAGAAGATTCAAAGAGAGTGAGATGCCAGCTCCTTTGATTCAGTCAGTAGCTTCAAACATTTCTGGTATATGAATAACATGATGTTTTTCAATGGCAAAAATCAATGAATATTGTAAATGCACAAACAGTAATTTCTCCGCATTGCAAGGTGCAAGTCTGAAATTTTTTGGTTTTTCCTGCTCCTCTTAGCATGATAAAGAAGATTCAAAGAGAGTGAGATGCCAGCTACTTTCATTCAGTCAGTAGCTTCCATCATTTCTGGACGTTTTTCAATGGTAAAAATCAATGAATATTGTAAATGCACAAACAGTAATTTCTCCACATTGCAATGTGCAATTCTAAAATTTTTTGCTTTTTCCTGCTCCTCTTAGCATGATAAAGAAGATTCAAAGAGAGTGAGATGCCAGCTCCTTTCATTCAGTCAGTAGCTTCAAACATTTCTGGTATATGAATAACATGATGTTTTTCAATGGCAAAAATCAATGAATATTGTAAATGCACAAACAGTAATTTCTCCGCATTGCAAGGTGCAATTCTGAAATTTTTTGCTTTTTCCTGCTCCTCTTAGCATGATAAAGAAGATTCAAAGAGAGTGAGATGCCAAATCCTTTCATTCAGTCAGTAGCTTCAAACATTTCTGGTATATGAATAACATGTTTTTCAATGGCAAAAATCAATGAATATTGTAAATGCACAAACAGTAATTTCTCCGCATTGCAAGGTGCAATTCTGAAATTTTTTGCTTTTTCCTGCTCCTCTTAGCATGATAAAGAAGATTCAAAGAGAGTGAGATGCCAGCTCCTTTCATTCAGTCAGTAGCTTCAATCATTTCTGGACGTTTTTCAATGGCAAAAATCAATGAATATTGTAAATGCACAAACTGTAATTTCTCCGCATTGCAAGGTGCAATTCTGAAATTTTTTGATTTTTCCTGCTCCTCTTAGCATGATAAAGAAGATTCAAAGAGAGTGAGATGCCAGCTCCTTTCATTCAGTCAGTAGCTTCAATCATTTCTGGACGTTTTTCAATGGCAAAAATCAACGAATATTGTAAATGCACAAACAGTAATTTCTCCGCATTGCAAGGTGCAATTCTGAAATTTTTTGCTTTTTCCTGCTCCTCTTAGCATGATAAAGAAGATTCAAAGAGAGTGAGATGCCAGCTCCTTTCATTCAGTCAGTAGCTTCAATCATTTCTGGACGTTTTTCAATGGCAAAAATCAATGAATATTGTAAATGCACAAACTGTAATTTCTCCGCATTGCAAGGTGCAATTCTGAAATTTTTTGCTTTTTCCTGCTCCTCTTAGCATGATAAAGAAGATTCAAAGAGAGTGAGATGCCAGCTCCTTTCATTCAGTCAGTAGCTTCAATCATTTCTGGACGTTTTTCAATGGCAAAAATCAATGAATATTGTTAATGCACAAACAGTAATTTCTCCGCATTGCAAGGTGCAATTCTGAAATTTTTTGCTTTTTCCTGCTCCTCTTAGCATGATAAAGAAGATTCAAAGAGAGTGAGATGCCAGCTCCTTTCATTCAGTCAGTACCTTCAATCATTTCTGGACGTTTTTCAATGGCAAAAATCAATGAATATTGTAAATGCACAAACAGTAATTTCTCCGCATTGCAAGGTGCAATTCTGAAATTTTTTGCTTTTTCCTGCTCCTCTTAGCATGATAAAGAAGATTCAAAGAGAGTGAGATGCCAGCTCCTTTCATTCAGTCAGTAGCTTCAAACATTTCTGGTATATGAATAACATGATGTTTTTCAATGGCAAAAATCAATGAATATTGTAAATGCACAAACAGTAATTACTCCGCATTGCAAGGTGCAAGTCTGAAATTTTTTGCTTTTTCCTGCTCCTCTTAGCATGATAAAGAAGATTCAAAGAGAGTGAGATGCCAGCTCCTTTCATTCAGTCAGTAGCTTCAAACATTTCTGGTATATGAATAACATGATGTTTTTCAATGGCAAAAATCAATGAATATTGTAAATGCACAAACAGTAATTTCTCCGCATTGCAAGGTGCAAGTCTGAAATTTTTTGCTTTTTCCTGCTCCTCTTAGCATGATAAAGAAGATTCAAAGAGAGTGAGATGCCAGCTACTTTCATTCAGTCAGTAGCTTCAATCATTTCTGGACATTTTTCAATGGTAAAAATCAATGAATATTGTAAATGCACAAACAGTAATTTCTCCACATTGCAAGGTGCAATTCTGAAATTTTTTGCTTTTTCCTGCTCCTCTTAGCATGATAAAGAAGATTCAAAGAGAGTGAGATGCCAGCTCCTTTCATTCAGTCAGTAGCTTCAAACATTTCTGGTATATGAATAACATGATGTTTTTCAATGGCAAAAATCAATGAATATTGTAAATGCACAAACAGTAATTTCTCCGCATTGCAAGGTGCAATTCTGAAATTTTTTGCTTTTTCCTGCTCCTCTTAGCATGATAAAGAAGATTCAAAGAGAGTGAGATGCCAGCTTCTTTCATTCAGTCAGTAGCTTCAATCATTTCTGGATGTTTTTCAATGGCAAAAATCAATGAATATTGTAAATGCACAAACTGTAATTTCTCCGCATAGCAAGGTGCAATTCTGGAATTTTTTGCTTTTTCCTGCTCCTCTTAGCATGATAAAGAAGATTCAAAGAGAGTGAGATGCCAGCTCCTTTCATTCAGTCAGTAGCTTCAATCATTTCTGGACGTTTTTCAATGGCAAAAATCAATGAATATTGTAAATGCACAAACAGTAATTTCTCCGCATTGCAAGGTGCAATTCTGAAATTTATTGCGTTTTCCTGCTCCTCTTAGCATGATAAAGAAGATTCAAAGAGAGTGAGATGCCAGCTCCTTTCATTCAGTCAGTAGCTTCAATCATTTCTGGACGTTTTTCAATGGCAAAAATCAATGAATATTGTAAATGCACAAACAGTAATTTCTCCGCATTGCAAGGTGCAATTCTGAAATTTTTTGCTTTTTCCTGCTCCTCTTAGCATGATAAAGAAGATTCAAAGAGAGTGAGGTGCCAGCTCCTTTCATTCAGTCAGTAGCTTCAAACATTTCTGGTATATGAATAACATGTTTTTCAATGGCAAAAATCAATGAATATTGTAAATGCACAAACAGTAATTTCTCCGCATTGCAAGGTGCAATTCTGAAATTTTTTGCTTTTTCCTGCTCCTCTTAGCATGATAAAGAAGAATCAAAGAGAGTGAGATGCCAGCTCCTTTCATTCAGTCAGTAGCTTCAATCATTTCTGGACGTTTTTCAATGGCAAAAATCAATGAATATTGTAAATGCACAAACAGTAATTTCTCCGCATTGCAAGGTGCAATTCTGAAATTTTTTGCTTTTTCCTGCTCCTCTTAGCATGATAAAGAAGATTCAAAGAGAGTGAGATGCCAGCTCCTTTCATTCAGTCAGTAGCTTCAATCATTTCTGGACGTTTTTCAATGGCAAAAATCAATGAATATTGTAAATGCACAAACAGTAATTTCTCCGCATTGCAAGGTGCAATTCTGAAATTTTTTGCTTTTTCCTGCTCCTCTTAGCATGATAAAGAAGATTCAAAGAGAGTGAGATGCCAGCTCCTTTCATTCAGTCAGTAGCTTCAAACATTTCTGGTATATGAATAACATGATGTTTTTCAATGGCAAAAATCAATGAATATTGTAAATGCACAAACAGTAATTTCTCCGCATTGCAAGGTGCAAGTCTGAAATTTTTTGCTTTTTCCTGCTCCTCTTAGCATGATAAAGAAGATTCAAAGAGAGTGAGATGCCAGCTACTTTCATTCAGTCAGTAGCTTCAATCATTTCTGGACGTTTTTCAATGGTAAAAATCAATGAATATTGTAAATGCACAAACAGTAATTTCTCCACATTGCAATGTGCAATTCTAAATTTTTTTGCTTTTTCCTGCTCCTCTTAGCATGATAAAGAAGATTCAAAGAGAGTGAGATGCCAGCTCCTTTCATTCAGTCAGTACCTTCAATCATTTCTGGACGTTTTTCAATGGCAAAAATCAATGAATATTGTAAATGCACAAACAGTAATTTCTCCGCATTGCAAGGTGCAATTCTGAAATTTTTTGCTTTTTCCTGCTCCTCTTAGCATGATAAAGAAGATTCAAAGAGAGTGAGATGCCAGCTCCTTTCATTCAGTCAGTAGCTTCAAACATTTCTGGTATATGAATAACATGATGTTTTTCAATGGCAAAAATCAATGAATATTGTAAATGCACAAACAGTAATTTCTCCGCATTGCAAGGTGCAATTCTGAAATTTTTTGCTTTTTCCTGCTCCTCTTAGCATGATAAAGAAGATTCAAAGAGAGTGAGATGCCAGCTCCTTTCATTCAGTCTGTAGCTTCAATCATTTCTGGACGTTTTTCAATGGCAAAAATCAATGAATATTGTAAATGCACAAACAGTAATTTCTCCGCATTGCAAGGTGCAATTCTGAAATTTTTTGCTTTTTCCTGCTCCTCTTAGCATGATAAAGAAGATTCAAAGAGAATGAGATGCCAGCTCCTTTCATTCAGTCAGTACCTTCAATCATTTCTGGACGTTTTTCAATGGCAAAAATCAATGAATATTGTAAATGCACAAACAGTAATTTCTCCGCATTGCAAGGTGCAATTCTGAAATTTTTTGCTTTTTCCCGCTCCTCTTAGCATGATAAAGAAGATTCAAAGAGAGTGAGGTGCCAGCTCCTTTCATTCAGTCAGTAGCTTCAAACATTTCTGGTATATGAATAACATGTTTTTCAATGGCAAAAATCAATGAATATTGTAAATGCACAAACAGTAATTTCTCCGCATTGCAAGGTGCAATTCTGAAATTTTTTGCTTTTTCCTGCTCCTCTTAGCATGATAAAGAAGATTCAAAGAGAGTGAGATGCCAGCTCCTTTCATTCAGTCAGTAGCTTCAATCATTTCTGGACGTTTTTCAATGGCAAAAATCAATGAATATTGTAAATGCACAAACAGTAATTTCTCCGCATTGCAAGGTGCAATTCTGAAATTTTTTGCTTTTTCCTGCTCCTCTTAGCATGATAAAGAAGATTCAAAGAGAGTGAGATGCCAGCTCCTTTCATTCAGTCAGTAGCTTCAATCATTTCTGGACGTTTTTCAATGGCAAAAATCAATGAATATTGTAAATGCACAAACAGTAATTTCTCCGCATTGCAAGGTGCAATTCTGAAATTTTTTGCTTTTTCCTGCTCCTCTTAGCATGATAAAGAAGATTCAAAGAGAGTGAGATGCCAGCTCCTTTCATTCAGTCAGTAGCTTCAAACATTTCTGGTATATGAATAACATGATGTTTTTCAATGGCAAAAATCAATGAATATTGTAAATGCACAAACAGTAATTTCTCCGCATTGCAAGGTGCAAGTCTGAAATTTTTTGCTTTTTCCTGCTCCTCTTAGCATGATAAAGAAGATTCAAAGAGAGTGAGATGCCAGCTCCTTTCATTCAGTCAGTAGCTTCAAACATTTCTGGTATATGAATAACATGATGTTTTTCAATGGCAAAAATCAATGAATATTGTAAATGCACAAACAGTAATTTCTCCGCATTGCAAGGTGCAATTCTGAAATTTTTTGCTTTTTCCTGCTCCTCTTAGCATGATAAAGAAGATTCAAAGAGAGTGAGATGCCAGCTCCTTTCATTCAGTCTGTAGCTTCAATCATTTCTGGACGTTTTTCAATGGCAAAAATCAATGAATATTGTAAATGCACAAACAGTAATTTCTCCGCATTGCAAGGTGCAATTCTGAAATTTTTTGCTTTTTCCTGCTCCTCTTAGCATGATAAAGAAGATTCAAAGAGAATGAGATGCCAGCTCCTTTCATTCAGTCAGTACCTTCAATCATTTCTGGACGTTTTTCAATGGCAAAAATCAATGAATATTGTAAATGCACAAACAGTAATTTCTCCGCATTGCAAGGTGCAATTCTGAAATTTTTTGCTTTTTCCCGCTCCTCTTAGCATGATAAAGAAGATTCAAAGAGAGTGAGGTGCCAGCTCCTTTCATTCAGTCAGTAGCTTCAAACATTTCTGGTATATGAATAACATGTTTTTCAATGGCAAAAATCAATGAATATTGTAAATGCACAAACAGTAATTTCTCCGCATTGCAAGGTGCAATTCTGAAATTTTTTGCTTTTTCCTGCTCCTCTTAGCATGATAAAGAAGATTCAAAGAGAGTGAGATGCCAGCTCCTTTCATTCAGTCAGTAGCTTCAATCATTTCTGGACGTTTTTCAATGGCAAAAATCAATGAATATTGTAAATGCACAAACAGTAATTTCTCCGCATTGCAAGGTGCAATTCTGAAATTTTTTGCTTTTTCCTGCTCCTCTTAGCATGATAAAGAAGATTCAAAGAGAGTGAGATGCCAGCTCCTTTCATTCAGTCAGTAGCTTCAATCATTTCTGGACGTTTTTCAATGGCAAAAATCAATGAATATTGTAAATGCACAAACAGTAATTTCTCCGCATTGCAAGGTGCAATTCTGAAATTTTTTGCTTTTTCCTGCTCCTCTTAGCATGATAAAGAAGATTCAAAGAGAGTGAGATGCCAGCTCCTTTCATTCAGTCAGTAGCTTCAAACATTTCTGGTATATGAATAACATGATGTTTTTCAATGGCAAAGATCAATGAATATTGTAAATGCACAAACAGTAATTTCTCCGCATTGCAAGGTGCAAGTCTGAAATTTTTTGCTTTTTCCTGCTCCTCTTAGCATGATAAAGAAGATTCAAAGAGAGTGAGATGCCAGCTACTTTCATTCAGTCAGTAGCTTCAATCATTTCTGGACGTTTTTCAATGGTAAAAATCAATGAATATTGTAAATGCACAAACAGTAATTTCTCCACATTGCAATGTGCAATTCTAAAATTTTTTGCTTTTTCCTGCTCCTCTTAGCATGATAAAGAAGATTCAAAGAGAGTGAGATGCCAGCTCCTTTCATTCAGTCTGTAGCTTCAAACATTTCTGGTATATGAATAACATGATGTTTTTCAATGGCAAAAATCAATGAATATTGTAAATGCACAAACAGTAATTTCTCCGCATTGCAAGGTGCAATTCTGAAATTTTTTGCTTTTTCCTGCTCCTCTTAGCATGATAAAGAAGATTCAAAGAGAGTGAGATGCCAACTCCTTTCATTCAGTCAGTAGCTTCAAACATTTCTGGTATATGAATAACATGATGTTTTTCAATGGCAAAAATCAATGAATATTGTAAATGCACAAACAGTAATTTCTCCGCATTGCAAGGTGCAATTCTGAAATTTTTTGCTTTTTCCTGCTCCTCTTAGCATGATAAAGAAGATTCAAAGAGAGTGAGATGCCAGCTCCTTTCATTCAGTCAGTAGCTTCAATCATTTCTGGACGTTTTTCAATGGCAAAAATCAATGAATATTGTAAATGCACAAACAGTAATTTCTCCGCATTGCAAGGTGCAATTCTGAAATTTTTTGCTTTTTCCTGCTCCTCTTAGCATGATAAAGAAGATTCAAAGAGAGTGAGATGCCAGCTCCTTTCATTCAGTCAGTACCTTCAATCATTTCTGGACGTTTTTCAATGGCAAAAATCAATGAATATTGTAAATGCACAAACAGTAATTTCTCCGCATTGCAAGGTGCAATTCTGAAATTTTTTGCTTTTTCCCGCTCCTCTTAGCATGATAAAGAAGATTCAAAGAGAGTGAGGTGCCAGCTCCTTTCATTCAGTCAGTAGCTTCAAACATTTCTGGTATATGAATAACATGTTTTTCAATGGCAAAAATCAATGAATATTGTAAATGCACAAACAGTAATTTCTCCGCATTGCAAGGTGCAATTCTGAAATTTTTTGCTTTTTCCTGCTCCTCTTAGCATGATAAAGAAGATTCAAAGAGAGTGAGATGCCAGCTCCTTTCATTCAGTCAGTAGCTTCAATCATTTCTGGACTTTTTTCAATGGCAAAAATCAATGAATATTGTAAATGCACAAACAGTAATTTCTCCGCATTGCAAGGTGCAATTCTGAAATTTTTTGCTTTTTCCTGCTCCTCTTAGCATGATAAAGAAGATTCAAAGAGAGTGAGATGCCAGCTCATTTCATTCAGTCAGTAGCTTCAATCATTTCTGGACGTTTTTCAATGGCAAAAATCAATGAATATTGTAAATGCACAAACAGTAATTTCTCCGCATTGCAAGGTGCAATTCTGAAATTTTTTGCTTTTTCCTGCTCCTCTTAGCATGATAAAGAAGATTCAAAGAGAGTGAGATGCCAGCTCCTTTGATTCAGTCAGTAGCTTCAAACATTTCTGGTATATGAATAACATGATGTTTTTCAATGGCAAAAATCAATGAATATTGTAAATGCACAAACAGTAATTTCTCCGCATTGCAAGGTGCAAGTCTGAAATTTTTTGGTTTTTCCTGCTCCTCTTAGCATGATAAAGAAGATTCAAAGAGAGTGAGATGCCAGCTACTTTCATTCAGTCAGTAGCTTCCATCATTTCTGGACGTTTTTCAATGGTAAAAATCAATGAATATTGTAAATGCACAAACAGTAATTTCTCCACATTGCAATGTGCAATTCTAAAATTTTTTGCTTTTTCCTGCTCCTCTTAGCATGATAAAGAAGATTCAAAGAGAGTGAGATGCCAGCTCCTTTCATTCAGTCAGTAGCTTCAAACATTTCTGGTATATGAATAACATGATGTTTTTCAATGGCAAAAATCAATGAATATTGTAAATGCACAAACAGTAATTTCTCCGCATTGCAAGGTGCAATTCTGAAATTTTTTGCTTTTTCCTGCTCCTCTTAGCATGATAAAGAAGATTCAAAGAGAGTGAGATGCCAAATCCTTTCATTCAGTCAGTAGCTTCAAACATTTCTGGTATATGAATAACATGTTTTTCAATGGCAAAAATCAATGAATATTGTAAATGCACAAACAGTAATTTCTCCGCATTGCAAGGTGCAATTCTGAAATTTTTTGCTTTTTCCTGCTCCTCTTAGCATGATAAAGAAGATTCAAAGAGAGTGAGATGCCAGCTCCTTTCATTCAGTCAGTAGCTTCAATCATTTCTGGACGTTTTTCAATGGCAAAAATCAATGAATATTGTAAATGCACAAACAGTAATTTCTCCGCATTGCAAGGTGCAATTCTGAAATTTTTTGCTTTTTCCTGCTCCTCTTAGCATGATAAAGAAGATTCAAAGAGAGTGAGATGCCAGCTCCTTTCATTCAGTCAGTAGCTTCAATCATTTCTGGACGTTTTTCAATGGCAAAAATCAATGAATATTGTAAATGCACAAACAGTAATTTCTCCGCATTGCAAGGTGCAATTCTGAAATTTTTTGCTTTTTCCTGCTCCTCTTAGCATGATAAAGAAGATTCAAAGAGAGTGAGATGCCAGCTCCTTTCATTCAGTCAGTAGCTTCAAACATTTCTGGTATATGAATAACATGATGTTTTTCAATGGCAAAGATCAATGAATATTGTAAATGCACAATCAGTAATTTCTCCGCATTGCAAGGTGCAAGTCTGAAATTTTTTGCTTTTTCCTGCTCCTCTTAGCATGATAAAGAAGATTCAAAGAGAGTGAGATGCCAGCTACTTTCATTCAGTCAGTAGCTTCAATCATTTCTGGACGTTTTTCAATGGTAAAAATCAATGAATATTGTAAATGCACAAACAGTAATTTCTCCACATTGCAATGTGCAATTCTAAAATTTTTTGCTTTTTCCTGCTCCTCTTAGCATGATAAAGAAGATTCAAAGAGAGTGAGATGCCAGCTCCTTTCATTCAGTCTGTAGCTTCAAACATTTCTGGTATATGAATAACATGATGTTTTTCAATGGCAAAAATCAATGAATATTGTAAATGCACAAACAGTAATTTCTCCGCATTGCAAGGTGCAATTCTGAAATTTTTTGCTTTTTCCTGCTCCTCTTAGCATGATAAAGAAGATTCAAAGAGAGTGAGATGCCAACTCCTTTCATTCAGTCAGTAGCTTCAAACATTTCTGGTATATGAATAACATGATGTTTTTCAATGGCAAAAATCAATGAATATTGTAAATGCACAAACAGTAATTTCTCCGCATTGCAAGGTGCAATTCTGAAATTTTTTGCTTTTTCCTGCTCCTCTTAGCATGATAAAGAAGATTCAAAGAGAGTGAGATGCCAGCTCCTTTCATTCAGTCAGTAGCTTCAATCATTTCTGGACGTTTTTCAATGGCAAAAATCAATGAATATTGTAAATGCACAAACAGTAATTTCTCCGCATTGCAAGGTGCAATTCTGAAATTTTTTGCTTTTTCCTGCTCCTCTTAGCATGATAAAGAAGATTCAAAGAGAGTGAGATGCCAGCTCCTTTCATTCAGTCAGTACCTTCAATCATTTCTGGACGTTTTTCAATGGCAAAAATCAATGAATATTGTAAATGCACAAACAGTAATTTCTCCGCATTGCAAGGTGCAATTCTGAAATTTTTTGCTTTTTCCCGCTCCTCTTAGCATGATAAAGAAGATTCAAAGAGAGTGAGGTGCCAGCTCCTTTCATTCAGTCAGTAGCTTCAAACATTTCTGGTATATGAATAACATGTTTTTCAATGGCAAAAATCAATGAATATTGTAAATGCACAAACAGTAATTTCTCCGCATTGCAAGGTGCAATTCTGAAATTTTTTGCTTTTTCCTGCTCCTCTTAGCATGATAAAGAAGATTCAAAGAGAGTGAGATGCCAGCTCCTTTCATTCAGTCAGTAGCTTCAATCATTTCTGGACTTTTTTCAATGGCAAAAATCAATGAATATTGTAAATGCACAAACAGTAATTTCTCCGCATTGCAAGGTGCAATTCTGAAATTTTTTGCTTTTTCCTGCTCCTCTTAGCATGATAAAGAAGATTCAAAGAGAGTGAGATGCCAGCTCCTTTCATTCAGTCAGTAGCTTCAATCATTTCTGGACGTTTTTCAATGGCAAAAATCAATGAATATTGTAAATGCACAAACAGTAATTTCTCCGCATTGCAAGGTGCAATTCTGAAATTTTTTGCTTTTTCCTGCTCCTCTTAGCATGATAAAGAAGATTCAAAGAGAGTGAGATGCCAGCTCCTTTGATTCAGTCAGTAGCTTCAAACATTTCTGGTATATGAATAACATGATGTTTTTCAATGGCAAAAATCAATGAATATTGTAAATGCACAAACAGTAATTTCTCCGCATTGCAAGGTGCAAGTCTGAAATTTTTTGGTTTTTCCTGCTCCTCTTAGCATGATAAAGAAGATTCAAAGAGAGTGAGATGCCAGCTACTTTCATTCAGTCAGTAGCTTCCATCATTTCTGGACGTTTTTCAATGGTAAAAATCAATGAATATTGTAAATGCACAAACAGTAATTTCTCCGCATTGCAAGGTGCAATTCTGAAATTTTTTGCTTTTTCCTGCTCCTCTTAGCATGATAAAGAAGATTCAAAGAGAGTGAGATGCCAAATCCTTTCATTCAGTCAGTAGCTTCAAACATTTCTGGTATATGAATAACATGTTTTTCAATGGCAAAAATCAATGAATATTGTAAATGCACAAACAGTAATTTCTCCGCATTGCAAGGTGCAATTCTGAAATTTTTTGCTTTTTCCTGCTCCTCTTAGCATGATAAAGAAGATTCAAAGAGAGTGAGATGCCAGCTCCTTTCATTCAGTCAGTAGCTTCAATCATTTCTGGACGTTTTTCCATGGCAAAAATCAATGAATATTGTAAATGCACAAACAGTAATTTCTCCGCATTGCAAGGTGCAATTCTGAAATTTTTTGCTTTTTCCTGCTCCTCTTAGCATGATAAAGAAGATTCAAAGAGAGTGAGATGCCAGCTCCTTTCATTCAGTCAGTAGCTTCAATCATTTCTGGACGTTTTTCAATGGTAAAAATCAATGAATATTGTAAATGCACAAACAGTAATTTCTCCACATTGCAAGGTGCAATTCTGAAATTTTTTGCTTTTTCCTGCTCCTCTTAGCATGATAAAGAAGATTCAAAGAGAGTGAGATGCCAGCTCCTTTCATTCAGTCAGTAGCTTCAAACATTTCTGGTATATGAATAACATGATGTTTTTCAATGGCAAAAATCAATGAATATTGTAAATGCACAAACAGTAATTTCTCCGCATTGCAAGGTGCAAGTCTGAAATTTTTTGCTTTTTCCTGCTCCTCTTAGCATGATAAAGAAGATTCAAAGAGAGTGAGATGCCAGCTACTTTCATTCAGTCAGTAGCTTCAATCATTTCTGGACGTTTTTCAATGGTAAAAATCAATGAATATTGTAAATGCACAAACAGTAATTTCTCCACATTGCAAGGTGCAATTCTGAAATTTTTTGCTTTTTCCTGCTCCTCTTAGCATGATAAAGAAGATTCAAAGAGAGTGAGATGCCAACTCCTTTCATTCAGTCAGTAGCTTCAAACATTTCTGGTATATGAATAACATGATGTTTTTCAATGGCAAAAATCAATGAATATTGTAAATGCACAAACAGTAATTTCTCCGCATTGCAAGGTGCAATTCTGAAATTTTTTGCTTTTTCCTGC